>NC_044911.1:36555427-37244179 GCF_001633185.2 Quercus lobata
AAAATCAAGCTCCAAATATGCGCCTTTTTTGGTCATCTTCAAACTATCACCACCTTCACTCCTCTGATTTTGCATGTTTCGTTCTTCTTCAACTGCATGAGCATAACAAACTTAAGTCTCGGTCTAAACTTTGTTGTTTTCTTGGCTATGGAGAAACTCAAAAAGGGGTATCTCTGTTATGATCTCTCATCATCTTTGTATAACCTGCAATGTTGTTATTTGGGAACATCACTCCTTTGTCGAGCTATCTCACTTCCGTGCCTCCCTATCTACCTCCTTTGTCTTAGATCTTTTTTCCAGATGAGCCACATATTCCTTACTCCTGATCCTCTTATAGACTTCTTTGTCCAACCACAAGATATTTTTGATACCTCTCCTAGATCACCATCTAATGAACAAGTCAAAGATGAGCCACCCAACCCTGAGCTTAGGTCCCTTGCTCCTGCTCCGTCTGAAAATCTTGCATAAGACATTCCACCTCATCACTCAACTCGAGTAAGATCCATTCCTGCATATTTACTTGACTATCATTGTTACACTGCCCTTGCTACACTGCACGAACCTCACGCCTATCGTAAGGCCTTCACTAACCCTTCATGGCAGATTACAATGAAAGAAGAACTTGATACATTATCTAAAAACTATACTTGGGATTTGGTGACTCTCCTCCCTAGGAAATCTGTGGTTGGTTGTAAGTAGATCTACAAGATCAAGACTCGCCCTGATGGGTCCATTGAGCGATATAAAACTCATCTTGTTGTAAAAGATTTTACACGAGAGTATGGAATTGATTATGAAGAGACATTTGCTCTGATTGCTCAAATCTCATCTATTCGTGCCCTCTCAACTGTTGCTACTGCCAGTAAATTGGACATTTTTTAGATGGATGTCAAAAATGTCTTTCTTAATGGGAATTTAAGTGAAGAAGTTTATATGCAACCTCTTCCTGATCTCTCTATTGAACCAAACAAGGTTTGTTACTTTCAACGTGCACTTTATGGCCTTAAACAAACTCTACGAACTTGGTTTGCCAAGTTCAACTCTACTATCTCTCACTTGGGTTATATTGTTAGTCATTATGATTCTACCTTATTTCTTCATTGCGCTGACAAAGACACTATTTTGTTTCTCCTATATGTGGAGGATATGATCATAACTGGTGATGACCTCAGTGGCATTCAAGAACTCAAGAACTTTCTTAATCAGCAATTTAAGATAAAAGATCTTAGACATCTCAGCTACTTTGTGGGTCTTGAAATCACTCATTCTATAGATGGACTTTATATTACTCAAGCCAAGTATGTTTATGAACTTTTATCTCGAGTTGGACTCACTGATAGCAAGACTGTTGACACTCTAATTGAATTTAATATGCATCTGACTCCCTTATAAGAGAAACTATTGTCTAATCCCTCTCTTTATAGATGCTTGGTTGGCAGCCTAATTTATCTCACTGTTACTTATCTAGACATTTCCTATGTTGTTCACCAGGTAAGCCAGTATTTGTCTTCTCTACGATCAACTCACTATACTGTTCTTCTACGCATTCTTTAATACCTAAAAGGCACTCTCTTCAATGGTCTTTTCTACTCTACTCAGTCTCCTCTTGTTCTCCGTGCATTCTCTAATATTGATTGGGCAGGAGATCCCACTGATCGCAAGTCCACCACTAGTTATTGCTTTCTTCTTGGTTCTTCTCTGATTTCTTGGCGAAGCAAAAAACAAACCCTTGTGGCCTGCTCCAGTACTGAAGCAGAATATCATGCCCTTGCTGGTACCACATCTAAGCTCCTTTGGCTTCAATAACTTCTTAAGGACTTAGGTGTGTCCACATCCTCTGCTATTCATCTTTATTGTGTTAACCAGAGTGCCATTCATGTTGCTCACAATAATGTCTTCCATGAACAGACTAAACACATTGAGATCGATTGTCATTTTATCCGTTATCATTTTGTCCATGGTGCTCTCAAGTTGTTCTCTGTCTCATCTAAAGTTCAATTTGCAGATATCTTCACGAAGTCACATCCTAAGGGACACCTTTGTGCTTTGATTGACAACCTCAAGTTGGTCTCACACCCACCTTGAGTTTGAGGGGGGCTATTAATGTGTAATAAGTTGTGGGCTTTAAGCCCACCTTATTTACTTGTATAGCACATATACTTATATTATACACTCTACCTCCTATATAAAGACACTCATGTATATTTTATTATTTAAAAAATACAATAATATTCATCTAGTATTTCTCACAGTGTTAAAAAAATGTTTGTACCTAGAGGCTAACATGTAATAGCATTAATCTGCTTGCAAAGTGCTTAAGTTTGAATCAAGGCCAAATGTATGCCTATATAATTAATGTCCTTATATGTCTTTGTAATTAATTAAACTTATATAAAGTTATAGTTATTGAATCAAAGCCCATATATACAAATTGTATTTGGTGATGTAAAACACAATTGTTAATAGGACAAAATTTAGGTACAGTACCTTAAGTGCTATTTCTTAAGTTCCCCTTTTAAGATTCAGCCATGTGGCTATTTAACTGAAAAAATACACTTCCATTTATGAGGAAAAATCCACATGACAGAATTTTAAAAATGGAACTTAAAGAACAACACCTAAGTATTGTACCTAAGTTTTGCCCTAGTTAATAACCCTTCTCCCATGCAATTACGTTTGATATATGTGTGTGGTTAGAATCCCTACTATGGTCTGCCCTGTGTACTCCATCATCAGATTCCTATAACTAGGAGACAATGCGCCACCACCACATTTGGGCTAACTTACGTAGCTTGGTGCTGTCAAGCTTTGGTTGCTCTTATTCACAATAGGAGACAATAAGCCACCCTTGCATTTATGAAGTTTGGAGGCTTATCATTGAGAGCCCCTCTCACACACACTCGGGTTCCATGTGACTCTGTGTACAGGCTAAATAGAATTTAATTGCACTGTGTTGCATACTTGCATAGCACAGCCAAACCAACGAGAGGATTGAGATCAAGAAGCTTCTCCACCGCAAACACTGCTACGATATCTCCGAGCATTTATTTCATATGTTTGCCTTTTTAGTTGGCGATGGAAACTAGTGATGCAGATATTATAAATCATCGGTCCCACTAGAATAATTCTTTTCTCTCTTTCACCATGTACTTTCTCATGGTTGGAATATTTTTTGTCACGCAAAGTTGGGGCCGATTGGCCAATATATCCAACTTGAACTTGTAAAACTAAGCTGAGTGCTTTTGCAGTCATAAATCCAATTTAAACCCAAGTTTTACGGCGCTTAATTATACAAGAATGGAAAATGTTTGCCTGAAAATGTCTATACAGATTAATATATATTTCCCTCTATTCTTTTCCGAATTTAGTTTCCCTTAATTTTAAAAATACGGCTCAAATTGTTTACATTGCTCAAAATGAATGAGCTGTTGGTCCTTGTTGCGACGCTATTGCTGAAAAGTGAAAACAATCCAAAAGCATTCAAATTAATCCTTAATTCCTTACAACAGATTTCTTTTATTTTATTATATGGCGTTAATTTGTTGAACTGTCCATCAACATACGGACATACGGTAGGAAATGGTAATGTTACAAAATCTTATGCACCAAATACACACACACAACACAAGTTTAAGAGTCTTTCATTTTCTAGCAAATATGATTATATTGATTTAGTGATATGATGGTTTCGTGTGATAATTAAGTAATAACTAGGTGAGGTTCGGACCACTGATGATTCTTGTTTGCACCATTTGTCAACTTTCTCCTTGAACTGTTTATGAAATCAATTAGATTTAAAAAGTAGTATATTTAAAGTCGTGTTCTACTGTTTCTTTGACATTCATATACCTGATATATATATATAGAGAGAGAGAGAGAGAGATCAGATTATTTCACCAGTCCTTGCCCAGCTATTTGATATTAAAAAGACCAGAAAATTGTTGTTTTAAAATGCTATTTGGCCAAAATACCATCATTAATGCTGAAGTCATTATCAGTAGCGATCTGCAATCCCGGTAACTTTGAAGTGTCAGACAATACACCACCCATAATTTATACAGATAAAGCCTAATTTTGATGGAATGCACAAATTCAAGCAAGTTGATTCCGTTGGTTTATTAATTTAATTCATTTCATTTTATTATTACCTTTTTTCTTTTTTTTCTTTTTTTTTTCCAATGGGATGGGATTACTTGTATTCAGACCTTAAAAGGTTTTTTTTTTTTTTTTTTTACTAAGCCCTTAAAAAGTCTTCTTTTTTTTTAAATGGGAGGGGTGAATTTCGAAAAAATTAAATGGGAGAACTTCAGCCAATTGGAGTTCTATATTATGCGTATTTAAAGTCTACATCATATACTCTAATTCATAATGAGTAAATACTAAATAGTAAATACACTGGTCTCCTAGCTGAGCCTTGTATGCGTGCGTAGCTTTTATGAGTGCGTTTGGATTGGGCGTTTTCGCCCAATCCTGCGTCTGCGTTTTTCTTTTCTTTTTTTTTCTTTTTTTTTTTTTTCACGCGTTTTGGGTTTGCGGCTACTGTTCATGCACTGTTCAATGAACAGTAGCCGCAAACTTTGACTTTTCAAATTTTTTGGACCAATCACAGCACATCGTGTACTGTTCACGGACCCACAAATTTCACTTTTCAGCAACTTTTTCATTAAAAATGGGTCCACGATACTATTCACACATTTAAAAATTATTTCGCTACAGTGTTTTTCAGTTTTCAGTTTCAGTTTTCAGTTTTCAGCTGTATCCAAATTATATCTTTAAGTTTAAGACTTAGGGTGCCTTTAAAATTTGAAAAAAAGTTAGTTTATTTTACTTTTTAGCTTATTTTTTCTTCTAAAGTGAGTTTCATTGCACTATTAGATGGGTCTCATTCCTCTAAAAATCAGTTTTTAGCCTTTTTTTTTTTTTCTATCTACTTTTAGCAAAAAAATTTCAATTTTGACAAAATAAACAGTTTCTAAACGGACCCTTAATGAGATCTGTGGTTCTAACTTCTAACCTTGCCTACATTAAAGAATAATTGGTATCTTGGACCTGATAATAAAGAGCAATCATTATAAAGTGAACTTCATAAATTAAAATTCTATTGCTTCTATATAAAAAATAAAAAATAAAATGTTAACAGATGCCCTAAGGTCATTTGTTAATAAATCATTTTAGAAAAGGTTTTATAGAATAAGGAAGAAAAAAAATAATGTTTTGACAATTTTTTCTATTCCCCATAAAAGTTGTGTTAAAACTTTCCTAAAATAGTTTGCTAATAATTTTCCTAACGGCACCCGTTAACATGACCTATAAAATAAATTGAGATCTAATAATTGAAGAGAGAGACGGTAAAGTACGAAATAAACAAAGTGAGTGAAGAGAGGGATCATGTGGGAAAAACATTGAAGTAAATGCAACCCTCCAAAATAAAAAAGAATGGAAAGAAAAGTGAAGACAAAAGGAGTAGGATGTTGGTTAAGTTTAATTGTTCACCAAAGTCTTGGAGATGTTGACCACAGTTGATAATAACATTATTCTGCCATGGATGAGAGGAGAAAAACAGGTCCAGAACTCACCTAAAATCCCACGAAAATGAGACCACATGATTTACCCACTTTTCTTGCAAGTCAACAACAATTTCTACAAATTAAAATTTTATATTAGCCATCTGACAGAAACTTTAGGATTATCTAACTCGTGGATTTGAATTTGCAGAACTAGTCCTTTGCATTGGAGGACTATAGGTCAGATGAGAAACTATTTCAATGTCAGAAGCGCCAGTTTATTTTTAATTGACCATTTAGATACAAATGGTCACACTAAACATCTCTATTTACGATAGTCAGTATTTGAATGGTTGAAATTAAAGGAGAAATTGAAAATATTGTAGAAGATGTGGAGGCCCATAATGAGAGAGAAAACACGAGGACTGGACATATGTTAAAGAGAGATAAAGCCTAGAGGATGTAAAATAATATATATTTTACATTTTCAAAACCTACTTTATTTATTTTATTATCTTATTTTACAATTCATTTCACATTTTAGTTTCTATTTTTACATCTAACTCATTAAAATAATATAAACTACAACATTAAATAATATAAAAAAGTCAATTCTCTTTCCCCTCTTCCTTTTTCTCTCTAGTGAACTCACACCCCCTTCCACCATCATTTCTTCACCAAAATCACCACCAAAATTACCAAAATAAATTGCCACCAAAAACACTAGCCACCACTGAACCACAAACCCACCACTAAACCAACACCCACAATCCGACCTAAGTACCCAACACCCACCATCGAAGCAACAAGCCAACAACCATCATTGAAGCAAAACCCACCATTGAAAAACTCCATCCTCACTATCAGTCCAATCCAAAACCAAACTCAACGCCCACAACCTGACCCAAGTACCCAACACCCATCACCGAAGCAAGAAGCCAACAACCACCACCAAAGCAAAACCCACCACTAAAAAACTCCATCCTCGCCAACACCCAATCGAAGTAAAACCCACACTGAAGCAAAACCCACCATTGATTCAAACCCAACCAACATCCAATTGACCACTACCAATTCAAACCTAGCCACCATCGAAAGGACCCATGTTGATTCAAAATCGGATCTAAAACCCAGCCAACACCGAACCCAACAACCACCAAGCCTCCACGATCCATAACCTATGACCATCCACGACCGAAATGACCTAGGGATTGAAACCCAGCCAACAACGATCCACGACCCACGGTCACCATTGCCTTCAAGCCTCCACCACACCAACCCTAGTCGCAACCATAGCACCTACACAAAATCCCCACGACCGAAATGACCTAGGGATTGAAACCCAGCCAACAACGATCCACGACCTACGGTCGTCATTGCCTTCAAGCCTCCACCACACCAACCCTAGTCGCAACCATAGCACCCTACACAAAATCCATCTGCAACCCATACCACCACCATCACCACAAAACACACAAACCCACCACCACACAAACCCACAACACAAATCCAAAGAGAAGAGAAAAGGAAAAAGAGATAATGAGAGTAAGAAAGAAGAGAAAATTAAGAAGAGAGAAGTGGGGGAGAGTCAGAGAAGAGAGAAAAGAGGGGGAGAGAGAATAAAATATTAAATTTTAAGTTTATAACCTATGAACATTGGGTTGTATATGTAGAAACTTACTGTTCACGGATTGTATAATTTTTTACATATACCAACCCGAATGGAGCATGTTTTTAGTGGTTTTGCTTGTGAAATAGCAATTGGGGGGTGTTTACAACCCCCAATGCTAGTGCTATTAGCAACTACATCTTTTATTATATGCTCAAGTGTGTTGACAATAAACTATGATAGGTATATATAGAGATGAAAGGAATTAGGATTAGGTACATAGGCCAAGCCCAGAATTAAGACTCTTGGGCCATTACATAATTAACTAATATAAACCCAAAGAAAATATTATTTTGAAAACTTTCTCTCAAAACTCAAGGTAAAAGCTTGATAGAGCATTTACTTTGGAATAAAAGTTTATGAAGATCTCTCAAATATGCATTGAATGATACCTTGAAAATGACATTGAAAGACCGGATTGATTGGATGTGAATCGAGCACAAGGTGGAAGAAACGTGCAAATTGGGATGACAACGCTAGAAAAAGGCTTCAAAGGCCTGAGAATGGCTACAATGGCATGAGCACAACAACAAGAGCCAGAGACTAGCTAAATTGATAGCCTATAGAAGATCAATGAAAAATGATTTTGTGATGAAGCATGTGTAAATGGGTTGGTGAATTTCATGTATACGCGGCCCAAAGGAACCAATTTGAATGATTTAGGAGCCTTAGATGAGCAAACAAGACCCAAAATCAAAACCTATGCGAAAAACGAGCCAAGATTGGTCCAATAAAAAATGTCAACTTTGGTTAAAGTCAAAGTCAACAATAATGAAGTCAACAATCTAGTATAACCAATCAAGAATTCCGTTCAATGAAACAAATCGGTTCGAGAGATTATCATGAAACATCACCGCATTTGTAATTTGTCGGGACCTAAGACTAAAACCCAAAGACAAAAAAAGGTAGGGAGTGAAGGAGAGGGAGATTATCATGCCATGGTATGACATTGATAATGAAAATCAGTGTGCTATTCCTCAATTTTGCTAATGCTCCATTTGTTTTGAAGTAAAATATTTTACATGTAAAATATTTTTAATAAAATATTTTCAGGTGTTTGGTATAACAAGTAAAATTTTTCAAGCAAACCACCAAAACTGGTAGCTAAGCCACTAGAGCCGCTAGTGCCGGAGATCCAATGACTAGACCATTAGAATGGTGGCTTAGACAACCAGATTCCTAGCAATCGCCACCGAAGAGGTGTCTCAATGACTAGATCGCTAGCACCAATGGCCAGAATGATTGCTTTGGTTATTGGACCTTCAACACCAGTCGTCAAAAAGGTGGCTCAAGTGATTGGATCTCAAGATGAGTTACTTGGGCAGTAGCTCTAGCCACTAGCACCGATAGCTAGAGCAGCGACTCCGACCACTAGACTGGTGACCTAGCCACCAAATGAGGTGAGAGGAAAACATTGTGTGTTTTTGTAAAATAGTTTACCAAAATTTTAAAGATAAAACTTTTTACAACTTTTTATAAAGGATTTTATGGTCTACGAAAAATATTTTACAAGTTTGACCACATTTTACATGCAAACAAACACCTAAAAATGAAAAAAATATTTTCCAAAAAATATTTTACTTTAAAACAAATAGAGTGTAAAAGAAAAAGGTTGTTTCGGAGTTTCAATAGCATTAGACAAAGAAACCTTTGAAAAGAACAAGGAGAACCAAGGTTTATATATATATATATATATATATATATATATAAACAAGGATAAAAATACACTACCCTGATACCTATTAGTTAATGCCAGCTTAAAAAACCTTTTTATAATGAATAAGCCTATTTGAAAACAAATTTTTTCCCCTTTGAAACAATGGATGATTTATCACTTATGTACCATGATCATAGCTAAATACATACACTGATTGAAAGGCTGAATAATAAGTTCTCGGGCTTGAAGGAAAAACTACTATCCAACACCAGAAAAGAGATCCTCATAAAGACTGTGGCACAAGCTGTTTCAACCTACACTATGAGTGTCTTTAAACTTCCATCAGCTCTTTGTGATGAGATGACAAGAATGGTGCATAAATTTTGGTGGGGTCAGGCTAACAAGAGGAACAAAATGGCATGGCTAAGTTGGGACAAGATGTGTTTGCCAAAAGAAGAGGGGGGATTGGGATTTCATGATCTTAAAGCATTCAATCTTGCATTATTGGCGAAACAAGGCTGGCGTCTACAAACTAAGACCAATTCGTTGGTTCATAGGGCTTTTAAGGCGCGATATTTCCCTAATGGAGATTTCCTATAAGCTAAATTAGGTAATCATCCTTCTTATGCTTGGCGAAGTATTATGGCAGCACAAATGCACAATCCATAATTCAAAATGGGTCCCATTGGTAAGTGGGTAATGGACACAATCTCAATATTTGGAAAGACAAATGGTTACAACAACCATTAACTTTTCGAGTAATCTCCAGACCAGCTGAAGTTCCCACGGATGCTAAAGTATCATTACTTATTGACCCACATACTAAAGCTTTGAGATCTGACATGATACATCACTTCTTCTCTCTTGAGGATGCATTAGCTGTACTTAGTATTCCTTTGAGTTTTGGATTGCCTAAGGACCAATTAGTATGAGCTTATAATCCGAAAGTTCTCTTTATGTAAGGTTGAATTTAATCAACCATGTGTTGGCTTTATTCCATGACAAATTTGCTTGTAATACAGCACTTAGAAACCTTGTATTTAGGTGGGAATCATATAAGGGTAGTGTGTGAGAAAGTGTGAAGAAATGCTCAAGACTGTGCAGTGAAGCAGGGACTCGCAGCTGGATCTCGCGGGAGGCTCGCGGCTTGCAAGCCGCCAAAAGTTGCACACGCGCAGAGCATGCAGGGGAGCTGAATAGTCATGCCAGCTGGAGCACTACAGGACAAAAATCCATTCAGTTAGCTCGCGGCTTGAACTCGCGACTCAGTCAAGTCGCGAGATCAAGTCGCCAACCAACCCTGTTTTGGAAAAACTGACTCTTCGTATTCCATTCTCACACCAGTATAAATACCCCTCATTCCCACAAAATGTGTGTGGCTATTCAGAAAGAAAAACCCTAAGAGAGGTTTCTTCAAAACACCCACCTAATTAGAGAGAGCTACTCATTCTTAGAGAGAAATCTTTGTAGTCTCTTCTCATTCCCTCTCTCATTGTTATACCTATTGAGGGGAGATTTCTATCCAAACACTACCTACACCCATTTAGAGTGTTGAGTGTTTTTGGAGTTTTGGGAAGCATTAGAAGATGCCAAGGATGCCGGATGCTATGGATTATAGCGGAATCCAGTAAGTTAGAAAAGAAAAAGGTTCTGCGCAACCTCATTAGAGCAAGAAGCTTGGAGGGCTTAAGTACATCGGGTAGATTAGGCTTGGAGGGTCTATTGCTATTCATGTATCTCAACTACATTTTCTAGTGGATTACTTACCGCTTGGAGGGCGGTGGAGAGGTTTTACACCAAGGGCTTCGGTTTCCTCTTCGATAACACATCGTGTGTTGTCCTTGTGTTTGCATCTTCCTTCCCTTTTATCTTTGCCTTTTATTATCTGCTGTGGGTTGTGATTTTAATTGGCTTAGATTGTTTACCAATTCTGTTTATAACTTTTGTTCATTTTCCGCACACTAGTTATTTGACATAAAACTTGAAATGGTTATTTTATAATTAGGGGTCTAAACGTTCAAGGGTGTTTTATACACTATTTGAACTTTCACTTTATAGTAAGGAGTGAGAATAAGATAGCTCTAACATTGGAGATGAACACTGGTTCTGGGGAAGCATCTATCAATCAAAACAATAAGATTTTCTGGAGGAAACTCTGGCGGCTTAACGTCCCAAACAAGGTTAAATCCTTCGTATGGTGAGCTAGCAAGAATATTTTACCAACTAAGGCTAAATGTCACCGATGAGTCCTTGATGATCCAGTATGTGAGGCTTGTGGAATGGGAGCAGAAACTAGTGGTCATCTTTTTTGGGGCTATGATCGAGCTTGTGAGGTTTGGAATAGCACAGGCATTCCTTTTGATGCACACGAATTGACTTTCCTAGAGTTTGTGGACTTTATTTGGCATCTGATATTTGGGGTTTAGGTGGGACTGGAGTTGCTAGAGTTGGTGGCCATGGTGGCATGGTGTATGTGGTTCAATAGGAATGAGGTTCGGTCGGGAAAGCCAAGGCAACAGGGTTTGGCAATTTTGCAGTGAGCTCATTTCCTTCTGGATGAATTCAAACTGTTAACCTCAAGATACATTCAAGGGGGTTCAATGAAGATGCTTAGTGGTCACCTCCGAAAGCTCCTTAGTATAAACTTAATGTTGATGGTGCAACATTTGAGTCTTCTCATTCTTTAGGCATCGGGGCAGTCATTCGTGATTTTGCTAGAAGAGTAGAAGCTGCTTTGAGTAAAAATATACCTTACCCGCTAGGCCCATTAGAAATTGAAGCCAAAGTTTTGGAGGAAGGGGTTCATTTTGCATGGGATGTGGGAGTTGGAGAGGTTATCTTTGAATGTGACTCATAGATTGTTGCTGAGGCTGTGAATAGATCGTGTAAATCACCAATAACTATTCGCAATATAGTTGAGGGGATATAATGTAAGCTAAAGGATTTTAGGAGAGTACAAGTCTGTTATGTTCGACGGCAAGGCAATCGCCTTGCTCACATCTTAGCTTGAATGTTTAATTAGTGTATAAAACATCTTGAACGTTTAGACCCCCAATTTACAAATTACCAATTCAAGCTTAATATCAAACAATTAATGTGCGGAATATGAACATAAGTTTAATACAGAATTGATAAACAATCTAAACCAAATAAAATCACATTCACAGCAAAAATTAGATGGCAAAGATTAAGAGAAGAGAGATGCATACACAAGGACAACACACGATGTGTTATCGAAGAGGAAACCGAAGCTCTTGGCGTAAAACCTCTCCGCCACCCTCCAAACGGTAAATAATCCACTAAAGAATGTAGTTGGGATACATGAACAACAATAGACCCTCCAAGCCTAATCTACCCAGTGTACCTAAGCCTTCAAAGCTCCTACTCCAACGAGGTTACGCCGAACCTATTTCTGTTTTAGCTTACCGGATTTCGCTACTAACCATAGCATCAACCAATATGAAATTGGTCCCTTCTTAACTGCTTCCCAAAGTACCAAACAACATTCTCACAGATATGGGTATGGTGAGAAAAGGTTTTGGCAATGTACCTCTCAAGGATGTAACAATGAAAAGGAAGAGAGTAGAGGAATTTGAAGAGTCTCTATATGAAGATTGGGGGTGAATCAATCTTGTTTTTCTCTAAGGTTTCTCTCTCAAAATTCTCTCTGGAAACTCTCTACATTTCATGTGTATAAAGGGTATATATGCTAGGGTGAGAGTGGAATGTGAAGAGTCAGTTTTTCAAAACAGAGCTGACTAGAGGCTTGGACTCGCGACTTGACTGAGCCACGAGTTCCAACCGCGAGGTAACTGAATGGTCAATCTGTACTTTTTGTCCTGTAGTGCTCCAACTGGCATGACACTTTAACTTCTGGTATGCTTAGTACGTGTGTAACTTCTGGCTGCTTGCAAGCCGCGAGACACCCGCGAGATCCAATCGCGAGTCCCTACTTCTTTGCACAATCTTGAGCATTTCTTTACACTCTCTCACACACTATCCTTACATAATTCCCACCTAAATACAGGGTTACTAATTGCTAAAATACAAGCAAATTTGACACGGAATAAAGCTAATAAGATGGTTGATAAAATTTCAACCTTACATAGCTCAATATACTAGGAATTTAATTAGTTTTGTAACTTGGATAAAGGAAAATCCTATTATGATTGAGTCACCTTTGGCTCAAGATGTAATGTTTTTAGTTTCTTATCAAAAAAAAATATACAACAGTAGCAATAAAGATTTCACCAAAAAAAACAATGGATTGTTCTGTTGATTAATGGATGAATATATTAAACGTAGAAAAGATGCAATCCATAATCCACACGGATGTGGATGCTCTTTGTCACCCAGTACCACCATGTCAAGCTATGAATAGTGCATATCCATTCTTGGCACATAAAACAGATTTAATTCATCTGGTGGTCCGAAATCCTCTGTGCAATTACTATCGTCTTCCAGGTACGGAAACAGAGATCTTCAAAATTGGGTCCAGATATCTTTTAGTATAAGGAAATCTCATTAGGGGGACCATCATACAGCTCATATAAAAGGGATCACGTGATTAATAAATTTTTGTCTCTAAACCTTAACAATTCCAAGGTGACTAATAAAAGGGAGAAACTGGAGAGACCAACCCTAACATCCCTGACATAGTTATTGCAAATCCCTGGGCACAAATATTATCTCCTCCAAAAAAAAAAAAAAAAAAACAATAAACAAAAAACAAAAAACAAAAACAAAACAAAAAGACAAACTCCAACAATTCCTCCATAAATTTCACAGCATTGTTTCACAACAAATGTACCGCACATCATCCACAGCTACTAATAAGGTGACCAATTCTGATGATTTATAATAAGCATTTTACTGACGTATGCCCTAAGAACATACATTAGTTAACAACCTTAAGAAAATATTTATAAAAAATTAAAAAAGTGAATAACTGTTTTGACAGCTTTTTTAATTCTCCATAAAAACTTTTTTAAAATATTAATATGCCTAAAAACATACATTAACAAGACCTTTATAATAAAGGTAAAAACAATGGTAGACTTACCCATATGAAAGTGGTATTATATTAATCTCAATCCCGAGATTGCAACCAATTGCTAAATATATTTTGTATTCACAAGGTCAAAACCGTAATTATCTTCACACCCACGCTGCACATTTAAAATGGTACACAGTAGAATTTTAATTTCCAAGGAAATTGTTGTTTTGTTATTCAAACTATTATTATTCCTTTGCCAGAAACTAAGAGACACAATCACACTAGTTACTAGAACCAAAACAGAAACACAAAATTGAACCCTACAATCCAAAGTTATGTTTTGTCTTTGTTTGGTCCCTAAGGAAAACAAAAGAAACAAAAATTCTCTTCTTTGCTCCCAATTCTGTGTTAGCCGAAAGGGAGTAAGTGGGCCGTGCTAAAAGCCTGAGATATGCAACAGTTGTTTTATCCATGAAATATCAACTTCTTCACCCACCTCTTTTTTTCTCTTTTCTTTTTCTGTTCATTACTTGAGGCAGGTAGTGTCACTCTCAAATGGACCGGTGATTAATACTGTGGAATCAAGTTCATCAACACTGTTGAATCCGAGAAATCTGGACCGTGAGATTGTCACAGTAACCAATGATTCTTCTCTTCTTGATGTCTCTCTCTGATCTACTTGTACTGCTGCTAGTAATAGTGCCATTGGTCTTTTCACTTTCCGTGCTTGAAAATTGCTGGTCTAACACATTGACCGGTGTGACAGAGCTTGATACCATATCGAAAACTGACTCGTACCCATCTATCACTATGTCTTGCATTGCATTGTAGCATTGCAGTAAGTTTTCCTGCAAAATAATTCACCATATCATATAGTAACAATATGGAAAAGTAAGTCAAATTAGGTACATTATTGTCATATTATTCTGCTATAGTAAATTTCTTAAAGCGAAAATTTTGACTCAAAATGCAGGTAACAGAAAAAGTTGGAGTGGGATGTATACTTTATTTACATATGAACAATTGGATGTTGCTTTTCTAAAGCATGGATATTGCAAGGGTAATAATTCATGAGCAGCAGAGAGAAGAGCTGACGCAGCAATTATTGAAGGCCTGAACTTCAAAAGCTTAATCTCTGCAAACGAAATAAAGATTTTGTGAGCCAAAGCAGAGGAAAAGTGCCCAATAGATGTTGACTTCTTTTTTCTTTTTTTTTGTCCTTTCTTTTCTGGGTATTTACCATTTTGAGCTTTGAATATGATCTCAGTAGCTCGAGCTTTAATAGCCTGCTTCAATGAGGGGTCTTTAAGTTTGAACAAAGAAATGAAATAAGATATGAAAGAAAAGGGAGTGATTGAGCGCATTCGCCATTTTAGAGCTCCCAAGATGAGGACCTCCATTCTCTCTATTGTTTGTGTGTCAAAAATAAAACCTCCATCACCCTATTCCAACCCAGAGTTAAACAAACGAGATTCATATAAGCTTTACTAGTGTATATTTCACAAAGTAATTGTGTAATAGATTCTTTGGTCTATATTGCAGTAGCGTGTATGTTTACCTGAAAATCAAAGAGGGAAAACTCTGTTCCCTTCATCTTGGCAGCTAGAGAAACGCAGGAGATAGCAAGAAGCCTTAGAATCCATGGCTTTGGTTGCTGTTAAATAAAGATTCTTATTAGATCTCAAAGCAATTGAACCTTAAATAATATAATGTGCCATTTTGATTTTGTTGGCATTCTAGGAAGGACCTCTTTTGTTTTGATCCAAAGATACCAACACAATTTTTAATTTTGCTTTTCAAAATGCTATGATAGTATGATCTAAATCAGCAAACACAATAGAATTCAACAAAGATGATGAATTATCCAAAGTCGCCATGTTGAAGGTTTCTTTACCAGCATCCCTTGGCTAGACAAGAACCGATCAAGATAGTTGACAGCAAGGTAAGACAATAACGGATCGAAGTTGCAAGAGAGCTGAAAAAAACAAAATAACATAGATTCAGAAATTCAGAATGTACATAGAACTAAAAAATAAGCAAAATCATTTGGTTCTAGAAAAGAAAGAGTGAAAACGTTTCATACAAAGTTTTAAGCTTTTTTTTTTTTTTTTTTTTTTTTTCCAATATCCACGCAAAAGAAGGCATAAATCGAGGTCAAACACAAACAATAGTGAAAAATGGTGCATTATCTGTACCTGTGAGATTATAGAGATGGTTTCTCGTCGAACAGAGATATCAAAATCTTTGGATTTGAGACTCTGAAAGTAGTTTTCAGCTGGCATGTGTTCAGACTCAGCGAGGAAGAGAGAAGTGAATGCGTTAGAGTGAGAGTCATTGAAATTTGTTAATGGGTTTTCAAGATTGAACTCCATGGATGTGTCTGTGAGGTTTTCAGTTCTGGGGTTGAGGAGAGAACACGCAAGACATTGTTTAAAAAGTGAAGTTAAGTGATAAAGAAAAGCTGAGAAAGTTCTCTGCTTTCTTAAAAGAAGCTGTTTGTGGACTTGGAACTTCACTGCTTTGCTTGCAGCTCTATATCTTATAGTGTTAATGCATTGACATCTTCTCTCTCTTATTGGAAAGAAAAATGAATGAGGATGTGAGGGGGTGATTATCTAATGGGTCAGGGCTGCATGTGGGGCTGAAGGTACTTCAGAAGATTATTGGATGGAAAGTAAAAAGTCTTTGTTTATTTTAACTGTCTTTGACTTCTAAGCCTTCTTGCCAATTGACTTTTGCAACGTGTATGTACGGGATTTTTACATGATCATACGTTATTACTTTTGGATTGAGATCCGGTGGGTTAGTGTATCATGCGATTTTTTTTTATGAACAGTGTATCATGCGATTACCGCATGTGAAATGTTTGATAAGATAAAAAAGTTAACCACAGGGCCTGCTGGTCCAAGTGGTACCTAGTCATCCCAGTGACTCTAAGCTCAAGGTTCTATCCCTGCATAAACATTTACTCAGTAAAAAAAAAATAATAATAATAAGATAAAAAGGTTAAATAGATTTCTCAAAAAAAAAAAAAAAGGTTAAATATAAAAAACATTACTCAAATAACTTTCACATCTGATGTAAGGTGTGCAATCATCTCGCTCCAAATCCATTACTTTTTTGGTTGTTTATTTTAGATTGAAAATTATAACTAAGCTTCGTTGGTCCCCAAATTTAAAATTTCCCGTTTTAATTGGTAAATTTTTTAAAATGAATGAATTTAGTGGTTTCATTAATTTTTTGCCTATTTTCTTCACAAGCAACAACTAAGAGCATACTAATTAGTTAGAGCATTCATATTTGAGTTTGGAAAAAATGCATTTTAGTTCATCTAAAAAGTCACATTATCTAGTTTACTTAACCACTTCGATAATATACCCTAGATCTCACTCTCTATTCTCATACTACTCTATTTTTAATATTACTTTTTATTCTATTTATACTATTTTTTTATTCTTTCGTTATAAAGAGAGAGAAAATGTTTTGTATAGATAGTATTATGAGAGAGAGAGAGAGAGAGAGCGGGGGTGGAATAAAAAACTGGTGTTTAAGATATACACATTGTTATGGTGGTAATGTATATTTAGAAAATACCGTAACAAAGTATACAAATTTGAACAATGAAGCAAACTAAATGTGAGAGTGTTTTTGGTGATTTTTTGCTATAGTGTAATCAAAATGGAGGGGAAAATGCATCTTCCATCTTTGGATGCAAATGGTCTTAAGTTGGTGATAATTACTTAAAATTACAATAATATCTTAGTTTTGGTATGCATTATCACATATATTTTGTATTTATCTTGCACTTACACATAAATATGAGAGTTTGCAAGTTTTCTCTAAAATATACTTATTACGTGTATTTTTCTCTTATAAGAGATTAAAACTAATAAGCCAATCATGCACATTAAGCATCTAAGAGAATCCAATGTTCAAGATCAACTTTTTTTTTTCTTGAGAAATAATGTTCAAGATCAATTGAGAAGTGACTTTTGAAGCATTTAACAAGTCAAGGATGTGTGAAAATATAAAAGGCAAGAGGTAGTTTTGTTCAATGCAAAGTTGGAAATAAATCTTGATATGAAAATAGTTTGTACAGTCTTGGTATTTTGGTCATATCTTTTTACTTAGATATTAGATTTATCTAATTCTTATGGTAGTCGAAAGAAGACTTGAAGATATACAACTTTGTAGTTTACTAAAACTTAACCGTACTGAAAAATGGGAACTGATAAATTTATTCTCCTTTTTGGGAGCATATGTTTTAGCATTTTTGGGGAGAGTAGGGCAGCCGTGTTTTTGAGATGCTGAAAAATAGTTTTTACATATTATTTTTAAGAGCTTTTCTTTTCCATGAAAGTTTAAGAACCTCATATAAGGTTAGGAGTGAATCCTCAATATTGTAAGCTATACACTTATCAATCCAAGCAAGTTTTTGATGTTTTGATTATTGAAATCAATTGTCTCTTTTCATAATTATTTTCTTAGATTGATATTTAGTTCCTAATTCTTTCATAAGTCTATTCTTGAATTTTCTTATTGTTAGAATAGGGCTTTATAGTCTCCTAGTGAAATTCGACAGTTTTGTTAGATATTACTTTTGCCATAGTGGATGCTTAACGATATTGGTGGACAAACCCTAATACTCTAGTAATTTTAATTATACAATTTTACCCAACTCTCTTTGTGCTCGTTTCAATCATATTCTTCTTTATATTATTGGTACTTTTGACGTGTTCTTGTTTTCCTTTTTTTGATGGAATCACAACCTTAGCTTCACTAAATGTCAACCTCCAACCAAACCTTGTCATTATTACATGGAGGTTAAAGGAAGAGCGACATATTTCATATGGGTGTTGTAAAATTGATTTAACATCAAAACCCCTTTTGAAGACAATCAATTGCACTAACATTGATCATATGTTTTACTTTTAATGAGAAAGTTTTCATCCTCTAGTATTGCATGTTCATCTTAAAATTGGACAACATCGATCTATTGGCTTTAATTGATCTCATATGATAGTATAGTCTCTTTTTGTTTACACCTCAATTGACACATCTTTCTCTTCCCATCCCCTAAACCCTGTTTTGAGAACCACAACTTGAGGGGAGTTGGATTTTCGGATATTCCTTGGATAGCAAGCCGTATAATGAAGGATCAAATGATAATATTTATTCATATAGATTTAGGCATATGCAATGAAATCACCACTTGATTCTTATTTTTAGGCCCCCCCACCCCCCCCCCCCCCCCTAATGAAGGATCAAATGATAATATTTATTCATATAGATTTAGGCATATGCAATGAAATCACCACTTGATTCTTATTTTTAGGCCCCCCCACCCCCCCCCCCCCCCCCCCCCAAAAAAAAATACCATTAAAATACATCTTCTATTAAATTATTAAAAAATTATACTAACTCAATAGAAATATGAAAAATGAAACTACATGGATTTTTCTTAGTTACAAACCAAAAGAAAATTGTATCCAATTAATTCCTAATTACAAACTAAGAACAAGATAATTTACATTGGAAAACCACTCATCTAAATCCATTGATTTAGGCTAAGAGACGAAGTGGCAAGATAGGAATGTGCTAAACATCCATCTTATTCGATCCAAAAATTGATCTATTAGGAATCAGTGGCCAACAAAGTACTATCATTGTCAAACAAAAGTGTATTCATCTATTAGTGACAACATCCATGAAACCAACAAAAACTTAAATAAACTCAATTAGAGGCAATAACCCATAAAATTGAAAGTAAAAAAAAAAAAAAAAAAAAGATTATAATTTCCACTACATGAATCTTAAGTCTAATTCACCTCACATAAGAATTTCATGGTTTTTTTTTTTTAACCCAGATATGCTGATGCATAACAAGATTTCATATATTGATTAATCTTAAATCATATGAAGACTTTTCTTTGGTTGCACTAGACCAATCACAACAGTGACACAAGCGTCCAATTTTAGATACGTATTTTCATAATAATGGATCTAGACACCTGTGTTTCATCGTTGTGTCCTTGTCATTTGCCACAAAAATGTGGAGATAAATCATAAAACAGTGATATATTTCTCAGTGGGAGAAATATATATTGGGAGAGTGTTATTTGTTTTTTTTACTAGGGAGAGTAAAATGTTTATGTACTTGTTAATTTATGTAACCATTGTTGATATCATGCTTTGCTTATTGCAAATGATATTTCCATTGCTATTGGTTTTATATTTCACAAATGTTAATGTTTATTGAATGGATCCGGTTAAACTATTATGCTGCCATTTAATTATGCAACTTGCATATCATTAGGCTGATACGATAAATAACTACTAATACTCTTTTTTCAATTAGTAGGATAGCATAAATACTTAAATAGTCCATGGTCGTCAATAGTGTGAAATGAACGTCATGTCAAACAAATTGTTTTTTTTTTTTTTTTTTTTTTACCAACAAAAAAACTGATTACACTATACTTGTAGGCCACTTGAAATAATAATATTACTTAATGATCTGAAATGAATTGTTTTTCTTCTTCCATTGATTGGGTTAAAAAAAAAAAAAAAAACCAACAACAACAACAACAACAACTCTATCCTAGATAAATTCGATGGAATTTGCAAATGAACTCTTTGATCTCTCTCAACTGATCATATATACCCAGGTCATACTAATCACGTTTTCAGCTACTTTTAGCTTGCTAAATACTACTACTATATAAATTGGTTGTTAATTTTTTTAATGAAAATTGGTTGTTGAATTGAAGTTTAAAATGAGAATCGACAATTTCTGCCCAAAAAAAAAGTGAAAGACAATTTTACCCATTTTTTTAGACAAGATAAAAATTCTGCTCTAACTTAATTTATGTATATATGTGTGTGAAACTCTCTCCTGAAATCTTGAACCTCGACTCTTACCTTTCTTATCCTACAAAAATTTTGTACTTGTGGAGTAACCATCATGCCAAGAGTATACGATGGTGTACTCATTATTATTACCAATCATAATTTGACATTCGGTAGCCTCAAAAGCTATGCCATAATTACTTATACCTAATACTTTTTCAGTCAATATATGTTGCTATGAAGCAGTATGTACTAGCACCATCTGGTGAGTCTAATCAGACGGTATCTCCTCATCCACTAAGTAAATGGAGGAATGGGGGGTCTGGTTTGAGCCTGAGAGAGTGATGAAATATTAATTTAGCAATATTTTAATAAGTTAGTTTTTAAAAATAAAAAATAAAAACAATTTATAGTAACTTAACGCATAATAAATTAGCCATTTAGGGCTATCCTTTAGAAGCTACCCAAAATATAATTCACTATTTATATTGCTTAATTTTGGTGAGATCCAAAAAAAAAAAAAAAAATGCTTGATTTAGGATACGAAACTATAGTAATCATCATAACCATTAACCTACTATCGATAAGGAAGGACACCTTATGCCAAGACGATTAGGTGAATAATATAATTATGTGATACTGATTGATTATTATCTGATTCTAAAATAATAATAATAAATTATTATTATCATCCCAAAATCCCAGAAGCGTGGAACCAAGTGGGCCCCAGTTGTCACCTAGGTAGATATAATATGTATATATATGACTTAGACAAATACAAGGACAATGACTAAGTTTGAAATGTTGGCTCTTCACACCAAACCATGTAACTACTCTATGGAAAAGCCTTTAAGGATCCCACTCTGCCATTCTTCACATATTAAATGGCTCCAAGTATAACGATCCAGTTTTTTTATGTACATGCCAGTGTGACAGATTGGTTTCATGCCCTTGTATTCAATGAGAGCCTTTACAAGTAGAAGTGACTATAAATAGGACAAAACATTAGCACTTATATGCCAAATAATTGTTTGATTACATTATAGTTTTAATCATTAAAAAAAAAAAATTGTGTTTCTGGGGTTTGATTAAAATAAAGGAAGTCAATGAAGAAAATGACATGGGCATAGTAATTAAAATAGAACGAGCCATAGAGGGAGATGCCATAAATTCGGTCAATTAATTAAACAAAATCGATTATGCTATATTTAATTTCTAACTCCCGTGGTTCCAAGAGAACTTTAGGTCTAGATGTGTTTTGTCATCGCTATAGGCTATAGCGGTATAGCCCATTCTAAGTTCTAACGAATGGAAATCCAAGTTTTATATATTAAAAATTAAAAAAGAAAAACATAATGGAAATCGAAGAGCTATGGTTATGCCCTCCAAGTAGAAGAGACTATCAATAGGACAAAATCCGTCAGCTTCCATACGCACACTGATGGTATTTTTTTTTTTTTTTTTTTTGGACGAAAGAAGATAGACATACTAATGGTATTAATGAGACTGCGTTATTAAATAAGTATATCATATTTCTCTGCTTAGAGCATTCTCATTAAATGCGGTAAATAAATGCTAACTTTATAACATTTAACACATCACTTTACAATACAACCTATATTAAAACTTCTATTTTTTTTTTTACCACTTCATTTAAATATTCTTTTTTTATTATTTTTTATTCTTCCTCTCTTTCCCTGCCTCTCTCTCCTCTGTCTCTCTCTTTCTCAATCCAACTATTCTCAGCATCGTCGGCCACCACACTACCAATAGTCACCACAAAACTCACCACCCATACCACAACCACCACAAACCTACCAACCATGCCACAACTAAAAAAAAAAAAACCCTCCACCATCGCTGCCACCAACAAACCCACCAAGCCAAAAAAACTCACACAGAGCAAACCCACCAAGCAAAAAGCACACACACAACAAACCCACATCCCAATCCACCATTGACAATCAAACCACCAAGCAAAACACACACACATACACACATAAACCCACCACGGCAACCCTTCAACCTGAATTCAACCCACAACATCAAACCCACCACAGCAAACCTCCATAAAAGCAAACCATCATGCCGATCTACTACACCATGACCCACCATGCCGCCACCAGATTCGACTCACACCCCTCAATCAATAGATCAGTAAAGACTCGAACTAGTAGATCGATGACCCACGACCCACAGAAAACAAAACCACGACCACCGGACCCACGACCCATGCCCATCGGATCACAATCGCCGACCATTAGACCATCGCCACCACCACCCACGACCATCGGACCATCAGACCATGACCCATAACCATCGGATTACAACCCACAACTAAAAATCAAAACCCATAGTCATTGGACCTACGACCCTAACCATCGGACCACGCCGAACCACAAAGAGAAGAGAGAAGAGAGAAGTGAGAAGTGAGAAGTGAGAGAGGAAAGAGAGACAGAGATGAAAAAAAGATCCATTGGTTAATAAAAAACAATATATATATATATATATATATTATAATCCAGCTATAGTGAGTTGTTATTGATAACAGCTCACTGTAGCTCAATGCTAAATTTTTTAGAATTTAGCATATTTGATGTATGTGTGTTTTTATTATTTGAGGTGCTAAAAATGCTAAAAAATAGCATTTAGCATTTTTATCACCTTTGATAAGAATGCTCTTATCTTTGCCATTTTCAGATAAAAAAAAAAGACAATAACTCTAGTATAATATATATATATATATGATCATGTTAACGAGTACCTTAAAAAAATATTAATAAATCATATTAAGAAAGTTTTGACACTACTATCATGGGAAATATAAAAAATTGTCAAGAAAATTAATTGATTTATCATTTTTCGATTAAATGTTTTTAAAAATAATTCATAAACCAATGCCCTTAGAATATCCATTAACATTTCCCATATATATATTCACAATTTTTGTATTGTATTGTTTTGTTTTGTTTTGTTTTTTTTTTTTTTTTTGAGAAACCAGACCGATGGTCTGGGAATGAAATAAAAGACAAAAACTAATTGTGGGGCCAGAGAATTTGTGACCCCGGCCCATTATACATTAGGGCCCAAGGCCCACACCGAGGAGAGACGTTGCCGAGGACATGCAGCGAAAGTCCAAATGGCCTAGAAATGCAGCCAAAGACGATCCTGTCCTCAGCATCCCAAAACCTAGAAAGGAAGAACGACACACCATCAAAAGCAGCCCCCAAAGCGCTCCCAGAAGAAAAGACGAGTACAATAGGACTCGCACGGGGATACAGTGTGGGAGCGGTTCAAGGAAAAGCTGTCACCTCCGAATTGAATGCGCCAACAAACGTCCTGGCCACATTGATGGGAAAAAACCCCTAAACAGTGTGGTTTCGGTTATTGCAACTAACAGAAAGTGGGGGAAGGCGGCTGATGGGACAAGCACTCGAGTAGTTACCTGCCTGATCAACAGATGGAAGGTCAGGATCAACTGAGAGGGGCTATATAATGTAAGAATTCATCAACGGAAAAGAGGGCGAAAGAAAAACAAGAGCATTATGTATCGTCTCTTGGACCATTGTAACCTAGTGTAAAAGGAATAATAAGAACATTAAACTCCTCGGACGAGGTCCAATGACCGGAGCCACTCAGGACGTGCCGGAGAGAAAGTCTTTTTGGACAAGCTCAGTTCACCTCTGTACAATCATCATGAACACCATGACTAATTACTGTCTGATAACCAAGGCCTAGCCTTTTAGCCCACTATCTACAAATTTATTGTTTAGGCCTTTAACGTTCGAACCCAATACACCAATTTGAGGTCGTTACAAATTGAGTCCTTACACTAATGGACATCAAAATTTGCTAGAGGTGCAATGTCTGTAGGAAGCTCCTTTAACCAGACTTGACAAGAAACAAGATTCTTAGCGTTTTTCACTAGGGCATCAGCCACAAAATTACTAGTACGATGCACATGAATAAATTCAAAAAACAGAAAAGAAGAAGCTAAACATTGAATATCATCCATGATGTTTCCAAATGAAGATAACACTGCATTTCCATGAGAGACTATGTTAATAACTATTGTCAAATCCCCTTTGAAGATAACTTTGTGAAGACCGAGATCACCAAAAATTGGATAGCATGGCGGCAAGCAAGAGCTTCCAAATCAACAATCGAATTGGATAACGGGATGGGCATCAAAAGAGCTCCCACCACCTTGTCACGCCAATCATGGACCACCACACCTATCCCAGCAGAATTCGAAGCTTTGAAGACTGCTGCATCAAAGTTAACTTTATGGACATCTAAATTGGGTGGATGCCACTGATGTAGCAAAACATGTTGAGCTTTTTCGAGTTCAACCTCCTGCACCACCAGGAACTCCTGGAGCAATGTACCCCCCATGGTACCGATCTGAGATAGAGGGTGAGAAGGCCTGCCAAAATGGATAGAATTGCATCTATTCCATAAGCCCCAAGCGATGAGAGAAAAGAATTAATTCCTATAATCCTCGTGCACTTGTAAAAACCTGTCAAATAAATCACAAAAGTTAAGGGGAGGGGGAGATGTTTCTGTCTGGGACCAATGGAAAGCAGACCACATCAAGTCCACTTCTTTGTAACGCTAAAGAGGGTGCAATACATCTTCTGGGTGCTCGCTGCAAAGCTCGCAAACATCAGTTTCAATGCTCTATCTCCGGGCTAGATTGCATTTCGTAGGCAGAGCATTGTTGCACGCGCTCCACATGAAACGCTTAATTTTTTTAGGAACCTGTAACTGCCAAACTCCTCTCCAAAATCTTTTCCAAGGGTCCAAAATTGACCTACCAATGTTACTAGCTTAACTTGAGTTAACCAGCAACTGATAAGCACTTTTTGTTATGAACACTCCAGATTGTGTATGCGCCCAAATGACTTGATCAGGGGGGCTTCTAGGACTTAAAGGAATTCCCAAAATCATCAATGGTTTATGGGGGAGAAAAATATGTTTCACACCATCAGCTTTCCACACTTCTAGAACCGGGCTAATGAGGGAGCTCACCTTCTTGTCAGGGGGAAGTGATAGGAGAAGGGAAATAATCAAACTACTAGGTTTCACCAGGAGCCATTTATCTTCCTTAATCCTGACTGAAATCCCATTACCAATCCGCCAGACCATGCCCTTTCGGATGACATCCCTAGCACTAAAAAGGCTCTTCCACGTATAGGATCTCCTAATAGAATCCTTTACTTCAAGAATGAAGCAATTTGGGAAAAAACGAGTTTTAAAGACCCTAAAGCAAAGAGAATCCGGGTTGTTCATCATTCGCCATACTTGCTTAGCTAGGAGAGCCTCATTCACTTTCTCAATTTTTTTGAAACCCAATCCACCCAGTTCTTTAGCTTCGCATAACCTCTCCCAACTAACACAATGGACCTTCCTTGACTCACCACTGTACCCCCACCAAAACTTGCAGATCAAAACATCCAATTCTTTGATCAAACCTCTTGAGATTTTAAAACAACTCAATGCATATGTCAGAATTGCTTGGATAACAGATTTAATGAGTACTTCTCTTCCTGCTTGAGAAAGCAATTTTTCCTTCCAACCTTGTAGTTTCTTCCAAACCCGTTCTTTTAGATAAATGAAGCTTCTCTTCTTTGCTCGCCCCACTAAAGCTAGTAAACCCAAATATGTTTCATATTGCCTTATTGCCTGGACCCCCAAAAGGTGTTGAATTTTGGATTGGACTTCTTGAGGAGTGTTTGTGCTGAAGAAAATATTAGTCTTCTCCCGATTAATTTTCTGACCTGAACCCCTTTCATAAATTGCCAAAATATCGAGAACCTTTTGACATTCCCCTTCCGTAGCATGACAAAAGAGCATGCTATCATCTGCAAAGAATAAATGGGAGACTCGATGACCATTCCTACAAATAGCCACACCCCTAATACTCCCATCCACCTTAGCCTATTGTAAAAGACTTTGCAATCCCATGGCACACATTACAAACAAATAGGGAGATAAAGGGTCACCTTGATGAAGACCCCTAGAGGGCTTAATATTCCCCACCGGTTGCCCATTAAGAAGAACTGAATAGGACATAGTTTTCAGGCACAACATAATGACTTTGATCATCCTCTCTTCAAGCCCTAGTTGATGCATCAATTTCTCTAAGAAACTCCACTCTTCCCAATCATTGGCTTTACTCATGTCAAGCTTAAGGGCCATATACCCCTACTTCCCTTGTGTCTTCCTTTTAAGATAATGAAGAGTCTCAAATGCCACAAGGATGTTATCAGTGATTAAACACCCTGATAGAAAGGCACTTTAAGAATCTGGGATAGATTTAGCCAAGAACTTCTTCAAACGATTAGCCATCACTTTAGCAATTAGTTTATCAATGACATTGTATAAACTAGTAGGCCTTAAATCAGAGACTTTCTTTGGATTTTTTCTATCCTTGGAATAAGAGATATGAATGTAGTATTAATGGACTCAAGAACAATACCTGAATTCAGCACCCACAGCACCACAGAAGTCACATCTGCACCCACAATATGCCAAAAGGATTTGTAAAAAATAAGGGACATACCATCAGGACTTGGTGCCATGAGTGGGGCCATCTGATTAAGGGCTTGTTGAACCTCATTAGCATGGAAATGCCCATCTATAGGAAAGCTTGAATCATCCACCACCGAACGCTGAATACCATTTAAAATACCTTCAGCCCTAGAAGGATTGAAGCTCGAGAAAATGTTTACAAAGTA
Source organism: Quercus lobata (assembly GCF_001633185.2). Classification (NCBI taxonomy): domain Eukaryota; kingdom Viridiplantae; phylum Streptophyta; class Magnoliopsida; order Fagales; family Fagaceae; genus Quercus; species Quercus lobata. Next base: position 36,582,843 of record NC_044911.1, read on the forward strand.
CTCCTCCACCACTTTGCCTAATTCGGCCTCATCCTCAACCCAGTTACCAAACTCCAATCCGGATATCAAATTACGTCGGTTCCTCTTATTAGCTTTGCTGCAGAAAAAATTTGTATTTATGTCCCCTTCTTTAAGCTAGGTATTTATTGACCTTTGCTTCCACATGCACTCCTCAATGGATTGAAATCGTAGGATTTCATCTCTTAAAGCTTGAATTTGAGATGGCTGACTTCTATACCACCCTCCCTCATCAGCTGCCTTAAGGAATTTCGGACATGGCCAAATTTCTCCCTATTCCATACTTTGAGGTTATCCTGGCAAGCAATTATTTATTTATTTATTATTTTTTTGTCAAAAGCCCAAGCCGAGACAAGTTGTTGCACCTCCGCCCAAGCCTTACAGATGACCTCTTCGCATGAACTATCCTTCAACCACATGTCTTCAAAGCAGAATGGCCAACCTTTCTTATAAAATCGACTGTATTCTAAATCCGCGCATAAAAGAATCAGTTTGTGATCAGGATGGAAAGTATCCAAGTGATGGATTCTGGACGATGGGAATCTCAAAATCCATTCTATTGAAGCCACTCCTCAATCCAACTTAATCCAAACATTCTGATATCCAAGACGTCTATTACACCATGTGATGGGAAACCTTTGAAGCCCAAATCCTTCAACCTGCAAAAACCAAGAGCAACACGAAACCCTGCATTTGTCTCTCCAATCTATCCAGCCATCCTTGTTTCTCTTCAGTAAACGGAATTTCATTAAAATCACCTAAACAATCCCAAGGCAAATTGAACCGAGTACTTAAAACTCTAAGTAACGACCAGGAGTTTTCTTGGCTAGGGGTTTCAGGGTCCCCATAAAAACTCGTAAGCCACCAAGCATCATCAACTCCATGGTCAATAATGGCATCAATATGGTTATCAAAGAAAGACTACACAACCACATTCATATTGTCAGACTAAAATAAAGCTAAACCCCTACCAGTATTGTGACGTGGAACCACAATTAAATTAGAAAATTGAATATTTCTACCAATTCTTTCTAGAATAGCTTTTTCTACCTTTGTTTCCATTAAAAAAATCATTGTGGGATCTTTGTTGCGCACCAATGCAACTAGTTCATCTTCTGTTTGTAGGTTCCCAAGCCCACAATAGTTCCAGCTTAGGCAACTCATTGTGAGCGATGGTGCTGGGAACCAACAACCACCTTAGAATTTTCTTTGTCAAAAGAGCTACAAAGAGTCACACACTATTTTTTACCGACATTCAAATTTGCCACTTCAAGGTTCGGATGTTTATCAATCATCATAGGCTCAGAGTTTGGAATAGTGGTACCTGATTCACAAGCTAATTTCTTCCATTTTTTAATAGAGTTTGAGGGGGCATGAGTATTACTGTTATTGGTGCAATCTGATAGTGGGGCTAGGTTTCATATCAGGGAGCAAGATAGTTGATGATTTTGGCCAGGTGGGGTGGCCCCTAGCTTCACACATAGCACCAAAGATTCTTTGATAGATAAGCCCACTACCACCTCCTCAAGTGGGCTTGTGGGGCACCATTCTGCCTTGTTCACTTTTTACCCCTCAGCACTATCATTTGGCCTACTGCCCACCCGTTCAAGCTCCTTGCAGTGAAAGCCAAGTTTTGATACTTCAATGTTTTCCGTGGTATTCTTAGCTTCCATCTTCAAGGAACTTGCATTGCTGGGATCGTCCGTATTCAAGCCAAAGCCTTCCTTGCCACCTTGATCCCTCGGGACTGCCCTACCACAATTTTTCTTTCTCCACCATGGTGCCTGACTTTGGGAACTACCTGTGATAACCGCCATCGTTTTCCTATTATGACATATCAGGATCTGCTTTTAACCACTCTCCATATTGCTAGTCTTCCCTGCGAAGCTTCCCTTTACCCCAAAGCCAAACCTTACAATCGCGTTCTCCATGAGTGACTCATCTGCACCAATAGAAAAAGTTGGGTAGTACTTGATACCAACCAAACCCAGTTGCTTCCCTTCAGACCTCAACTTGGAGCAATATGGGAGAGGTTTAGTGATGTCCATGATTACTCTAACCCACAAGAACTCACCCCCCGAACCATCATCCTCCGGAGCAGCCACCTGCACCACCACTCCAATTGATTTACCTATCCCCTCGCCTGTTTTGTATGTCAACTTCTTCATAGGAGCATTGTGGAATTAAATCCAGAACATAGCTTGGGTAAACACCAAATAGGGAATTGATTCAACATCATGTACGAATTGGAACACAACCAAATATTTGTCGTATGACCATGGTTCAGTTTTGTTAGGAACTATGTGATTCACTTGTTAGGAACATATGTCACTATTTTATGTAATTGGCTAATCCTTTGACAAAATGCACTTTACTTGTATTTGGGTAGATCTAGGATGTGTTTGATGCTTTAAGAAACCTTATTTCAAGTTCAAGTGTTAAAGCCATGCAAGTCCAAAGTTTGTTCAAGCAAATTGTGACCGGAGACAGAATTTTCCCTAGTTCATCTTTCTTGTGAAGAAGCTGTTGTGTTTGTACATCGTAGGGTTTTGTAACCAATGAGCTTCTCAATATTCATCGTGTGATGAACTAAAGAACTTTGCAACCAACAACCTTCTCTAGTTGGTGATTGAAGCCGCGTACTGGGATCCGCACAATTGGTTAGTCATGTGCTGGGAGCCATGCATTAAAAGGAGAGATTGTCACTATGGAATAAGTTCAATTGGGTATTGGGGTAAGGGTTCAACTGTAGTAATAGGCCAAAAACGAATTGACCCCTTGTGATAAATTAACCAATTAATTTAGCCAAGTGAATTAATTAAGTTAATTAACATGCAAACGCGTGGTAGCACAAACAAATCACCAATAAACTAAGTATGTAGCGGAAAATAAATTTGACACGGTGAGTTGTTTATGAATGGGGAAAACCTAACGGCAAAAACCCCACCGGATGATTTTCAGGTTACCACTCACGAAATTCCACGATTATCATAACAAGCGGTTATAAGTAAAGGAATTCCAGTACCTGATACCAACCTACATGTTAGGACATATGTGATTCACTTGTTAGGAACATATGTCACTATTTTATGTAATTGGCTAATCCTTTGACAAAACGCACTTTACTTATAATTGGGTAAACCTGACATTAGGTAGTCTTCTTTACCTTACTACTAGTAGACTTGACATTAGTTACAGTGTGAGAGTGTGTGCTAGATATCAGGCTAATCCCAAAGAGTTGCATATGATTGCTTTGAAAAGAATCATAAAGTATGTCAAAACCACTGTCGACTTTGGTGTGTGGTACAGCAAGGACATAAATGATGTTTTAGCTGGGTATTCTGATGCTGATTGAGCTGGGAATGCTGATGATAGAAAGAGTACACCGGGGGGTTTTTTTATATGGGTAATAATCTTGTCTCCTGGATGAGCAAAAAGTAGAATTCCATCTCATTATCCACTGCAGAAACTGAGTACATCGCTACTGGAAGCTGTTGCGCCCAACTCCTATGGATGCAAAAACTCCTTCATGGTTATGGTATTTGTCAAGAGCATCTTAGTATCTACTGTGACAATATTAGTGCCATCAACATCTCTAAGAATCCGGTTCAACATTCTCGAACTAAACACAGAGATTTGACATCACTTCATTAGGGAGTTTGTCGAAGATGGTACTTATACTCTTGAGTTTATTCACACTGATGATTAAAAAGTTGATATTTTTACCAAATCTCTTGACAATAAACGGTTTGAATTCCTTCGCCAAAACATTGGTGTCATCTCCATGGATTGATCTCTTCCTCTCATCCTTCCTCCTCATGCATTTGCATCTAATTTTATGCATTGCTTTGTTTAATTTGTTTTTGTTTGTTTTCTTTTCAGTTTTGGTTTATTTTTTTTCATAAAAATTAAAAAAAAAATTGAAAAATAAAAAAAATACAAAAACAGTGTGTGTTTTGTGTACATTGGTACTTGTGTACCTTGGATGACCATTGAAATAAAGTTTTTTAAATTTTGTATTTTTTGTAACTTAGATGAGTATTTCTATGTACAGCTAAGCAAGTGAGTTTTGTGTCTTATATTTGTGATGAGTAAGGTTAAGTGATCTCTTGTACTTAACACTTGTATTACTTTTTTTGATAGGAATGACTAGAAAATCCTAAGAGAAAGACATAAATAACCATCTCACCACTATTGCCCGCCAATCATGAAATGATATTTGTATGCTTCGGCATAGCAAAAGTGGAATGTCAAATGCTTAACATAATTGGGTATTCTCTCTCTCTCTCTCTCTCTCTCTCTCTCTCTCTCTCTCTCTTATATGCCCATGCATGATATGCTCAAAAAAAAAAAAAATATGCAAAGAAAATAAAAAGCAAAAGGATCAAAATGCTTTATATATGATTGCAAGCGTGTATTCTAGGAGATGTGAGAGTTATAGGATGTACCTTGTAGGTGATAGTCCCCATCAAACAGTTATGATTGTGTATGAGTTAAATTGATTTTCTCATATCTCAAATAGTCATAACATGAAGACACCTTTGCAATCTTGCGAAGTTTTTCACACAAAACACGCAATATTCTTTGCTACTCTTGATACATGTACAAATACAATGTGATTTGATCATCATAAGGTTTACATGTGTTAATGTATACTCACTAAACTGTCTTAACTTGTTTTTAAAATACAAAATTGGTTAGACTTGTTTAGTGTGTGTTTTTGGGATCTATGTGCTTAACTTTTTACTGTTGAGAGATGATTTTGAGAGTTGAAAATGTTGTTTGGATCCTTAGTTGAGTTCCATGTTTGATTGCATTCATATCTATGTTTTTCTCTTCTTGAAAAACAGTTTTTAAGCAACTTGGACAAATCCTCGACACCTCTCGATACCTGGCTTATCTATTGAGTTCTTTAGTTGCTTTTTATTGCAATCTCGACACCTTTCGATAACTAGGAAAATCGATTGAGAAAGTTTATGTCCCCTCAATAGATCCTCACAGAAACCTCTATCCATCGAGCTTCACCTTGCCTTGGACACATGCTCGATAGTAGCTTCTGTTGACCCTCTTTAAAGCTCGACACCTCTCGACACCTCTAAATCTATCGAGAATTATTGAGCTTGTATAAATAGAGTCAGCACGATTTAGATCTCACTTTCCTCGATCTCTCTTGATTGCTCTCAACCGTTTCACCTCCCAAACACATTTCTCTTCCTCTAAACTTTATTCCCAAGAGATTTTCGGCCTTAATCAAGTTACTCTTCACTTGGTAAGTGTCAAAATCCCTCATTTTCATGCATTTCATGCTGTTTAACTTAAGTTTTTGGGATTTTTGAAAATTTTAGGGTTTTTCAAAATCAAAGAGGTTTTTGCAAAAATTTTGGGATGGGTTTTGAAGATTTGATATTAAAAACTTCATGCATTGCATCTTATGAGCATTATAACTGTATTTTCATGCATTTAGATGTATGCTATATCTGCTATCTGCTTGTCAAAGTCTTTCTTGCCATAGACTCTCTTCTTGCAAATTTTTTCAAGAGTTTGTGTTAGGATAGATTTTATTGTATTCAACAAGTGAATATAAGTTGAGTGATTTATGACTTCTCTTATATCTCATTTCTTAGTTGTGGTTTTGTCACGGATTGCCAAAGGGGGAGATTGTTAGGACATATGTGATTCACTTGTTAGGAACATATGTCACTATTTTATTTAATTCTCTAATCCTTTGACAAAACACACTTTATTTGTATTTGGGTAGATCTAGGATGTGCTTAATGCTTCAAGAAACCTTGTTTCAAGACCAAGACTTATCTTTGATTTCTTCTTTTTATCATTTTCCTCTTTAACCAAAGTTTTCTTGAGCCTTTTTAGATATTCTTCTTTAAGCTCAGGATTATCAATTTGTCTTATCAAATTTATTAGCAAATTTTCTTGTTCTTCTCCTTTGGTCAGAACATTAATTGTTTTGTGACCTTCGAGTAGAACATTAATAGTATTACAACAAGAGTCTCTACAATCAATTTTAATTTTAGGGGAATCAGAAGTTTCATTAGTAGAATGATAGCTAGAATTAGTTGAGGAGAGAATATCATTATCTGACGAAGAAGAAGAATTAGAAGATCATGATTCAAGAATCCGAATTAGGTCTTCTTTATCATTGTCATTGATATTTGACATATTAAGCTTGTTTTTCAATTTATCAGGTTTTTTTGTTGCAGTCTTTACAAAAGTGACCATATTTTTCACAATTAAAATAGTTTCCTTTACCAGGTTTCTGTTTATCCTTTTTCTTATAAACATTTTTCCTTTTAGCATAAAAATCATTAGGTTTAGTAAATCATTTTTTTATGTCTTTTATATTTGTAGTCTTTATGGACTTTATCATGTTTCTTATTTCTCTTTTGCATAGAAGGAGCAATAGGGGGTAAACCATATTGCTCACAAAAATTGCCCATTTCATATTTAGCCTTTTTACTATTTTTTAACTACTATTTTAACACTTTTTTTATTTTTTTTTTATTTTTTATCATTACACATGTTAATACCAAGTTTTTTAATAGTGCTAAAAATGTCACCATGTGTTAAATCATCATAATTAATAATACCATTTTTATCAATTAATTCTTCTTTTACCTTATGAGCAAAAAGAGGAGGCAATCCAGCAATGAACTTTTCTTTCCAATAAGGTTTCGAGCAGTCTTTACGAAGCATTACTCTAGAAATAAAAACATCTTGGTACCATCTGTAATTAGACATAGTAGGGCAACACAAATTGTTTAAATAGTCACTAATACGGGAAGAAATATTAGAAGGAGTTCCAACAAAATCTATATATAATAATAATAATAATAATAATAATAATAATAATAATAATAATAGGTGAAACTGAGAAAAACTCAAATTAGAATTCCAAATTAGAGTTTCAGTTTTGCGCCATGTATTCTAAATTATTTATTTTTAAAGAGTTTTATTTCTTAATTTTAAAAATCAAATATGGGACCACATCATAAATATTCATCCAAGTGAGTTATTAAGTATAAAAACCAAAAAGTCTAAAATAAATGAATCGTAAAAAAAAAAAAAAAAATGTGCTTCACAATAATTAAAAAAAAAATGGACAATTTACATTTTATACTTAATAACATCCTTACAAAATTTTTAAAGAGTTAACAAAATACAAAAATGAGTATCAATAGTATTTAAATTATATATATAGGAATTATATTACGCATCTTATTGTATATCTTTAAGTGTATCCATGCATATGCATGGGATTACAAGCTAGTGTTTAATAATAGTATAGATTAAAGCATTGACCCCATCAGAAATACCTTGAACAATTCTTTCATCAAAAATGGGTAAACCATCATCATCTTTTTTAACAGCCTTTTTGATGAATTCTCTAGACTTCTCGATAAGATATTTTTTCCACCAACCATGAAAGGTTCCTGAAAAATTGGTAGTAAGAAGATCAACAATTTTGGAATGGTCAAGATTATGGTTGGTGATATAAGCATTAGCAACAATAGACATATGACCCATTTTATTAATAATTTCTTGTTCAGGTAAGCCATCAATGTTTCATTCACAAAGTTTGTCAGCAGAAACAGAAAACTGGGTTTGAAAAAAATCTTTCTTCAAATTGCATATCAGGAGGGGTAGGTTTTGAATACTAGTTTTTTGTAAAAGACATGGGATTGGGTTTTTCGACAAATCTTTTAACTTTAGGTAATTTAAAAACAGATTTATCAGAAGCAAAGGATGAGGAATCAGAATTTGAATCTTCGGAAAAAAAAACTCTTCTTTTTTTTTTTTTTTTTCTTGAAGTAGCACAGGCAATAAGTATTCTACTCTGTTTTTATTTTTTGTAAATCAAGAAGCATTTGTTCAACTTTGTCAATAGTTTTTAGTCTGGGTGGTCTTAAGGCTCAAGTTTTGCCTTTGACTAGGTAAGTCAGTCAAAGGTTTTTCAGTTTTTGAAGAAGTAGGTTTTTCAATTTTTTCTTCAATATGGTCAAGTTGTTGGCCAATAGTATGTAATAAATTATTAACAAATTTTTTTTGTTCAATAATCTTTTTTGTTTCAATAGAAATAGGGGTGTTAACATCAATTATTTCATCAATTTTGAAAAGGGCAGGTCTTTATCTCAGTCCCTTTACAATTAATAATAAATGTGTCAAAGGGTGGATGACTAGACCGAACAATAGTTTTATCTTCTTTAACAAAATTTGATTTCTTTACAAGATTCAAACTGTTTTTCGAAATATTTTTTGGAACATAGTAGTTTTCAATGAAATCAAAAAACAAAATATGTTTTTGTAGTTGGTGCATTTTTTCTTTTCATTTTCTTTTAGCACAATCTTTTTCTTTATGTTCAAAAGTAGCATGATAGGATTTTCTTTTCTCTTTGTTTTTTGCAGATTTGAACTCATCAAATAAAACTATCATATCAATAACAAAAGCTTTGTTTAAAACTCTTAGTTGGCTATGAATAATGGGGGTTTGAAAATCGAGGGTAGTAGAAGCTTGAAAATCAGAAGCAGTTGGAGACCCAGATTCGGTCACTTCTTCTTCTTCAATGACATGCTTGCCATGTTTAGAAGGATGCTTCGTTTTCATGGAATAATAAGTAGTGCTTACTTGGGAGTTGTCACTTGCAACTCCTTTTAGCTCTAAATCAGGTTTTTCAAAATTCTTTTGTAAGAAATCATTGAGATCTTGATCTCTTTTTGAAATGTCTTCAGTAATAGTAGATCCAGCAAAAGAATGTCTTCCTTCTTTAATCATAAGAGGTTTGTTATCATCAAAACTTATTTTAACAATTCCATCAATATATTGTTAGATATGGTCAAGATTTAACTCATCAGAAACATACTTAGTAGGCTGAGCTTCTTGTTCCAACAACCATTCTTTGGGAAGCTTAATATCTTTCCATTGAATCATTTTTGGAATTTGAACCTTAGCATCAGGAGTGGAACATTGGATTAACAAAGTTTTATCACCAGTATCTCTTAGTCTAGCATGAAGATTAAGGGTAGTCTTTACCAATCTATAATAAATGCAATAAATAATAGCAAGGGGCTTACTGCCTTCATCCATATCATAACCAAATGTCAAGATATTTAAAGTTAAAGTTTTAATAATATTAGGATCATCCAAAGCAAGAGCAAGATCAGGATAGCAGTTAAAATAAACGAGACCATCAAACAGAGATGAGGTAATCATGCCAAGAATACTAGTACGAAAATCTTTAAATCTAGTATCTCTTAAGGACATAAGCATAGAAGCATTAATACCTTTTTGGGTAAAGGGTTTAACAGCAACTTGAAATAATCCAATATGCAAATAACTGAATTTTTTAGCAAGAAAATCATTAATACTTCTTCTATTAAACAAACAACATTTTTCATGAGTTCTTGAAATAGAATATATTTGCTCAACAGTTCTAACACTAAACTCAGAATTTAAGGTAGACTGGACCCAACTAGTCTTATAGATGGATTTAATATCAACTTTGGGAATACGCTATTTCTTAAAATCAATGAAACCAATTTCTTCAACAGAATAGTCTTCTTCATTTATAATATCAGGAGGGACACTAGACCTGGAGTTAACAGAGGAATTGAATCTAAATAATCTATCCATTCTATCCTAGGTTCAACACTTGTTATTTTTATTTTTATAACCATTGCATTTCATAACATATACCATAATCAACCCTCTATCTCTCATGTCCTAACACTTCTTCTAGCTAAATAGACCTTAGGGAGGCCTTAGGGAATTCACTTTCCGATAAGGGTGGTGCCAACGGAGATAAGAAGAAAGACACAACAAAGAAAGTATCAAAGATTAGGGTAGACACAGACAGAGTAGAAAGAACACAATACCACTATCACCAGCCTAAGGGTCATCAAATAGCCCACGGCTCATAACCCAACCTAGAAACCCGACGGCCCACTAGGCTAATGGGCAGCTCGACCTGTTGTTATTGAGGCCCATGGGTAGCCCACTAGACCAGTGGGTCAGGTCGTGGGCTAGTTTTATGCCCATGGGTACCCAGTGGGCTAGCCTAGTAGCCCAACCTGTTGCCCAGCCCACTGGCCTAACCCATTGGCCCAGCCCAATAATTCATAATTCATAACAAAAATATATAGGAAATGTATGAAGGATTGATCTTGAGATATTATAGAGGAATTTCTTAAGAGAACTCTCTCAACTACTAAGATTCTCAAAGTAATTGTGCTAAACTTAGTTTACTAAATATATATTTTTCTAGTAGTCTAACAAATTTGAATTAACCATTTGACATTTTTTTTATTAAAGATAAAAATAAAAAACTATTTAAAGCCTTAATAAAAAAAAATTAAATAGGTTTCCATCAACAAAACAAAAAATTAAATAGATTTGACTGTAAAAAAAATTTGTAATTAAGTATTAAATTCTTTAATTCTTTCCTTTAAAAAAATAGATTAATTATTCCCTTATGAAAAATTGATTCTTTCCTTATAAAAATAATAAAATAATATGCTAACATAAGCCTATGGGTAGCCCATTAGGCCCAACCCGATAGCCTACCTCGCTAAAGACCAAATGGGCATTGCCCATAGGTAGGGTCATAGGCTGAGGTTTTCTCTTTCGGTCCAGTCCGACCTAGCCCGTTAACTAGTTAATAGCCCATTATGCCTAACCCATTGTGTCCATGGGCCAAGTAAAAATGGGCCGGTCCGGTCCGGTCAGGCCCATTGACGACCCTTACACCAGCCCAAGTAGTCTACCCAAATATATATATTTATATATATATATATATATATATATATATATAGATAGAGGAGAGGGGAGAAGATTTTCAATTTATTATGTTTATAGAGTTTGTTTGCCATCTTTTAGGCTTATTTATTTATATACAGTTTTTTAAATCTTTTTTTTTTTTTTTCAAACCATATTTTAACAAACTTTCAACAAATAAGAAATTAGTAATTAGCAAAAATTTATATTCAAACGTTCCCTTAAAACTTTTATTTTTCTGAAATTGAGAATATATACATAGTTAAGAATAGTTTCAGAGGAAAAAAGAAAGTTCTTTTGAAAACAGATTGCTTTCGGGACTAGATTCTCTCGAAAGTTGAAGCTAGGTAATGAGTTTTTAGTACCTTTTCTGTATTTAATTGAAATAAAAAGGAAAATTAATTTAAAAATAGGAGCCAAACAATCCCCTTGTTTCTCAAGTACAAGTAGGCCGAAAACTAAATTGTCATTCAATTAGTAGTCTTTAAAGGATTGAAGCTGAATAAGTGCTACGCTTCTTACAGCTGGTAGACAACTTGGCCACTATAGTACCTAAAATATGGGGCCATTTTCAGTAGTCATAACCCCAATTGTCCAGTAGATACCACATGCATCATTTCTGTACATTCATACTATTCAGTCACGCAGTCTTAAATGCCAATATACACATAGAGCATCCACAGCAGATGTGGCAAAAATTATGCCATTTTACAACATCAAAGACCTACTTTATTATTTTACAACACAATTTTACAATATTCCATTTATCAGATGTTTTATCATACAATTCTATACATTAAAATAATATTTCCTACATAATAAAATAATATTTTCTACGCATTAAACACAATCTACAGCCACTGCAAACAACCAACAGCCACCTATTCCTCCACAACCCAAAACACAATTCAAAACAAACCCACCACAGCCGTTAATCTCTGCCATTATTGAAAAATTTTAAGGTTTTGGATGTTTTTCTTACTCTGTTTTGGTTTGGAGGCAGAGAGAGATCTTTGATTGATCAACACCCAGCCACAACCACGGCCCCACGCCGCCACTGCACCACCACGACCCAAACAATCAACGACACAAACCCATTACAAAATCACCCCAAACAACCACGGCCCCACGCCGGACCCATTACAAATCACCCCAACAATCAACGACACCAACCCAGGCACGATCGCGCCTTGGCCCTGTCGGTCCACCCGATCATGTTGAAAGCGAGCGCGAAGAAGAAAGCGAGTGCGATGAACTGGGCGAAGAAAAAAGCGAGAGCGATGAGCCACGGGATTGGATCTCCAAAGGCGGAGAACGCGGCGACGAAAGTCAGCGTCTTGGTGAGCACGAAGGCGTCGAGGTCGAGCAGTGTGACGGCGTCGAGAGAAACAGGGAGTTCGACAGAGAGACCGAGTGAGGTTTGAGAGGAGAGGATTGGGGGTTTGAGGGAGAAGAGAGGGAACCGGAGAGTGAGAGAGAAGAGAAAAGAAAAAAAATGAAGGGAGAGGAGAGAGAAAACGAATATAAAACAATAAAAATTTTTACCACATTAGTCCGTACCGTTGCAAATTTGCAACGGTACTATAGCTATGTGGTATAAATTTTGAGATTTAGCACATCTCATAAAGCATCATTTTTGTCCTTGGTGTGGTAAATGTGCCAAATATTTAGTATTTGGCACATTTACCACACCTGCTGTGGGTGCTCTAACTAGCAATTCGTAAAAGTTATACATGTTAGTGATTGTCAACATGTGATCGAAGTTCATGCATATATATCTATATGCATTCCAATCCATGTGGAAAATTTCAGGACTAAGATAACAATTGGACTTATTGGGATAGAGATGGATGAGCCAATTAATTGTTGTTGGGGGGACAGACTTGAATGACCATTTAACTAAAAATATAGGTGTCAATCTTTTTTTCTTGTCCGAAACAAACAGTATCCAAAATCTTGGCCTCTTTTTCTTGCTCTATCACGTTCTGAAATCTAAATTGGTAAAGGAAAGGTGACGAGAAGAAAAGCAGAGTCTCACTCTGAAAACCAAACAATTTAGAGTATTAGGATTGGTGGTGTCAAAAAACTATATTGTTATTTTTAACACCACCAATATTAAAATGCATACCGCAATGGTGGAGGAAAAGCTAAATTTTTTTTCTTTTGAGTTACAATACACAGCCAAAAATGACTATGCACTATAGCTAAGAAAGTTTAAAAAAAAAAATATATATATATATATATATATACATTATTAAAAGTTTTATTGTGTTGTTAGTGGTGGTTGTTGTTTATTGTAATAGATATATTATTTTATTGTATTGTTTATATTATTTTATTGTGTTGAAAATTAAAATAAAACTATTAATATTGAATATTTTATAAAATAAAATAGTAAAATAGATAAAATAATTTATTGTGCGGCCAAATTATTAAATTTATGACTACCAATGCTCGTGAAAAAAAAAAGCCGGCACATACCTCTCAAATTCACCTACTTTTGAAATGATTCACTGATCAGTTTATAGAACTTTGACCTACTTTGGCTATTGCTGTAGTGCTTGAAACCCACGTGAAGCTATTTTCTTTTATCTATCTATTTTACAAGGACCATTATTAGGGGGGGAACAAAATATATCAGATAAATTAACCTAAATTCTGTGATTTCAAAGGAAGAATAACAACAAATGGCAAGGTCAGAAGCATCTCTAAAGTTAAAACAATGAAAAAAAAGAAAAGAAAAAGATCAACATGTTATTGCTTGGGATTGAGAGATAAAAGTACATATGGTATGGGTGTAGGGTCTTTTGACCTTGTCAACCGCAAAGTGGTTGACAAGGAGACTAGCTAGGGAATAAATCATTAACGTGTGCTTTCTGTATATAGAATAGACCCCAACCCACATCATAATAGTCCTTAACAAAATAATTATTGAATTGTCATCTAATTATTAATTCATATGTTTCCAAATTGTGCTTAAAATGGTACAGAGTATTATTTGTTGTCTATTGATTTCGTGCCAGCATTTTTTTTTTTTTTTTTTTCTTTTTTACTTTTTCAGCATGTTTTGGTATGATTTTTTTTAGTCACTCCACTTTTCTAACTAAATATTAATTCTTTCTCTCTTTTTTTTTTGGAAATAATTCTTTCTTTTTAAAAAGGGACATTGGTGTTTTACCCATATAGAGAAAATTAATATTGAGGTAAACATTTCTTTTTTAGTGGAGAAAAGTTAAGGACAAAGTTTAGTTACAAAAATTGATTATAGTCTAAGACTGCAATCTTACTCAATATCATTAATAGTACTATATATTTCAAAAAAAAATTAATCGTTGAATTATATATTTTTTACACTCTTAATACACGTGTCAAATTTTGCTTCAATCAAATATTATTTACTACATAATCTATAAGTTTATATTTTCTGCAAAATTTTAAACAACAAAAATTTACAATTTAAACAACTTATTGATAGCATAACTATTGATCTTTAATTTTTTCGAAATTTTGCATGCATGGAGGATATAATAAGAAAATATAATCCAATGGTAGATTTGTTAAAATTCACCTCCAATAAAAAGATATTGAGTAAGGTTGTAACCTTAGACTACAACCAATTTTATAACCAAACTTTGTCCAAAAGGTTATAATAATACTCTCTCTTTTTTTTTTTTTTTTTTTTTTTTTTTTTCTTTTTTTTTCCTTTTTTCTTTATTTGATAGATAGATGAAGGGAAATGAGGGAGGTGGAGTTCGAACCACCAACTTCAAACACCAAAAATGGTGTCATTAATAATAAAACTTCCATCCATGAAGTCGTAAGAATGTTAGAAAAAAGCAAAGGATATTGTAGAATTGCACGAAACAACATATGCGAAATCAACAATGCAATAGATACAATAAAATTTATAAATTTTTCTTTTTATAATATTTGATTTGGTAGATTGTAATTAGTGCAATATCATATTCACATGAGACCATCATTTTTATACACCAATAACAACCGACCGTATTAGTGGTTGTGAAAAAATGACAAAGCATTTAGACTTATTGCGGGGGGAAATAGTTGGTTTGGGCTTCTACTCTGGAATAAAAAATATTTGAGCTCATTTTAGATTGATGTAAGAAATAGAGTCTTACGCTTTGTTTGTTTTGACAAAAAATATTTTTTGTATTTTCTAGTGTTTGATACGACGGAAAACATGTGCAAATCAATGGACAACATTTTCTTTGGTTCATAAAAAACAAATCTAATCGAGCATAAATTTATTTTCCACTTCTTAAGATCTGAAAAAGTTTTACAAAATGTCACATATTCAATAGCCCTTCACAAATAATCTCTACACCAAAAATGATTTCTATCTCATTTTCAAGGTCACAACCAAACATAAGAAAAGTCATTCATTTTCTAAAAAGGCGAATAATTTTCCATTGAATCAAACAAAGTGTTGGTAGAACACCTTTTGTTGGCCTTAATTAGAAGCTCTACAGTGTTCAGGCCATTTGACAAAATCCATTGAGTCAATCATAAAGCACTTAAAATTTTTATATCAGTTTACAACCAAATTGCACAAGCATTTTTAGATATAAGATTAACAAATAAATATTACAAGTATTTTGTATTTTCATATTTAATCCAATTATTATTATTATTATTATTATTATTATTATTATTACTATTATCTCTCTCACAAACGTAATGGATAAACATTGTTTGTTATTTTAAAAAATAAGTTTTAAAATTTCTATCAATTTATTATTTTCATTTAAAACTGGAATATTTCTCAAAAGAGCTTTTACCGAAAAATTTTAAAATCCCTAGAATTAGCTTAAAACAATTTTTCAGCTTTAGGGGAAGAAAAAACAAATCTTTTATAAAATTACCAAATAATGGCAAATTTTGCATATAATATGATTTGTAGCTATACTTGTACTCATATAGTACTATAGTGTTCCACAAGTTAAAAAAATTTTACTTCTATATGTTTTAAAATCATTTTCTTAAAAAAAAAAAAACCATTTTTCATATTTAATTATATCAGAACTCCATAGGATTCTAAATGTGAGTTAATCCCTTGAGTCATAAGAAATAAATTATAATGGCATTCGGGATTCGGCATTTGAGCATATAGGCAGAAGTTCAACAATGTTTATAGTTTAGGAATGGGGACAAGAAGCTAAAAACATCGAAGAAGCCAAATAACTTTTTAAGTGTTTCCTCACTTCGATATGCCTTTGAAGAACGTTCCAACTTTTGGGGTTGCTTCAAGCTTGCTCCACCTTGTATTCTTTTGTTCATTTGTATATTTTATCCATACACATTTGTTTTTCCCCTTTTACTTTCCTTGTTGGGTGTCTTCTTCTTTGACGATGACAATGGATTCTCTCTCTGCATTGGTGCAAGAGAAAGCCTAAAGAAACCCAATTTTTGTTTTTCACTCATTGGAAGACTATAGCCCCCTTTTGCTTTTTCAATCTCTTTCTCTATGCATAACAATTTTACAAAAGAATGAGAATGGCAGGCGGTAAACAGGAGGAGATATTGCACGCTTGGAATGATAATGTAAAGAGTAATAAAAATTGGAGAGAGAGAGAGAGAGATATGGAGGTACATGATGAGTGCATGTCTCACGCCATACCCCCCATGCAGATAACACCATCATTATAGTTTTGCGTTTGAAAATTGGGTGTAGACAAGCTAGCAAGTGGGCCTTCTTCTACTTGGGACAAAATAAAAAAACCTAAATCAATTATTTATGTTCTTTGGAGGACATTGGCAGTGCAGCTTGCGCGAGAGACAGAGTGTTTTAATCTCATTTTCTTACTGCATTGGACTTATTGAAGATTGCACTTTCATGTTTAATGAATGCCTATTTGTTTTGGGACTAGGGAGATGCTTAATTATGAGATTATTCAATCAAAGTACACGATTTTATATGTTGTTATGAAGTCCATAGATCATATTCACAATAACATAACTTAAAGGGATTCATTAACCCAAATAATTTAATGGGTTTTGATTTAAAGAGTTTGAATCAAAACTAAAGGGCTTAAATTCTAAAAATTAACCATATTATTAAGTTTAGACTATGAAGATAAATTGAAAACTCTAAAATTCAAATTTAAATTCCAGAACATTATGATACACATTTTATATTTAAATTATAACAGTTTACGGTTATAACTTAAATTTTCAAAATAAAAAAAAATAAAAAAAGAAAACCAGAAGAGTTTCTAAATATGTCCATAGCATGTGTGAAAAACGCTAATAAACTATATATATATATATATATAACCGAAACCTCTGAAATTCTCACAATTTTTTACGTTAGTACAATATTTAAATAAAATTATTATTTTATTTAAATATAATTTAATTTTTGTTTAGTCCAAACTTAACAAGGAATAAAACTCTATCTTTTTAACAAATCCAACTTAAACTCAAACTCATCATTATCAATTTTTGTTTAATCATCATTATCATTTTTTTTTTAAACTACATAATGCATGTTTGTTTTGTATGGCACCAACACAAACATAAAGCCTTTTAGGTTTTCTTTCTTTCACACAAAGTCACAAAAACCTCACTATACGGCACCAAGCCACCAACACATGTATTAAAGCTCATTAGTATCTCTTCCTCTCTCTCCCCCCTCTCTTTTAGGTGAAGGTTGTTTTTCCACTCTCCCTCTTTGTTTTCTCTTGGTGTTTAAATTTTAGAAATTATTTGTTTAATATTTCTTAGAATTATTTATATATAGATTGCTTTGATTGCCCTCTTCATTGAATTTGCTTCCCTTTCTCTCTCCTCCGCATCTTCCTTTTGTAAGTTTATCATATTTTTTAATGAACTGTTGGTTTAAATTTTTTTAATTTAGGTTTTGAATGATAAAATATACTTTGCAAAGTCTTACTAATTATTGTCCATAGCCAACAATAGATACAATACATGAGCCGTGACCGTGAGTGCACAGCCCTGGGATGTTCTTCTTTTCCATTATAGTCTCTTTTTTAGTTTTTATATTATTCCTAGGTTTTTAGACATCTATATTAATTGAGATTTATTTGATTTTAGGTCTTATTCTTTTGGGGACTAAGAGATCATGGATGGTTCATTTTATTTAAATAAAATTATTTCAACTTAAACTCAAACTCATCATTATCATTTTTTTAAAACAAATTTATTTTTGTTTAATACAAACTTAACAAGGAGTAGAACTCTATCTCTCTGACAAGTCTAACTTATACTCAAATTCAAACATTGATAATTTAATCATGAACACTATAAAAGCAAAGCAAACCCCAATATTTTTTTTTAAAGCCAAGAAGACATATGAGCTCTTCTTATGTTATTTTTTGTAAGCCATTGCATGTTTAAGCAATGGCTTATTCATCAAATTGTAACACAAATTGAAGTCATACAAGAGCAAATCATGCAATGATGTAGTTTCTTAAATTTTTTATAAAATTATTTTAGTTTACTTCACGAATAGGTAGGTTCTCGTGTATAGCACGGGTTAGTGACTAGTTATAGTTATAAAGATTACCCTAGTACATAATTAACCTTTAAATTGATTTTTTTTTCTCAAATGTTGCAAGAATGGTCCAAGAGGCTTTTGACAAAAAAAATTATCTAGGTTGCATTTGGAGGCCTATATTTAGATTTGGATTGAATTTTAAATAGATTTGGAATGCCTTAAAATTAAAATGAATTATTGGAATTTACTATATACATAAAAGAATATGAAATTCAGATGTTTTAAATTTATTTTTTGAATGATTTATTAACCTATAAATTTGAATTTGAAATCCTACTTCCATCTCTTCCAAGATAACTAAAATACCTTCAAAATCTCAAAAAATTTCATTGAAACCTTCAAAATTACTTAAATATACTCTAAACCTTTAAATATATATATATATATATATATATATATTTATACAATTTTCAAAATCACCAACCTCAAAAACGAAAAAATGATTGAAAAAAAAAATCCCCAAAATCTTTAAAATAACTAAAATAATTTAAAAATCTTTAAAATGACTAAATTATCCTAAAACCTACAAAATGACCACAATAACCTTCAACCTTCCAAAATAATCAAAATAAGTAAATAATACTATTGAAAACCTATAAAATGATTAAAAAACCTGATAGTTATTAGACCCTTTAAACAATTGATTAAACCTAGGTAATTAGCCAAGTTGTTACTTAGTCCAATTAAACAAGTCTAGGTTATCACAATAATAAAGATCAAATCATGCAAAGCAGCAGAAAATAAATAACACAAGATATGATCACCTAGGAAACCAAACCGGTAAAAACCTGGGGAGGATTTAACCTAGCTATCCTCAAGGTAAAAAGCAAATCCACTAGAAAGAATCGAAGTTCATACAATAAGACTTACAAGCCCCCACGCTCGACTTCTTATTGCTACCAACCAGTAGAACTTACTGACACGACCACGTGCAAGCTCCGAATCCACGGACTCCTTCTTTCTTGGATTCACCACCAGATACAAGCACACCCGCTTGTGTTTTCTTTAAGCTTCAATGGCAGCAACTGAATTGATCATCAAGGCGTAGATATATCTTCTCCTTGAAAACCCTAAGTTTGTGTAAAGGAAAGCTCCTCTAGATCTCACAAGAGATTTACACAAACCACAATTATGAGCAACACTAAAACGTGGCTAGGGTTTGCCTTTTATACTTAGGACAAATAAGAAACCCTAAAAACGTTTTAAAACACTTAGGGCTGAGTTGGACGAATCTGCAGAAAAACATTCTGCCCGAGTTTCAATCGATCGATCCTGTCTTTCGATCAATCGAGCCAGACTGAAAGGCACAATCCTTTCCTGCTTTAACTCGATTCCAACTTTACATAGATGCACAACTTTGAGCTAGACTTAAGCACTTCTAAACACATTGTTTTGATCATGGTTTGCCAACAATACAAATTAGAGTTCTAAATACATAAAATCCTAAGACTTTAGAACCTAACAAACTCTCCCTTTGGCAATCCGTGACAAAACACAACTAGAAGCTCAAAGTTTACAAAATAAAAAAGCCCTTTACAAAATAATGCTCATAAAACAAATTCAATCCTAACTACTATCCATCAGTTGCAAGTGTAGACAGCAGCTCAATTGAATGAACCTGTATATTTCCTGAAACACTAAACAAAAAATGCATAACCGCATGTGTGGAAACAATACAAGTAAACAAAATAACTTCTTGATTTCAAACAACACACAAATAAAGACAAATATCAACGAATAGCTCATAAATATAAATCAATAAGTAGTTTGAAACAAGAAACATATAAAGTACCAACAAAACATAAAACTCCCCCTAACATGAATATCCCAACAAGAACATGGCAAGAGCTAAAAATGTAAAGTACAAAGTGAAGCACCTAGATACAATCTAAACTCCACAAGCTCCAACCAAAATAAATAAACTCCCCCTGAAAACAAAAACTCTACAAAGTACTCCCCCTTTTTGTGATGGAATGCCAAAGGGCAAACAAGATATCCATCATCAAAAGGGAGGTGGTCTAAACTGCGCCAACTCCGCACGTAAGACACGGATCTCATCGAGCACGTCCACCAAAATCTGTCCTTGAGCCGCTTGAACGGTCAAGACATGATCCAACGTACGACGAATGTCTGAATCATCCGAAGCAGTCGGTGGAGGGACATCAGCATCAGCAGCAGCAGCACCTGATGTCTCAACAGCAGCAGTACCTGTAGAAGAGGGAGGAGGGGGAACACCACTAGATGACGCACCTCTAGGACGAGAAGGAGCAACTCTCAACTGAGCAGCCCTCTGACGAAGAAAGGTGACACCTATGGGAGTAATAATATGAACAGGCTCACCAGACGGAAAACCATCTAGACCTAAGAAGAGCAAAATCCTATGAATGAAAATAGGATGAATCAGCGCATGCCCTACGGCAGAACTCTTATGAACCTCGTTCAAAGAACGAAGGAACAAATGAGGAAAACTGATAGACGCTCCAGAAACAAAGGCATACAAAAACACACATCGCTTTAAAGGGATGGTGTGGAAGTGAGAAATAGGCCACAACGAATGACACGCTATCCTAAAGAAGAGATAAGTAGTCTCGGTAAGCTCAGCGGACGTGATCCGAGAATCAGAACCCCACTGGATAGATGACCCAGTGATCTAAGACATGACAACATCTAATGAGGGTGACTCATCATAAGGATAGTCAGGCTCCCGAACAACCGGAACCCCAAGAGCCTCAGCCACTACCCGAGGGGTAATGGTGAACTCAACACCTTGTATTCAACTCCTAACAAGGGTGTTGGAATCATAGATGTGGTAAGAGAGGTTCGAGAAGAACTCTCTAATCAGGGCGGTCGAGGGTGGATGATCTATCTCTAAAAGAGGCAACTAACCTCTAGACTCAAAATTGGCCCTAATGGCTGGATCAAGCTCATCCAACACAACAGCTCGCTCAGCCCATATCTTATGCTTACAGTTCAAGGTCTCAAAGGCTTCTCTACACTTATCATTCCTAAACAACTCAACTCTAGTGGGAGACACAAAGGAAGTGGAAGTGGTCCTATGGGCTCTAGTCTTCCTAGGCATGGTGCTAGGATAAGGACCAACAGAGAGAGAGAGAGAGAAAAAACAAAACCAAGGGCAGACTGCAAGTTAGCACAAAAACAGAATATAGAATAAAAATCTATATGATGCATGATCATGTTAAATGACATGATGCATGTTCTAATGCAGTGAATTAAGTCCAAAAGGTTCAAATTCACAAAATTTGGCTTGAACATAGAGGTATTAACACAAAAACCCCAAAATTTGGAAAACCACTTGATCAATTAAAAAATATTGACGAATTGATCACCACACATGATAGAAATCACATATTAATGACCAAATTTATCAATGTAACAAGCCAATTTCATCAATTTAACCCAATTAGACAAAATCCCCAATTCGGAACAATTTCAAACCCTAGAATTTTCAATTTCTTAAAAACCACAAAATTGATCAAATTAAACTATAAGAATCATTATTATAGCATCATAGAAAAAAAACCCATTGATCAATTTCACCAAAATAGGTTCAAATCATCAAAAACCCCAATATTTTGAAAGTGCCGAAAATACCCATAATAATGCATAAAAAATGCATGAAATCATGAAATAAAATGCAAAAGGAAGGGCAAAAGAGACTTACCGGCCTTCAAGGACAAAAACCTTGCAAAAATCTTGAAGGAAAACGACAAAAAATTGATGGTGGAGCCTATAGCCAACGCGGAGGGAGAGAAAAGTTGGAAAAACTTTTGAAAAAGTCCTTTTGAAAAAGACAATCTGACCTTTTAGAAAAAAAAAAACATGTTTCACGAGTTTCGATCGATCGAAAAACAGCCTTGATCGATCGAAACAGACAAAGACTCTATAAAAACAATTTGAAACAAGTTCGATCGATCGAAAAACAGTTTCGATCGATCGAAATAGACAGAGACTCTCTCTATCAAATTTAAAAAATTTCGATCGATCGAAAAACAGAATGGATCGATCGAAATAGGCAGAGACTCACCAAATTTTGAGGAAAAAACACAGTTTTTGAAAAACATTTAGAATTAACTCAAAGCATTGAAATTTAAGAACAAAAATGCATGAGTATGTGATGATATGATTTTCAAACAAGAATTTTAAGCCCAAATTCCCAAAAACAAAATTTCTTGCATTCTCCACAAATTTTCCAGCAACAAATTAATTTTGCACAAAATTCAAAGTATTTGCAAAAATTGGTTGGTCAGACCATAAACACACACAATAACATGTACAATGTTTAGCAAAGAGTAACTCGTGTAGTGTGTGCAACTAGCAAAAGCTTGAGATACATGTGAGGTGATATGTGAATAACAATTAATCACAAAATCTACAAAATTCATCACAAAGAATTTAAAAGAGACTATCACCTAAAGAGTTACATCATATAACTCCCACATCTCCTAGATCATAAGCTTACAATCATGTAAGTTTCCTGTATTTATGCCTCATAATATACATACCAATTTTAAGTTATGTGAGTTTGGCATCAAGCCTAATAGTACACACCAATTTTGATTTTAAGAATTAAACAATTTAACCCGAGGCTTCACCTTATGTTCTTTTTATGCATGTGCTACACTTTCTCAAGCACAAAATCTTATGATATGCACTAAGGTGTTCATGATTGGCTAGTGAACAGTGGTGAGATGATTATTTATGCCTTTTTTAAAAATTCAAGTCAAACATTTAAAAACATGTAACTTCAAGATTAAGACATAGTAATCAAAAACCATAAACATATTTCCCACACAACATGCACTACAAAGCTTCAACTAGTAAAGTGCAATAAGTAAGCTCATCAAAACTAAACAAGGTACATAAACTTGTTATGTAAAGATAATATGGCCAATCATTGATTATAAATCCAAGATGTGAAATACAAAACACAAAAATCTTTTTGGTTTTAAAAAATTTATGACCAAAAACAAAAAACACACATTATGCTAAATGAACAATGCAAATGCAATGCATGACAGTGTTTAACTAAGCTATAGAGGGTACACAAATAAGAAATATCAATTTCTTAATTAACTCATGAATACATGTACAAACTAGTACATACTCATACAAAATCAAAAAATAGCTTAGCACATATATAACACATTCTATTCAAGTTTCTCCACAATGTCAAGCATTTTCTAAATCAAGAGAGAGATATCATAACTCATGTAATCCTCAAGAAAAATAAAACTAGACACAAAATAAATTATTTTTGTCTTTTTGAAAATTTTTAATGTTTTTGGATTTTTTTTAATAAACAAACAACCTAAAAAAAACAAAACAACCAAAAACAGAAACAAGACATGTCCACAATTAATTGAAAGAATTAAATCAGAGACAAGTTAGTAGCACTCACCTTAGAGAATCTTTTCTCACCCATCTAACACGAGTCTTCGGCTTTATAGGTGAAAATCCATGAGAAGCAGAGTGTATTTGAGGAATTATACCATTCTTTTGAGAAAGACTAAAATCCTGCAAATTCCTTTCACAAGCCAACAAGTTTAAATTTTTCAAAAGAATATGAAACAATTTATATGGACTTATGGCAGGAGAAATATCATCACAAATCCTAGATTGAAACACAGAATGCTTAAATTTCAGTTTATGACAATTAGGACGAATGTGACCATGGACACCACAAAAGTGGCAGACAGGAACAAATTTAGGAACATTGGTATTCCTAGTGGGGTTTCCAGTCACAGGCTTTGGTTCTTGCCTCAACAAAGAACAATTTGGTCTAATATGACCAACAACACCACAAAGGTGACAGGTAGGCACAAAAACAAATTTATTATGCTCTCTAACAATAAGTTTAGACTTAGGTTTAGAAACTTCAGCGTCTACATCAGAATTTTTACCTTTGTCTAATCTAACAAAATAAGTATTTTCTTTATTATTCCTCTTAAAAGAAGAGATATAAACTTTCTCAGTTTTAGGCTTAAGAGAAACAGAAACACTTCTGTTATCAACAGCAGACTTGGTACAAGTCAAATTTTCAATTTTAGCTTTAGATTCAACTAACTCTTGTTCCAAGCTTTTCATCTTCTCATCTTGAGAGGAAATTTGATTTCTCAAAAATTCATTCTTTTTATTAGATTCATCTAATCTAACAGCCAATTCCTCTTTTTCAAGATTAGCCAATTTTAACTCTTCCTTGAATTTCTTAACAATTTTCATAGATTTCAATAATTCCTTACGAAGAGTTTCACAGGCATCAATAAAATCAACAAAAGCATGAGCAGAAACATGATCAGAAAGACACTTCAAATTATCCATGACAACAGGGGTCAAGGATCAGCTCTTAGATCAAAAGATCTAAAACAAAAGAGCAACACGCTCTAATACCATTTGATAGTTTTTAGACCCCTTAAATAATTGATTAAACCTAGGTAATTAGCCAAGTTGTTACTTAGTCCAATTAAACAAGTCTAGGTTATCACAATAATAAAGATCAAATCATGCAAAACAGCGAAAAATAAATAACACAAAATATGATCACCCAGGAAACCAAACCGGTAAAAACCTGGGGAGGATTTGACTTAGCTATCCTCAAGGTAAAAAGCAAATCTACTAGAAAGAATCGAAGTTCATACAATAAGACTTACAAGCCCCCACGCTCGACTTCGTATTGCTACCAACTAGTAGAACTTATTGACACGACCACGTGCAAATTCCAAATCCACAGACTTCTTCTTTCTTGGATTCACCACCAGATACAAGCACACCCGCTTGTGTTTTCTTTAACCTTCAATGGCAGTAACTGAATTGATCATCAAGGCGTAGATAAATCTTCTCCTTGAAAACCCTAAGTTTGTGTAAAGGAAAACTCCTCTAGATCTCACAAGAGATTTACACAAACCGCAATTATGAGCAACACTAAAACGTGGTTAAGGTTTGCCTTTTATACTTAGGACAAATAAGAAACCCTAAAAACGTTTTAAAACACTTAGGGCTGAGTTGGACGAATCTGCAGAAAAACATTCTGCCTGAGCTTCGATCGATCGAGCCAGGCCAAAAGGCACAATCCTTTCTTGCTTTAACTCGATTCCAACTTTACATAGATGCACAACTTTGAGCTAGACTTAAACACTTTTAAACACATTGTTTTGATCATGGTTTGCCAACAATACAAATTAGAGTTCTAAATACATAAAATCCTAAGACTTTAGAACCTAACAAAACCTTTAAAACCGCTTCTCAAAAAAAAAAAAAATCTTCACAACTTCAAGTACAGTTGAGACTTGAGATACTCTTAAAACCAACAAAATGATAAAAATACCCCCAAAATCATTGAAACCTCCTAAAACCTCCATACTGATCATGATATACCCCAAAGCATTGTGAAACTGCCTCCAAACTTTTAAAAGTCACAAAAAACACCCTCCAAGATTCTTGAAGTAACTCACAAACCTCAACAATGAACCAGGCATCATGTCACTTTTAATACATTCTTGGTATTGGATCTTGCTATCTTTATTGAATCTCCTTAATTAATTCTTACAGTAATTTTGGAGAATTCGTTGTGAGAATTTACTGTTAGATAGAGAGAGATGCCAAACAAACCTAAAAAATGGAAAACACGTTCTTCTGCCTAGATAGCTATAAAATGGCTTTTATGTATAGATACCAAAAATTTCTTTAATGTTCCGAGTATCTTATAGTGGTTGTCCAACTAGGAAGTGGTCCATGTCTGTGCTATTGTTGGGCCTCTCCGCCCCAGGCTTTACTCATTATAGGCTCTATCCATGTTGAGGAAATGGAACTTCGTTTAGTCTCTTCAGACCAAATGTCTGACTTGAGCCCTGTAAGAGATTCCGCTAGGCCTCAAATTTGGGCCTCCTCAAGCTAACATAATGTAAAGAACTTATTTTTATATGAATTTTGTATTTAATATTAAGTGGGTTAAAATGAGTTGTGCTACATTCGTGTTAAATAAACACGATAATTAAAAAAAAAAAAAAAAAAACATGATCTATTTATTAAGCGTGTCAAGTGGATCAGGTTGTATCAATCCACTTCATTAATAGGTTGAGTTAAGGTTAAAGGGACATGACACGATTATTAAATATGTTGAATTCGGGTTAAAACTATTAGTCAAATACCCCTACCTCGACATGACATGAACCTGACACGCTAACCTAAATTGACACTCCTATTAACATTATGATTCATGGCACCCACATAGTTCATGGATAGGTTTATAGAAATAATGAGTTTAAAACCATGCTATTAGATAGAGCCAACATTTGATAACATCATTAATAGGTTGAGTTAAGGTTAAAGGGACATGACACAATTATTAAATAGGTCGGGTTCGAGTTAAGGTATTTAATCGAATACCCCTACCTTGACATGACATGAACTTGACACGCTAACCCGAATTGACACCCATATTAACATTATGATTCATGGCACCCACATAGTTCATGGATAGGTTTATAGAAATGATGAGTTTAAAACCACACTATTAGATAAAGCTACCACTAGGTAGTGTGGCGTAGTGATTGCCCCCTTCTTAATGGCTGTGCCAGGTGCGGGTTCGAGTCCTCATACCCCACAGGTGTGGGGTTTGGATTTTGGTTTCTAAAAAAAAACAAAGCACAAGGGTGGAGTCCAAGTTGTGGGCACCATTATGTGCTGGTGGTACCCACAGGCTATGTATCTGTGGGGTGTGGTCAGCTGTGATAACACACGTGAGCCACCCTTTTTGTTCCTCAAAAAAAAGAAAAAAGAAAAAAAAAAGATAAAGCCGACATTTGATTACCGGTTTGGCTTGGCCTGAATTAGAGCCTCATCAAGACTATGATAGAAATGATGAATTTAGGACCACTTTATCAAATAGAATCAACTTCTTCTTTATGAACTGAGTACAATCTTTTCTAGATTGAGATCCAGCTATTGCACTATACAATTAACACATGTATGTGAGGTATAAAAATTGATAGGGTGAAAAAATAAAAAGGTAAAAGAGTTAAAAAGTTAAAGAAAATTTTACTTTATCAACTTAATTTTACATCTCGCATGATGTGGTAATTGTGTGGTGCAAAAACTCTAACTATTGCACTGAATCCAAATCCATATTTTCCCTACAAAAAATGATAGGTCATGAGTTCAAGTTTGGAATCTGTCTCTCCAAAAAAAACATGGGTAAAGTTACCTACCAATCACATGTCTCAAACCCTACAAAATGAGAGTTATGTAAACTGAGTATGACTTTTTTGATATTTTGGAAGCGTATTTATCAAATAGTTTAGACCTCGATTGTGATAATTATCAAGCCAAGTTTATTAATCAGTCCAATTATGCTTATGGCCTTGGTTAACAATTGTCAGGGACGTTTTACTACATGACCAAAAATGTAAGAACAACCCAAATCTCCCCTTGGGTTCTTTAGAAGTGATTATTTGTGGAGAGTATCAAGCCCAAAATTCCAATATTTTGTGAGTAGAGGCTAATGGTGCTTTAACAAGAGATAAATCAAAATACCAAAAACAAAAATGCAGAGAAATGCATAAAAATGCAATAGGTCCAAAGCTTCAATTTGCAGTCAATAAGAAGAGGAAATTGAGAGAGGTTATGAGGAAGAGAGGGAAGGTTCCCTCCTACCCATATTTCCACCTCTAAACTCAAAATTGTGAGAGTGTCTCCTAGTTGAATAAGCTTTTGGTATAAAGTTTGATAACAAAATGCATAAAAACAATAGATCTGAAACTTCGACCAATAGTCGGCGAGAAGAGAAAATTGAGAGAAGTTGTGAGGAAAAGAGGGAAGGCTCTCCTGTACCCATATTTCCAACCCTAAGTTTCAAAATTTTGAGAATTTTAGCTAACTGAATGAGCTTTTGCTCTAAAGTTTTAGTTATATGGGGAAAGTGTGGTTTTTCTTTTTTGAATCTAATTAGAGCCTTTTATATTGAGTTTTGGGTGCTCCTAATGACTAGTTTTTGGGCGGGGAGATGAGCCTATGGACCTCCAAGATGCTAAATTGATGTTTGGTTTATTTTGCCTTTTGTTTGGATAAAAGGGTTGGCTTTCTTTCTACATAATTTTTGAAATAAAGTGGTTGGCTATATCAGCTATTGTTTCCTTGCCATTGTAGGCTTTTGGTAGCTACATTTGGTGGTTACAATAGGCTAGCTAATTAGTTTAGGGCCAGCTATGTTTTTTGGGTGGAAAAGAAAATATGGCAGCAAACTTGGTCCACAAACAACAAGAGCAGAAGACCTCCTCAGGGGTGGAAATTTTAGATACAAGACCTACTCCATGAGCCTAAGGTGCTACTAGTGTCCCTTACCCACTTGGTAGCACGCATGTGTTGAGCTCATGCAAAAGGTTTAGAAGAAACTGACCCATACCCTCAAAACCACACTTCCTCAATTTCTTTACTATGTCGCATGGGCTTCAGTCATTCTAAAAGAATAAAATACAATATAATACATAAATTGAACCCGTAAGGAAGTTGGGCTTGGTTGAATCGGCCTTGTAAAAAAGGTGTCACAAAAATTGGTATCAACAACAATATTAATGCCTATTGTGTAAAACAAATGATAGCGGCAACCTAAGTACACATGATATGGTGACATAGGGAAAACCGATGGAAAATTATTCAAAAGCAAAAACCACAGTGGGGTTTTGCCACCAACCCCAAGGAAAACAATTCACCTCATAGAATCAAAGCTTTTAAAAGATAGAATAACTTTATTCTAAATTGCTACAACCTGTGGTACTTAATGTCATTACCCAATGCAACTATGAAACCACAAACTTCTTCTATATATGAACCATTGCATGTGAACTTCCTGATCATGACTCCAAGTACCCACTTGAAGCTTTTTTTCCAAGAACTAGATAATTCTGGATGCAGCAGCTTCTGAATCATTGAATTTTCGATTTTTTTCAATTTTGATCTCTGAATGATGCTTTGAGAGAGCTTGGTATGAACTAACCCTAGATGTAAAGGCACAGCTCTTTAAAAGGCTTGAATCACGTCCTATAGGATTTCTTTTATAGCTTGGCTTAGGAGGCACTAAACCCTAGAAACTTAAACTGTTAAATGGGCTCAAAAACTAAAATTTGATACGATTGTTGATCGATTGACTTCAATTCTCGATAGAATGAAAGTATTAAATCTCGATTTATCAAGTATCTATCGAAACAGTGTTAAGAACACAAAAATAATAAGTGTTCCTTTAGTAGTCTTGAGCATCAATCTTGAATTTGAATCAACTCAAAACACACTCACAAGACTTACATTTGATCACATGAAAATGCTCACAAGACTTGCATTTGATCACAATGTTCATGGTTTTCCAACCTGCCACTATGGACTCAACAATATTGAACAACATGATGTGGTAGTGCAATAATACAAGAGCAAAATTGCCACTTCCAGTTTTCCACACATACACAATTCTTTTCGGAGAGAATCTACCAAGCCAGCTCCAAAAACAATGAAATCTCAAAATTTTCTAAAACCCAGCCCTCCCTCATCCTTTGGTTTACACAGGATACTCCATTCCAAAGTAGTGAGGTAGTGCTTGGTTCTTTCTATTGATTTTGATTTCCACCAAAAGTATTTCAAAATTGAATCTATGCTTTCACTAAAGCTTTTACTTTTAGGAAATAATAGCACTGACATTGTATAAGAGGAATTGGCTAATGCTACTAACTTGATCGGAGTGGCTCTTCCCGTTCAAGACTGACTCTTGTACTTCCAATTTGCTAGCTATGTATTTGTGAGTTGTGACTCTAAATTTGTTCGATCTAAAAATTTGTATACTAATTATATGTTTACTATGAGCTTTCTTTTTCCTTTTTTTTAGTTACTTAATCTTAATTAGGGTTAGTTCTTGACGTTAATGTAATCAATGGAAAATCTATGATACTAGACCAAAATTAAAGAAGAAAACAATGAGATTAAGAACAAAATAGATGTCATGCCTCAAACGTTTAAACAATTTGCTCGCCATCAACAAGAATTTTTTTAAATATATTTTATTTACTGATTTTGCAAACACTTTAAATTCAAAGTTAGAACCCCTTAAAAGTTACTGTGGCTTTTGAGTGAAGTTGTGGTGTGTTTTTGTGTTAAAACTCATTTTCCTCTATCTTGTGTGTGTGTTTGTTTCTCGAAATAAAAATAAAAATCCCCCAAAAAATCAATTAAATTGTCACAATGAAATAGTTTATTCATTCTAAAGAAATTCCATATATGTACACACACACACACAAAAAAAAAAGTCTGCTTCACCAAGTTTTGTGACTAGTTTTATGATATATGGAAGCATTTGATTTTTTTACACTCCATCCAATGTTTACATTTTATTTTTGAGAAACCCATCCAATGTTTACTTGATAACTCATTTTTCTCCGCATGAACATTTTAGTTTTTTATTTTTTTTATTTGGCTTTTAACTTTTATGAGTTATAAATAGTATTAAAGTACCATGACTTTTGAGTGGAGTTTGTAGTATGCTTTTGTATTAGAACCTCTTTCCCTCTCCCTTGTGTGTGTGTGTTTGTTTCTCAAAAAAAAAAAAAAAAAAAAGAATTAAAGTGTTAAATGTTATTTTAGGAAAATTACAACTCACCATTCTATTAGACTAAAGTAACCTCATGTTAAACGAATTTAGAATAGATTATTTTTTTTACATTCTCTGAAAAAAATTCTAATTAAATTTACGACAGATTGTATTTTATATTTTTTTGCCCCATCCCGTTGGTCATTATGTGTAACTTTAATGGGCTCTATTCTCATATGGGTCTATCTTTTGTAAAGAGCATTCCCTGCTAGGAATGCAAAATTACCATGTAGAAAATAAAATACCAAAAGATACCCCCATTAGCTGGTGCATGATTGTAGCAAACAATATGCATATTATTGTAGCATGGTGTAAAACATATTTTGATTGATTTTTTTTTTCTCTCTCTTGTTTTGGTTATAGTGGGCTTGTTACTTTTGTTTTTTGGGCTGTTAGTATTGCTGCAAGTGGTGTAAAAGAACATATTATTTTATTATAATTTAGTGTAAAATAAAAAATGAGATGTATGATATGTTGTTTATGTGGTAATGTAAAATAAATAATGTGGGTTTTGGTAGTGTACAAAAATGCATATTTTTTATAAGAATCTAATGGAAATGCAATAATACAACTGAATAGGCTCTTGACCAATTTTTTTTTTCTCTGTTTTTCAAAAGAAAGTATCATGTATAAATTCACAATTATCTTAGATTAGTTTGTTTGTTTGCTCTCTTTTATTTTTAGATAGACATCTTATGATTAATTTTGAACTTGGGTATATAGGAATAAGCCCAAATTTAGGTAAGCCCACTTGAGAGAGAAAGAAGATAGCAGAAACTTGTGGCTGTGTGGCACCATGTTGTCTATGCGCCTTATCCACTGGCTGTTGTGGTCGTTATAACTTCAACTATAGTGATAATACATTCTCTGACATTTGCTTCCCTCTTCACAATACCACCAAGAATTCTCTACCATGGCTTCCTCCATTGTGTACCCAGCAATACCTTCAGAGGTAAGCTTCATCGATATCATCTAAGACTAAGTTTCTTCGTTCATAAATGTAGTCCTCAGGTTGCCAAATGCCAAACCTTTGTTTGGAACTTAACATGGTGTTGTTTTTCAGCTATGCTCTAGAAAGAGTGCAATTTTCTCTTCCTCAAATGCACTTCTTGTCAAGCCCACAAGGACCCAGATGGTGGGGAAGGGCAAGGGAGTGAGAATCACTTGCCAAGCCACAAGTATTGCCGATGATCGAGTTCCTGACATGGCTAAGAGGGAGACCTTGAATCTGCTTCTTCTAGGTGCTCTTTCACTTCCGACTGCAGGCATGTTGATTCCTTATGCTACTTTCTTTGCCCCACCTGGGTGAGTCTTGCCCCCTTCCATATTCTTTTTTCTTTGTTATTTACTTTCCCCATTAATTTCTTTATATGATCGATTACTTTATTTTTTTTTGCTGATTAGAATATGGTTGGCTGGGGCTGGGGTGTGGGAGGCAAGTCCGGGATTCAAGTCACTATAAGGAGTTTCATATGCCTATACACTTAAATTAGGTTAAAGTAAAATTTTTATATTGTATAAAAAAGAAATAAGAATATAGTTGGCTAGCTGCTATGTGATTTAGATTAAAGTTATTTATATAGTCTAAAAATCGAATGCATTTATTCTCCCACATTAAATCGTCTGTGGTCTTTATTTCTTTCCATAGAAAAGATTTTCATTGAAAATTTCTTAAGCCGAAAGCTAACTTTTTTTCCTCCTTCCCCCACAAATCTAACTAAATGAAACATGATATATTTTATCTCTCAAAAGTTTAAGCGGTTAAAGCAGTTAGAAAATGGTTAATTCAATCATTTAACCTTAATTCTAATACTCATTTTTCATGTGTTAGTCTAAACTCCCATTTAATAAGTGAAGCCCTCTAGGTATGACTTTTAACTTTTTAAATGGGAAATAGAAAGGGAGACAAGGTTCAGGACCACATGCTCCCAAAAGGCTAAACGGTTAGGATTTGTGAATTTAATTGTTTAACTATTGTTCTAACACTTTACCTAACGTGCAGATCTAGACTCTCCCTTAATAAGTAGGGATTAAGATGTTGGGTTTTTTTACTTTTTTAAATGGAGGTAGAGTAGAGACATGGTTCAACTTCAGGACTTCTTGCTCTGGTAAATTACCGACTTTTCTCAAAAGTTTAAGTTATTTGACAATGATGAATTTAATCATAATTCAAACAATGTTTAGAATGGAGGGAGACAATAGGGAGAGGAGAGGAAAATAGAAGGGAAAGAATATAATCAAACATCATGATAAGATATATACAAAAGAAATGGAACCTTAAATTTTCTTGGTGGTATTTTGACTTGAAACAACAATGACAGGTAGCGAGGCAAATTTTCAGTAAATTTTACAATATTGATTAAGAATGAATTTAAAGGCTGTTGCTTTTCAAAAATTTACTTTGTATGATAGTTGAATACTCTAAAGTCTAAACTCACCTTTTGAAAGGAAACATCAAAAAATTTTGAATGAGCAATCATCTCCTTATCTGGGAGGAAAAGAAAATGATGATTGATGATCATGATTGGCACATTAGAATGCAGATATGTATTATATAAATATTTCTCCCCCATTATGCTCATCCAATTATCTGTCTTCATTAAGAAGGTATATTAAGGTGAGCAATAACTTCGTTGGTATAAATGGCTGATAAAAGTAGCGTTTTTCCCAGAGAACAGGATAATAAGTAAGTCTAGACCTATATTTGCAAGTTACTGGAAGATCCATCTCTACAGTGGCTTCGATTTATATTTTGACATCCTTTTGAGGCCAAAGAGATGAAACATAGCATTGTCAGCATAAACTCTTTCTTATTTTTTATTTTCTATTTGAAGTCAGCATAATCTCATTGATTTGCTTGAAATGTGAGGGAAAGTTGTCTTCTACAAAATGGAGTTCCTTATTATTATCTTGACTCTATTGTCACTATATGAACATTGCCTCTGCCTCTAAATCCAACTCTTTGCAGCTAAGTTCTAAAATTGCACTGGCATCATGCCTATTGCTCATTGTATTTGGCATTAATTTGCCGATAGTTATGTTTGTTATCATCAAGATACCAATTTTTTGTTCAAGTTGGAATCTGAGTTTTCTAATCTCTCTTCTTATGCTTAATTGGAAAACAATTACAGATCAGGAGGTGCTGGTGGTGGTACCATTGCAAAGGATGCCCTTGGCAATGATATCATTGCAGCTGAATGGGTCAAAACCCATGGCCCAGGGGACCGGACCCTTTCACAAGGACTAAAGGTACTGATATATCACACTAGTCACCACTGAAACTATTTGCCATAAACATGGATTCAGAGAGTTTTTATTAATATGTTTTCAAAGGGAAGGAGCATTGAATACGCACGATTGAAATTTTACATGGAAGGCATGTTTGGGCACCCTATAACTCACAACATGCTCTCAAAATAAGGTGTTGGAGTAAGAATATAATAAAATATGTGAAAAGCAATCCATAGGAAGGCAGAGACACTAAGGATATGCTAGGACTTAAAAAATATGTGACAATCAGAGACTTTTCTAAATGTAGGCATGAAGTATATACTAGGAATTTAAGATCATGATAGAGCAGTTGTTATGATTGAAAGAGAGAGAGTAAATATTAACTTGGTTTGACTTGATAGCCTACATTCGTAAGCCCTAAACAACTAAATCTTTACTATATTAACTATATTATTGCAATGAGTTTATTGAGAGTATATAGAATGCAATCAACCCTAAACTAATTATTACCTAGTCCTAGGTTGTAGATATACAATACAAACTATTGTTGTTAAAGCGGAAGTACTTATATCTATTTGTTGAAATAAAGGAAGTTGAAAAAGAAAATTGACATAAATATACATGATTGACGATACAACACCAAGAATTTACGTGAAAAAGGAAATTTTACTAGCTAGTATAATAAACCTAG
Organism: Quercus lobata; assembly: GCF_001633185.2. Classification (NCBI taxonomy): domain Eukaryota; kingdom Viridiplantae; phylum Streptophyta; class Magnoliopsida; order Fagales; family Fagaceae; genus Quercus; species Quercus lobata. Next base: position 36,617,749 of record NC_044911.1, read on the forward strand.
ACCAAAGTCAGTGGGTTTTAAGCAGGATGTCTTTCAAAGTGCTGTATACATCGTCAATAATAGATTATAGCACATTTCAAATTTAGACTCATGTACAGTTATAGAAAAAGCAGTATGGATTTTTCACTTTTGATTTCCAGGGAGATCCAACCTACCTTGTTGTGGAGAAAGACAGAACTCTGGCAACGTATGGAATTAATGCTGTCTGCACGCACCTTGGGTGTGTTGTGCCATGGAACACAGCTGAGAAAAAGTTCATTTGCCCTTGTCATGGATCCCAGTACAATGATCAAGGGAGAGTTGTTAGAGGACCTGCACCTCTGGTAATTGAAACATAACTTTACCCTTTCTTGGTTTCTTGGTTATTCAATTTCTTCTAGTTCTAGATGACATTGCATGTAAAAGTACCATTAATAAAATGACCTACTTATTTGAATGACCTCTATGTTGAAATGGTATCAATGTTTAATGTGATTTAAAATATTTTTGAGAAATTTAGCCATCTGAATTCCCTTATGATTACCAAAAGTTCTAGTTCTTTGAACATCTGAAACATATGAAGCATGCGGATGTATAACTTTCCTTCGCATATTTATTGACTTCTTTCTTTCTTTTTTTCTTTTTTTTTTTTTTTTGTACTTGTTGGAACAGTCTTTGGCCTTGGCCCATGCAGATGTGGATCCTGATAATGGAAAGGTTGTGTTTGTACCATGGGTCGAAACAGATTTCAGGACCGGTGAAAATCCATGGTGGGCTTGATTCCCTTCTCAGCACGTCCCTCCATCATATATCCTAAGTTGAAATGGGTAATTAATCAGAATGTTATGCACCATTGTTTAAGCATACTGTAACATTGATTTGAAAAGTTTGTAATCTTAGCACCAAAAAAAAAAAAAAAAAAACGGAGGGTTGTATTTTGTAAAATGAAACAAAAGATTTTGATTCTGTCACCGTAATTATCTGATATTGACAGTTTCTTTTGTTCTATTGATTGCATCTTATTGCATTTATTATTTGTATCTTGTACGTATACAGTTTCCACAAGAAACAAAACACGTTTGTTTTTTAAAGATAACATTGATTCTATAAGGGTTCTTTGAATCCACTAGAATAATATTAGAGAAAACTCTTAATAAAGTTTTATTGATTTATAGGTTATAATGTGTTTAAATAGAAATCAGAAGGCTATGGGGAGATGCTTAGAAAACACTAAAGCAAAAAAAAAGGTAGGAAAATATCTAAAAACCCTAATTTGCATTAAAGTACAAATTTGATGGCAAAATAGGAAAAATTACCAAAAATGAAAAAAATTGATATAATTGCGAAATCAAATATATTGTCTCCAAGAGACTCTTAAAAATTAAAATATAAGAGACATTATTCTAAATTTTAAGTTAAAAGTTATAACAAAAATAAAAATTACTAAAAATGGCAAAAATAAAGATTTTAGAGACTAACTAAAGAAATTTTCCTAAAAAGTGACTAGTCTTAACCGAAGGCAATGAGTTTTTTTCTTAGTGCCGTTTCATATGATATCACTAATTTTCACAAAATACGATCATTAGAGCATTTGCAGCTGGCCTTGTATATCCTATATGTTGATATATTTTACCATCAAACCCCTAAAATTATGCTCCAACTGGATTGCCAAATTGTGCCAATTGTAAAAAATTTTACAATGTTGCTACAGTACCATCCTATTTCTAGGATGGTATTGTAGCAAGATTGTAAAAATTATAACAATATTTTAATTGGAAATATCAGCTCACTCTCTACACAGTCTCTTTCATCCCTTCTCTCTCTCTCCATAGCACATCTCACCAAGAGGTCCAAGCATCTCTTCTTCTCTCCCATTCCTCTACCAAGCACTCTTTCTCACCCCATGGGTCAGCTGGGTCAATTTTCTCAGCTTCATCACGGTGATCCCTCCCTCTGAACCCAAACCCAACTCTCCCCTCTCTCTTCTGATCTTGCCCAACTCATTGAATCAAAGCTCCATGGCTAGTGCTTCGAGCTCCATGGTCTAGATGGCTAGATCTTCAAGATCCACAAAATGTTTGGGTTTGTTTTGGGCATGCAAAGGCCATGGGTGGCTGAATTTGTGGTGGTTGGGGTTTTTTATCTTTGAATTTTTATGGTTGCTAGTATTTTTTTTGTTTGGGGTTTATTGCTAAGATTTTATTGCTAATTTTTTGTTTAGGGTTTATTGATGAGATTTTATTGCGATGGTGGCAAAATTTTTCTAGCGTGATTTGTGGGTCCAGCGTGTGGGTGATGGCTAGGTTGCTAGCCAGTGGGTATTGCTGAATTGGGTATGGTTTTGATATGGATGGTGGTTGAATTTTATCTCTGCTCTTCCTTTCTTTGTGAGTATGGCTGAATTGGCATTGGAGAGAAAAAACATCAAGGCTTTTTTCAAGTTTCAGCAAGGCATGTATTGTTGGGTGGTTGGTCTGGGTTTGGGTTGGTGGTCGGTGGATGAGAAAGAGAGAAAAACAGAGAGACAAAGAACAAAGATGAAGAGAGAAGAGAGAAGAGAGAGAGATTTTATATATATATATATATATAATTTTATTTTGTAATTTATATTATTTTAATATATTGTAGGTAAAAATAAAGGTTGGGATGCCGAATGTATTGTAAAATGATATTATATAATTGATAAAGTAGTTTTTTGGAAAGGTAAAATAGGATATGATGGCATTTCCGGATGGAAATGCTCTTATCATCAGTGATCTCCATTAGCGCTTTTCTATTTCTTGGATTTCTTGCACACTAAATTTTGGCCATTTTTTGGCACAAGGAAAGCATGTGCTATTCATATATTCTAGGCAAAAACATCATTTTGGTCCCTACATTTTGAGGTCACGGTTAATTTGGTCCCTACATTTTGGTAGCAGTCAATATGATCCTTATTATTTTCAACTTCTAATTAATTTGGTCCTTACCGTTAACTCACTAATGAAAAACGCTTAGGTGGCAAATGGTTTGCATGATTGGTGCCCATGTGACTAACATAATAATATAAAATTAAATAATTAAACATCAAAAATCCACATAAGCATTTTAATGAAGAAAAAAAGGCTATGTCAGATAAACAAAATCTAAAATAATAATAATAATTGAAAAAAAAATTAAAGATTTTTTTTTTTTTTTGGGTAAATCCTCGATTTCTTCTAATTTCTTTTGTATTCTTGCACTTTCTTAGGTACCAAACATAGTACCCAGCAACACAACAATAAAAAAAAGTTCCTCTATATCTTGAACAAATACCAAACACGTAAAATGTAAAGAAACTGCAAAAAACTTGGACAAGAAATAATTCAATAAAATTGTACAAGCTAAGAAAAGACTCATCAAATTCCCAATGCCTTGCACTTCGATTAGTCAATTCACATCAACAAACAACCCAAATCAAATTCAAACGGCATTTTTCCTTCGAATTCTTTGCATCAACGAAATCCACTATAGAGGCTGATTTGCCTTTGTCCTCAGTCCAAGCATGTCGCACTGCTGCAGTTTAGCATCATTCAACTATTGGGCTTTCTTGGCGTCGTTTATGGCCCAGCAGTCTAAAGTTGCCCTTTCTCTCTTTGACTTTAGGGCGAGGGTTTGTGCAAGTGATGTGAATTTTGTTTTGTTAGGTTGTATTTAAGAATATGGGTGAATGGTTAGGGGTCGAGGCAAATTTATGCAGCCTAATATTTTTTTATTTTATTTTATTTTATTTTCCAGATTGTTGTGTTTCTAGGTAAGCGTTTGGTAGCTTAAAAACTGGAAGAGTACAAAAGAAAATAAAAAATAAAAAATAAAAGCTGAGGAATTTTGTTTTGAATTCTTTTCTTTTTTTTTCTTTCAAAATTTCTTTTTCTTTAGATTTTGTTTATCTGGCATGGCCTTTTTTTTCTTCATTAAAATGCTTATGTGGATTTTTGCTGTTTAATTATTTAATTTTATATTATTATGTTAGCCACATGGGCGCCAATTATGCAAATCGTTTGGCACCTAAGCATTTTCCGTTAGTGAGTTAACGGTGGGAACCAAATTAACTAGAACTTAAAAATAACAAGGACTATATTGACTGCTACCAAAATGTAAGGATCAAATTGACCATGATTTCAAAATGTAAGGACCAAAATGATATTTTTGTTCAAAAACACGTGGCATAATTTGCTTATGTAAGTTGCCTACAAAAACACAGGAACCAAGCCAGTAGTTAAGCAGATAAAAAGCCTTCCAAAAAAAAAAAAAAAAAAATCAATGAAGGAGCAATCAGAACTAAATTATATATTCCAAAACAAATTGCGTCGATATCTGTCTCCGAATTCCTAACTTTTTTTGTTTGTATATGCTTTACAATTAAGTTAGGATATCTCCACATTTAAGTGAGATGATAGACAAAAAGGATTAGTCTCAGCTTCTCACTTCCTAATCGTTCAAATTAAATGAAGTGGTTCCACATTCCCATAAAGTCAATTACAAGTTGTCTCAAGTTCTCAACAAAAAAAAAGAGAGGGAGATAGAATAAGGTTCAACTTCCATTTAAATATACATTATACAATAATTTAAAATAGTATTCTAAATATAATTCAGTATAAATATCAGTAAGACAACAATCATTGAATACATAAATAAATATTCCCTTTGTCTCACCTTTTTTGTCCTCTATTCCATTTTGAGATGTCTCAAAATATTTTTCTGTTTCCAAAAATAAAAGTCATTAATTTACTAATGTTCCTATTATACCCCTATTAATTTACTAATTCAATTTTTTGATAAATTTTTTTAAGGGTAGTTTTGAAAACTTATACATTTTTAAAAAATAGACAAGATAATAAATGATGTTCCCTTAAAAAATTTAACTTTTCAAACAGGACAAAAAAAGTGAGACAGAAGGAGTATAATTAAATAACTAATCATATACGTGGTTAGTCTCTCGGAGTTAGAGTAATGGTAAATGTGAAACTAAGAAAAAAAAAAAGTAACTAATATAAGTTTTTACTTTTAAAGTGCATGACTTTCTAACCATACACGTGGTCAATTTCTTGAAATTGGACCAAGCACTAAAAGACTTTTTGGATTTGAAAATCTGTAGAACATTTATCAAACTACTTGATTAAAATGAGAGAAAAACTAAAAAAAACATAGAAGGGAAAAAGAAAGATAAAGAGAATGAGAAAATAATCACAGATATAAATAAAGATCTATTAGTTGTAACAGTGGTGTATTTTTTTGTTGATGAAGAAGAAAAGTATAGGGAAAAACAAATTTATTTTGGTGTCAATGGAAAAGTAAGCCAAAACGCTAGAATTTTTTTTTTTTTTTTAACATATGAGCAAAAATTTGAAACTTTTTTTTTTTTTTTGGTTATAAAATTAAATATTTTCTAAGTAGTACTATTGATAGAACACTTTCACAATAAAACTTAGGTAATAAGTTGTTAAAGGTAGGAAAAAAGTGATGTTAGTTGTAGGTACGGAAAAAAACTAATTACAACTTGCCACTTAACCTTTATATGTGAAATTATTGTGAAAGTAGTATTAAGATGATCGTATTCAAACTTGTATTAGCTAGGTTTAAACAAAATTTAGGATTAGAGGTTCAAAAAAATTAATATATATGGCCAACCCCCTACCCCTAAGGTAAGGTCACCCTTTTTTTTTGGAAGGGGGGGGGGGGGGGGATGGGTGGGTTCAATTATAGAAGAACTTGGGTGCACTAATTTTACTAGGTGAAACTTTCAATCTCTCTATGTAAATTTTTTTTTTTTTGGTAAATAAAAAATGGTTAAAAGGGTTGACTAATGTGACTTCCCTACTAAGCATATTCATTAGTTTGGTTGTAAGTTATAACATTAAAATGAAACTTAACATTTATTTTTGGAAATTTCTTACTCATACAATTATATTTCCTTAAAAATTATTATTTTTAAATTTAAGAAAGATATGTGTTATTTTTTATGATTTTTTATTTTTATAATTGTTAAATTTATATGAAAAGTTTGTTTACTTGAAAATATATTAAGTCTTGAAATTATTGCACTTACTAAGAAATACCTTTTTTTTTTTTTTTAGGAACCCCCCAACTCGAGGAGAGCAAACTTCAAAAAACTAAGGCAAATCTCTTACAACATAACAGTAAATATTTGGAGGAACTTCCTCCATCCAAACCCTTAAAGGAAAAGAAAATCTAGCATCCTTAGCTAGAGAATGGGCAACATTGTTACCTTGCCACCTTACATGGATGATATTAGAGGACCGAAAGTGCCCCCTTATAGACATAAAGTCTTTTACTAAATGGCCAACCAGTGCATTTGAAACCATACCCAACTGTAAGCACTTCATCACTAGTTCAACATCGCCTTCAAAACACACCTGGCTGAAATCGAGGTCCCTGGCAAAAATAGCAGCTTTCCTAGCCGCCAACATCTCAAGAATTTCCACTGTTACTGGCATCCGCACCTTCTCCAACAGAGCCGCCAACACCTACCCTTCGTTGTTGCGAATGACCACTCCAATACCAGGTTCCTAATCCTCACCGAACACCGCCCCATCGAAGTTAGCTTTGAATGAAAATCCAAACGAAGGCTGCCATCGCACTGGGCTGGGTCTGTTTCCTCTCACCATTCCCTGTTTTCCTTGCTAAAACTCAGCCAACAGATCCGAGGTAGAGTGGGCAACTCTAGAGCATGGCTGAGGATTATTGTTCGCTTTCAACTTGTTTCTCCGCATCCAGATCAGCCATGTCGTCATCGCAAACAACTCTAGACTAAAACCTTTTGCCTTGGTAAAACTCACAAGGTCACTCATGACTTGAAGGCTTTGGCCCTTTCTCCTCACCTCCCCAAAAGCTGGCACCCAAGCCTCATGGACCTTCTCGCAGTCCCATAGAGTGTGAAATTCATCTTCAGCCATGCATCCACATTGGTCACACGTCGAGTTGTTCACCACCCTTCTTTTTTGGAGATTAACCTTCGTTGAAAGGGCTCTTGAGCAAGCACGCCATAGAAATACCTTCACCTTATTTGGCACTTTCAGCCGCCAAATATCCTTCCAGAAACGTTTAATCACCTTCAAATTTGAACTAGAAGGTAGGGAGTTCATCTCAGACTCGCACAACAACTGATAGCCAGTTTTGATAGAGTAGGAACTCGACTTGCATCTCGGCCAAGAGAGACAGTCCTCTTGATCTGTGACACATAAGGAAATACTCTTGATTCTTTGGGCTTCAAAAGGCAGGAAGATGTCATCCACTAGTTGCTCATTCCAGCCTCCTTCACCCGGCTCCAACTAATTAGCTACTGACCAATTTGAAACCTCTTCAATTCTTGGAGAAACTACACAAGCCGAGGCCCCCCAGGCAACCACTTGTCATTGTATATGTTTATCTTAGTGTCATTCCCTACTCGCCAAAGTAAACCCGACTGAACCAACTTTGAGGCCTTTACTATGCTTTGCCATGCATACAACCTTGATGCTACCTTAATATCAAAAACTGACCCACTTGGGAAATACTTCGCACTAAAGACCAGGTAAAAGAGACACTTACTAAGAAATAACTAATACAACCTTTTAAAAATGAATAATTATTCCTCATTTTCAAGAATAACTATTCATAAGAAGTGATTATTCTTTGTAATAAAAATATAATCAAATTAAAAAATAACTAAATCATAAGAATAATTATTACATTGTTACGCTTATTATAGTCTGCCAAGTATGCTCTTAACATTTTGATTTTATTTCAGAATTTTTCCTAATCATCAAATGATACAAGGAAGACCTTCACAAATTTTCCGGCCGACTTTGACTTTGTCCAACTTGGAGGAAATAAATCGTAGTAACCAACAAATACGGTTGAAACTTGAAAATATAACACACTGCCACATATAATTAATGTCGTAACAGGTGCTGGTACAGCTTTATTAATTATGTATACCCTTAAGAATGGCATCAGCTCCTTCCTTGATCAACTTCCACGCAGCAGCCACGTGGTGATCTTCAGTAAGGGTGGCTCCCACAGCAAACCTCAGGATATATATACCACCGACTATTGTGTGGGTCATATAAACCCGCCCACTTGAGTTGACCCACTCAAGTAGCTTCCGGTTCAACAACTCGGTATAACCCGACCCGGACCATGAAAACGGGTTTAACCGAAAACACACTAACCCGAATCGCCTTGGCACGAGGATTTCGAACCGTGGATCGGATTTCACGAGCCCCTCGAACACCTTCGCCATCCGAACATCGGACCGGATATGACTTTGGAGGTTTGCAACACCATAGCTACGCAATACAAGCCATAATCGGAGCGACTTGAATTTCCGACCCGTACCCACTTGCCAATCCTTAAAATCCACCACAGACTCGGACTCACTTGCTCTGTTTCTCAAATACTCCGGGTTTGTACTCAATGCCTTCACCAATAACATTGGGCTTTTGACCCACAAACAACAACAATCCAAGTAACTTAGTAGCCACTTATGTGGGCTTAGACTCAATGAATCAACTCCTTCAATCCCATTGAAATGTTGCCTAAACTCGGGACAAATACATGCACTACCACCATAAGCAGCATCAACATGCATCCACATACCGTACTCACCTGCCACGTCAGCAAGAGGCTCGATAGGATCAACGGCTGTGGTTGAAGTTGTCCCCACCGTAGCACAAAGGTAAAGTGGGATCAACCCGGCTGCCACGTCAGCCTCCACAGCCTTACGAAGGAGTACAGGGGATAAAGAAAAAGCTGCATCAAGGTTTGTGTGGATGGATTTTATGTTACATGGAGTTATACCAGCTAGTTTAGCAGCCTTGGTGAAAGTGGAATGTGTCTGATCAGAGCAATACACAACAAGCTTTCGAATACTTTGGTTGCTGCCATTTGTAGCTAGCACGCGATCTCTGGCGGCAATGAGAGTGACAAGAATGGCTTCACTAGTGGTGTTTTGAATGATACCACCACCAGTGCCAGAGAACATGAATGAGTTTGGGAGTTTAAGCATGTTAGCCAACCAATCCATGACTATCATTTCAAGTTCTGTGGCAGCAGGTGAGGCTAGCCAGTTGAAGCCAACAGAGTTGAATGAAGTGCACAACATTTCTCCTATAAAAGCTGCAGTACTCACTGTAGCTGGAAAGAATGCAAAGAAGTTTGGACTTAACCAATGGGTCATGCCAGGGATTATGTTTTTGGTCACGTCGGAGAGAATGGTTTCTAGGGGTTCAGGAAGGTATGGTGCAGTTTGGGGAAGGAGAGTACGGAGGTAACCAGGTTGGACTTGGCTTAGAACTGGGTAGGTTTCGATTTGTTTGTAGTAGTCAGCTATGAAGTCCACCATTTGGTGAGCTTGTTTTCGAAATTCTTCAGGGTCTAAGGGCTTGAATTCACGTTGGGGTGAGGAAGAGTTATCGGAGCTCAAGTCTAGGCTACCCATTTTGAAGGAGAACAAAGAAGTTGAAGAGGATTAATGGTGGTGTGCAAAATGAGCTGGTTAGAGGGGTTTAAATTAAGGGAGATAGGGAGCATGTGGGACAAATGGGACGGATGGAAATTAGACGGTTTGGTGTTTTTTTTTTGTAAAAATGTCCAGTCATTATAACTTTTGATTACAAAGTGGTTGTGGAGTGGAGTGGGGGTAAGTACCGGTGCGTAGATGGATTTTTTTTTGTTGTTGTTGAGATTTTGGTCATTGAATAGGAGTACGTTGGCTTGTCTTTACAGAAAGTGATCGACGTTCTTGTCTGATAATTTGGTCAATGCACACACATCCTTACATTGAGACTGGTGCCTCCACAGTCATTCTATCATGACTTTTCTGATTATATTACTGTGCTGTCCTTCATTTCATCATGACTTTACTGATTGTAGAAATGTAATAAGGACTGTGCTATACGCCTGCCTATACCTCGTTTCATCATGACTTAAATTCTCGAAATAGAAGAAATGTATGGATCGTGCCGTGCCTCTTTCCATCATGACTTTCCTAGATGTAAGGGTATTAGAGCATTAGCATTGGAAAATTGCAATGTTATTCTATTTTACAATTCTAAAAACCACTTTATCATTTATACCATCCTATTTTATAATACTTCCACATCTCAAACTTCTATTTTTATTAAAATATTATTTTTTAATCCTTCTTTAATATTTTTTTCTAACTGAAACTTTTGTTTTCCTAGGCTTTACAACAGTTTTTTTTTCCTCTCTTTCTCCTTCAACCTTTAGCACCAGCTCAACACACAAAGCCACACACTGATCCATCGGAACAAAAACCCAGAAAAACCCAAGCCACCACTGCCCACTGCCCACTGCTCACCAAAATCCCACCGAAACAAAAACCTATACTAAAAAAAAAAAAAAAAAAAACCCAGCGTCACAACAGAAGGAAAAAAAAAAAAAAAAAAAAAAAAAAAAACCCATCGGAAACCCAGAATAACTAGCCGCTTCAGCCACAACCCAACCACAACAAAGCCACACACACACAAACACAAACCATCAACAGAGCCACACAAACCAGGCCGCCGATCAACAAACCCACCACCCAAGCCACTGATCAAACCATCAACGGCCACCACCCAAGCCACCGATCAGCTAACCCAAACCACCGATCAACAAACCCACACCCAGGCCGTCGAAATACCCAAAAATCGTCATCGGAGCCACCATCGAAGCTACCGATGATCCACCCAAACGATCCACCCACCGATCAACGGATCCACCATTTCAAACCCACCGATCAACCGATCCCAGCCCAATGATCCAAACCCAGCTCGCCGATCCACGCTAATCCAACCTCCAACCTCAAAAATCCAAAACCCAGCACCGGTGCAACGAGAGAGAGGCAAGCCGTGCGATGAGAGATGAGGGAGTGGCCGTGTGAGATGGGTGAGCAATTTTGGCAATGATGCTTCGGAGAGGAGAGAGCAGATGGAGAAAGAGAAGGAAGAGTGAGAAGAGAAGAGAAAAAATGAGAGGGATGAGAGAGAAATTTCGGTTGAAATAGGAGGAGTATAATATTATTAATTTTTTACAATTCTATGAACAGTACAATTCTATGTTTAGAATTGTACTATAGCAGTATTGCAAAAAAATTTGCAATACTGCTGTTTACAATTTCCTGATGCAATAGTTTTTTAGGTGTAAAATGCTAAATTTCTCTTAGATATAGCATTAGCATTTCCCAATGCTAATGCTCTAATAGTATTGGGAAATGTTAATGTCAAATTTTTCAAGAAAAAATTGACATTTTAAACCTTAAAAACTCTTGCATCAGGGAATTGTAAACAGTAGTATTACAAATTTTTTTGCAATACTGTTACAGTACAATTCTAAACAAAGAATTTCACTGTTCACAATATTGTAAAAAAATAATAATATTTTATTATGTTTTTTCCCACGAAATCTTCTCTCTCTTCCTTCTCTGTTTCTCCGTTTGCTCTCTCCTCTCTTCAGACCCAAACATCATCTTCCTCCCAACATCAACATTACACCATCATCCATCGCTGAAGCTTCACCAAGCCTCTCACCCATCTCCATCGCTGAAGCATCACTACCCACACCCACTGTCACCACAGCCACAGCCACAACCACAGCCATAGCCACCACAGCCACCACCACCACCCACAACCTCAACCCCAACCACCATCAACCACCATAAACCAAAACCCACTCACCCACCCACCTGCCACCACCGTAAACCCCAACCCAAAATCAACCCACCACTAGCCACCACCACCATAAACCATACCCACGATCAACCAAAACCCACTCACCCACCTACCTTCCATCACCGTGAACCCCAACCCAAAATCAATCCGCCACCAACACCATAACCCATACCCATCCACAACCAGCACCCAAAGCCACTCCGATCAATCCACGAACCCAACCACAAAAATCAAACCCCAACCCAAAATCAATCCGCCACCAACACCATAACCCATACCCATCCACAACTAGCACCCAAAGCCACTCTGATCAACCCTCAAACCCAATCACAAAAATCAAATCCCACCAAAATCAATCAAAACCCAACAAAATTAAAACTCACCGAAAAACGATCTACGATCCACCGCAGAGACCCACGATCCACGATCCACTGCAAAGATGCAGAAATTCCATGATCCACGATCCATCGCAGAGACCCATGATCCACGAAAAACCACTGCAGCCCAGCCACACCCAGCACCAAAGAGACCCACAAACTCGAGAGGCAGTCAGGCATAGAGCAAGGGAAATGGAAGGGCAGAGAGAAAGTGACAGAGAGTATGGAAGAGAAAGTGAAAAAAAGGATGAAAAAAATGATGAAATTCCAGCCAAGTCTGAAAAAATGTAGCAGTTGGAAATAAATAATAAAGAATGATTAAAAATAGTATTTTAATAAAAATAGAGTTTTGGGATGTAGGAGAAATGGTAAAATGGAATAGTATAATGATAAAGTGGTTTTTGGAATGGTAAAATAGAGTAGAATTAGAATTTTCTGATACTAATGCTCTAAGGACTGTGCTGTGCCTTTTTCTATCATGGCACTTCACTACCTTTGTAAAATACATTCTCAAAAAAAAAAAAAAAAAATTACCTTTGTAAAATACAAAATACAAACCTCGTCAATGAGGTTTGGGCTAATATTATTAGGTATTATCAAGATTTTTTGAAGTTATCTAATTTGTTCCTATTGGGTCTCAAATAATAAGTGAAAATGTATTTTTCGTCCTTATATTTTACCTTGATTTTCATTTTAGTCTCTACATTTTATTTTTATCACATTTAGTTTTTATTTTAAAAAAGGCCAACCATTTTAGTCCCTACAGTCAGTGTCCTAACGAAAATATCCTAGGTAGCAAACGACGGATTAAAATATTAATTTTTCTCTCTTACATGTCACTACTCCTGCCAAATCACATTCCCACCTTAATTTCTTACACGTGAGCCTCATGTGACACACACATGTGTGTGTCACTCCCTTTTAAACCACCACCTCCAACAGAATATCAATCCCTAAACCCTATTTTTCACGATCTGAGCTCCTCTGACCTAAATTTCTTGCTCCTCTCCTCTCGTACATCTGAGCTCCTCTACCTCTGCCCTTACCTCAAAATCACAGACCATAGAATCAAACTCTGTATCAACTGGTGGAAGCTTGAGGAGAAGAAGTCCAATGAGATGCTTCTGTGGTGAGAAACCAGTGGTAGTGGTGTCATGGATAGCAAACAACCCTGGCAAAAGATTTTACGGTTGTCCAAATTACTAGGTAATGTCTAATATTAAAGATTTTTTTTTCTAGTATTTTGCTGCGATTTTGGTAAGCATACATATGGGTTCAATCTTTGATTTCAATTTAAGTGATAGCTTTGGGCTCTACTTAGCGCATAGGAAATGGAACTAAAGTGCTGATCAGAGTAGATAAAAGGCTACCTAATCCTCACTCTCGAAAGGTGATCACACCCACTGGCAGCTCTACAGCTAACCCAGGGGGTTCAAATGAACCCCTGGCTTGGCCCAAAAAAAAATTATATATAATTTTTTTTTTGAACCTTAAAATAAAATTTTCAACACCCTAACTCTAAATTTTGTTTAAACCTAATTGAAGTAAATTTGAAATATGATTAAATTAGTGCTATTTTCACAATATTTTTACAATAAAGGTTAAGTGACAAGTTGTAATTGACTTTTTATCTAAACCCAAAACTGACATCACTTTTTTACATTTCTTTGACAACTTGTCATCTAGATTTTATTGCGTAAATGTTTTGTCAGTAGTACTACTCTTAAAATTGCTCATTTGTTAAAAAATAAATAAACCTTCTTTACTGTTGATGGTAGAATGAAACTATTTTTTCTTCCACTTTTCTTTTTCATCAACAAAAAATTACACCACTTGTATAACCAAGTGTATTTACATCTATGATTCTTTTCTCATTCTCTCTTTCTCCCTTCTATGTTTTCTTTTAATCAAGTAGTTTGATAAGTGTTCTACAGTTTTTTGAGTCTAAAAAGTCTTTTAGTGCTTGCTTCAATTTCAAGAGAATGACCACATGTGTACGTGGTTAGAAATCCATACATTTCAAAAGCAAAATCTTATATAAGTTACTATTTATTTTCCTTAGTTTAATGTTTATTTTCAGACCTACTCTTAGATGTGTTACTATTCTTCTTTATCATATATTTTTATTTAATTAATATTACATATGATTATAATAAATTATTATTAATTTGACAAATATTATGATTAGTTATTTATTTATATTTATTTATGCATTCTATCATTGTTTTCTTACTGATCTTTAAACTATTAATAATTATTTTAGACTATTTTACAATCTAGTTGTATTGTATACTATTTAGAATACCATGTTAAATTATTGTATGTAATATGACAATTGTATATACAAAAAAAAAAAAAAAAAATTATCATTTTATTTTTTACTCCCCCACAACAAAATCCTAGCTCAAGACACTATTGACCCCCCTAAAAGAAAATCTTGAAGTCGCCACTGATCACACCTCTCAGAAACTTCCTAGGTAATATATGGGTTTGTGATCTAACAAATGAGGAGGAATCAAGTTGGCTACTTGACCAGGTCCATCAAGAATATTTGCCCCATGAAGCTCAAGCCATTCTCAGCATTCCTCTCAGTATCCATAAGCTAGATGACTCCCTCATTTGGCATGGTACCTCTCAAGGTGTTTACTCAACCAAGAGTGCCTATAAACTCCTATCTGAATCTGATTGTCAAGCACAAGCTAGTTCTTCAAGTCCATCTGCTCATAGTGGTTTTTGGAAGTCAATCTAGAGTCTAAATGTCCTTAGTAAAGTGAAGCATCTTATTTGGAGGGCTAGCTGCGATTCTTTTCCCACTAATTAAACCCCTTAAAGTGACATGTTACCCAAAATTCTATGTGTGAGATGTGTAAGGAAGATCATGAGAATGCAATCTATGCTCTTTGGGGATGTATTTCAGTCAAGGAAGTGTGATGGGAAGGGCAACAATTTAGACCTTCTTAATCAGAAAGGTTTGTTAATTTTGCTAATCTTTTTGTTGGTATTCTTAGTTTCCCATATTCACTTGATGCTAAGATTTTTGCTATGGTGGCCTGGAGCTTGTGGTATAGAAGGAACGCTCTTCGACTTCAATAACCTTCCCTACCAATCTCACATATTTTCTCTTTCGTAGTAGATCACCACGAGAATTCCAGGAGGTTCATGATTATCCTCTCCCTCCCCCTCTCCCTAAGCCCACTCACGGAACTTCCTGTATTCCCCCCTTTCACGCATCTTTCAAAATCAACTTCAATGGAGCTTTGTTCAAGGACATCTTTGCTTTTGGTCTAGGAGTAGTTATCTGCAACAACCAAGGGGAGGCCATTGGTGCAATGTTAGAGAATATCTCACTCCCTTACTCGGTGGTGGACGTGGAAGCTTTGGCCTGCAGAAGGGTTTTAATTTTTGCTCGAGAACTTAGTATTACTGAAGCTGAAGTTGAAGGGGATTCGGCCACGGCCATTGATTTCATCAATTCTGAAGGCTGATGTATGGCAAGTCGTGGTCACATAATTGAAGATTCACGCTTAGCTATGCTTGATTTTGGCTTTATTTCTTTCTCTCATGTAAAACAATCTAGTAATTCTGTAGCTCATCATTTAGCAAAAAAAAAGTAAAAGTTTTGTTAGAACCTCAGTTTTGGTTGGAGGAGGTGCCTAAAGACATCACTCCTTTTCTAAACCATGACAAAATTTTGATTTAATAATACTCACGATCTTGATTCTAAAAAAAAAAACAAAAAAAGGGGTCAACCCACCCATGTAATCTACAAGTTGAAATGACTAGTGGATCCAACAAGTTAGTGAATGGTAAAATCGTCTTTCTCTAGGGATAAAAAAGTCACTGCATATACATATAAATATATATATATATATTTTTTTTTTTCAGAAAGTTTAAGAATATACTACCGATGATGTGGCCAATTATTAGTAATGAGTAAAAATATTATATCAATGATGGATTGAGATAGCAACTAAAAATTAGTTTCATTTAGCTCAATTAATAAAAAAATTTATAATTGAATAAAAAATTTAGAATTTAATTTCGTCGTATACTAAAAATCGATTAGTATCTTATAATAAAATATAATCTGGAAGCTTTTGAAACTCTCAATCAAAAAAAAAAATAGACAACTAATATAAACGTGTCAACTTAACTAACTATTATTTTGAATGGTCCCAATCCACTTTTGTCAGGCCTAAATGTACACGCCATTCCATTACGACTGTCATGTGCCTTGTACTATTAGAGCATTCACATCAGTTCATGCATTTTACACATCCATTTTTACACTAAAAACCTACTTTTTCTATTTTACACTCTCACTTTTACAAAATACCCACGTCAGTTCATCTATTTTAACACCTTCTTTATTAAAATAATCAATATTCTTAATTTTTTTATTATTTCCTCAACTACCGTGCGCGTTCTCTCATTTACCAGATAAAAAGCTCTTTCTCTCTCTCACTCTCTTTCTCTTAACTCGTTTTCTTTGTTATTTTTATCTGATAAAGCTCTCTCTCTCTCTCTCTTTCTCTCTGAACCCAACCCATTTTTCTCTCATTTTTTCTGTTCAAAGCTCTCTCTCGCTCTCTGTCTCTCTCTCTGAACCCATTTGCTCTCTCATTTTTCTGATAAAGCTCTCTCTCTCTCTCTCTCTGAACCATTTTTCTTTCTCATTTTTTCTGTTAAAGCTCTCTCTCTCTCTGTGAATCAACTCTCCCTCTCGGTCTATACCGATCCACAACTCCCTAGCTCCGATCCACAGCTCCCTAGCTCCGATCCACAGTTCCGATCAGGCAAGCACCGATCTCCCTAGCTCCGATCCACAAGCGCCGATCAGATCCGACCAGATCAGATTTGACCGAGATCTCCCTAGCTCCGATCCACAAGCATCGATCAGTTATTGCATCTTCCTAGCTCCGATCAGGCAAGACCCATACCCACGAGCTCCGATCAAGCGAGACCCACGAGCTCCGATCATTCCGATAAGCACCGATCTCCCTCTTTTTTGTTTTTCCGTTTGGGTTTGTTTGTTTTTCCGTTTGGGTTTTTTTTTTTTTTTTTTTTTTTAGCAAGTATATCTCTGTGTTGGTTTAAGCACCGATCTGTCTCTTTTTTGTTTTTCCGTTTGGTTTGTTTGTTTTTCCGTTTGGGTTTTTTTTTTTAGCACCGATCTGTCTCTTTTTTTTTTTTTTTTTTTTTTTTTTTTTTTTCCGTTTGGGTTTGTTTGTTTTTCCGTTGAGGTAGTTGTGCACGGAGAAGAGAGAGAAAAAATGGTGCGAACGGAAATTAATAAAAAACTAAATACACATGCTACAGTGCCCGTGTAAATTTACACGGGTACTGTAGCTCGTTGAAAATTTTAGATGATTATGCATGATTTTAGCTGAACTGATGCAGTGTGGTTTTTGCTCCAAAATGTGTAAAAACGGTCAAAATGTGTATTTTACACATTTATACACAATTATGCCAGAACTGATGTGAATGCTCTTAGGCCTTTACCAATGATACAAATATACCATTCACTGACTTTCTAGACCAATGAAAAACCATCAGATTGGCCCATTTCCTCCATCACTCAGGATGCTACTGACATTAGTGTATTTTTTGATAATGGTGAGTTTTACTGGGTTAAGAGATCTCTAAACTCAGCAACTCACTTATTGTGTAATAACTGTGTTTTGCCTCCCCCTATCTTGAAAGCTTGTAGGAAAGATTATTGTACCTCCTGTTGTTCTTCTTAGTCTAATGAAATGATAGATTATCAAAAAAAATAAAAATAAAAAAAAAAGACCAATGAAAAAAATCAGAGCCATATAGATATCTCTTTGCACCTGGCCCTAACTTCGTTCAACAATGTTGTTCAAGCAAATTATCAAATTCTTATTTATAAAAGTTTCAAGACATCAAAAATATTCCCCTTAACTCAATTGGAACATATTTTTGCCTTTGAATAAAACTCATGTCTGAACTTTGAATTCCTACTATTCAAAAAAGATGTTGCACAAAAGAGCCATTGGAAACACTTCGACACAAAATATTTTGAAAACTATTATGGAAGTAAGAAAGATATCAAAAACAAATAATATTAACAAAGAGAAAAATTAGGAAAAAAGAAAAGAAAAAAGTGGACCCAATCTTACATAATAGAGGACACCATATAGACTTATGACCAACCAGAGAAATTTTCACTAATAAATATAAAGATTACAAAAATAATATAAAGACGTTCTCCCAAAACCTAAATCCCAAATAAACTTAATGTACTTTTTCTTACCAATAACATGGACTAGAGAATTTTTTATTCATCAATTCTAATTTGCCTGACAATGCCACAACACTTATATATTAGGTTTTCCTCCAAATTTTTCCTGTGAAACGATTTGCTTGTGAAAGTCTCTATTGGGAATTATTTAAATGTTAGAAACTCATGAGTAAAACTCACCCTTGTAAGGAGATGGTGCCCAAGAGTTTATAGACATATGGTTAAGCTTACACTTAAACCATGCAAGACATTAGAATCATAACATACCACTACACTCTACAGCCAACATCCATGACAGCTCACTCTAGCGACATTGACCCAATGGTAGCCTTTTCTCTTTTTGGCGGCTCCACTCACTTATTAGTTATTTTAATCTAGCCTTTAGGTTGCCCCCTTCAAGATCCGATTACAAAGTCACAATCCATTTGATCCCATATTCAATGAGCTATGTCTGATTACTTGACACGGTGGTTGGCTCTAGTACCAAATGTTAGGAACCCATGGTAGAACTCACCCTTGAAAACCGGCTTGCAATGGAAGGATACCCAAGAGTTTATAAACACATAATTAAACTTATACTTAATCTATGTGGAACATTAGGATCATAACACTAAATCTCTTAAAATTGCTATGAAATTCCAAAAAGAGATAAAAATGGCAAAGCTTGAAAAAGAGGAATTCATTGTGAGATTGGATAAATCAAATAAAAAGAATGAAATTTGTAGGAAAAAAAATTTCCACTTCAGATGAAAAACTTAGAATAAGAGTTAGTTGAGTCTAAAGCTAAACTAGAAAATTTGTGTAATACCAAGCCTACTGATGATAACATATCAATTTTTGTTCCCATTAAGCTTAAAGATGACAAAGTTTATATTCCTCCTCTTAAGAGGATTCAAAAAAAAAAAAAAAAACCCACTAATTTCGCTAGGTTTTAAAAAGGTAAAAACTCTGATATTGGTACTTAAATTTCCAAACTTGTGTCTAAACCCACCAGTAAATTGCAAAAAAAAAAATAATAATTGATTTTGTGCCTACCTATCACCACTATAGTATTGTTGATCACATTAGACCAAATTGTTCTTCGATGAGGCAAGAACCAAAATATGTGACTAAAATTCCTTTTAGGAATAGTGATGTTCCTAAATTTATTCATGTCTGTCATTTTTGTGGTGTCTCAGGTCACATTCATCCTCACTATCATAAATTAAAATTTAAACTTTCTGTGTTTCAATCTAGGATATGTGATCATGTACACAAATGCAGAAAAATTGTTTGATTTGCTTTAGAAAAATTTAAGATTGTTAGCTTATGAAATAACATTTTAGGATTTTTGTCTCTCTCAAAAGAATTTTATTCTTCCTAAAATACAATCTATTTTTCATAATTTTTCACTTTCAAAGCCAAAGACATGTGTTATGAGGGTGAAAAAAGACTTTTTGAAGTGAGTGTTGTTTCTTTATCCTTAATTTAATTCTTTCAATTATTAATGGACATGTTTCCTTTCTATTTTTGGTTCTTTTATTATTTTTGTTTGTTTTGATTATTTAAAAAAAAAATCCAAAAACATCTAAAATTTTCAAACAAACAAAAATATTTTATTTTGTGTCTTATTTTATTTTTCTTGAGATGTATTATATGAATTCTAATATCTCTCTCAACTTAGAACATACTTGATATTGTAGAGTAACATAGAAAGTGTGTGTTACATAACTAGGTGTATGACTATTTTGAGATAAATACAAATTGTGGTGTCAATTGTATAAAAGTCATGTATGCATTGTATTTTCTACTTTAGCACATGCACACTTATTACTCGTTATTAAATCTGTTGTAGGTTAATTTTATGAAATGAATATTCATTGAGAACCTTGAGCTTTTTAATCGAGCATTGATATGAGTCTTGAAAAAATTCTATAGTAAAAATGGCTATCTCTATTTTTGTATGGTGAGTATTTACTAGCTTTTATATATACTCATAGGTTAATTAAGAAATTGACATTTTTTGTTTATGTGCCCTTTATAGCTTAGTTGAGTACTGTTTATGCACTTACTAATTTAGTTAAGCAAGTGTTGGTTTCTATGTGATTTATGACTAAAATTTATGATTGAATTACTTGAGTCAAATATCACTCATTTTGACAGGAATAACTAAAAAATCCAAAAAGAAATGTATAAATGACAATCTCACCACTAATGTTCGTCAATCAAAAATAACCTAGTGCTAAAAACAAATCCATGCAAATTAAGGGATGCACAACACTTTAGAAAAAGAAAGGGTAAAACAAAAATATATATATTTGGGTTGAAAATAAAAAATTTACAAAAAAAAAAAAACTTGTATGCCTTTGCTAAAAAACTTTATTTTTTATGCACATGTCTTTTGAGAGATGTGAAAGTTATTGGATGTATATGGAAGATGATAGTCCCCATCAAACCGTTATGATATAACTCAAGTGATTATTTTTTATTTTTGTAATCATACCTCTCATAGGTTTTAACACTTGCTCACTAACTAGTTCCACAGACTATATGCATACACTTTGCTAAACTGGGTATTGAATTTGATTCTTCAACTACTTGATCATATTTTTAGTTCTGCATATGTTAGTACATGCTAATCTTGATGTGAGAATTGTTGAATTTAAAAAAAAAAAAATATATATATATATATATATATATATAAATATATATATTTGGAAAGATAAGGTGGATAATAAATGTGCAAATCTGAATAAAATATCTTAAAAAAAAAATGTGCATAGAAAAAAAAGTTAAAAAAAAAAAAAAAAAAAGATGTATCCAAGTTCAAAAATCTTTGATTGACGTAAAAACGTTGGAATTTTGATTATGTTTGTGTTCATAATTTTTTCTCTACTCTTGAAGTTGATTTTAATTCTCAAGACACCTTGCATTCTGAATTTTTATATCATTGAGATCTATATTATATAGTCTAAATTGATTGTGCTTGGAAGTATTTGCATGCATCTGTTTATGAGTCACATAGTAACAAATTTGCATATATTCAAAGAGAAAATATTTGTATTCATGTGAATCTTTACTTATTTCTTTTAAGTTTGGTTTGTGTTTCTTTATTTATTTTTCCCGCCTAATAAATTTCCCCAAAATTGTTTTACCCAAAAATTGTTTTATCATTCTTATATTTTTATAAAGGGAGAAAACTGTTTTTAAAACCTATGCTCTTCATAAGAGAAGTTGCCTCTATTTTCTATAGAGCTTATTTCTTTTGTGTTTCCTTAATTGTCACCTATCTCTTGACCTCTCTTGTGCATATTTTCTATCTACCTTTTAATTGGATTGTCTTTGTCAATACGTGACAAAAAGGGAGAGAGAATTTGAGAAATTTGGGAATCCTGTTTAAAATGTTTTTAACTATTTTTATTTAGGAAGAGATGAAATTGTTTTTGAATGGGGAAGGAAAAGAAGTTTTCGATATTTCTAACTTAGGGGGAGAGTTAGTTTGAATTATTCTTGCATACATGCTATTTCAGTAGGCTTTGCAAGTTTATGTATTTGGGGGGGTGTTGTACTGATTGCTTATGATTCATATTTTCTTAGTTGTGTTCAACAAGTTAGTATCAAACTATTTGCTTTATGCCTCACATGTTTTATGCTTATATTGATAACAATTTATTTTATAGTATAGTGATTCATATTATTTATCTGCCTTTATTTTCACACATGCGTTTATGTGCTCTTTTGAGTGTTTCAGAAAAAGACAGGTACATTCCGATCAAGATCTTCTACATCTTCTTACAACTTTTGGATTAGGAATCTTAGATTGGGATTTGTGATGTATTTGGGCATTTTATTGTATATGGGCAATATATTGTAAATGTGATTTTGTCACGAATTGCCAAAGGGGGAGATTGTTAGATTTTGTTTACGTTGGCAATTCATGAGCAAAAATATTTTGTAAGTGTCTTTAGAGATTTATTTTTGAAGATAGGATTGCTACAAAGTTCTGCAATTCAGAATGAGAATTTGGAAATTTTGACTAATCAAGCACATAAATTCAATCGATCGAAATTCGTATATCAGATCAGTTTGCAGATTTTAAAGCCCAGCTTATCGTCCAATCTACTAGGGTTTCGTGCCACATATTCTACTGTATAAAAGAGACTCTATAGGATGAGAGAGAGAGAGAGAGAGAGAGAGGTGTCTCTTATGCGTCTTATTATATATCTTGGGTTTCTATACCCAAAGCTCTCTCATATCTTCCCCCGATAATATTCTTTGAAGCAACTCAAAATCTGGTGTTGTAGAAGTTGTTGATCACACTAGTCATCAAAGGTGCTAGAGATTCAAATCTTCAAGGGAATATTGACGTCGTGGCTTGGAGGTTCACATTGCAGCAAATTACTATCAGAGACATCTGCTAGATTCAAAGCTCAATCTGATAGCTGTAGTTAGATTTATAACGAATAGGGTTATTCTAATTGTAAATTTATATCTAATAGTGACTTTCTTAAGCTCAAGATTGATATGGTCAAGTCCTCCCAAGTTTTTCCCGTGAAACAATTTGTTTCATTGGTTTTCTAAGTCATCATATCATGTCTTATTTAATTTTTTGGACTTGCATGATATTGATGATTTATTTAATCTAAGACTTTTATAAAATATCTAATTAACAACTCGACCTTAAAATTGGTTAAATACAGTATTTTGACAGGGGTCTAGACCTTTTTTGTAAAAAAAAAAAAAAAAAAAAAAAAAAAAAAAAATTATATAAGATAGAAATTCTACTCTAATCTAATCTAAGTATATATGTGTATAAAACCCTCTACTGGAGATTTGATTCCCGATCCTTACCCTCCACACCTCACAAGTACTTATACTTGTAGAGTAATCATCGTACTAAGGCTGTGCGGTGGTACAGGGGTCTAGACCTTATAAAATCAATCCCAATAGAATTCTCTAATTCAAGATAACTATAAAGAATACTATATTTATAAAAGAAGGTACTTAGTATGGCAAAGTTGACATGAAGCTTGAAGACATGAGAGGTGCTTACCTAACTTCACAAATAGCCAAAGAGGACCTAATAGGCTAATACACGTATACACACTGTATAATAACTTATTAAATGCAATATATAATAATGCATTTGACAAATAATAAATTAATGAAATATTTTTATTCAGAAATCTCTTCAACAGTACCAATTGTCTAAGAAAACTATACAATAAAAATTAATATCAACATTTAACAAAATAATATGTCCATGTAAATTAATATCTAAGCATTAAATTAGTATCAACATAAAATTCACAAATTATAAGCCATCCAAATGTATAAGCATTAAAAAAAAAATCAATTTTCTATATATATATATATATATATATATATATATATATAATAAGAGAATTGATTGAGCATCACAACTCTTAGCCTGCTTGATGATGTAGTTGAAATTCTCCATCATATTATACTTGGGTGATGCACGACTTATTTAAAATTTATATGTAAATAAATTATAGTCATGTTGATAATAAGCCATGTGATAAAAATGGATTAATTTTATAATTTGTAACTTCGTGCAAGTATGGTATTTAGTATGTAAATTTTATTATATATATTGAATTAAATTTATTTAAACTGCCACAAACATTTAGTAATAAAATTATAGTTGAGGAGAATTTATATTTTAGATGATAGAGTTTAATGTAGAGTAAAGTATTGGCAATAGTTTTTTTAATTTACAATAATCGGACAGTTTAAACACTTGTCGCAAATATATAAATAAAAAATTTTAATCAATGCATTCTATGAAACCCAAGAAATAGCCTGGTGTAGTTATCGAATTATAAAAAAGAAAAACCAATGAAATAAAATGGGAATCTACCTAAAAATCCTATATTAATAATAAGTAAAAGGATGAATATTAAAATTGAGTTGAAAAAATGATATTGAGATAAAATGAGAATCTACCTTAAAAGCCTATACAACCTTTTCTTTACAACATTGAGATTGAGTGTCAAGAGTCTTCAACCGTCTTAAAATCCATGGAATCTCCTACGACAACACTGAAAAAGAAAAGAAAAGAAAATATATCTAAAAAAAAAAAACACACACACACACACACACACACACATATATATATATAGCAATAACTAAAATTGAAAATGCAAATCAGAAAGAAATTAAAATCTAAGTTAAAAAAATAGAATAACATAGATCACAACCTTTGAATTGTATGTCAATTTAGGAGTCTTCAACAATTTTATAGGATGCTTGCTTGGAATCACTTGTGAAAAAATCAAAAATAAATTTTTTAAAAAAAGAATTACAACATATAACAAATGGAATGAAATATATACCAATAGATAAAATTGAAAATATAAATTAGAAGGAAAATTAAACTAAATTAAAAATAGAATTGTATATTATACAACCTTTAAATTTGATGTCAATTTAAGAGTTTCCTATGACAAAATTGATATAAAAATAAAATAAAAGATCTAAAACTATATAAAAGAAAGCGAATGGAACATGTATTTCATCAATCCTTTGAGAGATTTGATTCTCTAATGAAAAACAACAATAATTGACTCCATAATGAAAAACAACACTATTTCAAAAGTACTAAGAATTAGCTTTCAATTCCTATTAAAAAAATAAGTATGATAATCACTAACCTTTGTTGTTTATTGTTGGATTGAGATTGTGATATGGTGATAGATTGAACCTATTAATAACACAAATTTCCTTACCATTCCATCTTAATGTTACAAATTGCATCTAGATTGTACCTACCTTTCATGATGGCATAACATCTGTCATCTTAGATTCATTGGATACAATTAACAATTTTTCACCCATGCAAAGTCGATGGAACATAACCTAATTGATTTAGGATTTTAAGATAGAGAAATCATACAATTTTTTTGGAAAAGATTATTACAAATTAGTTGTACTTTTCATTAGTTGCTTTATAACTTCTTTGGGTAAAGTTATGTTGATGACAACTTCTTCTTCTTTGTGGGCTTTTTATTTTATTTTAATTACAATGATTTTTTAGATAAATATAACATATTATTTGTTCTTATCAACCTTTCTTCTATTGTTTTATCACTTCTTAGGATAAATTTATTTTTTTCTTTGTGGATATTTTTATTTTATTTTAAAATTTATACGTTTGATAATTAGGTTTTAATTAAAAAAAATCATATCCTATTTCCTTGCAGATCACGTTTTTTTTTTTTTTTAATTAATTCTATTTTTTTTAGTATGGCAATACAACACATTGATTAACAATTCTATTTTCAATAGGATTTAAATTTTATATCAAATGGGACTCTAAGAATATATATCCTTTAAAAAAAAATCTATCTTATATCCTTATTGCCTAATTTTATTTTTTATTTTTTAACATTATGTTGGTATCAACATTTTTTTTTCTTTCTATCCATAAAAGCATGACCCTTTTTATTCCATTTTTCTCATAGGATAAGAACAAACACGTTAATTAGAAATCTTAATTATAATAGGATATAGTGATATACATAATATTTATTATTTATTTATTTATTTTATTTATTTTTCTTCAATTTTGTGCTGTCACTTGGCACAATTACGACTTCTAAGCTCAACTTTTATTATTCTTTGATTTTTCTTCAATTTTGTGCCGCCTAAAAGAAGAAGAATAAATTGACAAACCGTAGAAATCAAAAATTGGGGGAAAAAAGAAGAAGTTTTATTTTTTATTTTTAATGGATGAGAAGAAGTTAAGTTGATATTAAATTATTAAGTTTTTGTGTCTATCAAACTTTATCCAAAGAAGTGGTTTCAAATTAAAATTTTTATCAACCTAGAAATTATAGGAGAAAAAGATAAGAAAAAAAAATTATATCTATTTTTTTGAAAATCTATAAAAAAAAAAAAATTTACAATTTAGTGGAACTACTTGACGCAACCATGGTTTCTAAGTTCAGCTTTTATTATATAGTATATGATATATATATATATATATATATATATATATATATATATAAATTGAGAAAATGAAGCGTTACATATTGATTATTTACAAATGCATATAATTTATGAATTTTTTTTTGCTAATAATAAATAGTGCTATTTAGGAAATGAATAACAAATAATGGTAGGGCTACTACTGATTTTATCACAATAAATTTATAATCTTATGAGGCAGCGTAGGGTATGTAGTTCGACATCAGCCCACTTAATTATCCAATTGCCATGTCGATTCATTAATTAATCAATTAATTATTCTCTTATTAAAGTAATTATAAGTTTTAAAAATTAAAGAAGGAAAATACTAAAGTTACAGACTATTTAACAATATCTTTTACAAACTGAAGTAATGAGTGGTTATTAATAAGTAAAAAAATAGTATCAGTAATGGGCCCAAATTAGAACCAGTAATAATTTACTAAATCAACAATTTGTAAAAATGATGTAAAATAGTTTATGGCTATAGGCAATCATCGCACAACCCTCCATAAAACTAAGGAAAATGCTTAAACTACAAATTTTTATTTCAAATTGTTGATGTGGTGATGGGTTATTAATAAGTAAAAAAGTGATGTTAATGGTGAGCTCAAATGAGAACCAGTAAAAATTTGCTATATCAACAATTTGTAAAAATGATGTAAAATAGTTTATGACTATAAGCAGTCATCGTACAACCCTCCATAAAACTAAGGAAAATGCTTAAACTACAATTTTTTTTTTTTTAATTTCAAATTATTGATGTGGTGAGGGGTTATTAGTAAGTAAAAAAGTGATGTTAGTAGTGAGCTCAAATGAGAATCAGTAAAAATTTACTAATCAACAATTTGTAAAAATGTTGTAAAATAGTTTCATCCAACATCATTGACTCATTGATCTAATCCTCACTAGCTATAGCTTTGTCACCGCCATTCTGCGTTTGCCTCTCCTCTTTGTTGCTGCCCATCGCAAGGTCATTGTGGTTAACAACCAATTATGTCTTGAAACGTTTATTTGGGGTGTTAGGACATATGTGTTTCATGTGTTAAGAACATATGTCATGATTTTATGTAATTGGCTTATCCTTTGACAAAACGCACTTTACTTGTATTTGGGTAGATTTAGGATGTCTTTAAATACTTCAAAAAACCTTGTTTCAAAATCAAGTATTGAAGTCTTCAAGTCTGTTCAAGAAAACAAGTTTAGAGTGCAAATTCATTAAAGCTCGATAGCTGCATCTATTGAGCTTAAGGAAGCTGTTCTTCATTCGGTGTGCTCGACACCTGCTCAACAACTGCTCGACACCTGCTATCTGTCGAGACTTAAGATTTTCAGAATTCCAATCTGATTTTCTTGGGATCCGTGAATGTGTCTATGGGCTTTCTTTTCTCCTAACCCTAGACATATAAAAGGATCAGTTTAAGGGCCGTCAAACTGTTCACAAGTTGCACAAGCTTTGAGCAAACTCAGTTCAAGCAAATTGTGACCAGAGACGAAGTTCTTGCCCTAGTTCATCTCTTTCTCTTGAAGAAGTTGCTGTGTATGTGCATCGTAGGGTTTTGTGACTAAGCATCTTTTTAATCTTCATCGTGTGGATGAACTGAAGAATTTTGCAACCAACAACCTTCTTAGTTGGTGATTGAAGTCGCGTACTGGGATCCGCGCAATTGGTTAGTCACGTATTGGGAGTCGTGCATCTGAAAGGGGAACTGTCACTACAGAACAAGTCCAATTGGGTATTGGGGTAAGGGTTCAACTGTAGGTTGGTAAAGTACTTGGATTCCTTTACTTGTAACCGCTTGTTGTGATAATAGTGGAGTTTTGGGAGTGGTGACCTGAAAATCACCCGGTGGGGTTTTTGCCGTTAGGTTTTCCCCATTCGTAAACAAATCACCATGTTATTTATTTTCCGTTGCATATTTAGTTTGTTGGTGATTTGTTTGTACTACCACGCGTTTGCTTGATAAATTGATTAACTAATAACTTGGCTAATTAATTAATTAATTTCTATCACAAGTGGTCATTCAGTTTGTGACCTATCAAGTGGTATCGAAGTAGACACACTTTGATTAGGGTTTAATCTTTGCTGTGTTGATCCATTGACCCCTATTTGTCATGGATAGAGGATAGTCATTAATCATACCTCCTTTATTTGATGGCACTAACTATGCATACTGGAAAGTACGCATAAGAGCTTTCTTGTAGGCTTTAGATGAGAAAGTGTGGCAAGCTGTGGAGATAGACTGAACCAAGCCTACAGAAGCGCTAGCCGACTGGGATGACGCCAAGATTAAGGCGGCAAACTTCAACAGCAGAGCATTGAATGCATTGTTCAATGCTGTCACCAATGAGGAGTTCAAGAAGATATCCTCAACTGAAATTGCCAATGAGGCTTGGACCATTCTCCAGACAACCTATGAGGGTACTAAGGCTATTAAGGACTTAAAGTTTCAGAGGCTCACTACAAGCTTTGAAGAGATAAAGATGGAGGAGGATGAGTCTTTCGATGAGTTCTATGCCAAGCTAAAGGACACAGTGAACTCAGCCTTCAATCTTAGGGAAACCATTCCTGAACCCAAGATTGTGAGGAAAGTGCTCAGATCTCTGCCCGAGAGATTTCATGCCAAGATTACAGCAATAGAGGAATCAAAGGATATTGACAAGATTCCTCTGACTGAGCTGGTTGGAAACTTACAGACCTACGAGCTAGGGTTGACAAGAATAGGCAAGTCGGGTAAAAGCAAAAGTATGGCACTGAAGGCCAAGAACAGTGAAACAGATGAATCTTCTGATGATGAAGATTCCAAGATAAAGTCCTACATCACCAGGCAGTTCAAAAAATTTATGAAGAACGCTAATGGAAAGGGTTTCGATAAGGACCACAGGCAACCCAGTTCTTCTTAGATTAAAAGCCAAGACAAAGGGAAGAAAGATGCTAAGGAGGTGGTTAGAACACTGTTCCTTCAGGACCTAAGTGCTTTGGGTGTCAAGGCTTCGGTCACATAAAGCATGAGTGTCCTACATACCTCAAGAGCGTATGGCAAGAGCAAGGCACTTGCTGTTACCTTGAGCGACACTAAGCCTGAGGATGATTCCGACAATGAGGATGACGGAATCTTAAATGCCTTCACGGCCACTGTCAATCATACTCATGGGATTGTTAAAGATGTGGTTGAAGAAGAGGAATTGGTGGAATCCAAATTTGAGAAGATGGATGATCAAGATGACATCCATACAACCTATGAGAAACTATACAAGCTTTCTGAGAAGCATGAGAAACTGTATAGGCTAACCACCAAGAAGCTCAGTGATATGGAATTTGATCGTGAGGAGCTTTTCACAAAGTTTGATGAGGCTAATCAGACTATTGGGGTGCTGAGGTTTGAGAACAATTTCTTGGCTGAGAAGACCAAGAAGCTTGAAGCAGAGCTATGTCAAGTCAAAGCTCAACTGGAAAGGACTTCAAGCACAAAGCTGGATGAGATGCTAAGCATTCAGAAATTTGCTTCAGATCGAACAGGCTTAGGGTATGGTCTTTCTTCCTCTAATACTGCTTCTTCTAGTACTACTATTTTTGTTCCCCTTGCTAATAATGTTAAAACTGAGAACAATGAGATTAAAATTGAATTAGCTAGTGAGAACTTAGACAAGGGAAATCTATCTTAGGAGCACCCCCTAAGCTTGAAAAGAAAGATGTTAAAAACCCTAGGGCTAAGAAGGCTAACTTTTAAAAGCCTAAACAAAAGAAGCAGCATCTCCGTCATCATTGTGGAGCTGCTGGTCATACTCGACCAAATTGCTACAAGTAGCTTGCCAATCAACAGAGCAACGGCATGATAGGATCTGGGAACCAGAATCAGCTTCAATCCTCTCTTACTCCCCTTGGAGATCTTCTCAAAGCCCTCATGTTCTTTTCGAACTTGAACGGTTTTAATTCATCCCCTTCACCGTCAGTTCAAGGGTTTGCTAGACGGAAAGGTTCTTCCAAAGTATGGAAGGAAAAGGGCTCCAAGTGATTCTATCACTTTTCTATCTCCCTTCTTGTTATTGTGTGTGCATTTCTTAGGTGCTTTTATTTCATGTTTTGAGTCAGTCTAGTTTTTATACTTTGGTTGTTTAACATGTTTTTGTTTGGTTATTTTTCAGTTTTTACTTGTTTTGTTTTTTTTAAAAAAATAAAAAAAATTGAAAAATCAGAAAATACAAAAACAGTGTGTGTTTTGTGTACATTAGTACTTGTGTACCTTGAATGGCCATTGAAACAAAGTCTTCTAAACTTTGTATCATTTGTAGCTTAGATGAGCATCTCTATGCACAACTAAGCAGATGAGCTTTGTGGCTCATGTTTGTGATGAGTACGATTAAGTTGTCTCTTAAACTTAACACTAATATCACTCTTTTTGACGGGAATGACTAAAAAATCCTGAGAGAAAGGCATAAATGACCATCTCACCACTGTTGCTCGCCAATCATAATAAGACACCTATATGCTTAGACATAGCAAAATTGGAATGTTAAATATCATTGGGTATTTCTTTTCTCTCTCTAATAAGCCCATGCATGATATGCTTAAAAGAAAAATATGCAAAGAAAAATCAAAAGCAAAAAGATCAAAAAATACTTTAAATATGACTGCAAGCGTGTATTCTAGGAGATGTGAGAGTTATAGGATGTACCTCAATGGTGATAGTCCCTATCAAGCGGTTATGATTGTGTGTGAGTTAAAGTGATTTTCTCATATCTCAAATCGTTATAACATGCATACACTTATGCAATCTTGCGATGCTTTTCACACACAATACGCAATATTCTTTGCTATTCTTGATACATGTGTAGATACAATGTGATTTGGCCATCACGAGATTTTACATGTATTAATGTATGCTTACTAAACTGTCTTGACTTGTTTTTGAAATATAAAATTGGTTAGACTTGTTTAGTATGTGTGTGTGTGTGTTTTTGAAGATCCATGTGCTTAAATTTTGTTTAAGAGATGATTTTGAGAGCTTAATATGTTGATCGGATCATTGGTTGAGTTGCATGTTGGATTGCATTCATGTCTATGTTTTTCACATCTCGAAAAACTTCTTTTAAAAGCTGGCTTGACACCTCCTCGATACCTCTTCAATAGCTAGCTATCTGTCGAGCTTCCTTAGCTTTTTCTTAACGCAATCTCACCTGCACCTCGATACCTGGTGGATCGATCGAGATTGGGTCTGTATGCTCGATAGCTTCTCGACACCTGGTGGATCGATCGAGCATCTAATCTTGATTCTGTTGAATTGATCCTTGATACCTTCTCAACACCTCAACTGTCGACGAGTATTTTCTTGACACCTCCTCAACAGATCCCTCGATACCTGCATCTGTCGAGATTTACTGCTTGTCCTATATAAGCAGCCTGTGCGATCCGGTTCTCATTTCCATCGATCTCTCTCTCGATACTTCTCTATTTCTCTCCCCAAAACACTTAAATCTCACTCCAATCTTAGTTCTCAAGGATTCTTCAAGGTTTTTCAAGTTTTTCTTTACTTGGTAAGCTTCTAATCCTTTCTCATTCATGCATTTCATGTTTTGAAACCTAGGTTTTGGGGTTTTTGAAAAATTTTGGGGTTTTTCAAAATTGATGAGCTTTCATTGAAATTTTGGGTTGGGTTTTCACTTAAATGTGTTTAAAAACTCATACATTGCATCACATTAGCATTATAATGGTATTGCCATGCATTTAGATGTGTGCTATATGTTTGTGTGCTGATAGGTTTGGATTGGGCTGAGCCCATTATGCAATTTCTTTTGCATGTGTTAGGACATATGTGTTTCACTTGTTAAGAACATATGTCATGATTTTATGTAATTGGCTTATCCTTTGACAAAACACACTTTACTTGTATTTGAGTAGATTTAGGATGTTTTAAATATTTCCAAAAACCTTGTTTCAAGATCAAGTATTGAAGCTTTCAAGTCTGTTCAAGAAAACAAGTTCAGAGTGCAAAATCATTAAAGTTCGACAGCTAGCTCGACAGCTGTATCTATCAAGCTTAAGGAAGCTGTTCTACATTCAGTGTGCTCGAAACCTGCTCGACACCTGCTATCTGTCGAGATTTAAGATTTTCAGAATTTCAATATGATTTTCTTGGGATCCGTGAATGTATCTTTGGACCTTCTTTTCTCCTAAACCTAGACATATCAAAAAGATCAAGAAATTCATGAACCCAAAATTGTTAACTTAAAAAAAAAAAAAAAAAAAAAAAAAAAAAAAAAAAAAACCCAAAATAGTGGAAAAAAGTGAAAAAAAAAAATAAAGAAAAAAAAAAAGCACAAAAAATTCAATAACCCAAAATTATAACTATTAGAAAATAAGAAATGAATAGCCCTAAAACAATTAACAAAAAATCAAAATTGATGAAAAAATAAAACCCAAAATAGTGTAAAAAGAAAAAAAAAATACTCAAAGAAGAACGTTGGTTGAGTATTTTGGTCTAAAACTATAGAAGTGTTTGCTCCACATTTTCACTCCGGTTTTCTCTTTATTTTGGGGAGATTGAGTTTTAGTGGGACTAAGGAGAAAATGTTAAATTACCAATTGTCCCAAAAGTTTAAACTATTAAGAAAATAGTGAATTTAATCACTTAACCATAATTCTAATACTCCCCCTCACTTATATGAATTTAATCACTTAACTATAATTCTAACACTCCCCCTCACTTGTGGACCTAAACTTCCCCTTAATAAGTGGGAGCCCAACAAGTGAGCATTTAACATTTTAAATGGGAGGTGAATTTAATCACTTAACCATTATTCTAACACTCCCCCTCACTTGTGTGAATTCAATTACTTAATCATAATTCTAACACTCCCCCTCACTTGTGGAACTAAACTTCTCCTTAATAAGTGGGAGGTGGAACTAAACTTCTCCTTAATAAGTGGGAGCCCAACAAATGGGAATTTAACATTTTAAATAGGAGGTAGAGTAGAGTCAGGGATTGAACTTAAGATCTTCTGCTCTGATACTATATTAAATTACGATTGTTCCAAAAACTTAAGCTGTTAGAAAAATGGTAAATTTAATTACTTAACCATAATTCTAACAAAAAACACTCGGTCCCATCATTTTCTTTCCCCATTTTCCCTCCCAACCAAACACACATCTCCTTCCCATTTTCTCACTACTTTACTCTCTTCCATTTTCTATCGTCCTTATTTTTCTCTTAAAATTCAGCTATGTGACTTCTTCTTTTTTTTCATAGGATGAAAGTGTATTTTTAATTAAATATAATTATATGGCTGAATTTAAGAATTGAACTTAAAATATAATACCTACTAGTCTACTACTTTACCTAAGTTTTGCTTGAAGACTAAGAGCATCCACACCAGCTCTTTTATAAATGTGTAAAATACACATTTTGACCATTTTTACACATTTTGAAGCAAAAAACACAATACATCAGTCCATTTAAAATCATGTAAACCCATCTATAATTTTCAACGAGCTACAGTACCCGTGTAAATTTACACGGACACTGTAGCCCGTTTATCCCTTAAAATAATATTATCTGTATAGTATAATAAAAACCTCATTTTCGCTCTTTTTTCTCTCTCTCCTCTCACTGAGCACACCAACGCCTCTCTCAGGTCTCAGCTTCCCTCTCCCTCTTTAGTTCTTCCTCTCATATTACAGTCCGAATTCTTTTACTCATTCTCATCACCACAAGAAATAAAATGTGATTCGTTTGGGAGTTTTGTAGTTCCGTGAGGAGGGTGGATCAATTGACAGACGGAATCTTCTCTATTGACAGACGTTGGGGCTGATTTCTCTAAAAAAGGTATGGGTTTTTCTCATTGAGATTTTAGAGTTTTTTGGTTTCAATCAAGATTCTTGGGAGTTTCTCTAAACTAATTTTTTTGGGGGTTTCTTGTTTCAAATTTTTTCTGGTTTGGGGTTTTTTTTAGAGATTCTTTGGAGCATACCCGAAGTTATTTTTGAGAGCTGGTGTGTTGTTTTAGTACCTCCATGGGATAGTTCTACATAAAAAAGAAAAAAAGAAAAAAAAGAGAGAAACTCTTGCCACACCAACAAGAGAAACTCTTGCCACAAATATAAATCAAGAAATGCATAAAAAGATAGCTTTTTGTGTTATGCATGGCACCACCTGATTGGATTTGAATAGATAGTCATCGTATTCACCCGATTCCATATTTCCATGCCTATACCCCACTAATGCGAGAACGAGTTTTAATTTATGAAATTTGTTCTTGATAGGTCAAAAAAGTTTCAATCTATGACCTATCTATTATTTTTTCCCGTCACTTTTCAGCTTAAATTATGAGATTAAAAGTTGTAAAAATTGTTGCAACGTAGAACAGAAGCATGTCTTCTAGTTCCAGCTACTTTCTTATAAAAGCCAGGCACTGAACAGGAGTACACCCGAAGTTATTTTAGCAATTCTAGTTATAAACTACTTAGTTATATACTTAGCTTTCAGACTGTTTTCCCTGTGCTAGAACTTCAGTTTTGAGTTGAATACTTACCTGGGGACATTATCCCCCTTGCTTTGTTTGATGTTCATAGTTTTCTTATGTTTTAATAAGAAAACTATATAAATTATTGTAGCGATAAATTATTGTAAAATTCTCAACGATATAAATTTATTATGTTCGGTTACTTAATTTTGCAAGTAACTTATTCCTCAAAAAGATGCTCAAATTATTTTGTTTCTTGCAGCTGGATCTAAAAACTTTATCCGTCACAATCTGTTTCTTACGGGCCAAATCTCCTGAGCAACGGGCAGCTGTGGACTTGGACACCCACTACTCAGAGGTAAAAGATGCTCTCAATTCTGTCTAGAGTTTTGCTATTTATGTATTTGGATGTTCAACTGGTGAAAAAAACTGTTTTATTTGAACATTTAGTGGAAGATAATCTTGATATTCGTTTTACAATTTCTTTGGGATATACTTGAGAAACAAATACTGTTTGTTGGCCATGAAAGAATTGCCTAGTACGTCTTTGCCTCTGGAGAAATTTTAATTTAGGACTAATATTTAATTTTTTATTTTTATTCTAGGACTAATCTTATAGGTTGCAAACAGTATAGCTAACTGCTTGTCTTTCTGTCTCTCTTTTGCAAGCTAAATTTGATCAAATCAGTCTTTTTTTAGTTCTTCATTTGAGAATAATTTGTGGGAAATCAGTTTAAATTTTGGTTTATTTTTGAATTTTGTTGAATACTTATTATTTCTAAGGTTGAATTCCATGTGGGTTTTATCTTGTGTTTGAGGTTTGAGGTTTGAGGTTTGAGGTTTGAGGTTTTATCTTGTGTTTGAGGTTTGAGGTTGAATACTTATTATTTCTATGGTTGAATTCCATGCTCTCAATTCTGTTGCTTTGAGGTTTGATTTTCTTGTGTTTGTACATGAATTGGTCAATGAATTAGACCATAAGGGTGCTTGGTTGTGATTGTGGAATTTGATTAACTCTGTGCAGTTAAATGAATTTTGGTTGTTGTATTGGCTGTGAGTTTCCTTGATTCTGTGTTAATATAAGTACAAATGCATATGAGTTTTACTTGAGAGTTGAGAGTTTTGTTGATAATGTTAGTGTTTTAGACATGGATGGATCATGTGTCAATGGGGACGGTTGGTGTTCTTTGTGTTTTCAGCGAGTTAAACTCTTAAATCTATGTTAAACAATGCCTTTTCTTTTTTGTTTTCAATTTTGTTGCTTATTAGTGCTGCTTCTAAATTACTTTGGTGTTTGTTAGGTGATGGACTCACAAAATCAAAATCTCTTCTTCCTTGACATTTTATAAGACAATGAACAAGGTTTTGAGTCTTTTGACAGTAGTAATTTGATGTCCACTCCGCATTTAGACGTCAATGTCCATCAATCTCCACCCCAAGTTGAAATGGGACAATCTATACCCCCCATTGCAAAAAAATCAACTACTAAGAGAGGTCAACGGGGAATCAACTTCACCATAGATGAAGACATTAAGCTAGTGTCGGTGTGGCTCAATGTTAGCTTAGATGCCATGATATCGACGGACCAAAAACACACAACATTTTAGGAGAGAATTTGGTCTACCTTCCACAATGACAAGAAATTTAACCGCATCAAGGATTCTTTAAATAGTCGGTGGTCAACAATTCAAAGGGAGACCAACAAGTTTTGTGGATGCTTGGCCCAAATTGAGAACTGAAATGAAAGTGGTAAAACTGAGCATGACAAGGTATTTCAACTCAACATCTAATATGTATTGTACATAAAAACACTTTTAGTTTTATGATTCTCATTATTTTCAATTTTTTACTTTTGTAGATTGAAGATGCAAAAACTATGTATCAAATTAATTGCAAAAATGCATTTCAATTGGAACATTGTTGGAGAATTTTGAGGAATGAAGCTAAGTGGTTGATTCTAAGAGATAGTTTGAAGGCCCGCACAAGACAACCAACCACACGACCAGCCACACAACCAGCCACACAATCTTGTCATACCTTTGCAAGCTCAATAAATGTAGATGAAGATAATGATGAGATGAACTCTGGCAAAACATTGGAGAGACCCATAGGCAAGAAGGCCGAAAAGGAGAAATTAAAGAAAAGAAAGAATTGTGATGACATGGTCCCAACACTTTCCTCCCAATTGGACGAAATCAAGGAAGAAAAGAGAAGAATGCATGAGGAGAAAAAGGAAAGTATGCGCATTGCATTAGAAGAACGAAGAGAGGCAATGCGCATTGCATCCGAAGAACGAAGAGAGTTGATTCGTATCAAGGAAGAGAAGAATGAAGTAGAAAAGAGGAAAATGGAATATGAACTTATGATGAAAGATACAAGAACCATGGATCCTGAGCAAAAAGAATATATTTGTCTACATCGTTTGGAAATCTTGGAGAGGTTAAGGTCTAAATATACATCATAATGGAATATTATTATTGACAATATCTAATCAAGTAATTTTTTGTATAGTGCAAAAATACTAGCACATAGTTGACATAGATGATTTGATGTTAGACATCTCTAATCATGTTAGATATATTTTTGTAGTCTTCACTTGTGCAAGGAAATAGATGCAATGTTGTAAATTTCGTATTGTGCACGAACAATAGCACTTGATTATTCAATTTAATTTGTGATTCTGTTTTTGTCATTCTGTTTTGGGTGAAGCAATGTCTTTGTTGAAGGTGGTTGTACTTGCTGATTTTATTGGTTGTAAATGTTATTTGAATGTAAATATGCTATTTTATTGGTTGCTGATTTTATTAGTTGTATATGCTATTTTTTTGCACTTTCTCAACAGGTGGTTGTACTTGCATTGTGTCATTTTCTACATAATGTTATTTTTCTGCATAGTGTTATTTTTCTGCATAATGTTATTTTCTGCATAGTGTTATTTTTCTGCAGTGTTATTTTTCTACATACTGCTATTTTTCTGCATTGTGTTATTTTTGTGCATAATGTTATTTTTGTGCATAATTTTTTTCTGCATAGTGTTATTTTTCTGCAAAATGTTATTTTTCTGCATTGTGTTATTTTTCTGCAGTGTCATTTTTCTGCATAGTGTTATTTTTCTGCACTTTCTCAACAGGTGGCTGTACTTGCATAGTGTTATTTTTCTGCATAATTATTTTTCTGCACTTTCTCAACAGGTGACTGTACTTGCATTGTGTTATTTTTCTGCATAATGTTATTTTTCTGCATAGTGTTATTTTTCTGCATAGTGTTATTGTACGGCACCAAGGTCCCAAGACCCAAATGGCCCTGGGCTCAGGCCCAATGACACGGCCCCATCACTCTAAACTCTGCTTGAAACTACCTTCAAGAAGTACGAGTTTTGAGCCTCGGCCCCTAAACTATGCTCAGCATAAATTCCTCGAACAATCAATGAAACCTTGTCCGGACATACCATAGGATGCTCGGTAGTTCGGGGAACATCACTACTGAGCATATTCACCTGAATTGGAACCAAGTTCCAAAACCATAATCGCTGCATTCCACTCTCACCTAAACATCCACTTATAACAGATAATATTGGACCTTCAATTGCACTAACAATGGTAGTAATCATGATCTCCCCACTAACTTAAAGCTATAAATAGGAGAAGTTAGGGAAGAAGAAGGGGTTCAGAAAAAAGAGAGAAAAAACAGTCATTGAGGAAGGGAGGAGGGATATTACTTTGAGTTTCTATGCCGAGAACAACCCAAAGTAGGAAATCCTAAAACCCACTTTATAAATAAGTTGTGAGCCCAAGTGTGGTTAAGCCCAATAGTCTCATTTCAGGCGCGCACAATTGGCGCCCACCGTGGGGCTCTCCTACGAAACTGTGGTTCAATTGAGACTCAAATAAGGGAAATGTCTGAGGGGCATTTGGGAGGGCGCACCCAGAGCGGTTCGATAGGATCTTCTCGGGGATCCACGTGGCGGGAAAGAAGATAGAAAGGGTGCGAGGATAGGGAGCGTCTGCGAGGAGAGGAAAAGTCTGGCCTGGGAGAAGGATCGGACCAGACCCACCGAACGATGTCGGGTGTCTCGGGACACGAGCAGTATGATGATAGAGACTGAGAGCTAGAGCGGTTGCGCAGACTGGTAATGGATCTAGAGCTGGAAGCAAGGGGTCGACGCCAAGAAAGGGGCTGAAGCCACCGATAA
Organism: Quercus lobata; assembly: GCF_001633185.2. Taxonomy (NCBI): domain Eukaryota; kingdom Viridiplantae; phylum Streptophyta; class Magnoliopsida; order Fagales; family Fagaceae; genus Quercus; species Quercus lobata. The sequence continues at coordinate 36,656,686 of NC_044911.1, forward strand.
AGGAGAAATGATAGCACGGGAAATCGAGGCGAAGAGGGCTCTAGCCAATCCGGTACCCAACGATTCCAAAATCGATCACCCTCTCGAGAATCACGTCAGCGCAGGAATCACTCACACTCCCGAGAGACACGTCATCGCCAGAACCATTCACGTTTGCATGGATACGACGACCGAGGATCAGATTCGCCAGAGGAACGGCGACCCCACAATGCTACCATGGACGCCATGAGCCGAGCCTTACGAAGGGCTACTTGGTCACCATTCTCCAATGAAATTGAACGGGCCCCTATGCTGAGTCGATTTACACGACCGCCATTCAATTCCTATGATGGGAAGATGGATCCTGTGGAGCATGTCAGTCATTATATCCACATGATGTCCTTGCATGCACACAATGATGCGTTGATGTGTAAAGTATTCCCCTCTAGTCTCGGCTCCATGGCCTTGAGATGGTTCAATGGGTTACAAAAAGGCTCTGTTCGTAGCTTTGCCGAGCTGATCCAATAGTTCGGCAATAGATTCGTGACATGCAGCCGAGTGCTGCAGCCGGTGGATGCGCTACTTTCCATAAAGATGAGGGTCAGTGAAACCCTTCGGAGTTACACTAGCCGGTACTGGGAACTCTACAACGAGATTAGTGGAGGAAATAAGAAGATAGCGGTAAGCACCTTGAGGATGGGGCTCCCCGAGGATTCTGAACTACGGGGGTCGTTAACGAAAAGACCTCCCGAGGATATGAGGCAACTTATGAGATGCATTGAGGAGTATAAACGCCTAGAAGATGAACGGCTGCAAAATAAGGGGAAAGCCCCGTTACTCGGGAGATCTCGGCAGGGCATTATTCCGGCAAGACCGAAAAAAGATTTCAGGATGCAGGAACCAGAGGCGCAAATTGAAGGAGTTAATGTGGCGTTCAAAGAGCCTGTGCACAAAATTCTAGATCGGATTAAGAACGAATCGTTCTTCAGGTGGCCGAACAAAATGGGGGGTAACCCATCTCGGAGGAATCAAAACTTGTACTGCACATACCATAGGGATAAAGGGCACACCACCAAGCAGTGTCGGGTACTAAAAGATCATCTTGGGCAGCTAGTAAAAGCAGGGTATCTGAAAGAGTTTGTAGTGGACTCCGCAGACCGGGAGGCCGGCCAGGGTGTTCAGCAGAAAAGGAATCCCCTCCCACCACCGCTAGGAGTGATCGAAGTCATCCACACTGCCCCGAGAGGTACTGTAGTAGCTAAGGGAGTACTGACAGTGGCCTGCACGGAGGGAGAATCACCCGAGAAGAGGATGAAAGTTGGTCGGCTGACCATCTCTTTTGGCGAGGAAGACTTGGAGGGGACAATCCAACCTCATGATGATGCGTTGGTAGTAACAGCTCGGATAAGCGGGTTCTTGGTGAAAAGAGTGATGATAAACCAAGGAAGCGGAGCTGATGTAATGTACTCGGATCTGTTCGAAGGGCTCGGATTAAAGAGTCAGGATTTGGCGAAGTATGATACGCCGCTGGTCTCGTTTGACGAAAGAGTCGTGATTCCCGAAGGACAAATTTCTCTCTCGGTGGACATGGAAGGTAAGGAAGTAATAGTGACCTTCATAGTATTCCGATCATTCTCACCGTACACTGCAATCTTGGGAAGGCCGTGGATTCACACAATGAAGGCCGTTCCGTCCACCCTGCACATGAAAGTGAAATTTCCCACTGAGTATGGAGTCGCCGTGGTACAAGGGAACCAATGAGTGGCTAGGTAGTGTCTTGTCGCCGCGGTCAGGTAGAAGAGCGAACAGATCGGACAAGCGGAGGCCACCGAGAAAGAAACTTTATAGCAATTACAGAAGCCTCGAGGGGAAACAGGGGCGGATGTTGCCAAGGAGTTTTTGAAGGTTAGAATTTTTCCAGACACTGACAGGTATTTCCAGATAGGCACAAGCATGAATGACCGAGAAAAGGTAGAGATGTTGTTGTTCCTTTTGCAGAATGTGGATGTTTTTGCCTGGAGTCCGTATGAAGTGCCCGGCGTAGATCCCAAGTTCATTGTCCACAAGCTTAACGTGGACCCATCATTCCCCCCGAAAAAGCAAAAAACCGAGAAGAGCATCGAAGGAGCATGTTGACGCGGTAAACTTGAAAGTCTAGAGGTTGAAAGAGGCAGGAGTGATAAGAGAAATATTCTTCCCGAAATGGTTAGCGAATACAGTGGTAGTAAAGAAAAAGAACGGTAAATGGAAAGTTTGTGTGGATTTCACAGACTTAAATCGGGCATGTCCCAAAGATCCGCTTCCAATGCCCAAGATTGACCAATTAGTAGATGCCACATATGGGCACCCGAGGATGAGCTTCTTGGATGCTTTCCAAGGGTACCACCAGATTGCCTTGGCGCCCGAGGACGGAGAAAAGACAGCATTTATCTCCTCGAGTGCAAACTATCACTACGAAGTCATGCCGTTTGGATTGAAGAACGCTGGAGCCACATACCAGCGGATGATGACAAGAATATTCCGAGAGAAAATTGGGTGCACAGTGGAAGTATACATTGACGACATGGTGGTAAAGAGCAGAAAGGAGTCGCAACATATAGAAGACCTCCGGGGAGTATTTAAGATACTCCGGCAGCATAAGTTGCGCCTGAACGCCGAGAAGTGTACTTTCGATGTGGGGGCTGGCAAGTTCTTGGGTTATCTAATTTCTACTCGGGGGATAGAGGCCAATCCCGACCAGATAGAGGTCGTGAATCGCCTCAGACCGCCGGCCAATCCCAAGGAAGTACAAGTGCTAACCGGGATGTTAGCCACCCTAAACCGATTCATCTCCAAATTTGTTAATCGCTGCAGACCGTTTTATCAACTTCTGAAGAAGTGGAAGGGGTTTCAATGGGACGAGGAATGTGACAAGGCTTTTCGAGAACTGAAGGAATACTTGGCAAAAGCGCCCATGTTAACGGCCCCGGAGTCCGGGGAGGATTTGTTTATGTACCTCTCGGTGACCGACCATGCCGTAAGTGCTGTGTTACTAAGAGACCAAGGAGTGCAGCAGCCAGTGTATTACATAAGCAAAACCTTAGTAGATACCGAGACGAGATACCTGCCCTTAGAGAAGTTAGTGTTGGCAGTGGTGCACGCCACGAGGAAGTTGCTGCATTACTTTCAGGCTCATACGGTATTCGTCCTCACCGAGTATCCCCTGCAGTCGTTGTTAAAAAGATCGGACTTCACGGGCCGAATAGCCAAGTGGGGAACTCGGTGAAGGGACAGGTTCTTGCTGATTTCATTGCAGAATTTACCCCTAAGAACGACGGGAAGATAATCTGTAATGCAGAAAGTCATCCATGGAAGGTGTTTGTAGACGGCGCTTCGAATGCTATGGGGGCCGGAGCTGGTATTGTCATAATCACCCCGGAGGGCATACGACTAGAACACTCCTTCAGATTAGGATTCAAAGCCTCAAACAACGAAGCCGAATACGAGGCCTTTCTAGCCGGATTGAGGGCCGTATTACATCTGGGCGCGAAAGATGTTGAGATTTATTCAGACTCTCGGCTGGTCGTTTATCAAATCATAGGAAGCTTTGAAGCTCAGGACTCTCAGATGAAAGCCTATCTGAGTACAGCTAAGCAAATCATTAGCCAGTTCGGGACAGTGAAGGTGGCCCAGGTAGGTCGGGCACAAAACAGACATACCGACTCACTGGCCACGTTGGCTTCATCTGCTACCAAGGATACTCCTCGGCTCATCAAAATAGAGCTTATAAGGGAGCCAAGTATCGATGTGAAAAATGATTATGACCCGGCCAGGGTTGAGGTGGCCATGGTGTCAGTGGCCAATCCATGCTGGATGAACCCGATCATAGATTTCTTAGCCGAGGATAAAGTTCCGGACGATGAAAAGGAGGCTAAAAAGATTCAACGGGTGGCTCCCCGATACTGGCTGTCGGCAGATCACAAATTGTACCGGAGGTCTTTCGCAGGCCCTTACCTTTTATGCCTACATCCCGAGAAAGTAAACGAACTTTTGACCGAGCTACATGACGGAGTGTGTGGTGGCCATGTTGGGGGGCGGTCTTTAGCACACAGGGTGATGACCCAGGGGTTTTGGTGGCCACAAATGCAGAAGGATGTCGCGGAATATGTCCGGAGGTGTGAACAATGCCAAAAACACGCTCCTCTAATCCACCAGCCAGCAGGTCATCTAAACCCCGTCAGCAGCCCATGGCCGTTTGCACAATGGGGGCTAGACATCCTCGGCCCTTTTCCCCGAGCAACAGGTAACCGCCGGTTTGTATTGGTGGCAGTTGATTATTTCACAAAGTGGACGGAAGCCAAGGCCTTGGCCAACATCCGCGATATCAACGTGAAAAATTTTGTATGGAAAAACATAGTCACAAGGTTTGGGGTGCCGAACTCACTGGTATCAGACAATGGGCTACAGTTCGATAGCAAAGTTTTCCGGGCCTTCTGCAGCGATCTCGGCATTAAGAACAAGTATTCAACTCCGGCATACCCTCAAAGCAATGGCCAAGTTGAGGCAGTGAACAAGACGATTTTGAACGGGTTGAAGAGGAGGTTGGACGGGGCAAAGGGAAGGTGGGTTGAAGAGCTACCTAACATTTTTTGGGCTTACCGTACGACTCCCAGAAGATCCATGGGTGAGACCCCTTTCTCTTTGACATATGGAGCGGAGGCCGTGATACCAATCGAGGTGAGCTTGTGCAGTGCACGGGTCGCAGGATTTGACCCCGTCCAGAACGCCGACCTGATGATGGAGCGCTTGGACTGGTTAGAAGAATGCCGGGAGGCAGCAACCATACAGCTCGCGAAGTATCAGCAGAAACTTGCCCAAAGATACAACCAAGATGTAAAGGGTAGGGAATTCAACGCCGGGGAATTGGTGCTAAGGAAGGTTGTGGGAAACATGCGAGACGTAGCTGCAGGGAAGCTTGCTCAAATGTGGGAAGGACCGTACAGAATTACCGCCATTGCCGACATGGGGGCTTACTACCTGGAAGACCTTGACGAGAGGCCGCTCCCCCGGCCATGGAATGCCCACAACCTAAAGAAGTTTTACCCGTGACCATCCATACACTGAAGTGTAAGTCGAAACTTTGTACTTTTCTAAAGTCAAGTTAATGATGAAGTTACTTGTCTACGCTGTTTTCGATTCCGTCATTGCACTTTAAGAAAATTGCATGTTTTGTAGAAAAAGAAAAAAAAAAACTCTAAGGACAGAAGCCTCATCCTCGATTCGATCAAAATCACCGAGCAGGTGGGAAAAAAAAAAAAAAAGTTCTCTAAGGACAGAAGCCTCATCTTCGGTTCGATCAAAATCGCCGAGCAGGTGGAAACCTTATCGTTAAAAAAAAAAAAAAAAAAAAAAAAAAAAAAAAAAAAACTCTAAGGACAGAAGCCTCATCCTCGGTTCGATCAAAATCGCCGAGCAGGTGGAAACCTTATCGTTACAAAAAAAAAAACTCTAAGGACAGAAGCCTCATCCTCGGTTCGATCAAAATCGAGCAGGTGGAAACCTTATCGTTACAAAAAGAAAAAAACTCTAAGGACAGAAGCCTCATCCTCGATTCGATCAAAATCGCCGAGTAGGTGGAAACCTTATCGTTACAAAAAAAAAAAAAAAAAAAAAAAAAAAAAAAAAAACACTCTAAGGACAGAAGCCCCGTCCTCGGTTCGATCAAAATCGCTGAGCAGGTGGAACCCTTAACACCCTTACAAACACTAACTGCAATTTCATTCTCGGATCATCCAAAATCGCCAAGCAAGGGAGAACCGTGCAACAGGTTTTGAGGCATCATGCCATTTATGGTCAGGGAAACTAACTCTCGTTGTATGAACGCGATATATTAAGGCATGATTTAACCCACCGAGCAGGCAGCTCCCGACCCAACTTACTACAGAAGAAATAACCACAAAAATAGATAAAGAAAGGCAGCACAGAGGGTCAAAATGAAACACTCGCAGACATAATCTAAGCAAACACGCAATGAATAGAACGTCATTCAAAAAGTTAAAAGCTAAATTAATGTCTCATCGCCAAAACTCGGTAATCGTTTACGGGTCATCCTCGCGAAATAAGGAAATTGTTCAGTCACCACAACCCAGTGACATAGGCAAATATACCAATAATAAAATAAAGTAAAAAATGCTGTAAAAATAAGTAAAAGCATGAAAAGAGCTAGACAGCAAGTAACTTAATCAGGTGGAGGGCCTGGTTGGATCTGTCACTTCGTGCTGCCGCTGGTCGATCACGGGAAAATGCAGGTCCTCACCGAGTAGGTCTTGTACAGTCGGGATGTTGGTTGCTTCCATCTCATCTGGCACTGCATGAGCATCAATCTGTTCCACCAGCTCCCTCATGCTTGCTATTTCTTTCTTCTTAGTGGGCACTGTTGGGTCCTGCACGGCAGTAACGAGGCTCAGAAAGGGAATCTGGCCGGGGTCTCTCAGGGGGGAATCCTCGGGAACGCCTAGAGCTTGCAGGGCGGCAAACCACCCAGCCTCAAAACCCAACCTTCGAGCTTGGGCCACCACTAGTTCCGCAGATTTCTCGGCATCGGCAAACCCCTCGTTGTACCATTTTTGCTCACAGGCCTCCCCCAGAGCTGCCCTCAGGTCGGTGAGTTCCTCGGCTTGGGAGGTGTTTAGGCTAATCGCTTCAGCTAGCTTCACGTCTGTTTCGTTCTGCTTAGCCAAGAGCTCTGAGCATCTCTTCTCCGCCAACACTCTATTCTTCTCCGCGGCAGCAGCCTTCTTCTCGGCAGATTTAGCTACCTTCAGTTTTTCCTTCGCTGTTTTGGCAGCTGACTCCCGCGCCCTCTTCTCACGATCGACCTCCTCGGCAAGATCCTTTGCACGGCCAGCCAGTATGTGAGCCAGTTGAGCAGCCTGACAAACACAGAAGTTAGTACGGAAACGAAAAGAAATGTATGGAAAGTAATAGATGAACAAGGAGTTACTGCAATAGTATGCCACTCTAATCGGCGCCCCACGGACTCCTCTAACCCGTCCTCAAAAGCATGCACGTCGTCAGGAAGAAGAAGACCCTCGGCCAGGGTCTAAGCAATGCGACCACCCTCGCCTTTCTCCCACATCCGCACACAGGCGGTTGAAGGCAGAGGCTTGCCGTTCAGCAAAAACTTAGGCTTCCACGCTGGTGCGGCTCGGGAGGAGGACGCAACGCCCGGCCCGACCTGGGTTTGCGGCTAGTGAATGACGATACCTCCTGTTGGCCGGGGAGGAGTCTGGACGGCAGCGTCTCACGGACCCGTAGACGGTCGATCAGTAACCCTCTATTTTTTCCGAGCTCGTCCAGCTTGAGAAGAGGATGGAGGGGGAGGCACCTGGCTTCGACCCTGAGAAGGTGGGGGTTGGGTGGGCTACCGTGCACCGAGCACGAAACGATCAATGGTCATGACCCTCCTAGCCACCATGTCTTCGCCAAGATGGGTATCTGTAGCCGACAAGTTAGTTGCTTCAAGTGCAGGATGCTCGACCTCCGCAACAGGGTTCTCGAGCTAAGCTTGCTCTTGAACAAGGGCCTCTTCTTGAATGGCCTCATGAGCTAACTCTCAAAGACGCCGAGACATGCGCTCCGCAAACTCATCCCGCAAAGGAGCTAACTCGTCCGAGCAGGTGTAGCGCTTTCCGAACTCCCTCGCCTCCTCGGTCGTAAGCTTCGGAGGCAGAAAATTCACGTACCGAACGTCGATGTACGACAGAAGTGGATTGTCAACCAATAGCGCCTGTTTAAAGGACTGCCAGGTGGAATAAACGGGCTCTACTCCAAGGATCAGGTGCGAGGCTCGGAGCTGTCCGTCCTAGTGCACGAATACCTCAAAACGGAGGATAAAGTTTAAGTCTTTTACATGGACTGTTCTGATGTCCGGAACGAACACTTTGTCGTCTACAAAATAACAAATGTTATATCAATATCCGATAACGAAAATCTACGTCAATAAAGAAGAAATAAAAGGAAAAAGGGGGGGGGGGGAACGGTTAGGTCAAGAGATTGGTATGAACCCACTTCAGGCCGTGAAAGAGGGCAGGGGACCTCCCCGGCAAACCAGTTGCCACGCACCCGAACAAACTCCCCGGCCGAGTTCCTATTCGAATTAGGTAGGCATGATATCAGTCGTACCCGATTATCTCTAGTTTTTAGGTAAAAGTTGGAAGCTTTGTTCGCACAGAGACTATACATGTGGTTAATATCATGGTAATCTAACTGTAAATCAAAGGTGTGGTTCAACCTACTAACGCAGCTAACTACCTGGTAAAAGTTGGGGGTAAGCTGGTCGGGACACAGCTCGTAGTACCTAAGTGTGTTTATCAAAAGGGGATCCACGGGGAACCTAACCCCACCCTCTAGAATTGCCATTAAAGGAAAAAAGGTTGTACCATGCCCTCGGTGGAGAGCGATTTCACTCTCGTGGTAGTAAGCCACTTCCACGTCATCGGGGACATTAAACTTTTGCCTAAAGGTGGCCAAGGCAGCCAGGGTCTCCAGGAGATAAGAGTAACCCATCTTTGAAACTTAATACTATGAAAGGGAACTCGAAGAAATAAGCTGAAGGAATAGGAAAGGGAAGAGAACTTACTTTGGGTTCTAACGAAGAAAGGAACTCTGGGCTGGTGAGTAAGCGCATAAAGAAGTGGTCGGCAGAGAGTATGCTCAAGAGATCAGAGGTGGAAAAAGTGAAAGAATGTTCTGAAGAGAGCTATTTATAGGAGCAGAAGAGGGCATGGGAACGTTTAATCAAGCAATAAATGGGCACGATTCATGAAAGACCCTACGAATGCCAAAGATAACAGACATGTGCACCGCTTCGGTTTGCGAACCGTCAGGCAATAATAAAAACTGAACCTGGCCCCCCGAAATAGCGCATCTTTTGAGGAGAGCATTAATGAGAAGCCATAACCGCATGAGTCCCTGGCCGTAGGACTTTCGAAACCAAAAGGCTCGGTTGGCTCCTTGATTCTTCCCGGCAGCCGAGTATGAATCAAGGGGGGGCTAATGTAAGGCACCGAGGTCCCAAGACCCAGATGGGCCTTAGGCTTAGGCCCAATGACATGGCCCCATCACTCTAAGCTCTGCTTGAAACTACCTTCAAGAAATACGAGTTTTGAGCCTCGGCCCCTAAACTATGCTCGGCATAAATTCCCCGAACAAACCTTATCCGGACGTACCATAGGATGCTCGGTAGTTCAGGGAACATCACTACCGAGGATATTCACCTGAATTGGAACCAAGTTCCAAAGCCATAATCGCTGCATTCCACTCTCACCTAAACATCCACTTATAACAGATAATAATTGACCTTCAATTGCACTAACAATGGCAGTAATCATGATCTCCCTACTAACTTAAAGCTATAAATAGGAGAAGTTGGGGAAGAAGAAGGGATTCAGAAAAAAGGGAGAAAAAACAGTCATTGAGGAAGGGAGGAGGGATATTACTTTGAGTTTTTGTGCCAAGAACGACCCAAAGTAGGAAATCCTAAAGCCCACTTTATAAATAAGTTGTGAGCTCAAGTGAGGTTAAGCCCAACAATCTCATTTCAGGCGCGCACAGTTATTTTTCTGCACTTTCTCAACAAGTGGTTGTACTTGCATAGTGTTATTTTTCTGCATAATTATTTTTCTGCATAATGTTATTTTTCTGCACTTTCTCAACAGGTGGCTGTACTTGCATTGTGTTATTTTTCTGCACTTTCTCAACAGGTGGCTGTACTTGTATAGTGTTATTTTTCTGCATAATGTTATTTTTCTGAATTCTGCAGACATGATTTTCTACATAGTTCTACATTATTTTTCTGCTGTTAGCAAGGGGTTAAATACCCCCGTTTGAGATAAACAAAGAAAAATTATTGTTCTGTATAGTTCTACATTATTGTTCTGCTGCGTTTTAAATTATTGAATAACTATAAATTATGAATGGACTTTTAGCAAATGAATTATTAGGTATAGAATGTCAATGTATGGTAGAAAAGGTATTTGCTTTAGGCTACATATACTAATTTACTAAGCATATAAGCTTTGTTGAATAGCTGCAGTTGTGTTAAAAATGACCAATGATCAAGATAGTATCTAGTGTAAGTTTACAACTAAACTTGAGTTGACAAACTTACCTAAGGGTTTGTCAACTTATATACGCCTTTTTGTTGTCTCAATTTTTTGGAAACTTAGTAATATTAAACTTAGAAAATTTCAAATTCCAACGAAGGTTCACATTAAATAAAAGTAGTAATGCTTAGAAATTTAGAATTACAAATTCCTACGACTGGCCTTGCAGTTGCCATAGATGCTCCACGAGATCTGCTTGAAGTTGAGAATGAATTCCTCTATCTCTAATGGAATTATGACATTCAATGAACTGCATAAGGTTACAAGTGGGATTATGTGACACCAATTCGGGTCCATTATCGTTGATTTGATCATAATTAAAGTCATTTGCTCCAAGGTAAGTATGTCGCTCATCTTCAACGATCATATTATGCAATATTATACATGCCATCATAATGTCCTTAAGCGTTTCAAGGTGGAAAAAACGTGCAGGCCCACGCACAATTGCAAATCGCGCTTGAAGTACTCCAAATGCACGTTCGACATCCTTCCTGACCACCTCTTGTGCGGAAGCAAAATGTTGTCTTTTACGGTCTTGTGGTGCTGGAACTGTTTTGACAAATGTTGCCCATGATGGACATATACCATCTACAAGAGAGTACCCCATTGAATTGTTATAACCATTTATCGAGTAATTAACCGGAGGAGCATGCCCTTCAGCAAGCTCAGAAAATACAGAAGACCGCTCTAGGACATTGATGTCATTGTGAGACCCCGGTAACCCAAAAAATGCATGCCATATCCAAAGGTCATACGACGCCACGATTTCCAAAATTATCATTGAATCACGTGTATGACCAATATATTGACCTTTCCACTTACTTGGACAATTCTTCCATTTCCAATGCATGCAGTCGATGCTCCCTAGCATTCCTGGAAATCCACGATGTTGGCCAACCGCTAACAACCTTGCAATGTCATTGTTGTTTGGTGACCTCAAGTACTCTTCAGAAAAGATTGAAACTACCGCTTTAACAAATTTTTTTAAGCTTTTTGTTGCAGTGGTTTTTCCAATCCTTCTGTATTCATCCATGAAATCAGCCGACACTCCATAAGCAAGCATTCTGATTGCAGCAATCATTCTGATTGCAGCAATCATTCTGATTGCAGCAATCATCTTTTGAAGGGAAGACAACCCAAGTGTGTTAGCCGCATTTCTTTTTTGAACAAAGTATGGTTCAGTAGCTTCAACTCTTGAATGGATACGTAGAAAAAGAGAACGACTCATTCGAAACCTCCTTCAAAATACATTAGGAGGATACACTGGTGTTTCAGCAAAATAATCATGGAAAAGCCTATCATGACCTTGCAAAGGATTACGCTAGATAAACCTGCGAGGTTGAACCGAACGACGACATGATGTTGATGCTCCTTCATTCTTTAATTCTTCTATGGCAATAGCTAGAGTAAGTTCCATCTCATCATCATCAGAAGATGAGTCAAACGGAGGCTCATCATTTGGAAAAATAAAATCAATGTCATAATGGAAATCCATTAAGAGATAACAAAAACCGAATGGAATAGATAATTTTGTAGAAGTGGGTGGAAATTAGAGAGAAAATGGTCATATTTATAGAGCAAGAATGTGACTTGAGTTTGAATTTCAAAAATTTGACCTTTAGGTTTGAATTTACCATTGGTTTAAAGTTAAAAAATATGACCTTTAGGTTTGAATTTACCATTGGATTTAAAGTTAAAAAAAAATATGACCTTTAGGTTTGAATTTATCATTGGGTTTAAAGTTTAAAAAAAAAAAAATGATCTTTAGGTTTGAATTTACCATTGGTTTTAAAGTTAAAAAAATATATATGACATTTAGGTTTGAATTTACCATTGGGTTTAAAGTTAAAAAATATGACCTTTAGGTTTGAATTTACCATTGGGTTTAAAGTTAAAAAAAATATGACCTTTAGGTTTGAATTTACCATTAGATTTAAAGTTAAAAAAAATATGACCTTTAGGTTTGAATTTATCATTGGGTTTAAAGTTAAAAAAAATATGATCTTTAGGTTTGAATTTACCATTGGGTTTAAAGTTAAAAAAATATATATATGACTGTAAGGACACGATTCGGGGCGGACCGTAACAGTGTTGGGTTCGCACGTAAAAAGGCCCAAACAACATCATTTGTAGAGCGTGGGTTTGAAAGGTTAGGTCTTGGTCGACAAACGGTGGGTTTTATGTGATATGCATACATGGTTAGGTTGTCTTCGCCTCAGGAGTCTTTCTCCTGGAGGCGGGTTGGGAGGCTCTGGTTTTTGGCCCTTTTTCCCAGCCCCTGTTCTAGATTACTCCTTTTTCCTTTTATACTGGCCTGCGTTCACTGTCCTTCATCCACGTATAGGGTCAACCTTTCCAAGGCTGATACTTGTCCCATCAGCCCATACCCAAAGTCGTTGGGGGTGGTTGTAAAAGCTGAAGAATACGGCTCTGTCAGGTGCAGAGTATTGAATGGCAGTAAGGACAACTTTCCCTGGATATTTTTAGATTTTCTTTCAAACTTAGTCCTATACCGTTTTTGCCCCTCTTTCCGGTGGGACTTTGGGTCTGCCGAGAACTGAACTGTCCTCGGCTGTACCCCATGGCCATCTTATGCTTTATATTATCGAGCTTGGGCCATAGCCCTCCTCGGCTTGGGCCTTTGGACTCCCCACGGGTAAATGGGCCTGGCCCATAAATTATTTGGGCCCCACAATAGCCCCTCAAAACCCTGTTGTCCAACCTCCTGGTTGGAAAGGGGGATTTTGGTAATATCGAGCCTTTATTATGGCTCATTCAATTCGACCTTTTACTAATGCTGGCGGTTCTCCATCTGCCCAGGAAATGTACCGGTCTACGAGACATTCTTTTGATCTTACTCCTGACGCGTTTTCGCCGTTTGGTTATCCAAAACGCGCTTTTAATGACTTCTATTTACGAGACTATTTAAATTCGACGGTTTGTTTGATGAGGCGGGGAAGTGGAACGGATACGTCTTTGTTTATAGGTTCTTCTGGAAACCTGGACAAATTTAATACCTTCTGTTTCGCCCTTCCTATAAGAAGATGAGTAGGTGGCTATCACTCTCGTACAGAGACCCTTTTTATCCTTCTGAGATCTGAAATCCTTAGCCTCCCTTAGCGTTTACTTTACCTACTAGTTATACACTAAATCATAATACGTTCACCATAACAACGAGTAATGAAGGAACCATACCCCCCCCCCATAAACACCACATTCCAATAAAGCTCGTAATAGCTCGGTCAGGGCAGGGATGGCGAAGACTCAAAATCTATCTCACCTTCCTTTCAGCCAAAATCCGAAGCAGGAACTCGTCACGTCAGACTTTCGGCGTGACTGAGTCGAGGACACTCATCATCAGTACCAACCGCTCTCTCATGAGCATACCTAACATGGCACCAGTGTGTTAGGAGTCAGGACTGAGGCAGAGGCTAAGTGCCCCTGTTTCTTCCTCTCTTCGTTCACTGGTGCCTCCTTTTGCCTCTCTTTCTTCTTCTTTCCACCACCAGATCCATCCTGATGCTTTTCCTTCTCCCTCTTTTACTCCTTTTTCTTTCTTTTCATCTCTTCCCTCTTCTTCTCCTCCTTCTTTTCATTCATCTCCTCCATCTTCTTCATTCATCTCCTCTATCTTCTTCCGAAGAAGGTCCTTCTCTCGATATGGGCACTACTGAGACAGAGTTTGGAAGGACTTCGGAGACGAGTTTAAAAAAAGATCTGACTGTTTACTTAATGTATTTTTTTTTTTTTATTGTTTTGGCAATCTACTTTTTGTATAGGCTTGTCTAAGCCCCTCTTTGTACGTTGTAATACATCTTTATATTAATAAAAATTGTTATCACTTTACTTCACATGTTCTTTCTCTATATTTTTGAAATGATAGCGCAATGCATAGACATACAATCTTGTGAATTCTTTTTATTTTTAAACCGTGGCTGACGTCTAGGACCAAAGTCCCAGTTAATAAAAAGATCTCGCTCTGTGTTTATAAAAACAATCTGGCTTAATAATAATGAATTGAACAAGTGATACTTAGGGGTGAAACTCCCATTAGGCAGGAAAAGAAAGATCATTATGATGAGCTTACTGAGTCAGCCTGGCGCAATACCGCCGACCTTAGAGTTCAATACTTGGGGCTCTAATCCTTTATCAAAGAGAAAGGCGCTATTATGAATTTGCAAGTGCTGTTCGGCACAATAATATAGCATTTGAATCAATGACACCTAGGGCCAAAATGCTTGCTAAGAAAAAGATACCACCACAACTTTAATAGAGTTGTTTGGCACAATAATGCCGACCTGTGAAAAATGATACTTACCCCAAAACTAGCCGAGATGATAGCTCAATGCCCGATGCAGTGTAGGAAGTAACCATCCGAGGACATATCACCCGCAAAATGAACTGCCCCCCTATGCCACTGAATAGTGGGGTGTTTCACCATCTTCTTAACACTCCTATTGGCACTAACCTTTTACAGTATTTGAGCCGAGGATTGAGTAACTTAGAATTATTATTAAGTAGCCAACCTTACAAAATTCAATCTTTTCCTCATTTAAGTAGTTGGTTTCCCCATAGGCTTGAGTCCGAGGACCGTGCAATGCCTTGGTTCTGTCCAAAACTCAGTTTTCTCATCCAAGTAATTGGTTTCCCCATAGGCTTGAGTCCGAGGACCATGCAATGCCTTGGTTCTGTCCAAAACCCCATCCAAGTAGTTGGTTTCCCCATAGGCTTGAGTCCGAGGACCATGCAATGCCTTGGTTCTGTCCAAAACCTAGTTTTCTCATCCAAGTAGTTGGTTTCCCCATAGGCTTGAGTCCGAGGACCATGCAATGCCTTGGTTCTGTCCAAAACCCAGTTTTCTCATCCAAGTAGTTGGTTTCCCCATAGACTTGAGTCCGAGGACCATGCAATGCCTTGGTTCTGTCCAAAACCCAGTTTTGATAAGTAGTTGGGGGAATTATCCCCTCGGCTATGGCGTAGGATCTTGGTTTAAAGGGACCAGCCACTCGGCCAAGCCCCTGGAACCAATCGTGCTATTGACGCTACAAAGCGCAGCCCCTAGTGAAGAAACGTAGCCCCTGGTGGGACTTTACTCTAAAACACTATATCCGACTACTGAAAATGATGGGAAGGATGGTATCAACCCACCACCAGTGCCAAGACACAAACCTTCCCACAGACGGCGCTAATTGTAAGGACACGATTCGGGGCGGACCGTAACAGTGTTGGGTTCGCACGTAAAAAGGCCCAAACAACATCATTTGTAGAGCGTGGGTTTGAAAGGTTAGGTCTTGGTCGCCAAACGGTGGGTTTTACGTGATATGCATACATGGTTAGGTTGTCTTCGCCTTAGGAGTCTTTCTCCTGGAGGCGGGCTGGGAGGCTCTAGTTTTTGGCCCTTTTTCCCAGCCCCTGTTCTAGATTACTCATTTTTCCTTTTATACTGGCCTGCGTTCACTGTCCTTCGTCCACGTATAGGGTCAACCTTTCCAAGGCTGATACTTGTCCCATCAGCCCATACCCAAAGTCGTTGGGGGTGGTTGTAAAAGCTGAAGAATACGGCTCTGTCAGGTGCAGAGTATTGAATGGCAGTAAGGACAGCTTTCCCTGGATATTTTTAGATTTTCTTTCAAACTTAGTCCTATACCGTTTTTGCCCCTCTTTCTGGTAGGACTTTGGGTCTGCCGAGAACTGAACTATCCTCAGCTGTACCCCATGGCCATCTTGTGCTTTATATTATCGAGTTTGGGCCATAGCCCTCCTCGGCTTGGGCCTTTGGACTCCCCACAGGTAAATGGGCCTGGCCTATAAATTATTTGGGCCCCACAATGACATTTAGGTTTGAATTTACCATTGGGTTTAAAGTTAAAAAATATGACGTTTAGGTTTGAATTTATCATTGGGTTTAAAGTTAAAAAAAAAAAATATGATCTTTAGGTTTGAATTTACCATTGGGTTTAAAGTTTAAAAAAAAAAAATATGACATTTAGGTTTAAATTTACCATTGGGTTTAAAGTTAAAAAAAATATGACCTTTAGGTTTGAATTTACCATTGGGTTTAAAGTTAAAAAATATGACCTTTAGGTTTAAATTTACCATTGGATTTAAAGTTAAAAAAATATGACATTTATGTTTGAATTTACCATTGGGTTTAAAGTTAGGTTTGAATTTACCGTTTGAATTTCAAAATTATGACTGGTGGATATAACAATAAAAATTATGACCGTTGGGTCAAAAAAAAAAAAAAATATGACCGTTGATTGGAGACATCAATTCGACAGCATCAGTTCGGTCATCGATTCTAGCAATACGGTGGTCGGAGACATCGATTCGATGGCGGTCGTCGGAGACATCGATTCGGCGGCGGTCATCGGAGACACTATTACAACAATCGGCCAACCGGTGATGGTGGTACAATGGTCGGAGACACCAATTCGGTAGGCCATCAGACCTCCACCACAAGCGGCTCCATTGGTCGAGCCACCGGTGTTGGTAGTTTACTTAAAATATATGTTTAAATTAAAAAAGTATAATCATTAGGGAAAATAATAAAAAATTGATGAATAACGAATATTTTATTGAAAAGTCTTGTAAAATAGATAAACTGATGTGGGTGTTTTGTAAAAATGATAGTGTAAAATAAAAAAAAGTAAGTTTTTTGTGTAAAATAAATAGAATCTTTTCCACGAGCTGATGTGGTTGCTCTAAATCTAACAAAATTAAGAAGTGAACCTAAAAATTAACATCTGCTACTGTACCTAGGTTTTGCTAAGATACAAAATCTGGCAAAATTGAGATTTGGTGTCATTTTTCAGACTAAAAACGGGATCAAGAGAGCGTAAATCAAAATGAGAAGCCTTAAAGATCACGGGATGATGCCTAGCTTCAATTATTGGGATTTGTCGACTAGGCTAATAAATGAAAGGAACCGAGTATTATTATGCAGGGCCAACAACTGAACAGTTTGGGAACTATCAAGTTGACTCTGCAAGTCTTAATCACCTCCTGCTTTATCGTGATGCGATGTGTAAGCTCCGTAGGAAGTTGAAAGTGTCGTAAATGATATGACATTTATTATTGTCTTGGTGTAAAGGATTGAACCATTGAAAAAAACTATTATAAATAGGAAGTTGTGCCGTTTAAATATGGAGAATTCCTCACTGTATCCAGGACAGAGCTAGAAATTTTGATTTGGAGGGATCAAGTTGTGATGTTAATGTATTAGTTTAAGACAAGTCTCTATACACACATGTATATAAATTAATTTAATAAGAGAATTTATCATTTTTTAAATTTCAATGAATATATAAAAGTCATATATTTCTTCTATTAGACATGTATAAAAATTTATCATTTTCTACATAGTTTAATTTGTTAAACCTCTTAAATTATATGATTTTAATATAATTTCTCTTTCTTTTAAGAGCACCATTGAAATAACTCAAAATTTAGGAGGCCCAACTTCAATTTTTACATGCTATATTTTTTAAAATGTAAATAATATACATATTATAAATTAATTTTTTAAAATTTTGTGTGTGGCTCGGCCCCCCCACCTTTGTGTGTGGCTCCGCCACTGACTGTATCTTTGATCTTTTCGTTCTTTATTAGTTGTTGAGTTTTAGTTGAGCTTCACAAAGAGTCTATCAACTATTGCTATTGGGCTTAACCAGTTGTTTGAGTTGCAATAAAAGTTTTCTCATTCATAAAAAATAAAAATAAAAAAATCCTAATTATGTATGTGTTTGGATTCGAATTATAACTGCGTTTGCGTTTTCTAAATTCTTTTTTTTTTTTTTTTTTGGTTTCAGCTACATTTTTTGACCAAGTCAACCGTGAACAGTGCATGGGTGCACTGTTCACAGACCCACAAATTCCACTTTTTCATTAAAAATAGGTCCCACGATACTATTCACACATTTAAAAATTATTTTGCTACAGTGTTTTCAGTTTTAGTTTTCACTTTCAGTAAAAATAAGCTCAATCCAAACGGATCCTATGATTAAGGAAATTTGTTTTAGTGCTGCAGTAGAATTCACCTACCACTCCATTATATAATATGGGTAGTACCGTAGTATCTTGATAATTTAGCAGACGGATAGAGAGAGCTCAAAAAAAATAGAGTCCACAGTTTTGGTGACAATGAGTCCTAGTTCAATGCAATGGAGACACCACGTTATGGTCAGGGTGTTCCCAAAAACACCCTGACTTGAAAAAAAAAATTATATATAATAATTAAAATTTTTATTTGTTTACCCTTAAAAATAAATTAGGAACACCCTTAAATTAATATATATATATATATATATATATATGTTCTACTTTCAAGCAAAAAATAAAAAAAAAAAAAAACCAAAAAAAAAATTGAACTAAAATCTTAAAAAAAAAAAAAATGGTAACAAAGCAAACGGCAAGCCCACAGATTCTCAAAAAAAAAAAAAAAAAAAAAAAAAAAAAAAAAAACGGACGGCAAGCCCAACATCAAGCCCACAGTAAGCCCAACAATAGCAACCTAACGGATTCTCAAAAAAAGAAAAAAAAAAAGAAAAAGAAAAAAAAAAACCCCAATACAGAGCAAATCACTAAATCAGAAATCACTAAAGGCTAAAGCAAAACCCTAAGCTCCCAGAATCTCCTTCATAGTCCCACTAAGATCCTTCGCCATAGACCTAGGCTTCATCACCTTAGCGATCTCGATGACATCGTCGAGCGAGATGATACCGTTGTGCTTGATGTTCTTCATCTTCTTCCAGTCGCGCTTCGGATCCTTCAACGCCTTGATGACCAGCGCGGCGGCGGAGGGCACCACGGACACCTTGGCCTGACGATTCTGGATCATTAGCTTGACCGTTACGCGGAGGCCCTTCCAATCCTTGGCGGTTTCCTTGGCTATGTCTTCTCCAATCTTCTTCGAGGAAAGACCCAGTGGACCGATCGTCGCTCCGACCTCACCTCCGGTGACTCGGACGTACACGTGCACCACCTATGAGGGATCGAGCTTTGGAGGCATCTTTTGGGTCTCTGGTGGTGGAGCTTAGGGTTTGAGGAGCTAGTATGAAATAGCTATGAGGGCGCTGTGAAAGTGAGTCGGAGAAATTGTGAGGTATTTCATTTTTCTAACTTTTCTCTCTTTTTCTCTCTGACTCTCTCTCGATCTCTCAGTCTCTCTCTCTTTTTATATGAAATCACTGAAATGAAATGAATGAGAGTCTCTCTCTCTTTGTTCTTTAAGACTAACTTTTATTTGTGATTGGCTGAAACTTTAACTTTATTAATATTTTGCTTGGTTTTTGACTTTTTGAATTTGGCTTTATCCTATCCGTTGGTGTTGGTATGATATTAATTGTCTTTTAGTGTAATGTGTATTGTGATTTGTGATTGTGAAATTTTCTGATTGGCAGCTGGCTCTTGTGATTGGGGGTATCAAGCATGAGGCTTGTCTGTTGAGTGGGATATTTGAATTGGGGGAAGTAAATGCACATGAGATGAGATGTGTGCTAGTGCAACTAATAAACAATAATTTAATTAACTAATAATTAATTGGGAAAAGCAACTGTGGGGGCCGGTTAATCAATAATTATTAAAACCAAGCTAACTGGGCCTGTGGCCCATCCGAGGACGTAAAACCGTCCGAAGAGGCCCATATAAGGTTATAAGGGGAACCAAATGAAAAGAGAAATAGATATCACATGAGATGGGTCCAGTATTTGTCTGAGGACAAAATTCTTCTCGGCAATGTGTCCGAGAACGACCTGAATGCCATATTATTACAAACACACTTCAAAGCTACATTACCACTAAAGGTGGGACATGGGACCAAAGGTAAGAAAGAAAATATTAACAAATATCTTTAACAACTACTGCCTCCACATTAATTGTCTCTCAACCAACTCTCTGGCCGCATTAATGTGGAGGTGATGCCTGAACAGTGATGAAGCAGCCTTACAGCTGCTGGTTGAAGGTTCCAGGAAGTGTTGGATGGGACAGGAAGGAATCTCCCGAATCCAACCTACACGTGTGTGGTGAAGATGACACCAAGAAGGTAGTATATAACATGGAAGAATTCATTGAGAGAGGGGATCGGAACTTCTACACAAGTGACGCCTAGAGGAAAACCTTAGGAAATAAAGAACTTAGTTTGTTTCAAGGAGAAATTGATCGTAATATTTGTGTTAATCCATCTAAAAATGTTAAGTTTAATCATTTTTCTTTTGAAGTTAATCTAGTTCTTTTATATCCACGCTCTACAAATTTATTGTTTAGGCCTTTAGCGTTCGAACCTAATACGAGTTTGGAATCGTTACAAATTGAGTCCTTACAGCAACTAATAAACAATAATTAATAATTTAATTAATCAATACATTATAAAAGACAAACAAATTAAATTATGTTAGGCTAAATAACAATTAATAATTTTATAATTAATGAAATAACAATATAACAAATTATAGTTTATAAAAGACAAACAAATTAATGAAACAACTAAACAATAATAATTAATAGTTTTATTAATATTTTAAATGAACTTATAGTTTATTGTTTATTCTTTTGCTACCTTGGGAAAAATTATTGGGAACTTATAAGAACACCTTGGGAAAAATTCCTAGAGTTGCCACTGGTTCAATGTATACTCTTTTCTGTTGTTAATTTATTGATGGTTCTGGGTTATACCCTCTATCTTTTCCCTGTACCCTGCATTGGGTTTATTCCTGACTGGATTGGTGTTGTGATAGATAAGGAAGTCAAGGCGGTCATGCTTCCCTGTGTCCAGCCCCCAATTAAAAGGAAAGATAAGGAACACATTAATAAATATCCTAAAGGCATTTGTTAATCCCTTACGATTTATATTTATTTCACTTGAAGGTGAATAACTTGTAAAAGAATGTAGTCATGTACCATCCCATGCTATATTTTCAAGCAAAGCCTTGATATAGGAGAGATCATCCAAGGAATGTTGGATGAAACATCTTCGAAAACCACCCAAATGATGTGCATGAATGTACCTTGATGAGTCCAAATTTTATCAGAACTATCAGTTGTTATGGGCAAACTCAATACACATTATGCATTTATAGTAAGCATTTATGCCAAAGAGTAACAGACGAAGCAACGGTAACAAAGACATAATGCACATAAGAACACCGATTTACAACGCATTAGCCATTACAAATGAGAATGAATAACTTGTAAAAGAATGTAGTCATGTACCATCCCATGCTATATTTTCAAGCAAGGCCTTGATATAGGAGAGATCATCCAAGGAATGTTGGATGAAACCTCTTCCAAAACCACCCAAATGATGTGCATGAATGTACCTTGATGAGTTCAAATTTTATCAGAAGTATCAATTGTCATGGACGAACCCAATATACGTTACACATTTATAGTAAGCATTTATGATGGTGTGTAAGATCGTCAGCCCAGTTGGTTTGTCTAGATGGAGATGAATCCTCGTCACTATTCCTGCAAACCCAGGACAAAGTCTCTTCTAAGGGGGTCACCGGTGTGGTGCCTGCCATAACGTCTCTAATGCCAAAGTCAGTATATGGAAGCTTTTTGAGAATAATAAGAAAGTTCTGAATATTAGAGTATTTTTGGGTGAATCTTATGTACCTTTTTTACCTCTGATGAGTGTCTATATATATAGCTTCATGGTTTCTAGCCGTTGGGGCCTTAATTGTGGTTTTAGTGCTCTTCCTGTAATGCCTTAGGGCTTATTAATGCGAGTCTTGAAGAGGCTCCAATAGTTTGACAGCTAGTTGGTAATTATCTAAAGTACTAAATCCTCTTATTAATGACTTGCCTGCCTTCGTCCATGTTGTGTTGAGGTGGACGAATGTACTTGATGAGGTCTTCCAAGGGACGTGGTTTCGTCAGTCCCATCAGTTGCGCCCCAGGCTCTGTGGTCGTTATGGCGTGCAAGATGATCATCAGAAGATGAAAGGTTTTTTTACTGGACATGACTCTTAGGGTTTCATTCCACATTTAATGCATAGCGGTGGCATTACACACATCGTGGCCATGTGGCGTGTTCTAATCAGTGGAGTTAATGCCCCATTTGTGTGACTCTTGGATTTCCCGTTGAATTTTAGTTTTTTGTACCTAGTTTTTAAACTTCCTCTCTTTCCCTTTTCCCCTTCACTTTATCCAACTCTCAATCATTGCTCTGTGCTTCTTCTTCCCCAATCTATCCTTGCGATTTTCTTCAAGCTTTCTCATTTTGTGGTTGAGCTTCCTTTGAGGTATGTTTGTCTTTTCTCTTTTCCTTCACTTTCTATGGCATAGATAGATTGTGCTTGGTTTCTGATTACTTTTTTGTTTTGGGGCTTTTAGGATTATCTTCTCTCTTCCTTTGTTTTCTAGTTTTCCATGGTTAGTAGCACTGAAGTTAGGATAGCTTGCCCCTCAATGTCATTCCTCTTTGCGTGTTTGGGGGCTTCTTTAAGTGTTTCCCGTACCTTTCTCCCTTTAGTGGAAAACTTTGTCTTATAAATATAATAATATCTTTTTAAGAGAATGAAAATTTTGAATAATGTATTTGAAACTCAAACAGTTTAGTTGTACAGGAAAAACAAATTAGGAATAGGAATAACACACAATAACATAATGTATCAAAATATGGACCGCCTAAAAAATGAATAATATCAATCAAACAATCCAAATAATAAAATGATGATATTTTTTTGAGATAGATAAATGAAAAATAATTTTAGAAATTGTTTAATTTTTTTGAAGAACAAATTATAAAAGGAAATGCTAACGAGTAAATTATACCATAACTAAAATATAATTATTTATTCTTACCCATCACATGGGTTTGCGACTAGTTTGTATGTAAAAGTGGGAGAATAGCTCACAATGGGAGGTCCCAAATGGAAAAGAATTAAAAGATCGATGGTGGAGCTGGCCTAAAACCCAAAAAAAAAAAAAAAAAAAAAAAAAAAGCCTAATATCCGGGCTATCAGAGGAGAAATTATAAGGTCCTCTGGTGGACCACGTCATTTATCTATCATTCCACTAAAAAACTTTCACTTGTTTAAAATTGCTGAGTCTGTAATTATTTTCTGTTTAAAAAAATTTTCTAACTAACAATTTTAAATAAGTAGAAGTTTTTTAGTGGAATGATAGACCACATCACTTATCCACCATGTAGATCTTATAATTTCTCCTATGAAGAGGTTTTCAAGTTGTCAGATACGCATGCAACAATGGCTGTTTCCCTAATTCCCCTCACTTTCACATACGAATTAATTGAACTTAGTTTTTTGAAAGACCCTCCACCTTTTTTTGGAAGATTACTCAATATGAGTAATTATCAGGGGTCGATCAAATTTTGAATAGGGATAAGAATTTATAACTCTCTTCGCATTCATTTTTTTTGGAGGGTACTATTGATCGCTCTATGAATAATGGCACTGCTTCATACGTTTTTCGTTTAAATAGCCAAAATCATCATAGAATTGGATCTCTTATTCCCGTTCATGGCACTGAAAATAAAATAGCAAATAGAATCAGTGCTGTTATAGGTGATGATCGTTGAGATGTTGTGGATATGAATATTGTCATCGGTGCTATTTTTTTTTTTTTTCAAGTATTTTTCCCGTGTATTGCACAAGCTAATGAATAGAGAATGATGAGAAAGGGAAGCAAGCTTTTTCAATCAAATCAAGTGAGTTCGTTGACATTCATTTAATTGTATGGCATTTAACTCATGTATCTTTTTACCACTTACAACCTTATTGGGCCAAAAAATAAAATGTTTAACCAAACACATTTAAAATCAAATCTAAGGTGCACTACAAATAATATGAGAAATTTTTTACTGGGCCAAAGAATCATCTGTAGTGGATCTCTAAAAGAGTTCTGAAAATCAGGCTTGGGTCCTCAAGAATGCCAACAGAGGATCATATACTACAGTTTTCGCATTCTCAGCCATGACAAAATCAAAATGAGCATAGTCATCTCTATACCGTAGCACAAGCTTGTCCTTCTGATGATCCTTTAGGTTGTCTAGCAAACGGTTCACATCTTTAACGTCAGAAAGCGAATCCGCCCCTCCATAACCAATGAAAAGGGGAATGTCTTTACGAATGCGTGTCAGATTGTACAGAGGAGGAGTGGACTGCCCGTAGTGCTTCATGTTCTCACTTTCGTCTCCGTAATCATACTTTGCTATGTTTCCAGCTCTGAGCACTATCCAAAATTTTAAAATACGAAGAATTAATATATGTATAAAGTCCTTGTGATTTATGGAACTCAATTAAATAAACCTATTAATTACAATCGAAATAAAACAACCCTGACTATTGGTAGTGTAACTTTGTAATTAAGCCTTGGACTTGAACGGCTAAATGACAATGAGATATCAGACATGCACATATAGGTTTATTTTTATGTTCAAAGAATATAAAAAGGAAAAAGTTGAGCTTAGCTGAGTATCCAAAATTCAGAGACTTACTCTGAGACAAATGGATCATGTTCTTTGTTGACGTTGACTGGGGTGCATGATCCAGAAAAACATCATATGTGGAAGGCTTTATGCAGCAATTTGGGCCTATAAATAGAAATTTCACATTTAATTCCGTAATGGAAGGGAAAGGGAGATTATATTTATCAAGTTAAGCAAGTGAAAACAACCTGCAATGGTGGAAAACAGGTTGCTACAATCAATGAGTGGTAAGTGGCAGACACCTTCCAAAAGTTTGCCAACAACCGACCTGTTTACTAGGAAAAGAAGATTGTTAGGGGTGTAATTTTTCACAATTTGGCTAAGTTCTTCACTTGGAATGTTTCAGAACATTTTTAAACTAGTCTCAGCAAGTGAGAAAATTGTTGTACATATTGATTAATGTTGAAATATAAAGATGGCTAATTGCTTCCTCACCCTCCAGCAATGAATTCACGGAGACCCAGCAAGTATGCGCCCTGTTAAGTTTTTTTTTTAAAAAAAACATCGAGGTCACCTGACCTGTTATGATAATGAATTCGAAAATAACAAAATATGGGGTTTCACAATTGAACGGGAGAGTTTCATAATTTTCCTTACGTCGGCTAGAAATGTATTGGCAATAGCTCTTGGAAACATCGAGGTCACCTGACCTGTATAAGCAATTGGGCAAAGCAAAGCAGCGGATTTTGTCATGTTCACCAGCTTCTCTTGTGAAAAGGAAGCTAAAGCAAGCAAAGTTCCCTACAAATTAGAAAAATTGGCCTTAGTTTCACCTATCTTATGCCTAGCAAAACCCAAAAAGATAAGTAATGTCCGTAAATAGAATGGAAGCAACAATTCCACATTTTACCAAGGAATGCCCAACATAGTACAGTTTCTGCCCTGTCTGATTATGTATATAGTCATACATAGCAGGAAGATCATCACTGACTAATTGCTCCCACGTCCAATCCCAGTAAGCCTATAGGGTAAGAAGAGATTAAAAATTACAAAATATTTCAATGTAGTTCATATAATGCAGTTGACATTTTGTTAAAACAAAGAGAACCGGATCATTAGCACTGAGTGAAGTGTGTCCACGGCTAGATATTGTCCCTCGATTGTTGCCCATCCACACATCAAACCCATTATCTGCTAAAATGAAAGCCAGAGATTTGTTTGGAGAATTGAACAGCCATGTTGCAGCATCCTGTTACCAACCATAACTTGTCTTAGTTCATTGATGTTATATTTTTCCATGAATAAATTAAAATACCCCACGAGCACACATACAAAAAGAAACATAGTTCAAATATATGGTGTAGAGGGTCCAAACTCCTAACCATCAAAATCCCATGCTGTAACAAAACCGGTGGCCTATTTGCCATCTTACTAGTCCTCCCCACCGGAATCCTCTGCACGCCAAGAATATAACCGTCTTTTGTTGTTACCTGAACCATCAAAGTTTAATCACATTACACAATAGTTTAAGTCACAAAATAAAAAGGCTTTATAAACTAAAAATCATGCAATCTTGGTAGATACTTTATGTTCTTCACAAATATAGCCTTTTGTCTCCACCATGGATTTGCAAAGACTATCATGACTAATGTCATCAGCAACTGCTGATGCAAATAGTAGAACAGCTAGAAGTAGAGTGGTTGATGTGTAATCCATTCTCATTTCAGTGGTGTAAAAAATTTCACACTTCCTGCTATTTAAGCTTGAAGAATCCAAATACAGACAAAATAGGATGTTGTTTAGTGACTTAAATTACATATGTTTTAGTATGGTCTACTTTAATATCAATAAATTTTTAATAGAAAATTTTGGAAATAGAATGTGTAACTTCCTTCTATTGTTCGGTTTCACCTTGATAATAAAATGAGGAAATTCTAGACCGGGCAAGTGTTTGAGCCTAGAAGGAAAGTACTGAACTGGTTATACTAAATTAATAAACCCTGGACCAATTACTCCCGGCTTTTTTTTTTTTTTTTTTTTTTTTTTGAGAGAAAGTTTCAACTTATGGCATCCACTCTTAATAATAACTCTTTATCATCAGATCAAGACACTAATCAGTTTTTGGTGTAGATGGGGGTTGAACTCCAAATCACTTATACAATTATCAGAGATTTTACCAGTTGAGGTAACTAAAACCCACTACTCCCGGCTTTGTTGATCGGTTTGAATTGCACAATTAAAAAGGTCAATATGGACCATTATGCATTTAATTTAGAGCTTTTTTTTTTTTTTTTTTAATTGTGGAGACCACTAATTTTTGCTCAAACACACTTTAATCAGTTACTTACCCGCATTTATACAGTAGTAATATGTGGAGTGTGTGGGTTTCTTTTCTTTTTTTTGTTCCTTTTCAGCTAAAAGTAATAAAGATCTTATTTAGGTTTTTATTCAACGGTTGATTTGTTTTACTATATCTGCTTTAATGCTTTTCCCTTTTGTAGCAAACAGTTTTTGACAATAACTTTAAACCCAAAGATATTGTTCAAAACTATAGATCTTTGCTTGCTAAATTTTAATCCTAGACCAAAACCACCCAACCAAATTGCTATTTTTCAAAAACTTATATCTTAAACAATAAAAAATAAATAAAATCAAAACCACCATATCTTCTTTGTCTCTACCTGCAGTTTGGCTTATATAGATAAATCGTTATTAGAAACTGTTTTCACTTTGCATGCCATTCTGGTTCTTGGAAAATTTGCTGTTGGAAATGTTTATTTTGGAAGTTTTTGGACAAGGAACAATATTTGACTAAAAAAGCACTCACTTACCATACATAGGACATGGTCAGTGAAACCTTTCAAATGTTGAAATTTTCTATACTGTTATTCGTGATAGGACTAACACTTTGATTCCATTCAAACCTTAAAAAAAAACAGTAGGATGTCATTTCACTTAAATTTTAAAGGGGTGTCATTCCCTGCCCCCTCCCACTAGGGTGGTCACAGTACCACTGAATTTTTTTTTTTTAATATATCTTAAAAAAATTTAAGTTTTAAATTAATATGGGTCTTTTGACCACCTTAGAAAAAAAACTTGACCACCCTAAACAAAAAAACTTAAACACCCTTAATAACAATTGAGCCCATTGAAAATAAAATTCAACTTCTCCAAAATTTTGGTCCATTAGAAGTTGAACAAAAAAATTGCAAGAAATGCAATGTTCACAATATTTTTACAATATTTTCGTAACAAATCCTAAATAGCAGGTAGTTACTGGTAATCAAAAATAATAATTTCAATGGTAAGTTCAAATTAGAATCAATAAAAACTTACCACTTAGACTTTGTTGTGAAAGTGTTGCAAAAATGTTGAGAACATAACACTTCTCAAAAATTGCCCAAACAAAAAAAATTAGCCTAAAATCTCAAATCAAACATTTAATTGTGAATTTTTAAATTATGTTTTCAAATAGCATATTTTAAAATTACTATTTTTTATATAAAAAATGCACACTTTTTAAATAGTTAGTCTGTTAGTGCTTACTTTAGTCTTTAGCCGAATTTGTTGGATTTATGTGATATATTTTTTCAAAAAGATAATGCATTTTGTTTATATTAGTACTTATTTAGGCAATATGTTAGAAATTGAATGGGGGATTAGTAGCTTAATAATTACTTGGTTTTATATATTAAAAAAGATGTAACTGACAACATTGATAGTGAAACTATCATATCACACAATGATTTCAAGAAAACTTGTGAAAGGAAATTTTAAAACTTTATGTATTTGCATATGTTTTTATTTTATGATGTTAATATATTCAAGTTTTATTATTATTAAAAAAATTTAATTGAATTGTTTTTAATGACCACCCTAAAAAGAATTTCTGGAGCTGCCACTGCCCACCAGACCTTAAAGGAGGTTTTTGTAATTTAGTTTTTAAGGGGACTATCAAGTATCAAACGTTCAAATTTAAGGCAGACCAAAAGTATGTTGATTAATTAAGGTGAAAAAAAAATTAAGTTAATTACATGATAATTGATTTTTTTTTTTTTTTTTTGAGAAGATAATTGATGTGGTAAAGATTTTTAGAAGTGAGTTGATACTTATTTGAAGTAATAAAATAAAACCCAAATTAGTTTATTTAAGTAGTCTCATTTTGATGTATTTGTATTGGCTTTATTATGTGCCAATTTTACTTATGATTCTCCATATTTTGATGTATTTTCTAGGGGGATTACATGTTGCCTTAGCTAGTGTGCTTGAGCCCAAGAAAAAGTTCGTCAAAGCAATTCATAGTGGGTTTGCGACTTGCTTGCTAACAAGATTGCCCACGCAAAGTTGCCACACATCAATAAAGGAGGAGTCTTTCTGTCCATTATGTGTTGTAACCTAGCTAGCTCGCTATTAAATATATTAGCAATGTGATGTGTTATATCATGTTGTATGCTAGAGTGGATGCAAAAGGGGAAGTATAGAATAGAAACATTGAAACACGAGGGTTATGTGATTCAACCTTGTCGGCCTACGTCCATGGAGGAATTTCTTAGGGGCTACATCTTTATTATATAAGAGTGTAGTACAAAGTATGTGTTATAATGAACTATAACATAAGTATATATAAGCAACTAAACTCTAGACTACTAGTACAAGTAGGAGTGGGCTTGGGCCTATTACATTGGGCTAATATATTTAATATATCTCTAACACCCTCCCTAAAACTCAAGACGAAAACTCAATGAACCTTGAGGTTGGATAAGCATGAGAAGATTCCTTAAAGAATGCCCTTGAAGAAACCACAATGAATAATGTGCCAATTGACCAATTTTGGAGCTTCAAATGAAGAAACAGAGTCCAAAATCGAAATCTACACGAAAACCTAAGCAAGATAGGCCCTTTTTGGAAATTTTGACTTCTAGTCAATGGTCAATGCATAAAGTCAAAGTCAACGATCAGCAACAGTGCAGCGATCAGAGTGATCCTGGTCGGATCCAGGTTTTCAGGTCAATTTCGGTTCAGGTCACAAATCTGTGCTGCAATATTGCTGATGTCATCTGATGACGTGTTCTAGGGCTTGTGTGGTTGCTGACGTGGAGTGAGTGACGTCATGAAGACATCAGCAAAAAACTTCTAGTGCGTGTGAGACCCAGGAGGCGTGTGCAACCAACAGTTAGCACGTGGAGGCGCGTATTTCATCGGATAAGGGCCAAATTCTCAAGTTTCGTAAATCAACGAACAACAAGGCCAATATAGCGATGCAAGTGACCAGAATCTGATCAAGGAGTTGAGAATCCTTGGCAGCGCATGTCAAGAGGTTCAGAGTCTTTGTCTACGTGTGGAGCCGTGTGCGGCTACCGATGGGGACGAGTTTCTTGGGTTTTGATCATGGTAAGCCGTTGAGCATGGCTATGTGGTTGGTTTCATTAGGCAAAGCCTCGATGTGCATAGATCTAAAAGAGAGAGGCACGGATTGTTTGGTCTTGTGATCTGAGACACGATAGCGACACAACAACGGTGGTTCCGTGGGAGCTGTGTGATGCAATGGGCCCTAATCTGAAAGCAAGCATAGACACTGTTATGGATTTGTGCTACGCATGTATGAATCTTCTCTGTTGTGTAGAGATAGTTGTTTAATTCCAAGAATGAAGTTTAGCTCTGATACCATGTTAAATATATATTAAACGCGATGTCTTATATCATGTTGTATGCTAGAGTGGATGCAGAAGGCAAAACATAGAATAGGAACACTACGAACATGGGGGTTATGTGGTTCAACCTTGTCAGCCTATGTATACAGAGGAATCCCTTAAGGGCTACATCTTTATTATGTAAGAGTGTAGTACAAAGCATGTGTTATAATGAACTAAAATATGAGTATATATAGGCGACTAAATCTTAGACTACTAGTACAAGTAGGAAGGGGCTTGGGCCTATTACATTGGGCTAATATGTCTAATATATCTCTAACACTCGCAACCAGTTAAAAACTAGGGTTGAGACAAATTGATCTTACCTGCAAGCAACTCATTTCCACAACAACAACACACAATAAACACCAATCCTTTAAATGATGAATAAATAATTAAAAGAGTTATTTTCTATATGGACAAAATTTAGCTACAAAATTTATTGTAACTTTAGGCTATAACCTTACTTAATATCTTTTTATTAGAGGTGAATTTTAACAGATCTATCATTGGATTACATCTTCTTCTTATATGCTCCATATTTGCAAAATTTCTTAAAAATTAATATAAACTTATAGATTATATAGTAAATAATATCTGATTAACATAAAATTTGACATTTGTATTAAAAGCGTAAAAAAATGCAATTTAACATTTAAATTTTCAAAATATGTAGCAATGTTTATTTTATTAAGTAAATTTGTAACCTTAAGTTATAACCAATTTTGTAACTAAACTTTATCCTTTGTATATTTTGTTAAGGACATATTTGATGTAATTGACTAATCCTTCGACAAAGTGCACTTTACTTGTAATTTAATAGATATAGGATGGGTTTAGTACTTCAAGAAACAAGTGTTCAAGTTTAGTATTGAAGCCATGCAAATCTGACCAAGAAACAAGTGAAGAATGTGCTGCTCATTAAAGCTTGACAGAAGTCTCGACAAAATCCTTTCTATCGAGAATTACTATTGAAGCTCGACAAAAGCTCGTCACAAGTTGTATCTGTCGAGAATTACGAAATCGAATTTTCCAGATCTTATTACACACATATTGTAGACGCTCAATTTTACACTCATGATTTAATCAAGGAGAATGACTTGAATGGCCATCCATGTACCACAAAAATCATAATTACATCACATGCATCAATTGGTTCTTGCATTACATGCATCAACTTGTCTTTGCATTACATGCATTAATTCATTTATTATATATTATAAAAATTATCTTAAGATTCTAATGATCGCAACGGTGTTTTCGGTTTTCAAATCAGGCCATCGGATCAAAAGATATCGCATGATCAAGTTTGCACGGTCAACATGCATTGTGTCTAGTTAAGGTCGACCACACATGATTATTTTAAATTAATTCTTGATGATGTGAAGAAAATCAGTAGGCTGAATGCTCTAGGCTTCAATGATCTAACAACTGCTTGAAAGGCTTGAAGATTAATTCTTAAGTTAATTCTTAAGAAAATTAATTCTTAAGTTAGTTTCTCTCTTAAATTCTGAAGTTCCAACTTTTTGGGAGTTGTTTCACACTTACCTTTGTTCATCATGAATGAGTGTTTATATAGTGTGCTCTTGAAGCGGTTACTTGTCTTGTAACTTCCCCTATATTTGAGAAGGTCAAAAGGGTTCAAAGTTAACTTCCACAACTGTTATAGGAGTTACAATAACCGTCGTTGGAAGTTAAGTACTAAACAGGAAGTTACGGTGATGAACCAGGATTTTACTCATGCCTTTGAAATAATAACATGTGGTTCAATTTTACTGACTCTTGTAAATAAATTTCCATAGAATTTTCCAAGCGCTGGGGGTTGTCTAGACACTTTCCTCATGGATGACCCATAGGCTCTTGGATGGCCATTTTGCTAAGTAGTCCTTTTTGCCTTCTTGGCTTGGACGACCCTCATGGACGAATGAGAGTTAAGTTTTTAGTTTACCATCAATTCTGATTGGTTAAACCATTAAAATTAATTAAATAATTCTGTAATTGGTTGATAATTAGTTTTTAAAATAGAATTGCATGCATAAGAATAATAGGAATGATTGGATAACAATAAAATTGTGGATAATTTGAACTTTATCAAAATTTATTTTAGGGTATCTATCTACAAGATAATTGTTCTTAAATAGCCTGAATTATCTAGAAAAAAGATGAAAAATCATAGATGGAGGATGAAAACACGTCTAGGTACAAGGACCGGCCAAAAAACCCTAAAAGAGGAGTCCAAACGGCACTCGAACACGAAAGAATGATTGGAGTCCAAAGGCCAATTCGGCACTTTAGGAGTGTCGAACGGCACTCTAAAAGGGCCAAATTTCCATGTATTGGGCTTTGGCCTAACGGCCTTCGGGTGGTGATAATGCATACCCTTTTCAACCTTTTCACAAAAGGATACGTCCAGATTCAAACCCTAATCATCCGTACCTATTTTTTAGAGCCCTCTAACCTCTATAAATAGAGACTGAACCTCATAACTTAGAACTTTTTTTTCAATGCTCTGGGAGGCATACGTTTTAGGCTCTTAAATTGCTCATATTTTCTAATCCCCTCTTTGAGTGTTGCTGCGTAAATTAGGGTTTTTATGTTTCAAAGAGAATTGCATAAATTTCTTTGAACCCTAAAACATCCTCTCAAGAAGAAGAGTGCTCATGCAAGAGGTTGCTTTCTAACCCTTTTTTTTTATGCTTCTCTTATAATGATGATGCATGCTTAATTGCTTTAAACCTTCATATTCTATCTTGTTAATTCAGTTTATGAAAAACATGTTCTTGATTCTTTTGTTGTTGCTATAATCTGTTTCTTAGTTTTAAAGATCTACATGTAATCAACTCTTTTTTTTCATAACATAAAAACAGATTTGCATATTCCTTAGATGCAGATCTGAATTTTTCTTCACAATAAAACGGATCTACATCTTCTTTAGATGTAGATCTGAATTTTTCTTTACAATAAAACAGATCCGCATCTTCCTTAGATGCAGATCTGAATTTTTCTCCACAATAAAACGGATCTGCGTCTTCTTTAGATGTAGATCTGAATTTTTCTTCACAACAAAATGGATTTGCATCTTCTTTAGATGGAGATCTGAATTTTTCTTCACAATAAAAAAAATTTGCATCTTCCTTAGATGTAGATCTGAATTTCACAACAAAAAGGATCTGCATCTCCCTTAGATGTAGATATGAATTTTCTTTAATCAAAACTGATTTGTATCTTCCTTAGATACAGATCTGATTTTTTAATACATGCAGGTTTTTGAAATAAAGAAAAGGATTAAACATGATTGAGTTTGTATTTGTTTTATGTAAATCATGTTGCATAAATTTAAATTATGAGTGAAACTCTTTTCTTAAAAAAATCTTTTTCATTCTTTTAAAACATATAAAAACAGATCTGATTTTTCTATCATTATAGATCTTTTTTTTTTTTTTATCATCACAACACAGATCTAAATTTTTAACTTAAAAAAACCATTTTTCTACATACCACAAAACAAATCTGGTATTTTGACAAATCAAAATCAATTTTTTTACCAATCAAAACAGATTTGATTATTTTCAAAAAAAGAGACTTCACTCATAAGTAAATTTGTGTGATTTAATTTTGGTGTCACATGTTCAACATATCATTCATAACATGCATAAAATGGTACATTGGTCACAAGAGTCCAGAAAACCAGACTTTGTCTTGGCGGAATGGGTACCTAACACCTTCCCATTCCGTAACCTAGCCTCCGGATTTAGGTCTTTGGCTAAGTAGATCTAGCTTTATCTTTATTTTTGTTTTGGGTAGAATGTAACTAAGATAGAAAGCCATGTATTTTGGTAGATTGTAACTAGGACCCAAATCTATGTAACTTTTCAATTTTCCAGATATGTAATTTTTTTATTCAATCAATGAAGAGAACAATTCAGTCATGTGTTTGTATATATTATTTTTTCTTATTTTTTCATAAAAAAATAAGTGGCGACTTCATACTACTTACCCAAAAAGAGAGGTGCCTAAAAGGTACCCAAATCTCTTTTTTGAATGACTCTTTTTTTTGAGGTCTCTCACACATATCCTTGAGTATTTGTGTAGGATTTCTTTCTCACAACCCTAGACATATATAAAGATTATTTTAAGAGCCGTCACAAAGTATGCAGGATGATGCAAAGTGATAATACAAGCATATTGTGACTGGAGACAGAAATTGCTCTAGTTCATTATACTCTCCGTAGAATCTACTGCGTTTTTACGCCAAGGGTTTTGTGACCAAAGAACTTCCTAATCTTCATTGTTGGATGAACTGAAGAACTTTGCAACTAACATTTTCCTCAAGTTAGTGTGTTAGTCATGTACTAAGATCCATGCATCATTGGTTAGTCACGTACTGAGATTCGTGCATTGAACAAAGAAATTGCCACTACAATACAAGTCCAATTGGGTATTGGGGTAAGGGTTCAACTGTAAGTTGATATTGGGTACTGGGATTCCTTTTACTTGTAACTACTTGTGATTGATAATAGTGGATTCTCGAGAGTTGTGATTTTAAATTCACCCAGTCGGGTTTTGCCTCGGTGGTTTTCTCCATTCATAAACAAATCACATGTGTCAAACTTACTTTCCACCACATTTAACTTAATTGGTGATTTGTTTGGGCTACCACGCTATTACATGTTAAATTGACTTAATTAGTTAACTTGGATAATTAATTGATTAATTTACCAAAGGGATCAATATATTTTTGGCCTATCATATTTGTTTTTAATGATGATAAAGAATTGCCAATTATTTAAATAGTAATTCATTTTCTTATGTCCACTCTTTTTTTCTTTTTTCTTTTTTCTTTTTAAAGTTATATTGTGTACCTATTTATGATTACAATTCTTTTTTATTAAAAAAAAAATGATTACAATGTCTATTGGATAGCATTCTATTTTGTGTTTCAAATTATTATAGTTTTCCTACTTTCTAAAATTTATATCAATAATTTCCAATTGGTATCTTAAATAATTGTATTATCAATGTCCTCACTTTTTTTTTTTTTTTTTTTTGAGAATCATCAATGTCCTCACTTATTTACAAGCATTTCATGCACTTTTGCTAAGTACTCAAACTCAAAAATATTGCTTTTTTTTTTTCAAACTCATCTAGTAGCTCACAGGTTAGTGACTAGTATCTTAAATCTTGAATTATATGAATTGCCGAACTGAATTGAATAATTATATATTGTACGAGTTTGTATATAGTTTCATATGATCAAATTTTTATTAGGTGAAAACCGAACTATATAAGATAATTAGTAATTTTTATTAGGTGAAACCGAACTATATAAGATAATTAGTAAGAGTTTCCACACACACAAAAAAAGAAAAAAAAAAAGTTTCCACTGATTTTTTTTTTTTTTTATAACAAACAAAAACTTCATTAAATAGTGTTAGGTTTTTAGACCCCTTAACACAATATTTTTAACCTAATATTAAGCCAAGTTGAATAACAAGTTTGTTATTTAAGTCTAGGTTAAACTATTGTGAACAAAACAAATATGATGTGGAAAGTAAAAAACACAAAGATCTGAAGACCCAAGAAAACCAAACCAGTAAAAAACCTAAGAAGAATTTAACCTAGCTATCCTCAAGGAAAAAACAAATCCATTATGAAAGAATTGAAGTTTGTACAATAGGACTTAGACCACTAACATCCTAATGCTACATCGTGTAGAAAACTTACTGCCACGACCACATGACAGCTCCGAGTCCACAGACTACTTCTTTCTTTGGATCTGCACCAGCACAAGTTCTCCTACTTGTGACTTTGAGACACCGCTCAAAGGTTTTGGATCTTCTTGAATGTTCTTTATGCAGTAACTGAAACAACCATCGAGTTCTTGATGTGAATTTTGATCTTAATAGCTCTATGTGTGTGTTTGAAGGTAAACACCTCTCAGATCTCACAAAAGACTCAACACACAATTCAACAAAGACATCTAAAACATGGCTAGGGTTTTTCCTTTTATACTAGGAGTGAAACACTTAACTCTACACGTCATATAGGCTTGGGCTGCATTTGAAAATTCTGCAGAAAATTTCTGATCTACGATTCTCGATCGATCGAGTCTATTCTTCGATTAATCGAGCCTTGCAAAATTGAACAGTAATTTTCTTACAATTACTCGATTCCAAACTTACATTAAAACAAATTTTGAGCAAGTCTAAACTTAGACTAAATGTTTTGATTATGATTTGCCAACATATACAAAATGAAGTTCTAATACCTAGCACAGTAATCAACAATGTCATAAGCATGTTTAGCTAAAAAATGAGTAGGTTTATTTCCATTACGACGAACATGTGAGAAATTCAAACTCCAAAAATCATGAACAGCTGCTACAATTCCATAAACCAAAGAGGCCACCGAAGAAGGAGCTAGGGCAAATTCACACAATGCTTGAACCATGACCATTGAATCAACCTCCCGTACAAAATCCCAAATACCAATTTCCCCAACAAAAACAATTCCAGCTTCAAAAGCTTTAGCTTCAGTTTCAATGGCCCCCAAAGGAACATGAAGCTTCTTACTATGTCCTGCAATGAAATTCCCTTCATTATCTTTGATTACTACCCCCACACCAGCAGCTTTTTAAGAAAAGAACACCGCTACATCCGCATTCACTCTGTACATTAAACCAACTGGAGGCACCCATTTCTAATCCACGACCTGCCGTTTCTTCACAGGGATGACATTAGCCGTGCATTATTCATCCAAATATTGAATATCCCAATGTATAATATACTTCCCACACTTTTTCAATCCACCATATTGAATTTCATTCCTGTTAGTCCACAAAGCCCAGACAATGGTGATGACCAAAGCCAAATCCTCATTCGGCCATTTAGCCTTCATTACAATATACCACAAAAAATCTATAAAGCTACGGAAAGTCATTGAGGACAAAAGATGAGAAAATACGGAGAGTCATTGAGGACAAAAGATGAGAAAACTTAGTCAAGCTCCAAGCTTCTCGAGCTTTAGGACATTCCAAGGACAGGTGTAACAAAGATTCAGCATGCATTCCACACTCCTCACATAAATCATTTGCAATTGCATGCCTATGGACTAAAGAGTCCAAATTTTCTGTCTCATCAATTGTGCTCCACTTTATACTCCACCAATAAAATTTGGACAATTGACCTCTCTCATTAAATGAGATAACTCTGACTTTAACACTCACATTAACGTTAAAATCCCTTTCTTTTTCTCTTTTTTTTTTTTTTTTTTCTTTCGCAGTTTTTCTTCTTCTCTCTGTTTCCAGCTTTTGGCATCTTTTTTTTTTCCTCTTCTCCATGTGGTTGACGCTAACAAGGAGTCCAATAAGTTTTGTCTATTGAGAAGCAAAACCCATGTCACTTGCTTTGCATTCTTGCCTCTACTTTTCTTTACAAGCCTGAAGGCAGAGAGACTGGACCATCAATCTCCACAACTGAGAAATTTGGGTTCTCCATTGTGACTACCACTGGGTTTCCTTTGCAGGTATCTTTTGCCCACCAGTTAGAAAAGTCCAATCTTGAAGCCATTAAAGTTTGGAACTTGGAACCTCAAACTGAAAAAGTAACACAAAAATTAAAAACCTTTGAAGAAAAAAAATTTCAGAATCCAGATCTCAAAATTGAGAAATGAGCAAAACCCATTTGAGAAACCAACTAAGAATATAGAAACCAATAGAAGCAGATGAACACTTGAAGATGAAGATGACGTGAGGATGTGTCTGTAAGTCTGTAACTGGGGTGAAGAGGATGAAGATGAATGTATGAGACGTCAACCACATAGAGAATAGAAAAAAAAAAAAAAAAAAAAACCTTGAAAGCCTTGATGGTTGTGAAGAGTCCAAATCAAAAACAAAAGCCGCGGCAAGAGACAAAACTCATTGGACTCCTTTGTTAACGTCAACCACATGGAGAAGAGGAAAAAAAAAAAGATACCAAAAGCTAGAGAAAGAGAGAAGAACAAAAGCTGTGGAGAAAAAAAAGAAAAAAAAAAAGGATTTTAACGTTAACGTTAATAATGTGAGTATTAAAGTCAGAGTTATCTCATTTAACGAGAGAGGTTAATTGTCTAAATTTTATTGGTGGAGTATAAAACGGAGCACAATTGACGAGACAGAAGATTTAGATTCATGGACTAAATTGGCCTTAGTAGGAAGAATGTCTTTAGCAACTCTCCAAGCAAAGTTTCTAACCCTGTGAGGTACTTGTATTTTCCATATATATATATATATATATATATATTTTCTTTCTAGAAAGAACACAAACCACTACTATCTGAAGTAGAGCCACACACATTAGATCCCTCCATCTCCAAAAGCAATCTTGTAAGCACTCCTAACAGTAAAAAAACCATTTGAAGTCTCACACCAGATTTGTTTTATCACTTGGCAACCGGTTGCTTGAGGGAATTCCAGCAATATTTTCAACCTCAAAAGGAAGGAAAGCTTGTTTAAAAATATCTAAATTCCAGGTCTTCTTATCCACATCAATTAGATCACTTACCAAAGAAACCCGTGGACATGAACTTCTAGGAGAGATAATTTTATGTGAAGAGGAATTAGGAATCCACTTATCATCCCAAATTCGAATACACTGACCATTCCCCCCACAAGCCAGCTAACACCCCTATTAACAATCTCCTCAGCCAAATGAATACTCCTCCAAAAATACGCCGACCATTCCACCAATAACTTGGTGGCTTTGGAATATAGTAACATGTGATTGGATTATTAATTTATTTTGCCAAATTTATAACAAAGCGAATTTCTTTTTCAAATAAGGGTCAGGTTAATGTCTACTCTTAAAAAATTATTTTAAAATAAAAATTTATTGATAATTGAAAAAGTCATAAAAAAGTTCAATAGTTTTTTCAATTTTTAATAAAAATTTTCCTAAAATAGTTTACTATCATATACCCTAAAGATACATGATAGAAAACCCCTAAAAAATAAACAAAGCGACTTTCGTGGAGGATGGAAAAAATTTATTAAAAAGAAAAAAAAAAAGTTTATAAAGCGACAGAAGTTTACAAGTATCGATATAATAAAGGTGGGGGATCCTCACACACAGCTCACCGTTCTGAATTGGCAGCCTCAAAAATGCTTTGGCCGCTCTATTAGACTATTACTTAAAAATGATGAAGATGATTTTGTCACATGCCTAAATTAATAAATAAATAAAAATTTGGGTGCGACTGTATTGGTAGTATTGAATTTTGAAATCATCAATCAGTTTGGTCAACGAATGCCACTCAAAGATTCAAATGGGAATGTAAAAAAAGTAAAACACGGAACGAAATCTCTTGCCGTTTTGGTTCGTATCGTAACGGTATCAGAGAAAGAAAAGTCACAATCTTCGAACAGCTATAGCCAATCTTATCGTCCAGTCCAACAAAACATCTTTCCTTTTTTTATACTGTATTATTTTTAAAACAACCAGCGCAGAGTTTTCATACTCTGTCTGTCCATTATTGTCAAAGTCTATATTTTTATTTATTGGGATTCCTTTTTTTTTTGGTAAAAGATTTATTGGGATTCCTAGTATCTTATATATATACAAGTGAATAAAAAAAACACGGTGGCTCCAGATTCCCAAGAAGATACGTACTCCATACAGCTTCTTAGAGTGAGTTCCACCTCTGCCTCTGCTTTTTTTTTTCTTCTCCTTGTATTATTGGTTGTTTCATTTGATAGATGTTCCTTTGATCTCGTGTTTCTCTCTGCCTAATCAATGTTCTTACATATGGAATGAGTTTTGTTTTCTTTGTTCGGTTTTTTATTAATGGGTTATTGGTTCTGAAAATTAGAGTTTTGAGTCATTTGAAAATGTACTTTCTTTTTTTTTCCTTTTTTTTGGCCATGAATTTTATGATGAATGAAAGCCTAAAAGTCAGCTTGATTGGTTGTAGATAAAGATGAAAAGTCAGCTTGATTGGTTGTAGATAAAGATGAGTTGATTAATAGGTTGGAGCAATACTTTTGTAGATGTGAAGAGTCTCTTGTTTCATTGAACAGTGTTTGTGTTCTTCAAATGAGCGTTCATTGTTTGATTATATTTACAAGAAATAGGTGGAATGGTTATGATTAAATTATGAGTAAAAAATCACGGAATGGTTGGCTTAAGCAACTCAATTGAGTGGCATTTCACACTAGGAAGTCAAATTATATAGGTGGTTTAGTTTTATTTTCCTAATAAATTAGAATTATTTTAACAATAAAGGGAATACAAAAGCATGAGGGGCCATAACCTGGATATACTAAAAGAAGCCCAATTGAGATACTAGGCATGGACTGGAACATATATATATGAAAAGTGAATGGACTACTAAATAACTACTCATTGATACATGATTTGCAATTGCTTGTAGGACCTGGTTGAAAGGAAACATTCGTCATGGCAACCGCTCATGAAAATGTGCCTTCTGCCAATCTTGAGGTTTGTGATCAATTATCCATTTCCTTCAACTAGGGATTATTGCCGCAGAATACTCTTAAAAAAACTCTGACTTACATCTGCTGTCATTTACAGGGAAAATATATTGCAATTGCAGTATGCTGGCTTCTAGGAAATGGGTGCCTCTTTTCATGGAACAGTATGCTGACAATAGGAGATTACTATTCTTACTTGTTCCCGGTAAACCAAATCTCTTTTTATGCATTATTTCATTATATTAGCTTTTCGAGATATTTGGATCTGTAAAGGCATGCCTTCCATGACTTGCAGGCCTGCAAATCCTTTCATCAAAAATAAATTCTATGATTTAATTATATGATCTAACCTCATTGTTTTTCTTCATTAAACTTGCATTACATATTAGTTTGAGCAGAGATTTGTACTACTTTGTTCAATAGCATGCTTTCACATTTTTTCCAATCAAGTCACTGAAACTGAAATTGACCACGTTTTTAGTTGGTATCATTTAAAACTTATCAAGATTTTGAACTATTTAGTCTGTGAAAGTCTTGGAGATTCTTCTCTACCCCTATCATTCTTCTGCTGTCCCATGCTGCTTCACAGATTTCATCTTTGTTATGGTGATTCTATAGACAAATCTAGAACAACTATCCTGATATTCTGATTGATTTACACACTAGTCTTGTTTGATTGTCCAGAATCAGATAAATTGATTTTATTATGTTATCATTTTGTTTAATTGGGTTCATTTTACCTTAACTCAGAGTTGTTCTTGATAGTACCCAATGAATATCTTTTGTATCATGTTATAGGTCTAAATTTCGTGAACCATAATGTATATTTTGTACTCCCATATTTTAGAATTTTTCTAAGTTTTAATTATAAGAATGTTAATAGTTGTTGTTGCAGCAATAAATTTCCTGAATGATTAAGGTTCTTTCTTTTTTACCTGTGCAGAAATACCATTCTTCAAGGGTCCTTACTCTTGTTTATCAGCCATTTGCATTTGGAGTACTTTGCGTTCTAACATACAAGGAAGCAAAAATCAATACTAGACGAAGAAACCTCTTTGGATATATCCTGTTTTTCATAAGTTCTCTTTTGATTTTAGTAGTACGTACAGTCTGCCTTTACAATACTTATATATTCTAATATACACCTGCACTCTACCAGATCCTGTTCATTACATAAATTATTAACTCAAAAGAAAATTATTAATCCTTTGAGATAATTTTAATTCCATTCTTTTTTTTATCTTCTATTATTCTGTCATAGTTGGATTTAGCAACTTCTGGAAAAGGAGGACTTGGACCTTTTATTGGATTATGTGCCATTAGCGGTGCTTTTGGAGTTGCAGATGCTCATGTACAGGGTGGAATGGTTGGGGATCTCTCCTTCATGCATCCTGACTTCGTTCAGGTCAGTATTCATGATTTGCAATATTACATGTTGAATAGTTTCTTTGAACATTTACCTTATCTAATTTTTAGTTTATGATTGGTTACTTGTCTTATAATTTTCAGTCTTTCTTTGCTGGTTTGGCTGCATCAGGGGCTCTAACCTCTGCTTT
Organism: Quercus lobata; assembly: GCF_001633185.2. Taxonomy (NCBI): domain Eukaryota; kingdom Viridiplantae; phylum Streptophyta; class Magnoliopsida; order Fagales; family Fagaceae; genus Quercus; species Quercus lobata. The sequence continues at coordinate 36,698,910 of NC_044911.1, forward strand.
GAGGTTAATTACAAAAGGAGCTTTTGAAAATACCAGGGATGGTCTTCGCAAAGGAGCCCGTATGTTCAAATCCCTATTACTTTATATTCCCATAAAAAAAAAGGGGGGGAGTGGGGAGAACATCCCACTATTTTTGCTATTGTTGAGCGATAAATGCTAGATTTTGTGGTTACATATTTCCTATTATATTTTAGGAATCCATATTTTCAATTCCCTGTTATTTTGTGTGTCCTTTCATGGAATTCCATAGTACATGTTGTGTTTCTTCATCTTGGATGGTTGTTAACTTGACTCAGGATTAATTTGAGATCCCAATCCACTATGAGTTTCTTGCTCTCTATTTGTGAGCTCATCAAATTCATTTCAAGTCTAGATATGTGTATCTCAGATATTTTCTGATTGCATGCCATTTCTTGCATCCATTACTGTTAATACATGAGTGATACAGGAAATTAATGAGTAGTTTATGCTAATACTTCATTAAGTAAAAGGTCATAAGACACCAAGAGCCTTGCAGCACAATTGGCTGCTTCTAGTGTTTTCAACAAACACTTCTAAGGTTCAAATCCCCCTTTTCCGTTGTAAATATCAAATTATCAAATAAATAAAATAAAATGCATAAGACAAACAAATTGATTTAATAGCTGCATTTCTATCACTCAAGGTATGCCTGACTTTGGGGACACGTTCTGATTGTAAGGGTGTGCAATTCATTAAATGGCTCTTGCTTACTACTGAGTGCTGATTTCTTCTCTAGCTTGTTGCTTAGAAAACATGATTTTGTTGTCATCTTTCTATGTTACCCTTTTTTTTTGTTGATAATTTATTAGTTAAGACAGAAAAGCATACTCTTACACTGTCTGAAACAATGTTTCTATAACTTAAATTATTTTGTGTCCACTGCAGTTTTGTTCTTTTCCCTTTCCGCCTTTTTCGTGTTTCTTTGTGTTCTTCTCTATGCATTTGTCTTTCCAAAACTCCCAATTGTGAAGTATTACCGCTCAAAGGCAGCCTCAGAAGGATCAAAGACTGTTTCAGCTGACCTTGCTGCTGGTGGCATTCAAACATTACCACATCAACAGGCATTTCTCTTTCTTTAATGAAATGTAAGAAAAAATCCCAAGTAATTATGTTAATCTTTGGTAAGATATTGAAATTTTGCAGGCAGAGGAGGATCCAAAACAACTTGAACGGCTAAGCAACAAAGAACTGTTACTTCAGAACATTGATTATGCACTCGATATGTTTCTGATATATGTGCTGACATTATCTATTTTCCCTGGGTTCTTATCTGAAGATACTGGTTCACACAGTTTAGGTACATGGTATGTGTGTATCCACAGTTACAATATTAGTTTAGTGCCTGGCTGGTTCCTTCAGCCAGTAAATTATTTATTCCATCCATCTCTCTTTCCTTAATTATCATTTTTTTCTCTTTCCATCCATTTTCAGATATGTTATTCCATCCATTTCTCTCTGTATGCTTTTCTTTTTTGTGTGTATGTGAGGTGATGTTCCCGTAACTGGTGATAATTTCAGGTATGCTCTTGTTTTGATAGCAATGTATAATGTGTGTGATCTCATCGCAAGATACATTCCACTCTTGAAATTCCTGAAGTTGGAATCACGGAAAGGTCTCATGATAGCAATTCTTTCTCGGTTCTTACTCATTCCAGCATTCTATTTCACTGCAAAGTATGGCGACCAGGGCTGGATGATATTGCTGACGTCCTTCTTGGGGTTAACTAATGGTTACCTCACTGTTTGTGTCATGACTTCTGCACCAAAAGGCTACAAGGTTAGTTCACTAAACGCCACTCCAAAGTAGCAGATATTTTAAAATTAAAGTTGATTTCTAAGAGAACATATATGCTTCTGATACTTCTAGGGACCGGAGCAAAATGCCTTGGGAAACCTTCTGGTGTTGTTTCTTCTAGGAGGTATTTTTGCAGGGGTAACACTGGACTGGTTATGGCTAATAGGTAAAGGCTGGTGAGTGCTGATTCTGGCTGATTTGAAGGAAGTGAAATGTTTTTAGATTGTGAAGGAAAACGTATTATGAGATGAAGATTCATTTAGGATGGAAATATGAAATGTGAGCCACACATACACACAAAAAGATTCTTTAGAACTTGCTTCCACACTTTTTCTGAATTGTAATGTTGTTAGTGTTGAATTAAACTATAAGTGTTTTTCCACCATCAAACTCACATCGTATTCCCAAAGCTAGCAACTCTTTTTCTTCCTTTTCTGTATGATGGAATTTGTTTTTAAAGAAAATGATTAGTACAGATGCAACATACTTTAGACTACAGAAAACATAAGGCCTCCAATAGAAGCTTGAAGTAAAAGCGGTGAAGCATAACTTGCTGGAAGTGAAAGAAGACCTCTAACATTATAGCACTGAATGGAATGGAAGCTCTAGAGAAACACAGACTCTACCTTACTTGTAACCTTTCCTTCATTTCGTTTGTCCTTGATTGCTGATGTTCCACTCTTCTTTTCTTTAATATGGCTGGTCTTAATTAATTGTGAAGGAAACAATGTATTCATCAAATACGTATGTACTGTATTTGATGAATAAATGTGGAAATGATACTTATTTCCGATGATACCTTTGATATCCTCACTTTATCTTACCATAAGTGGACAGGCTGATTCGAGAGAGTGATCTACAGCTCAAAGAACTAACCAACCACACACCATAATACAGTGCATAATACGAAGAAAAAATGGTTCTTTATTTAAAACAGATCCATTTAATGATTCTGATTAAATATTACAAATTAAAGGTTGTATCTAATGCCACACTCTGTTTACTATTAATTCAATATATATATATATATATATATATATATATATATATATTAACCTTGAATTTGAATCATCTAATTTAAGTGAAAATGGAGTGAGATTCCAACCGTCAATCCCTCTAGCAAGTTATGAGTTAGCTAGAGTCCACTAATAGCAATAACAGAATGTTGAAGAAGGAGGAAATAACGTGCAAATATCGTTACATCCAAGCCTCAAGCCCCACCATCCTTTTTTTCTTTTTTTGTTTTGCTACATCAGGCATTTTACGTTGTATATGAATGTGAAATATTGAGGCTCTTATATATGAATGTGCAAGTAAATAAATAAATAAATATATAAATTTTTACCCCCCTCCCCCAAGAAATAGTCAATAGCCATTATTGTTATTATTCTGTATTATTGTACTACAAAAACAATTTATTTATAGATTGTATCATTGCTATAACCACTTTGTAAACAAGGATGGGTAGCATTTCATTATTATCTTTTATTTTGTCTTTTTATAAGACAACTTTTGTTATAAATAACTATACACTCTTTTTTAAAGAGGCAATGAATAATATTCAGAGACTCTTAGTTTAGTGTAATAGAAATTTTTATCCTAATTATCGGAAAAGTTTCTTATTTAGCCTGTCCCTATTTTAGTAAATGATACCCTTTTTAAAAATAAAATAAAATAAATGCATAATGGCCTTTTCCCCCAAGGAATCTATTTATAAGAAAAATTTCTTACAGAAGTCCACCTTGTGAGCTTGATCATGGGCCTTTGAGAGCTGGGAATGAATAACCAACTTTTTTTTTTTTTTTTTTTTGAGAAAAATGATTTACCAACCTATAAAAAAAAAAAGTAACTATTTATTGACCCAATTCTTGAGAGTGCTTATCTATCAACTCCACAGAATTCCTAAATAAGAAATTTCTCCGCTCTAACACATCTCTAATAATTGAAATTAGGCTGCACAATGTCTGAGTCTCATTCTTCTTAACATGTTCCAACACCAAACTAGCATCACCTTCAACCAAAATTAAATAATTATAGGACCATACACTTTTACACAAATTTTAACACAATTGTTTTATGCAACTGACTAAGTGGTAGAGAAAAAATGTTGAGTTAATGTGAAAATGTCAAACAATCAATTACAGTTTACCATATAAGATAATTGTGGCAAAGGTGATGTAAAATCTCTGCTCCCAAAATTATTCACCAAAATTCCCTTCCAAATGCTGGCTAGGTCCAAGGCCTATTTCATTGCTAATGCTTCAGCCTTTTTTTTTTTTCTGGTTCACATGTATAATCGTTGTGTCTAGGCTATTTAGCTTGATGCATCGAGAACCCAACATTGGATAGCCATTTTTTTGGAATATTTTTTAGCCATTCTTCAATGGTCTGTTTGGATGATTTGGATTTGGATGGCCCAAATCCAAATCCTTTGTTTGGGTGAAGTTAAAAGAAATGGATTTGGATATGGCCCAAATCCATCTTGAATTTCAGGGGTCCAAATCCATGGATTTTAAATCCCCTCACAAACCCAAGAATTTTGAAATCCCTCGCCCAGCCCTCACGCTCGTGCTCTCTTCTCAATCCTTCATCGGCTCCAGAAACTCTACCAAAAAAAAAAAAAAAACTCTGTCACGCAGACTCACGCTCTCACTTCCTCGACCAAACTTTTCTTCTTTCTCTCTTTCTCGCGACATGGTTTGTCTCTCTCAACTCTTTTCTTCCTCTTTATCCTCTCTATTTCTCTCTTTCTACTAACTACTAAATCCGAATCATAATGGCTTTGGGGTTTTCTGTGGGTTTCTTTTTTTTTTTTTTGTGGGTTTGTTTGGGTTTCCTTTGATTTGTGTGTGGGTTTTGTTTGGGATTCGTTTGATTTGTTTGTGGGTTTTGTTTCATAGTATTTTCAATGATTTGTTTTGGGTTTGTCTTTATTTTCTATTTCTATTTTCTTTTGTGGGTTTGTAATGCAAATGATGTGTTTGATGAAATGCTTCTATGAACTGTCTATGAGTTGTGTAAGTAGTACTTTTACTCTTTGCTCTGTTATGTCCAAAGGGTAGTGGCTGGAGCTACTTGGTTCACACGGCTCTGCTGGAACTACTTGAATTTGTATGACTATTTTTAAAACAATTGAAAGGAAATACCATTTTCTATTAAGGGCTTTGTATCCAGTGCTAAAACTTATCATAAATATGTCCATGGAAGCCTTCTCATGATTTATGCCCGGAAATGGTCTGTCCAAGCCATTTGCACACTGCCTTTTTACTGAGCAATGTCTAATTTTAGTGTCAAATTATATAATATCAGAGTTGGATACTTGGATGCAATTATTGTGTTGTTTCAAGTGGCATACAATAATCTTTCCAATTTATTGCCGAGTAGATGTTAATGTTAATTGTGTTAGAAAAATTTGTTAATGCAAAACTAGTAGGCAATGGTTTGTAATTACTCTGAAATCTTTTTGGAAAAGTATGTTGTTCCATTATTTGCAAAAAAAGCATTTTTCTTCATTTTTTTATTTTATTGTATCTGGTGTCAATTCGGTTTGTTTGTACAAACAAACAAGTTTGTGTATTTGTGGTGGTTTTAGTGAGAGGTACCCAGTATGTTATTAACTGGGATGGCAATAGAAATGGATCTTGTAGTCTTATAATGTCAAGCTAAGCCAAGAATAAAACTTTGGCACAATTCTTTATTGTGCCCAAGTTTTATCTGTTTAGCTAATCATGGTATGTCTTGGTGGGTGGTTCTTTCTATTGGTTGATGAAGACTTTGCAGAACAAGCTCCTCCGTTGTTTCTTCCATATCATCTGTGGAAGGCCCAGTAAAAAGAGTACTTTAAGAAATTAAATAAGAGAGTAGTTTGATGCTTTAAAGCTTAATGTTTAGCATCAGATGTTGAGGGTTATTTGTGTGTGTGTGTGTGTGTGTGTGTGTGTGTGTGTTCAGTTTCATAATTGCCAAAGAAACTCTTGAAGCCTGTTATGTTATAGATGAAAGTTTTGATTTTATTGTGACTTCTTGGTTGTTGAAAAGATTTAGCATATGAGAAATAAACACCTTAAATTTGGAAGTTAGGTTGTCATGTTATCTAATCTACATAGGTATATTTGCTTCTTCCTTAATTTTGTGTGAAGACTGTTGAAATAATTTTGTAACTTATCTATTAGTGGGAACTGAATTTTTGGCTTTATTTTTACTTTTTGAATTCTTACTGCATTGTTGTTTCTCTTAGTGAGAAAGTATTAATTCATTTTTATATGCATAGGATGGCCTAGTATAGATAAACTGTTTGTATGTTTTTTGATTGCTGGATGAAATTGGTTGTCTTTGTTGCAGCAGTGCTGTGTATCCTTTGAATTCTCCCATTGCACAACAACCATGTCAACATTCGTTATCAACAAGTTCTGTAGCTGAGCCTCACCAAAGAAAAAGGAGTAGGAAAGATCCATTAATTGAAGTTGTTGCAGATATTGGTTCCTCACTTTTAATTGTTAAGAACTTTGGAATATTTTTTTAGTTTGAGATTTTGAATGTTGTGAAAAAAACCATGCATTTGGGTTCTCTCTATGTTGATATAGAACATTTTAGTTGTCATTAGTTGGCAAGACATTTCATCGTGACAATTGGATTATCAATGGTTTTTTCATTAAAGTTGTTACTAAAATTAAAATGTTGAAGGATTAAGAAAAATAATAATTAAAAATTTATCTTAAATCCAAATCCAAATTTAGGTATCCAAACAATGGAATTTCAAATCCTTTATTGTTTAAAAAGACCTAAATAAGAAATTTTAAAATCAATGGATTTCAAATCAAGGAATTTCAAATCCAAATCTAAATCCAAATGTTGCCATTCAAACACAACCCAAAGGCATCATCTATTGACAACCCTCCAAAGCTATTGAAATTCTTTATAGTGATAACGACTTCTTCCAAATGAACTTTCTCCTTTTCCATGCAAACTGTATTCTGTAGCTTCCAAATAGAGTCGAATGGTCATGACATCAAATAGGACGTATTCATGCTCTCATATTCTCGAATTCATGCTCTCTTTGGACTTACAATAAACTTCTCCAGTTTCCACTAGCTCTGCACTCTGTAGTGTTAATCGGTAAGGTGCTGATCCTAAATCGATTTTTTATTTGTTTTCCCTATTTCCTCTGCCTCTTATTCTAAGGAGGCCTGGCATCTCGAATCTAGCCAATTTTATAAGTCCTATCCGTAACCACATGACATCCAAGATAGTAAAGCATTCAATTGGTCTGTCTATAATAGAAAAATGTGTAGAATTTACGCAGTTTTATCGTAAAATAATTCACATCAGTCTATGTATAATTATGTAAATTTACAAATTTGCTGCTGTAATCATGTAAATTTACACTAATATTATTCATTTTGCATTTGAATGTTTATTCTTTCTTTACGTATCTTGAGGATAAAAGAAAATAGTAGATGATAGTTGTTGTATATGAGGAAAGAAAAAAAAATTAATCAAGAAAAATTAATATTTAAATTAAATGTAGTATAAAATAGATAATCTAATATGTGGTTTTTTTTTTTCTCAAAAAATAATTTATGGTATTTTAAAAAATGGATATGTAAAATAGAAAAAATAAGTTTTTATACTGAAATAAACATAAATTTCTGCATCAACTATTGGAAATGCTCTTACTTAAAATATTCATGTCCTTTGATAGATCCATGGGTCCATCCAATTATATGAGCCAAAACCGATGGAACCTTAACCGCATGCTCAAAGAAAGGATAGTGATTACCAGGCTTTAACCATTCGTTGGCCCATTAATCCAATGGTTTTGGATTATGGGCTCAAACATCCAAAATTTCTCTTTGGTGGGTCCTTGAGCCCATGCAAACTCAAATGTTTCTGAACCGGCATGAAACCCTAACCACGGACCAAGAGAAATGGTAATAAATAAAGCCAAAAAATATGTGCATCGGTTTGAACAAAGAGTAAATAAGATAATTTTAGAAAGATGGAAAATGTAAAAAACATTATGTAAATGATTGAAATATAAATAACATTAAGGTTGTGTTTAGTTCGAGGGAAAATATTTTCCAACCCTAAAATAAATTCCAAGTGAAAATATATATTTTCAAGTGGTTAATTGCATTCCAAAAAATATTTTCAAGTTTTTGGTTGCGTTTTGAAAATGCTATGAAAAATTGGCAATGACAGAGAACAATGACTAATGATGATGGAGACTAACTATGACCAACAAATGATGATGGTGGAGACAAGTGGTCGTCAATGGTTGGAAACTGGAGACTGAAAATTTTAGAGTGGGTTGGTTGGGTGGCTATCAGTAGGGGTGGAAGTTCAATTGATAAGTTTTGAGTGATTCTAAAAATAATTTACGGAAAATGAAAACATAAACCAATTTCCACCGTAAGTACCTATATTTTACAATCAGGTTGACCAACATTTTCAATTGGCCCAAGTACCAGCACATGCGGAAAATATTTTCTTGAAATCAATTTTTGTCAAACCCACCATAGCCTAAGTAAATCTGTAAATGATGGAATTTAAAATATACTAAGTAAATTGAGGATCCTTGGGTCCATGCAATCAAATAGACATAAATCCGCACAGAACTCTAAACACAGTCAAAAGAAAGGATATGAATTTTGGAGAAAGTTTATCCTGCCTCTAGTGTATGAAAACAGCCCTCTCATAATATATATAGGTTCCACACATTGGTGAGGCCCATTCGTTGTGAGACATCCCATGCATACACCAAATGCAAGATATACTTTCTCTGATTTTTGGGCTTGAAATAGTTGTCATGACAGGCTAATAACACATGAACCCACAAAAGTAAATAAATAAATCATAAGAGTCTCTAAGTGTAATATCCACAAAAACAAAGCTAGAAAGATAAAAAGCTCTCTCACTCTCACACACACACACACACACACACACTTTTCCAAGTACGTAAAAGAGACGGTAAAATAAAATTTTGCCTAAACAAAATGTTGGAAAGTGAGAATAGCTTGAGGATAGTGGTTGTGCTATTGGAAAAGAGTTTGAAGATGAGTGCTTATGGAAATTTTTTAGAGAAAGGGAGAGTTGGTGGTGGAAGAAAGAAGCAAAATGTGTGAAATGGAGAGGTAAAGGGTTTTGGAAAGAAGGAAAAGAAAGAAAATATAAGATTTTTTGTGTGAGAAAAATAAAGAAAATCAAAGAGGAAAAAAAAAAAAGAAAAAAAAGAGGGGGTTCCAATTTGATAGATCAAAAGAGGGAGAGGGAGTTTTTGTGGACGAAAGAAGAAAGAAAAATTAAAGGAGTCTTGAGTGGCTGGATATAGAGAGAACAAAAATAGAGAGCTTCGTGTGAAAAAAATAAAAAGAAAAAAGAAAGAGAAAAAGAAAAAGAAAAAGAAAGAGAGGTTAATTTCACTTTGCCTTCCTAAAGTATAAAGACAAGTTCAGTTAGAAAATTGAGCAATGTCCCCTTCAATTTGCCTCTATTATTAAAAATTTTATCAATTTCAATATTTTTCACAAAAATTTCAATTACCTTGACTTGCATGCCAAATCCAATTATATTTTATTTAAGGGTTATGTTAACTAGTGCTCTTAGGGTATTGGTTAACAATTCATTTTAAGAAAGTTTTGACACAAATTTTATAGAAATGAAAATAAGTTTAAAAACATTAATTGTTTTATTTAATTATTAACAAAAAAAAAATGTTAATCTTACCCATAAAATCTAAGATTTAATTCTTATACCAAAATTAGATAAAGTGTGAAATTAGAGGGAACTTGGTATTCTCACTATCGAAAAGGGTGAAATTTTCCCTCTTCAATCTAAGGATGGGCCCTCCAGCTTGCATATAGTTGGCTTGAGACTATTAAGAATGTCTGTAACTCCTTGGGTGAGGTTTCATTTTGTTGGATCATGGATCCATTGAGAAGAAGATATGGCTACTTAAAATCTAACTAAATGGTCTATCAACCATTCTATTCTTCGGCTGTTTTGAATTGGGCGTTGTCCCCTAAGGGCTAAGGCCCATGTCATCTTGGAGGAGCCATCTCTCTAGTGTATTTTGTTGGTGTGCCTATGTTGTTTTTGTTTTTCTGTTGATGTTGATGTTGATAAAAAAAAATTATTCATAAAAATAAAAAATAAAAAAGATGAAGAACAATAATTTATGGTGCACTTAGGGCTGTAAATGAACCAAGCCGATCATGAACAACTCGGATTCAGCTGGATAAACAGCTCATTCATGTTTGTTTATTTATAAATAAGCCAAATTTGAGCCTTAGTTTTTAGCTCATTTAATAAACAAGCCAAGCCCAATCAAAAAAATTTGTTCACGAATAAACTCGTAAGCTATTAGGCTTGATACATAACAATTCAAGTATAAACTCATTTATAAGTTTATATGTGTTAGCTAAATATACTCATTACACATATCTTAATACTGACATGGCCAACATAGGACCACTACTTATTACCTTAATTTTTTTTCTTCTCTCTAAATTGATTAAGAACCACTTTAGACTATAATTACATTTAAAAATAAATTAATTAAGTAAGTAAGCCACATATAATACTTTCCTATCAATCATTTAAAGTAAAATTATGAAACATGTTAGTATTTTTCTCATTCATAATAGTTACAAATAAGTATCTTTCTAGTTCTTCACCATCTAACGTAAATGTAAAAATTGTATTTTGAACAACTACTGAAGCTGTAGACAAAAAATGATAAATGAATGAATTTAATTATAAAAATTTTTAATTTGAATAATGGCTAATCATAAGTATGCATGATAAAATAAATATACTATTTTTTTTTTCTTAATTTTAGAGATTAAAGCATTTAATAATGTAATTTTTTTTAGATCTCAAGCTCAAAAACTTGACCCAAACTTGAGTTTGAGCTTGATATTAAGATTGAGTTTGGCTTGACTAATTAATCAAGCCAAATTAAGTCAAGATCAAGTTTTTTGGTTTTTCCACGAGTTTAACCCCAAACACTATTGTAAGGACGTGATTCGTAACGAACCGTAACAGTGTTAGGTTCGCACGTAAAAAGGCCCAGACAATATGATTTGTAGAGCGTGGATTTGGAAGGTTAAGCCTTGGTCGCCATACGGTGGGTTATTTGTGATATCCATACAGGTTAAGTTGTCTTCGCCCTAGGAGTCTTTCTCCTGGAGGTGGGCTGGGAGGTTCTGGTTTTTGGCCATTTTTCCCAGCCCCTGCTATGAATTACTTACTTTTCCTTTTATACTAGCTTGTGTTTTTTTATCCTTCGTCCACGTGTAGGATCGACATTCCAAGACTAATACTTGTCCCATCAGCCCATACCCGAAGTGGTTGGGGGTGGTTGAAAAAGCTGGAGAGTATGGCTCTGTCAGGTGCAGAGTATTGAATGGCAGTAAGGGCAGTTTTCTCTGGTCGTTACACTTTCCAGCATACCCTTTTCTATTGGCACAGATATTTTAGATTTTTTCCCAAATTGTTTCTATACCATTTTTGGCCTTTCTTCTTGTGAGATCTCAGACATACCGAGGACTGAATCGTCCTCGGCTGTGTCCCAAGGTTATTTCGTACTTGTATTGTCGAGCCTGGGCCATCACCTTCCTCGGCTTGGGCCTTTGGACCCCAACGAGTAAATGGGCCTGGCCCACGAATTATTGGGCCCCACAATAGCCCCTCAAAACCCTGCCGTCCAACCTCTTGGTTGGAGAGGAGGATTTTGGTAATACCAAGCCTTTACTATAGCTCGTTTAACTCAGCATTTTATTAATGTTAGCGTCTCCTCATCTGCCCAGGAAATGTACCGGTCTACGAGACATTCCTCTGAATTCATTCACAACGCGTTTATGCCGTTTGGCTATCCAAAACGTGCCTTTAATAGTTTCCCTTTACGAGGCCATTCAAATTCAATGGTTATTGATGGTGCGGAGAAGTGGAGCGGGCATATTCTCGTTTACAGGTTTTCTTGGAGATCTGGACATATTAAATACCTTCCGTTTCGCCCCTCATATAAAAAGAAACAACAAGAGGTTATTTCTCCTGTACACGAATCCCTTTAATCCCCCTGAAATCTGAAACCCTTAGACTCCTCCAGAGTCTACTTTTACCCGCTGGTTATACTTTGATTTGTAATTCGTTCAAAATAGGAGCAAGTAATGAAGGAGCCATTCCCTTCTCAGAAATTCCATGTTCTTATGAAGCTAAAGATGGCTCGGTCGGGGCAGGGATGGCAGAGACTCAAGATGCTTCTCACCCTCCTTTTAGCCAAAATCCGAAGCAGGGGCTCGTCTCGTCAGGCCTTTGGCGCGACTGAGCTGGGGTCACCCATTATCAGTACCAGCCACTCTCTTGCGAGCATAGCTAACATGGCACCAGCGTGTTAGGAGTCAGGACTGATACAGGGACAAAATATCCCTGCTTCTTCCTCTCTTCCTCCACTGGTGACTCTCTTTTTCTTTCTTTCTTCTTCTTTCCACCGCCAGATCCATCCTGGCGCTTTTCCTTCTTCCTCTTCTTCTCCTCCTTCTTTCTTTTCATCTCCTCCCTCTTCTTCTCCTCCTTCTTTCTCTTCATCTCCTCCATCTTCTTCTGAAGAAGGTCCTCCTCTCAATATGGGCGCTACTGGGGCAGAGTTTGGAAGGACTTCGAAGGCCAATTTAAGAAGACATTTGAACGTTTATTTGTTATATTGTTGTTGTTTTTCCTTTATTATTTTTGTAATCCACTTTCTGTATAGGCTTGTTTAAGCCCTTCTTTTTACGTTGTAATACCTCTTTATATTAATAAAAGTTGTTATTGCTTTACTTCACACACTCTATCTCTTCATTTCTGAAATGGTTACGCCGTGAATAGACATACTATCTTGTAAATTCTTTTTATTTTTACACTTTGACCGATGTCTAAGACCGAAATCCCAGTTAATAAAAAGATCTTACTCTGTGTTTATAGACACTATCCGACTTAATACTACTGAATCGAATTAGTGATACTTAGGGTTGAGACCCCTATTAAGAAGAAAAAGAAAGGAACATTATGGTGAACTTATTAAGGCGGCTTGGCACAATACCGCCGACCTTAGAGTACAATACTTAGAGCTGAAATCCCTTATCAAAGAAAAAGGCGCTATTATGAACTTATGAGTGCTGTTCGGCACAATAATACAGACTTGAACTAATGACACTTAGGGTCAAAATTCTTGCTAAGGAAAAGATATTATCACGACTTTAATAGAATTGTTTGGCACCACAATGCCGACCTGCGAAAACAACACTTACCCCAAAATAGCCGAGACGACAATTGAATGCTCGGTGCGGCGTAGGAAGTAATCATCCGAAGACATACAACCCCCAAAATGAACAGCCCCTCCAGGTTGCTGAATAGTAGGGCGTTTCACCATCTTCTTAACAACTTTAATAGCTTTAACCTTTTATGGTATTTGAGCCGAGGATTGAGTAACTTAAGATTTTTTTTAAGTAGCCGACCTTACGAAACTCAGTTTTTCTTCCAAAACTCAGTTTTGCATCTAAGTAGTTGGTTTCCCCATAGGTTTGAGTCCGAGGACCATATAGTACCTTGATTCTGTCCAAAACTCAGTTTTCTCATCTAAGTAGTTGGTTTCCCCAGAGGTTTGAGTCCGAGGACCATACAATACCTTGGTTCTGTCCAAAACTCAGTTTTCTCATCTAAGTAATTGGTTTCCCCATAGGTTTGAGTCCGAGGACCATACAATACCTTCGTTCTGTCCAAAACTCAGTTTTCTCATCTAAGTAGTTGGTTTCCCCATAGGTTTGAGTCCGAGGACCATACATTACCTTGGGTCTGTCCAAAACTCAGTTTTCTCATCTAAGTAATTGGTTTCCCCATAGGTTTAAGTCCGAGGACCATACAATACCTTGATTCTATCAAAAACTCAGTTTTCTCATCTAAGTAATTGGTTTCCCCATAGGTTTGAGTCCGGGGACCATACAATACCTTGAGTCTGTCCAAAACTCAGTTTTTGGCGTGGGACCTTGGCTTTAGGGAAATTAGCTCCTTGGCCAAGCCCCTAAAGCCATCCATGCGATTGACGCTACCAAGCGTAGCCCCTAGTCAAGAATCGTAACCCCTAGCGGAACTTTACACTAGAACTTTATAACCAGCTGTTAGAAATGACAAAGGAACTCTCTCGACCTACTGCCTATGCCAACACACAAGCCTTTCCTACAGACAGCGCCAATTGTAAGGACACGATTCGTAACAAACCGTAACAGTATTGGGTTCGCACGTAAAAATGCCCAAACAATGTCATTTGTAGAGCGTGGGTTTAGAAGGCTAGGCCTTGGTCGCCAGACGGTGGGTTATTCGTGATATCCATACATGGTTAAGTTGTCTTCGCCCTAAAAGTCTTTCTCTTGGAGGCGGGCTAGGAGGCTCTGGTTTTTGGCCATTTTTCCCAGCCCCTGCTATGAATTACTTACTTTTCCTTTTATACTAGCCTGTGTTTTTTTATCCTTTGTCCACGTGTAGGATCGACATTCCAAAACCGATACTTGTCCCATCAGCCCATACCCGGAGTGGTTGGGGGTGGTTGAAAAAGCTGGAGAGTATGGCTCTGTCAGGTGCAGAGTATTGAATGGCAGTAAGGGCAGCTTTCCCTGGTCGTTACACTTTCCAGTATACCCTTTTCTATTGGCACAGATATTTTAGATTTTTTCCCAAGTTGTTTCTATACCATTTTTGGCATTTCTTCTTGTGAGATCTCGAACATGCCGAGGACTGAATCGTCCTCGGCTGTGTCCCAAGGCTATTTCGTACTTGTATTGCCGAGCCCGAGCCATCACCTTCCTCGGTTTGGGCTTTTGGACCCCAACGAGTAAATGGGCCTGGCCCACGAATTATTGGGCCCCACAACTATTTTTAGGCTTATCACAAGCTAAAGTCAAGCTTGAACTTTTGATTTTTCTTGACGAGCTAAGTTTCTTGAACATACACTACTCAACAAAGTTCAGCTCGTTTAGAGCATGTACTACATGAAATTAACATGGAAAAAAGTGACAGCCGACCAATTTACAATTGCAATAGTACAATACAATAGCAAAATTATCAGCTGCAAACTAAGAACAAAATTATTAAGTTTGTAAATTTGTTACATTAAAAAAAAATAAAAGAAAAACCTCTATCCAACCAAATCAAAAACTCAAATTTCACAAATTTCATGAGTTTATAAATCTATTACATAATTAAAAATAAAATAAGAAATCACCTTTATCCAAACCAAATAAAATACCTAAATCTCCCATTAATTCGTAGATTACAACCACCACATTGTTATAATCAAGCAGCAAACTCAAATAAAGCTATCAAACCAAATAGAAGACCAATGTCAACCATGGAAATAGAGTCCTAGGGAGAAGCTTGTTGTGGGTCTAGATGTGAAGGATGAGCACCAAATCATGGATATCGCATATCGGTACTAGCGGAGTCTATCTAAGAGGCTGGGAGCAGAAAAATATATTTGAGTTGAAGTAGATAACGAAGGCGAGTGGGTTGAGGACAAGCCAAGGTTCAGGGAGGTCTAGAATAACTCGGAGAAGGGAACTGAGTCAACAATGGAATAGTGAAGATGGAGGTGGACGAGGACAAGAGATCTGTGGTATTAACTCTTATGATTTTCTTTAAATTTTTTATTTAAAAATCCCATATGGCCCATTTTGTTGTTGGATAAAAGTATTTCTCCAAAAAAGAGTTGTTGGATAAAATTGGTATTTCATGTTACTTTTATTCTTTTGGGAAAAAAAATTTTCTATCTTATCTTCTAAACCTATTAATTTTATGTTTTTATGTTTGAAAATGAACAGATATCCAAAATCCAAATTCATACTTTTTCAATTAAATCCAACGAAATCACAACAATTACGAATATAATCCAAGAAAACAACAATGCAATTTTCAAAATTTTATTTTCTTTATGATGTACGAACAATAATTTCTTCAAAAGATTTTATTGAGAAAGTAATAATATATTGAGGATATTTGTTCATTTCCTAAACATAAAGATGAAAATTGTGAACTATCACAAATATAAAGGAGGAAAGTGTTTTTCCCTCTATTTAGTTATTTATTTATTTATTGTAAGTAATAATAAGAATTGGCACATGATTTGTGAAAATATAATATTTTGCTAAATTACAAATTACACCCTCTAACTTTGAATTAAATTAAATTCATTTGTATAAGTTCGTTCTCATTCAATTCAAATCCTATAAATTTTTACTTCGTTCTCTTCGGTTCTCCTATCCACTTCCATTAGAAGATTTTTGTCTAGTGTTCTTAAACAATTGTTTTAAACAATGTCGTTTTAAGTGTTATTGTTGACGTAATTTTAATGGGATTGACAGAAAGAATATATTGAATAAATTGTAAATTTAAAAGATTTAATTTAACGAAAGTGAAGTTATAAAATTTGAATTTTAGGCAAAATCAAAGGATTCCATTTATAATTTTTTTTTTAATTATACTTTAGCGAAATTTGTTAGCATCATACAATTTTGCCTATTATAAATAATTGAATGACAACATTTTGCATTTGCATACTTTCGTTGAGGTGGCGGCTTTGAAGTTTGAACTTGACCCATAGTTTAAACTTTAAAGAGTAAAATTAAATCCAACGAGTGAAAGATTTGGCACCAATAGTAATGGGTCGTGCATTGGGAGTCCAAATCTTTTGTTTTGTTCTTTCTATTCCACTATATACTTCACAAATAAAAACATGTCATATGTCACCACCGTACACTTTTAGTGCGATGGTCACTCCACAAGTATAAGTGCTTGTAGAGTGTGGGAGGTAAGGGCCGGAGTTCAAGTTTTCAGGAGGGAACTTCACACACATATATAGTTAGATTATATTAGAATAGAATTCTATCTTAAAAAAAAAAAAAAAAATGTCATATATCCACCTAATTTATCGTAATATTGCTCAAATTTGATGAAAAAAAAAAGGAAAAATTATTTTATTTTAAAAAAATCTAGTTTAATTATTTATACGGCAAATCACTCCACAAGTATAAGTGCTTGTAGAGTGTGGGGGTAAGGGCCGGAGTTCAAGTTTTCAGGAGGGAACTTCACACATATATATAGTTAGATTATATTAGAATAGAATTCTATCTTAAAAAAAAAAAAAAAAAAATGTCATATATCCACCTAATTTATCGTAATATTGCTCAAATCTGATGAAAAAAAAAAAAGGAAAAATTATTTTATTTTAAAAAAATCTAGTTTAATTATTTATACGGTAAATCACTCCACAAGTATAAGTGCTTATAGAGTGTGGGGGGTAAGGGCCGGAGTTCAAGTTTTCAGAAAGGAACTTCACACACATATATAATTAGATTATATTAGAATAGAATTCTATCTTAAAAAAAAAAAAAAAAAATGTCATATATCCACCTAATTTATCGTAATATTGCTCAAATCTGATGAAAAAAAAAGGAAAAATTATTTTATTTAAAAAAAATCTAGTTTAATTATTTATACGGTAAAAATGAGATTAAAACTGGATTTACAGAATAACCCCACAACAAATAAAGTAATTTAGTCTTACAATAACCCAAATCAATCAATAATACAATTGTTTACATTGCAATTTGCAATGCGACCAACATACTCAGTCCTAGGGAGATGCTCTCCTGGTGCTCCGTGAGTTGGTACCTCGTCGAGTGTATCAAATTGTTTAATCCGCGTAATCCAAGCCGATTTCTTTCAGTTTGTAGTCTTTTTTGCACAAATCCCAACATAAAAAGGTTCACTACTGGTTGAGTGGTTGGCTCCTTAATCTAGACATATCACATCTCACGAAAATCATCATCACGATTGAATATAATAATTGCTAATTTAAAATGAAGATTGAATCCAACTAATTATTTTTGTCCTTTTAACTTAAATTATTAAAAAACAAATTATTTTTGTCCTCTAAACTTTTTTTTTTTTTTCTATCTTCAAATTATTGAAAAATGTTCTCATCGTATTTTTGTTTCTAAATTATAAGGAAAAAAAAAATCTCTTCACAAAATATTTTTGAAAAATTAGAGAGGAAAAAAATCTATTAGTAAAGTCTTTGAGACCAAAATATAATTTAACCTGAATTTTTTTTTAGAATTAACAATATATCAATTTGTAAAAATTATTAATAAAAAATTTATAATATTCTTAGCACCGTTGTAGGGCGCTAAGGACATGACTTTGTGATGTCTAATAATTGTAGAATCAATTATCTTGTATACAATTTGAAGCAATCTTAAATTGGGTCAATTGCCCAATTGTTCTTACATAACATGGCAAAATAGGTCCCATCCAAAAAAAAAAAAAAAAAACATGGCAAAATAGGCGGGTCAGTTTGGGTTTGGATCGGGTCAATTGGATTGCGAATCAAACGGGATGCTGGTAAAAAACATGTCATTTTAAGCGAGTTAAAATGGGTTTGAGTCAATCGGGTTGCGGGCCGGGTTGATCCGTATTTTTTACATGAATTTTTTTTTTTTAAGAAAATATGTATTTGCCATTTAGAAAGTTATGCAACAAACTACTTGATGTAAAATACATTACTTTGAATTCACCACTTATAATAAGAATGAATTACACTTATTAATATTTATTCAATAATTTTAAAATTATATAAATCCTAACATTGCTATCTAAAACAAAATAACATAAAGATAAGTAAAACAAATAAACATGTTTTATTTTTACACAATATCAACATGCCAAAATATAAAACAAAATTACAAATGACTTATTGGATAATTCATTTAAAAAAGAATAAAAACATATAAGAAATTTACAATCTTGAAAATTAATTTTATAATCTATTGTTAATTGTAGTTAACACTCTATTTTAATTTGAGATATATATTAAAATTTGATTGTTTACTTATTTATACATGATCTCTTTTATGAATATCATACCATTGTTAAGCAATACACACTCTAGAAAATATCATAATTTATTTTGAAAAGCCATTTATTTTGGACATAAATTGTTAAAAAATAGGTTTAAGCATTTATAATTTATGTTAATTTGATACTTTGACTTCAGTATTTTCACACTTGTGAATATTTTTCACACGTCTACAAATTTAAATCTATATTTTTAACTGTACTATAACCAGATTATCTTAGTATGTTCTTTGCTATTTGATATATAAAAAAATCTTTACTCATGACAGAATGTTCAATCATTCATCTTTCAATTAATTTGCATATAGTTATGTAAATGTCTTAATTGTTTCCTTAAAGCTCACAATAAACAATTAAACCAATAGTCTTAATTTTATTATTTTTTTATACCAAAAAAAAAAAGTTTTAAAAAATGGTTCAGGTTTGGGTCGAACAGCAAAAGTATGGATTGGATCACTAGTCAATCCATTTTTGCTTCGCGTAAAAAAAAATAATAATAAAAAAAAATCAAATTCGAATTAGGTATTTTTCAAGTCGGGTTGGGTCAGAAAATTCTTACCTGTTTTGTCTACTTCCCTACTAGTCCTTTACCCAAACAGTTTCAAATTTGGAAGAGAGGCAATGCATAAAAACATGGCTCCATCAATGCTGAAATTTTGGCAAAAATAATGGAGGGTAAAGAATCTACATATATAGTGTATGTTTTAGCACAGCTGCAAAAGTAAGACCCTCCCACGTACAAGTATGGATAACAGGCTGAAATTTACAATGGGACAAAAACAGCCCTGACAACCCGTTTGTCAACTAGCTTCACGTGACCTGACCCGACACGGGATACCAAAAACCAGGGCAATAAGGCACAGAGGCCACGGCCCCCCTTTTTAAACAAACAGAAACAGAGAAACTAGAATGATTAGGGGCAAAACGGGAAACCAAGAAATGGACGGTGCTGATGAGGACTCCTCATTCTCGAATTGCAGGGAATCAACGGCCAGCGGCATGTTCTCTTGGTCGGGGCTACACGTGGACTCGTGTAGCAGAGGGTGCGCACTGTACATGATGGCGCGTAATACAGCAGAGACCGTTGGAATGTAAGCCGTTTTGTTACGGGCAAGAAGCCACGTCAGCCCCATGAGCTGGCAGTCCCTGTTGAACATCTTGCTTGCTCTGTCGGTTGTGGGCTTGTCCCCCGTTCCGTTTTTGTACCCACCCTTCAGCTGTAGATATCAACAATATACAAGGGTATTTTAGTCAATGCAAATTCAATTATCGTATTTTCATAAAAGTTGAAAAAAAAATTTTAGTGAAATTGGTATTTGTGTTAGCGTGAATAAGAAGTAAATCTTGGTGAATGTCCGAATCGTGTGTGATTGACAAGATGGGAAAAGAGGAGAGGATGCACATTGTAAGGTCATTTTCTAGGGTGTATCAGAATGACTGTGGTTTTACGTTCATAAAATGGCAAAGCGTGACTTCCACTTTCATTGTCATGTTAGATGTGCCACTTATCATCAGGTTTGAGGCAAATCAATATCTTTCATTTGTTAAAAATGTGTACCCTTGGGCTTTGCTAGAGCTTATTTTCTTGCTTTGTTTAAAAATTATGATTGTAATTGGGATAGTTTATATTAGACATTTTTTTTTAAAAGTTTATTTTCAACTAACTTGTAGTTTTATTTATAATATTTTCAATAAATTTTTTTTAATTTCAACTAAATATCGGATCCTAAGTTGGCAAAAAGTTTTTATTTTTTAATAAAAAAAATCGGTTGGACAAAAGTATATCTGAATTTAAAAAATACCAAACCAAACATGCACTAACTATGACCCAATTAATAATGAATTTGGCATTAGAGCATCGGACACATGTCCGAAAATAAACCAGTCCTGATTAATGATAATCCGGTCATGCAGATAGAATTTTATGTAAGAATCTACAAAATGAGCGTGTGGAGTGAACTTATTTCAGTCCAATGGACAGAAATTTAACCTATAAATCTTAAACAAGTACCTCTATCTCATAAAAAAATACCGTAACTCAAAAATACCA
Organism: Quercus lobata; assembly: GCF_001633185.2. NCBI lineage: Eukaryota > Viridiplantae > Streptophyta > Magnoliopsida > Fagales > Fagaceae > Quercus > Quercus lobata. The sequence goes on from NC_044911.1 coordinate 36,719,720, forward strand.
ACTTAACATATCAGGATTTGGGAACAATACTAAAATATAACGAATAAAAATCCAACAATGCATGAGACCTTCACTGCAATTGCCATGCTAAAAGCTTGAATGCCCATAGCCTAATTCCTACCTCAATATTAGATTATAGACCAATCCAATCATTCCCATATGATCATAATTTCAAAGCTAAGTACATGACTTTCAAAGTTAGGTAACACCCCACCCACCTCCCCTCCATATAAATCCAAACTATTAAACTAAAAAAGAACCACGTTGGATAACAAATCCGGGAACCACTACACTTAATAAATCAATTCTTGACAATGCAAAAATCTATAATTCTTGAAAGTTCAATAATTGAAATTGAAATTGAAATTGAAAGTGAAAGTGAAAACTGACCTTTTGGAGTGCCCCAAGGCACTTAGTACAGCCAGAATAAGAAGAATTGCGGCAATTCCTCTCCAAGTTTTTGACTGCAGCAGTAGGAGTGGCATTATGAAACCCAGTAACATTAAAAGCCGCTGGACAGCTCAGTGAGCTGATCTGGTGCAGCCGAATCCCACAGAAACAAAGTATAGCATCGCAACTCGCGTTTGGCTGTGGGAGCCGAATGTTTCGGCTCAGCAACGAGCTCTGCAGCGCATTAACGCACTTCTGTGAGTCATCTGGCATCATTGGGAGATCGGCTTCGGCTCCAGTTGGAGCCGAAGCCGATTGAACCTGTAGAGCTGTCCTGGCGTGAGCCGCGTAGAGCCACGCGGCTAAGACTGGACAGCATCGGCTTCGGTCGAGGTTTTTCCCGCAGGCTTCGTTGACGCCGCCGAATAGCTCGGCTGAGAGGTCTAGCCGGCAGGTTTGGCTCTGGGTTTGAACCGGGAAAGCTGGGACAGTGTTTGGGGTTGAGTACACGCCAGGGTCTAGTGGTTGGTCGTGGCCGTTAACGGGTTCAGAAAGTATACCGGCGCGAGCGTTAAAAAACGTAATCCATAATACAATGCAAGCTGACCTGAAAATGAACGTTAACGACACCATCTTAAGGGTAAGGTTTTGGAGTTGGGAGCTTGACACTTTTGGTTTGGTTTGGTTTGGTTTTTGGTGTTTTCTGAGAGTGGTAGTGAGAGGGTTACTTGGGTTTTGTTTGGAAAGCGAGAAAAAAAAAAAAGAAATGATTGTCGTGAAAAGTTGGAAAAAGATGGGAAAGGTAGGACATTCACTTGGGAAATTGGAAGAAAAGAGAGATGGGGTGTAAAGTCTAAAGCCGAAAACTTTGAATCAAGTTGCTTTTAAAGGGTTAATCAAGGTGAGAACTTTATGTTTCTGTGAAATTATGGGATGGTTAAAGTTGAAAAAGAAGAAAAGGATTCAGGAGAGATTCAATTATTGAAGAACCCTACATGAGCAAATGAAAATATATGTTGTTTCTCTCTCTCTCTCTCTCTCTTTGGCCTCTCTTGTCTCTTGAGCTTCTTCTCTCTAATAAGAGCTAAGAATGATGTTTATATGATGGGGGGTTTCATATTCATAATCCACGTGAATAGTCCCACTCTCACTTCACTTCAGTGTATTGGTCATGAGGACTAAACTAGTAGGACTTGGAGTCTAGGAGGCTCCAATGTCACGAAGCAAAGTGAGCACTCATTAAACTACATTATCATATATTATTTTATTTTTTTGTGGAAAAGTGTTTGTGATTTTTTTTTTTAAAAGAAGGGGAAGAAAAAAAGCGTGAAGGAGGGTGGGGGAGGGGCCCACGAGAAACAGAAAGAGATTCGTTTGGTAGAGAGAGAGAGAAAAGAATCAGAAATCAGAAGAAAAGAGGAGGGGGGGTTTGATAAGAAAGGCTGTCTGAAGTTTTGGCAGCTTGTGGTGTCGTTTTCTTTTTCATTCTCTATCTTCCTCTTAGAGGCTGATGGGAAAGTGCTTCTCTCTTGTGTGTGTGATTGCTGGACATTGCTCCTACGTGTTTGTTCTAATGTCCACTCACACTCAGTGCTCAGTAGTGACAGCGTCATGCTCACTGCCTCAAGGCTCATGTGAAAAACTTCACACGTGCAATGGTTGTCTTCGGGTAATTTAGGTATGGGAAGAGTGAGTTTTAGAGCATTTGCAGCAAAGGAAGTATAATGCTATAATGCTAAATTTTAATTTCACAAACATTAAAATGATGCTCTAGCAGTGGAGCTAAATCTATTTTTTTTAGCTTCACTGCTACAGTACACTTCTATCTGCACTGTTCATGAGAGTTAAAAAAAAAAAAATATTATTTTATTTGGTCGGGACTTAAAATAATAAAAAGTCTTTCTTTTTTTTCTCAGTCACCCTCGCCTCTCTCTCTCTCTCTGTCTCTCTCTCTCTCAGTCACTCTCTCTCTTAGTCACTCCATCACCGGCCCAAGTCGACCCAAGCCCCAAGCCTTCGACCCACGCCTCTGCCGGCCTCAACGTCACCGGCCCAAGCCGACCCAAGCCTCTATTGACACACAATCCACGTCTCCGATCCACCGGCCCACGCCTCCCAAGCCTCCGATCCACCACTGTCGCCTATCTCTCTATTCTCTTTGCTGTGATTGAGTTTTTTTTTTTTTTTTTTTAATATATTTTCATATGGGTTTGGTGGCTGTGGTGGTGGTGGTTGATTTTGGCTATGGTAGTGGTGGTGGATGATTTTAACAGTGGGTTTGTGGATTTTGGTTGTGGTGGTGGTGGATGATTTTGGCTTTGGCAGTGTGTTTTGTGGATTTTGGCTATAAGTTTTGTGGTTTATGGTTGTGGTTGTGGTTGTGGTTGTGGAAGTGGCAGTGGCAGTGGGTTGTGGTTGTGGTTGTCATGGCTGGTGGTTTGTGGTGATTGGTGGTGATGGGGTTGTGGTTTTGTTTTTGTTTTTTTGTTTTTTTCTATGTTGTGTTGTGGTTGCCAAAATAGAGTGGTGGTTGTGGCTGTGGTTGATGGTAGAGGTGGTTGTGGCTGTGGTTGATGGTAGAGGTGGTTGTGGTTGGTGTTGTGGGTGTTTTTTGAGTAATGAGATATATTATTTTATTGTAGAAGATATATTATTTTATTGTGATGTTTATATTATTTTATTGTGTTGAAAACTAAAATAGATCTACTGCTGCAGCATGTGTATAGGTAAAATAAATAAAGTAACTTTTGATGGAGCTAAAAAACTAAATTTTTAGCTCCACTGTTGTGGATGCGTGGTAAAAATCAATGTCAAACTTCGAACAGTACCATTGGTGGGTGTGGGGTTATTCTGTAGTGTAGAGATAAACCAAGGGGTTTACTGGTTTAGCTTTAAAAAGGAAGGAAAAAAGCATAATAATTTGGTCCATATGAGTAGAAATGTAGAATCATACTAATGTAGAATAATTTGGTCCATATGAATCGACCTCATAGCAGCTTCAAACCTTCAGTTACATGATATACTTTCACTTTCAGAACTAGTAAAATGCCTAATGCAATGAGGCAAAATGAAGAGGGGAAAAAAATTGTTTACAATTGTACTTAAAATTTTTTTTTTTTAAAAATGGATAATTGTCTCATATTACTTAAGAGAGTGTGTTGTGTGTAGTATAATTTGTCCCACTCTCCCTTAAAAGTTACCATGGCTTTTGAATTGAGTTATAATGTGTCTTTGTGTTAGAACTCCTTTCCCTCTCCCTTATGTGTACGTGTTTGTTTCTAAAAAAAAAAAAAATTGTACTTCAAATAATATTTAGTTGAAAATATAAATTACAACCTTTAAAAATTGTAGGGATGAAGGGTCCAAGAGTGTATATTGGGTCGTGGGCCTTGTCCAAGGACATTTAGCAGTTCGAGGACAGGTAGGCTTTAATTGAAAGGTATCAATTGGTGAGTTATGGAAGGATTCTGGCTATAAAGGTTTGGTAAGATTGTCCGAGGAGAAATGCCTCCTCGGCTAAGTAGAGCAAATGTTAAAAGGTTTGGTTTGTCATTAGGAGCTATGCTCTGGACAATTCTACCGATAAGGATAAACATCAAGAGGGAATAGAATAGAGGGAAGCTAAGAAATATTTAAGAGAAAACTGCTACCACCACGTTAAAAGCTCTGCAGCTTAATATAAAGAAGAAAAACCCCAATTATAGGGGGATTATCTGAGAATCTATAGAAAAAACACTATAGCAATAAGAACTGGACTTGTAATCAAATTGAAAAGAGGCCTATACAAGATCTACTCTCCTCGAACTTTGCCGAGGAAAATTTTCTTTGCACAAAACTTGTTTATCTTTACTTTCTTGTCATCTTTAACCCATTATGATTGTTGTCTAACTCATTGAAATCTAGTTTCCAGCCCACTCTCTAAAAATTCATTGTGTTGGCCTTTTTGGACCTAAATCCTTTTATCTTTTGGGCTTAGTAATCAAAATGTGCCATTAAAAAACTAAGGCAAAAAGCACCTTTTAGTTCTTACATTTTCAGGCGATTCCCATTTTAGTTCCTACATTTTATTTTTACTGCTTTTAGTTCCTATCTTGAAAAATACTTCCTGTTTTAGTCCCTACCGTAACATCAGAAACGGAAAAAGCTGACGTGGCAAATGGCAGAAATAAATAATACTAAATTAATGTCCACGTGGCCTAAATTAATAATAAAAAATGCCAGGTCAACATTTAAATTAAAAAAATTAATTTATTAATTTTAACTAAATATAAAAAATTAAAAACAGAATTAAAAACCAAAAATCACATGAATTGAGATCTAAGTGTGTCTTGAACAAGAACAATAAGAACACAAACCCAGAAATTAAAATCCAAAAATTAAAATTTTCAAAATCACCATTTTCTCAAACCCAGCAAAATCATCAAATCCTAAAACCCCAAAGTACCAAATCAATCAAAAAATACAACACAACCAATCCAAACAAAAAAATCTCAAACTCAGAAAAACCCATCAACCACCACGTCTGAAGAAAGCCACGAACCCAGGGACAAAAAACCCCATCACCCAATGTCAATTCCTTGAACCTAACCCCGAGATCTTTACCGAAGCCTTTGGATCCTTCGAAGTAACGCCTATTGAGAATTGCCTCGTAGAACATGTAAGCCTCGATGAGAAACCTGGCCTCGCTGGTCCGCATGTACTAGCTGAAGTAGAGTTGGCCGATCCGACTTACGATCTCACTAATTTCCCAGCGGTGGAGACCAGAGTCGACGAGCTTCGACCGGTGATCCTGCTGGTACTTCTAGAGCTTCGTGTACACCTTGAAGACCTTGTGGAAGTACTGTTGGCTCGTCATGTGACCGTACACCGGAACGTCTTGAACCCTTGCGAACTTTCGGTCCGCGCCTTCCACTAACGCCCTGAACGTTTGCAAAACGACGTCGTTCTTCTCTCCCATTACCAGGGAAAAAAAAAAAAAAACACGTTTTGCTTCTTCTTCTTTCTCTTAGTAATGGCCACCAGATTTGGGTTTGCTTGAGGTGGGCTTGCTGGGTTCAACTTGCTTGGGATGTGTTTTTTTGAGTTTGAGATTTTTTTGTTTGGATTGGTTGTGTTGTATTTTTGGATTGATTTGATACTTTGAGGTTTTAGGATTTGATGATTTTGCTGGGTTTGAGAAAATTGTGATTTTGAGATTTTTAATTTTTGGATTTTAATTACTGGGTTTGTGTTCTTAGATCTGAGTTTGTGTTCTTGTTGTTCTTGTTCAAGACACACTTAGATCTTAATTCATGTGATTTTTGGTTTTTAATTTTGTTTTTAATTTTTTATATTTAGTTAAAATTAATAAATTAATGTTTTTAATTTAAATGCTGACGTGGCATTTTTATTATTAATTTAGGCCATGTGGACATTAATTTAGTATAATTTATTCTTGTCGTTTGCCACGTCAGCTTTCTTCGTTTCTGATGTAACGGCAGAGACCAAAACGAGAAGCGTTTTTCAGAATATGGACTAAAAGCGGTAAAAATAAAATGTAGGGACTAAAATGGGAATCGTCTAAAAATGTAGGGACTAAAAGGTGTTTTTCGCCAAAAACTAAATAGTAACAACAATGTGAACTTACAATATTAAAATTACAATTGACTAAACTTAAAGAGTGAAATTTGTTTTTTCTTTTTCTTTTTTTGCCTCTTTCTAAAAAAGAAATAATAATACATTTTTATGATTAGAGAAGTTTAACCGTGATTGAAAATGCAAATTTAAAGGATCAAAAAATTAAAATAAAAATTGACAAGACCAAGATGACAATTAACCAAACCCAGGGGATGGTTTCAAATTAAACCTAACACTTTCATGAGTTTTAAATTAAATTGTACACTTTCTAAAACAAATGTTTTAAAATTATACACTCATTTATGGTAACGTGGTTAACAAAAAATGTTTAAACAAAACAACATTATATAGTTATTTCAAGACATGTATTTATTTTATTAAGAAATTATTTCAATCCAAATCACATTACATTGTTTTGTTTAAGTATTTTTCATTAATGACAATGTAGGGTCGATGTTTGGAGCCCAGGCCCAGCAAGTAGGTGATTTTGGCCCAAAGAACCCTAGACAATGAATTTGTAGAGAGCGGGTTACAGAACTAGGGCTTGACGAAGTGAATGATAGTTAATTTTTAGGCCATGCAGCGGTTGAACGTAAGAATGTCTCCTTTATGTTCATTGGATGTTTGGTCCGAGGAGACGTATGGGTGCACCTCTATTTCTGATTAAAAGCTATAGTCTTCCTCTCTCTATTTCTCCTTCTTTTTTCTCCTTTTTCCGATCCCCTCTTCATGGGGATGCCATTCTCTTATATAGCCTCCTTAAAGTAATAAGAGCCTTACATTTGTTGATCATCTGGACCTTCACTTGAGTGCCTGTCCCATTGGACATCCACCCTACCTTTCTGTGAGTTGCAGTGGCCAAGGTAACACTGTTCGTCTGTCCTCTCCATATTAATGCGGCCAGAAAAGTAGTTTCCTTGCATTTAATGTGGCAGTTGTGGCCTCCCCTTGGACATCCTATACTCTCGTTCTTCTCCCTGCTTTGTGAGGCTCATCCTTACTACCAATATTTGTTTGGAATGATTCCTCATTATGGATAGGGTGCACGTTGGGCCCATATTTGGCACGTCCGAGGAGACATTCCTCCTCGAACATCTTTTTAAATAAGTTTGGACTTATTAGGTTTAGGCTAGAAGTCTTTTTGGCGCCCCATTTTCTTCTTGGTTGTAGTTGGACTCTGTATGGGGCCCAAGGCCCATTGTTTGATTTGGGAATTTTACCCTTACAGACAACATAGTAAATGGGTATATGATTTGAATTGAAATAATTTTTATAAAAAAATATTTATAATTTAATTTAAACCTTCTAAAATTGTTAATTTGAAACCAATATGAATTATGGGGTTTAAAACGTATTTTATGCTTGTAAGGACCAGATTTGAGTCCCTAGCCTAAAAGATGAATGTCATACGTCCAAAAAACCCAAAACAATGAATTTGTAGAGAGTGAGTTGGAAAACTAGGTTAAAATGGGTTGGACAACAAATAAAGTAGGCTCATTTGACAATAACCGGAAAATAGATTGAATTAAACTAAAGAAAATCATGGGCTCAATTTACATCTTTTTTTTTTTTTTTTTTTTTTTTTTTTTTATATTATAAAGTTTAGTCAAGTTTTGAAGTAAATAATATTTAAATAAATTACACTAACACTCTTGAGTAGACTTATTATATCAGATTTTCAAGAAATCTCAATCAGTTACTTTTTCCACACCCAAATAATCAAAATAATGGATACTTGTCATTTCCTGAAATCGAATATAGCAGATCACTATGACTATAGCCCTTGGGAAATTTAGCAAGTCTAATTTTGCTTTACCTTAATAGTGTCACTGTAATTTACCCTAAATATTGTTTCATCCCGATTTCCTCTACGTGGCTTCTTTTTTGAACTACACTCAGATCAAAAATATATTTAAAAACAGTAGCACGACCAAGCTTAAAAATCCAAATCCAATAATAAATTAATCAACCTACTCATGGCTATTTTATATAATTTTTTTTTTTTTTTTATATCTAGGTTTGGTTCAAGAGAAAATTGCCAAGGATGATCTGGTTAGAGGGACAATGGGATCTAAAAAGTGAAATCATATATTCAATGTGTTTTCCTCCCCCAAAAAGGAAAAAAAAAAAAAATCAAATTACACTGACACTCATAAGGTATAATGAAATGAGACTCGTTATACTCGATTCTTAAGAGATGAGACTTCGCTCCAAAATAATCAAAACAATTGATACTTCACCCTTTTTCCCACCCCTAAAATAATTCAAAAAATGGAATGGAATGTCAATTATTTGATCATCTCTTCAAAATTGAGTATAGAGAGTTTAGTCCAGCATATCTTGAGTTTGTCAATATAATTTACCAAGTGTGAATTTACAACTCGCTTGAAGATGAGATTTCAACTATTCACCTTTTAAGTAAATCACACGTTGAAGATGTACGGAGTATTTCATCCAAAGCTAAAATTACATCTTTAACATGCAATTTAATGTTTCAAATTTAGAATCTCTTGCTATCTTGGCAAGTTCCATCACAACAAGAAATTTCATCTTCAAGATGCCGATGCAATTTCAAATAACATTGCATTATTTTTCAAATAATTGATATTTTTATATTAAAAGATAGATTTCAACCAAATCAGTCCCAGTACGTGCTGCAAAATTAATTAGTATGTAAATGAATCCATTTATAATTAAATAAGGCAAATTTTCCCATTAAAACAGAGAAAAGAGACAAATTTAATAGATCATAGAATTTAATATCTTAATAATATAGACAAAAAAGATGCATATTTTTTTTTATGCAACAAGATTCGAGGTAAAATCAATGATCAAGAATTCAAGATGAATCAAACCAACGCCACACACCCTTGGTGCGATGGTCACTCTATAAGTATAAGTGCTTGTGGGGTGTGGAGGGCAAGGGCCAGGGTTCAAGTTTCCAGGAGGGAGCTTCACACACAGTGGCGGAGCCAGGAATTTAGGCCAGGGGGGGCAAGATTAAAAGAGAAGATTAAAAGTAAAAAACTAATCTAAAAAAATTTAAACGTGAATATTAAGAGTATGTAATATACTTGTGAATATTTAAAAGTGACTCAATGACTTGAATGTTTTTAAAAACTCACCTTGAATGCTTTTAAAAACTCAACAGAAACTCTAATAGCTTATTTGAAAGGAGGGAGAGTAGAAGAGAGTAAAGTAGAGGGAGCGATAGTAAGTTAAATTATCTTATTTGGATTTTTTTTAAGGGAGGAGGGGGAAGGACTTGGAGGGATTCTATCTACTTCTAACCCCTCATTTTTAATTCCCCAAAATTAGAGAAATTTAGAGTGAGAGTAGAGTATATAAATGTTTGACCAAATGAATTACTAAATTTAACTTTACCATATTAACAAAATTACAAACTATGAAAAAACTAATTAATTTCTTTCCCTTGTTTAATTTTAAAAACATACAAAAAAAAATTTTATTTTTTATTTCTTATGGAAGGTGTGCTTTATACTGTATTATATATACACTGTTTTTTTCAGAGTTCTATTAGTATTAGGCTGCTGTGATTCCTATTCCGTATAGGCATATAGCATTAGCAGTAGGTTTTTTATTTTTTAATCATTACTAGATGGGACCCATAGTTTTATATTAGAGTTATAGTAGTCTTAGAGTTTATTAGTTAAGGCCGTGAGTTCTGAAACATGTAGCAGTAAATAGAAAAGTTTTTTTGTCTTTTGTGTAGAGGGGCAAAGAATACATTTCAATGCAATGTACTGTCATTATTAGTAAAAACTTTGGGAAGTTCAGGGGGGCACCTGCCCCCCCTCGCCCCTCCCTCCCTCCGCCCCTGTTCACACACATATACACTTAGATTAGGATAGAGTAGAATTCTATCTTGTAAAAAAAAAAAAAAAAAAAAAGATGAATCAAACCAAGTATCCAACTGAAAAAGAAATACTATTCAAAGATAATTATGAAAAATATAATTTTATATAAAGTAGAAAATACTCAACGATGGGAATGAATACTGATTCTGCTTTGGAATGGGAGGGCATCCCAGGGATTTTGACATTTTCTGTGTTATACTCTTTTCAGCTAGCCGTATCTGCGCGACTTAAGCGTGTGGTTACTGGCTAGCTATGGCCTAGCGTGCGTGACAGCCAAACCAACTTACTTTTTTTCCAAAAAACAAATTTTACTTGAATGCAATTGCTCAGAGATAGAGAAGACAAATTTGAATCTCCAGGTTCACATGGAATGATCCATCCTTCATTGTTTTTACCAAATTAAATGAACAAAAGGCAATGGCACTGTTTTTATTTAATGAAGACAATCTTTCTTGTTTGCATATGAATTAGGTTGTATCACAGAGGAGAGAGAGAGAAAAGAATAGTGACAAAGCGGAAGAGGCATTAGTATAAAGACAAACATAAATCCTCAATCATGTAAAATTATTCCAACAAAAAGTCTGCCTTTGCAAAAGCTTAAAACTTTTAATTTTTTTATTATTAATTAATTAGTATTTTTTTTGTGGGCTCTGATTATTCTTGGGTGTTGGAGAGGGTCCCTTCATTTCAAAAAGCCGAGGAAGAAGTAAGGGCATTGCCCTTTTCTTTTAGGTCTTATATTAGTCTTTTCCAATCAAAAAGATTGAAATTATATTTGGATTTGGTTCAAAGGAGAGACCATTCAGCAAAGTCTTTGGTGAGCTAAAAAAGTGAAGGGAAAAGTTGTAATCATGGCGATGTAAATTGGGGTTGACGGACCCATATGTTTACCTTCTAAACGTACGGTTGCTGGGTTTTTGTTTGCTACATCCATATGCATGCAAGAAAAGCGTGGTGCATGACTCTGACTGCTGCTTCTCTGATTTGTCTTCCACGCATTTGAGCTGTAAAAGTATCCCACTAATTGTTTCACACTTTCTTTCTCACCGGATGGTTAGTATGAAATAGAAATCGACATGGAGATGAACTTTCCCTGTATCTTTTTATTAAATACAAATTTTAAAAGTCTAATAGAGTAATAGTTTAATGATATGTTCCTATTATATTTTCACGTTCTTAAAATTTTAAGAAAATAAAAAATTAATAATTATATCATCAATTAAATATTTAAATTTTAATTATCTAAAGTTATGCATAAAAAAAAATAATTATCATGGAGATGAACTTTCTCCGTATCTTTTAATTAAGTACAAATTTTAAAAATTTAATTGTCTGATGGCATGTTTTTATTATGTTATTATATTTTTCATACTTGTAAAATTTTAAAAAGATAAAAAATCAATAACTATTTATCAATCATATGTTTAAATTTCAAATTTTTTGTAGTCTAAATTTATGTATTAAAAATAAATTTATTAATCAAATAGTAAATAACATCTAGGATTTACGACTAGTTGAGTAACCTTAGATGTAAAAAAAAAAAATATATATATATATATATATATATATATATATAAGGGGAGTTTGAAGGCTTTCTAGGTTGGAGAGAAACATTTTCCAACATTGTTTGTGTTTCACTATTCTATCAATTACAACTTTTTTTTTTTTCTATTTTAAACTTTAGTGACCTCAGAAGGAAATAAAAAATATATGTTGCAAGTTGTGATTAGTAAAATATAAGATGGAATAAAAAATACATAAGGGTGTGATAAGATTTATGTGTTTCTAATTTGTGATACACCTTATTACTTTTAGGGATTTTGGTGATTAGAAATGCATCAATCATGAATTATGATGAATGAAAAGTTTTATCCTTTAGAAAAAAATGGAAAAACCTCTGAACATGTGCAACGCGCATGTCTAAAAGTTAGTATAACCAAATTTTTAAAAACAAGTGGAATTTTAACCATAGATTTAATTCTATAATTTGAGGATTTTTTAAAGCCAAGGCAGTTTAACCATGGGAAGTACAACTGAAATTTGAGAATATTTTAAAGCAAATGGAATTTTAACGACGGAGGGTATAATTCCAAAATTTTGGAATTATTGAAAGCAAACATAGGGTTTAATTCCAAATTTTAAAAAATCTTAGAAGTTGGGAAGATGTTAACCATGGAGGGTCCCGATGCATGCATGCATACATTCGAGAGGTGGTTTTGATAATAACATTCAATGTATAGACGATCTTGAAATGCTTTTAGAATATAATTATTTTCTTTGTTAATAATTTGATATTTGAGGGAGAGATTTGAACCCTAATGTCACCATTAAAAACACTAAAATGTATTGATGGGAATGACGATGCTGCATCCCTAGACGAAGATAACGCTAGTGACGGAGGAAGCATCCTTGACGAAGTCATCAGGAACAACGAAGAAAGCTATCGTCACTGATGAAGACAGGGAGTCACTCAATGCAGTCAATCAATGACTTGAGCGGTTACGAAATCAACTCAGCAGACCATTGGGAACCTCTTAAAAGTCTCATCATTGGACCAGGGGCATTACTTGAGAAAGCATTAACCATCCCAACGGCTAGCCCCCAAGGTTGCAGGTATAAAGCTCCCACACAGTCAGTAAAAAGGTACGAAATATAAAAACACAGATCCACATCTTGATTTTCGACTATTTTTATCATTCTAACTTTGGCATCGGAGACGTTGTGGCAGACACCACACCGGTGACCATCGTTGAGCATATTCTCTCGCACCACGAAGGATTCCATCCGTTCACCGTTACTGACGATCCTGTGCATCATCAGTTTGGCGCCGTCTGTGGGGACGAGTTTTCAGATTCACATTCGAAAACGTAGTTTCCATCATTTCTCCATATTCAGATGGAATCCAACCCAGATTCAGCAACCTTGGCCCAGCAAGTTCAAGCCCTTGTAGCCACCATTGAGGAACTCACCAGACAGAACCAGGAAATGAAGCTGCGGCTCCAGCAGGTTCAACAAGCTCAACAGGAAGAAAACCGGTCCAAGGGTAACACGGAGGGAGAGGGGGATAGCCAACAGAGGGAAACCCCCCGGAGACCAATTACTCCGGACGAACAGAACTCAGATCTTCTTCGGGAAATGAGGAAAGAGATGGACGAACTAAGGAGCGCTATCAAAGAAAAGACAGACCGGAGCGTAGACAAAATGATAAGGGCTACAGATTCGCCCTTCACTGCAGCGGTACTTGATTGCCCTGTGCCGTCAAAGTTTCGCCTGCCTCAATTAGAGCCCTTCGACGGACTCAAGGACCCTCAGGATCATCTTAATACCTTTAAGACGACTCTGGGTCTCCAGCAGCCACCTGACAAGATATTGTGTCGTTCCTTCCCTACGACTCTCAAAGGAGCTGCAAGAGAGTGGTTTACTAAGTTGCCAAACTCGTCCATAGACAACTTCGATCAGCTGAGTAGTGCTTTCTTGCGCCACTTCATAGGGGGACAACGCCCAAGGAGACCAGTAGATTACTTACTCACCATAAGACAAGGAGAGAAGGAGACTCTGAGGTCATATGTCAAGCGATTCACCCGGGAAACCCTGGAAGTGGACGAAGCTGATGACAAGGTGCAGCTGACGACCTTCAAAGCAGGGTTGAGATCCAGAGACCTTGTGGCCTCTCTTGCAAAAAATCCCCCGAAGACAATGGCTGAGATGCTCCTGAAGGCACAAAATTACATGAACGCGGAAGATACTCTAGCTGCCATAAAAGATACTGAGAGACTAGGGGACAAGTCCAAAGGGGAAGACGACCACAGAGGGCAAAAGAGAGACAGACCAGAACGTCGGAACAATGACGGGAATAGAAGGAGAGACGACAAAAATCCTCGTCAGGTAAAATTTACTCCTTTGGTTATGCTTGTTGACAAGATTTTCACGCAGATCAAGGACGAGCATCATCTCAAATGGCCCAGGCCATTACACTCGTCCCCCAACGTACGTGACAAGAACAAGTATTGCCGGTTCCATAGAGACCACGGCCACAACACAGAAGATTGCAGAGACCTGAAGGAACAAATAGAGGAATTAATACGGAAAGGAAAGTTACAGAAATATGTAAAGAAATGAGAATATAGCAAGTTCAGAGACGACAACAGGACCCAACATGAATCCTTTACTCGGGATGACGACCATCTGTCCCAGCCTCCACGCAAAGTGATCAGGGAGATAAACATGATCACGGGAGGACCATCCTCAGGAGGATCATTCAAATCACTCAAAAAAGCATGCCACAGACAGGTGAACAGCGTCCACACCATGCCTCCGTCCAAGCACCGACGAACACACCAAGACATGTCCTTTAATGAAGGAGACGCCAGGGGAGTAAAGCAGCCTTACAACGATCCCCTGGTCATAGTGCTGAATATAGAAGGGTTCAATACCAGAAGGATCCTTATTGATAACGGGAGCTCAGCGGATATCATCTACCTCCCAGCCTTCCAGCAGCTGAGATTAGATTCAAAAAGGCTCCGCCCTTTTGACTCTCCGCTCGTCAGCTTCAGTGGAGACAGGGTCTACCCCAGGGGAATAGTGACTCTGACGGTGACAGCAAACAACGACGTGGGTGAAGTGAAGGGTGACCAAGTCCTGGCAAGGGAATGCTATCAGGCCGTATTGGCAAGAAAGGAGAACCACACGTGGACGATTGAAGAAAAAGAGGAGGGCGGGATGGAGACCCTGGAAGCAGTGGAGCTGGTAGAAGGAAATGCGGACAAGACGACCAGGATAGGGACGACGCTAAGCCCCGAGATGAGAACGAAACTCATAAAATTCCTTAAGGGGAATCTAGATGTCTTTGCATGGAGTCACGAGGACAAGCCAGGCATATCTCCAGAAGTCATCCAGCACAGGCTGAATGTGGACCCCAGCAGGAAGCCCGTTCAGCAACGACGAAGAACCTTCGCTCCAGAACGAGATCAGGCAGTAGCCGAGGAAGTAACCAAACTCTTGACGGCTGGATTCATACGGGAAGTATATTATCCAGAATGGCTCGCCAACGTCGTCCTGGTAAAGAAAGCAAACGGAAAGTGGAGAATGTGTGTAGACTTCACCGACCTGAACAAAGCATGCCCCAAGGACAGCTTCCCTCTACCAAGGATAGACCAGCTCGTGGACTCCACCGCCGGACACAAGCTACCGACGTTCATGGACGCCTTCTCAAGGTACAACCAGATAAAGATGGCTGAAGAAGACCAGGAGAAGACTGCCTTCATCACAAGCCAAGGACTCTACTGTTATAAGGTAATGCCCTTCGGACTGAAAAATGCTGGAGCTACATATCAGAGAATGGTAAACAGAATGTTCAGCCAACAGATTGGCAGAAACATGGAGGTGTATATAGACGACATGCTCGTCAAGAGTAAGGAAGAGCTCACACATCTGGACGACTTGGAGGAAACTTTTGCAACCCTCAAGAAACACCAGATGAAACTGAATCCAAGCAAATGTGTTTTTGGAGTAGCCTCGGGGAAGTTCTTGGGATTCATGGTGTCCCAAAGAGGGATAGAAGCAAATCCAGAAAAAGTACGAGCAATCATTGACATGGCCTCCCCCAAAACCGTCAAGGATGTTCAAAAACTCACAGGCAGAATAGCAGCTCTAAACAGGTTCGTCTCTAGGGCCACAGACAAATGCCTGCCCTTCTTTAAGACATTGAAGCAGGCCTTTGCTTGGACCGACGAGTGCGAAACAGCCTTCCAAAAGCTAAAGCAATACCTGAGCAGTCCGCCTCTCCTAAGCCCGTCCAAAGAAGGAGAAAACTTATACCTGTACCTGGCGGTGTCAGCCTCGGCAGTAAGTGCAGCTTTGATTAGAGAAGAGGACAAGAAGTAACTCCCAGTTTACTACGTCAGCCAAGCTTTCCAAGGGGCTGAGTCCAGATACCCAAGGATCGAAAAGATTGCGTTTGCACTAATAGTGGCCTCGCGCAAGCTCAGGCAATATTTCCAGTCAAATCCTATTCTCGTAATGACGGACCAGCCAATCAAGAAGTCAATGAGCAAGCCAGAAGCAGCAGGGAGAATGGTCCAGTGGGCGATTGAACTTAGTCAATTTGACATTGAATACCATCCAAGAACAGCAATCAAGGCACAAGCTCTGGCGGACTTCATTGCAGAATTCACGTTCCCTGACGAAGACAGTATTACCGACGAAGCAGATAAACTAATAATACAGACTAATGGTTCGTCAGCCCAAAAGAAGGGGGGAGTAGGGGCCATCATAACCACCCTCGACGGAGAAGTACTGAAATATGGAGTCCAGCTAAAGTTCCCAGCTACCAATAATGAAGCTGAATACGAAGGAATACTGACGGGACTAAGGCTTGGGAAAGCTCTTGGTGCCAAGAATTTGTTGATCCAAAGTGATTCGAAACTAGTAATTGGACAGATCAAGGGAGAATACGAGGCAAAAGAAGAAAGGATGCAGAAGTACCTCAAGTTGGCAAGGCAGTTAGCCCAGGAATTCGATGCAGTGGAGTTCATACAAATTCCGAGAAGTCAGAACATGGGGGCTGACGAAGTGTCAAAACTAGCGTCGTCAAAAGAAGAAGGGACTAGCACGGACCTGGCGATGGAAGTCCAAAAACACCCTAGTATTGAGGAATTTGCGACCTTCACCATCCAGGGCGCCGACACCTGGATGACGCCCATAGTGTCATTCTTCCAGGATGGGCACCTACCTCAAAACTTTGAAGAAGCCAGAAAGATCAAGAAGAGGGTAGCCAGATTCACGATCCTGAATGACGTCCTGTACAAGAGAGGCTTCTCAATGCCCTACTTAAAGTGTGTCGACGAGGAAGAGGCCGAATACATCTTGGAGGAAGTACACAGAGGAGTTTGTGGCGACCATGCTGGCTCCAAATCCCTAGTAAACAAAGTAGTAAAAACAGGATATTTTTGGCCAACCATGCAGGCGGACGCTGCTGAGATCGTCAGGAGGTGTGACAAATGCCAACGATACGGGAATGTGCAGCGGCTTCCAGCGGAGAAAATGACGACCATATCTTCCCCATGGCCATTTGCACAATGGGGAATCGACATGTCTGAGAGAGCCCTTAGGTCCTCTGGGGTAACAACCTCATGAGCCCTGTCCAAGGCCAACCTCTCATCGTCCCATATTGTTGACGAACAAACATCAGCCTTCTTCTTCTCCTTCCCTTTACCAGCCACGCGCTGCCTTTTTGAGCCAAGAGTAACGATCTCCTCTATTGACGTAGTTGGAGAGGCAGTTCTCGTCGTCTCCAGAGCTATGGGAGGAATGGTACTAAGGGGAGTGGGAGCAGGGCCCTTTCCGGTCACGCGCACGACCTTCTTCCCTAGATTGGACAGGGGCTCGTCCTTCTTCGACCTCATCTTCGCGTACATATCCTTGTTAAACTTTGTCATCATCTCTGCAAGAAGAAAACACTTGTCAAAAATGCCTAAGTACACAAGAAGAATCAGCAGTGACGAGGATAATACTTACTCTTTTTTCCTTCAATATCAAGCTGACGAAGAACGTAAGGCGACGGGTCGGGACCGAGGTTGTAAAATGCAAGAGACCGGGGGTCAACCAATTCGTCCCAGCTCTCAATCGTCTCTGCGTACCCGATCGCAGTCTCGATGCGCTCCTTGTAACGGCTCTTAAGCCCAGGTCGTCTCTTAACTAGGCCAAACGAAGAAACAAAGGAGTTAGCAAAACCAGAAGCTCAAAAGTAGCAAAATTAAACGACGGGGAGAAATACTGACGCACCTAAGGTCGGGGTTCCCCACCGACGGAGCAACCTCGGGATATCACCCCAATCACTGCTGGATTGAGTCTCGAAGTCATCCCCAGACACAAAGAAAAAGCGCGACTTCCAATACCTGAATGAAGAGGGCAAGCCCTTGACAATCCTAGTCTTTCTCTCCCAGGGGACTAACTCATAATATCCCCACTCTTTGGATTCTTTCAAGTGGTACAAGTAGGTGAGCTCAGCCATCCTGATCATATCCCCGTTGGAGGCCAACCATATTTGCATACAGTTAATCACGATCCTCCACGAGTTAGGCATGAGCTGCCCGGGGGCAATACCGAAATGAGCTAGAAGTTCCATCAGGATCGGGTGGACGGGGAATCTAAGCCCGCAGGTGAAAGTTGACTCATAAAAACATATTTCACCTGGGAAAAAGTGGCAGGCCCTATCTTCTTCCCTGGGTAGACGAACACGAACCCTAGATGGGAACTGAAACCTATCCTTGAATCTATTTACGGTTTCAGCGTCCAGGCCACAAACCTCCTCGAGGGCGTAAAAAGCCCTAACCACCCGTTGGCTAGAGACGGCTGTATCTCCTTCAGCCGGGTCGTCACTAGAAGACAACCCTGTCTCAAGATCGCTAGATCTAACCTCAGACATTGACCCACTCCTAGCTAAACCCTCGAACCAATTCAGCGATTGACGGAGCAAGGGCAACAAGTCGCCCAAAACCACGCTCAGACAATTACCCTCAAACACAAAATTTTCCAGAAACGGATAAGTGCCCAAAGACCCCCCTAGACGCGCGAAAAGGAAGGAGACCGACAGACAAGCTATCCTAACCTCCAAACTATCAACCATGGAAATGCAGAAATCAAAGGGGCAGAAGAATACGACTCAAACTAAATCCCCAAAAAAGAAGAAAAACAGAAACCAACAACAGAAGAAGAATAAAAGGAAACATAGAATCAGGAATTATGCAAAAAAAAAAAAAAAAAAAAAAAAAAAAGGAAGTAAAAGGAAAGAGACACGCACCTCCAATGGCGGAACGGCGAAAACACGGCGCAAGGTGATTTGGAGAAGAAAGAAAGTCTCAAAAGAACGCTCAGAGTATCACTGAAAAATTTTCTGTCTTTGCTCTCTGAAAAATGAAAGAAAAAATTAAAGAAGAGAAGTTTTAAACTTAGGCCAAAAAGCGATTGAAAAACCAGCGGGAAACCCAAGGGTCATACCATTAATTCCACGGATCGTCACGCGCCACGTGGCCATGATTGCCTGTAGCGCCGCCACTAAGCATTAAAAGCGGAACAGAACCCCAAGAGTCACAAGAGAAGCTTTTCATCTTCTGTGATCATCATGACACGTCACCGACGACCACAGAACCTGGGGGGCAATTGATGGGAATGACGATGCTGCATCCCTAGACGAAGATAACGCTAGTGACGGAGGAAGCATCCTTGACGAAGTCATCAGGAACAACGAAGAAAGCTATCGTCACTGACGAAGATAGGGAGTCACTCAATGCAGTCAATCAATGACTTGAGCGGTTACGAAATCAACTCAGCAGACCGTTGGGAACCTCTTAAAAGTCTCATCATTGGACCAGGGGCGTTACTTGAGAAAGCATTAACCATCCCAACGGCTAGCCCCCAAGGTTGCAGGTATAAAGCTCCCACACAGTCAGTAAAAAGGTACGAAATATAAAAACACAGATCCACATCTTGATTTTCGACTATTTTTATCATTCTAACTTTGGCATCGGAGACGTTGTGGCAGGCACCACACCGGTGACCATCGTTGAGCATATTCTCTCGCACCACGAAGGATTCCATCCGCTCACCGTTACTGACGATCCTGTGCATCATCATCAACTAATTGAGTTAAAATGTCATTGATAGAATATGAAAATTTGTTTATGACAAATATAGTGAGTTATTGATTTAAAATTGAGACTCTTTGTACAAAAAATAGATGACATCAATGTATTTAATTATTTTTATTTACTTAGTATCTGCACCCACCGAAGAAAAATCTTGACTCTCACAGTTAACCTTCAATAATATTGATCATGTGGGAGATCACACTCAAAAAAATAGCTACAACTAAACCTCTATAAAAGAAAGGAATACCATTTGGTTTAGGGGCTGCCTCTCTCTCTCGGATTATCTCTAACTTTTTCAGGGACCCTCTCAATTGAGGACATACTACCAAGGACCCTCTCTTTACTTGTCCAACTCTTTCTCTAATCTTAGTCTTCTCATGCTTTTCATTTGGCACCTAACTTCAGCATAGCCTCCTTAAATCACTAAATTTATTGTAGGAATGTCAATCGAACTAGATTATTTGGACTCACTATAAATCATAATATTTTGATTAATGTTTTAAGAACATACAGACCACAATGACTCTTTTTTCTTTTTCTTTTTTCATTGAATTTGCTAATTAAAATGAAGTGGGAGAAAACCATCCGAAGATGTAGCAAATTGGGCCAAAGGTTTCAGTTAGGAATATATTTATTTTTGAATGGATAAGGAAAGAATATATTTATTTTTTAATGGATTAGGAAAAAATATTTTTATGGAAAACTGTTTCTAAGGATGTATTAGTATCAAATAAAGAAGAGCAAGAAGATGAAGCTGTACACGCAGGAAACAGGGGCGAGCAAGAAGAAGAAGTGGACAGAACGGCAAGTAGTTTAGCTTAATGAAAACGACTTGTAGTGTAGCCTCTTTGTATATACTTACTTAGTGTTCACATGTGACACACGTGTTAAAGTTAGTTTTGTGTTAGTTTTTCTGTTAGCATCTTTTCTGCTAGTTAGTTGCTTGCTCAGGCTTGTATATATAGATTAGCTTCTCTGTGATTCTAATTATTTAATTAGAAATCATTTTCCCAAATCTAGTTTTCACAATTAGTGCTCTCCAGCATAGAAAGTTAAATATAGTAGTGAAGATTATTTTGAATAAAGTTTTTGTCACGATATTTAGGTAGAAAGTGTTGACAACTTGATTCCTTGTGTCCACTACCCTGACTTTTAATACATATTATTGAGCCATCATGACAATTTGTTTCATTCTAGCCCTCCACCTAACCTCTCTTTCTTTACTAAACACTTGCTTTAGCCTCTTCTAATTTTATCTTAAGTTAGCACTTGAATTATTCTTCTACTTTTGGTGGGCCTTTTCATTGGTAGTGGCACGTCTCGAAGAAATAGTGAATGATCCTTGGATCTGGGCTCGTCATGAGGAGTCCAAGTAGAAACTATCGCCAATTGGACTGTTCCTTAGCTTGCAATTGGATCTGGGCTCGTCATCGGGTCTACACATGCACAAAAAAAAGAGGTGAACAAAGGATTCTAGCAGGGCCTAGATTTATTCATCCAGTTTCATATGGACTCAGCATCAATGTCACTACTACGCACTACCCAATAGGACTAGTTAACATCGTAGATCTATTAAATGCATTAATTGAAGTACTGTGAAATAGACTCAAAGAATTTTACTTTGTTCAATTTTTATTTAAAAAAAAAAAATGGTAAAATATTATTTTGGTCCCTAAATTTTATCAAAAATTTGTTTTTCATCCCAAAACTTTAAGAAGTTCATTTTTCGTCCCTAAACTATTGAAAAATTCATATTTCTTCTCTAAACTATTAAAAATGATTTATTTATGTCTTTAAACTTTCTTAAAATTTGGTTTTTCATTCCTAAACTATTGAAAAGTTCTTTTTTCATCATTATTTTTGTTTCTATACTATTCAAAAAACTATTTACAAAATTTAGGGATGAAAAAAAAAACTTTTTAAAGTTTAGGGACGGAAAAATTTTTTTTAGTAAAATTTAGGAACCAAAATAGTATTTGTAAGGACACGATTCGTGGCGGACCGTAACAGTGTCGGGTTCGCACGTGAAAAGGCCCTAACAATATCATTTGTAGAGCGTGGGTTTGGAAGGCTAGGCCTTGATCGACAGGCGGTGGGTTTTTCGTGGTGTTCATACAAGGTTAAGTTTTCCTTCACCCCTGGAGTCTTTCTCCTGGAGGTGGGCTGGGAGGCTCTGGTTTTTGGCCATTTTTCCCAGCCTCTCCTTTAGGTTACTGATTTTTCCTTTTATACTCGCCTGTGTTCATTGTCCTTCGTCCACGTATAGGGTCAACATTTCCAAGGCTGATATTTGTCCCATCAGCCCATATTCAAAGTTGTTGGGGGTGATTGTAAAAGCCAAAGAATGCGGCTCTGTCAGGTTCAGAGCATTAAATGGCAGTAACAGCAGCTTTCCCTGGATATTTTAGATCTTTCTTCCAAGTTTCAGTCCTATACCGTTTTTACCCTTCTTTCTAGGGGTACTTTGGGTCTGCCGAGGACTGAACTGCCCTCGGCAGTATCCAAAGGCTATCTTGTTGAGTTTGGGCCATAGCCCTCCTCGGTTTGGGCCTTTGGATTCTCCCCGGGTAAATGATCCTAGCCCATAAATCATTTGGGCCCCACAATAGCCCCTTAAAACCCGGCTGTCCAACCTCTTGGTTGGAAAGGGGGATTTTGGTGATGTCGAACCTCTTCTTACGGCCCAATCAATTCGGCCTATTAATAATGCTGGCGGCTCTTCATCTGCCCAAGAAATGCACCGGTCTACGAGACAGTTTTTTGATTTCGCGCTTGATGCGTTCTTACCGTTTGGGTATCCAAAACGCGCTTTTAATGGCCACTATTTACGAGACTACTTTAATTCGGCGGTTTGTTTTGATGGGGTGGAGAAACGGAACCGGCATGTTTGTGTTTGCAGATTCCTTTGGAGATCTGAACCTATTAAATGTCTCCCGCTCCACCCTCTGTATAAGAAGGAAGGGAGGAGGTTTTTGTTTTTGTAAAGAATCCCTTTTCGTCCTTCTGAGATTTGAAATACTTGGCCTCCCCTAGGGTTCATTTTACCCACTGGTTTATACACTAAATCGTGATACACTTTACCATAACAACGAGTGATGCAGGAGCCAAACCCCTCCCATAAACGCCACGTTCCAATAAAGCTCATTATGGCTCGATCGGGACAGGGATGGCGAAGACTCAAAATCAACCTCACCCTTCTTTTAGTCAAAATCCGAAGCAGGGACTTGTCACGTCAAACTTTCGGCGTGACTGAGTCGAGGACACCCATCATCAGTACCAACCGCTCTCCTATGAGCATACCTAGTATGGCTCCAGTGTGTTGGGAGTCAGGATCGAGGCAGGGACTAAGTGTCTCTACTTCTTCCTTTCTTCCTTCACTGGTGCTATCCTCCGTTTCCTTTTCTTAGTCTTCCCAGCACCAGATCCATTCTGGTGCTTTCACTTTTCCCTCTTTTGCTCCTTTTTCTTTCTTTTCATCTCTTCTCTCTTCTTCTCCTCCTTCTTTACTCATGTCCTCCATCTTCTTCATTCATCCCCTCCATCTTTTTCATTGATTTCTTCCTTACTATTTCCTTCTCCTTCATTTTTTCCCAAAGAAGGTTCTTATCGTAATATGAGCAGTATTGAGGCAGAGATTGGAGAGACTTTGAAGACGAGTTTAAAAGACGCCTGACAGTTTATTTATCTGTACTATGGATGTAATTATTGCTTAGGCAGTTCGCATTTTGTATAGGCTCGTTTGAGCCCCTCTTTGTATGTTGTAATAATTTTTCGTATTAATAAAAGTTGTTATTTTATTTCGCATGTTTTGTCTCTATGCCTTTTTTTTAAATTTACAAACGCTGCTCGGCACAATAATATAGCATCTAAATCAATGACGACTAAGAGCAAAATACTTGATAATAAAAAGATGTCGCCATAACTTTAATAGAAATGCTTGGCACAATAAGGCCGACCAGTGAAAAGTAATACTTACCCCATGCTAGCCGAGGAGAAAAACGAATGCTTGATGCCGTGTAAGGAATAACCATTTGAAGATATATCACCCACCAAATGAACAGCCTTCTTAGACGACTGAATGCTGGGGCGTTCCACCACCTTCCTTACACCTTTGTTGGTCTTAACCTTTTATGGTGTTTAAGCCGTGGATGAAGTGACCTGGCATTTTTATCAAGTAGCCCATCTTACGAAATTCAAACCTTTTCTTATCCAAGTATTTGGTTTCCCCGTTGGCTTGAGTCCGAGGACCATACAAGACCTTGGTTCAGTTTATCCCTTTCCTCAGGTATCTCACAAGTTGCCGAGCAGGAGGTTGTCCTCGGCAACGGTTATTCCCCGGCGTGGGCCGTAGTCCGAGGACCCCCATGCAGAACGGGCCTGGGCCGCGATTTTACTAAGCCCACAAATTAAGAGGCATTTCTGTAGTCTTTGGTCACGCGGTACTTTTTGGCGTCCCAGTGTTCGAGGTGCGCCTTTGCGAGACTCCTTTAATCTCAGGTTTGTAGACGACATTGGAAATCGAGCCAGAGACGTTTTGTCTGTAGCGTTCCTTGGGACGCTGCATGAATTAAATGCCACCACCTTATCTTTTAAATAAATAGGAGAGAAAGTTGTTTTACTTTCGCACAAACCCTTCAGTCTTTTCTCCTAGTACATCATGTTTGAGGCGAGGATTGGGGCAAAGGAACTCTCTCCGCCACAAAGGTGCCGTGTCCTCCTGAGACTCCAGATAGTGAGGTACGGGCAAAGGAAGCATGAATTCAAGAGAATATTCTAGTTTGACAGAGGGGAAAGGGTGTTTCTCCCTTTTTTAGTCAAAATCCGAAGCAGGTTCTGTTCATGCCAGAATTTTGGTGTGTCAGAAGAAAGGTTCTCCGCCCCCAGCGCCTCTGCCTTGTGGCAGGAAAATTTTTGGTGAAGGCTCCTCAACTTCCGGCTCCCTGCACCTTTCCCTCAGCGGTGTGAGGCTTAAGTCGGGTTCTTTTGCTGCCTGAGTTATGGGCGTGCAAAAGCATTGAGGAGGAATAAGGTCTCGAGGCAGTAGCCAACTTCTCCTCTGTGCTACCTCCTCGGCTTTATCTTCACTCTCTTGTATTTTTCGTTACTTACGTAGTTAGCTTCAATGCAAGTTATGTTTCAGCTTTTCATTGTACACTGTACTGTTCCTCTGTCTTAATAAAATATGTGTCTATTTCTCTATACATACCTTTCTTCTCCGTAACAACTACTTTATGCATGAATATTAAATGTAAGCTTGCCCTTAATGATATTCCAGGCAGAAAGATGCCTTAACACAGATTCCTACTAGTTTAAACTTACAAATATTATCAAGCATAACAAGGTTAATCTTCAATAAATTAAACTCTTGGAACTAACCGGGATAATCGCTGAGGGCTGCGCGATGCATGCTAGAGCGAGGTTCGAGAATGATAAACTCTAAATAATTCGTCCGAGGGGGTAGCCGACTAGTGAGGGACTTTGGTTGTGCTTTTGGGTAATATGTTGCACCGTATCGCATCAACCCCTTTGATATTGGGGATCCGAGGGTAGACCGAGGAATCCGCGCAATCAAGGTATTAACCCATCTGTTAACGCGGAGTTCTTTTCGGATGGATTTTGAGGTTTATATGCCATAGTTTTTTTTTTTTTTAAATAGTTGGTTCCTCATCCAAGTAGTTGGTTTCCCCATAGGCTTGAGTCCGAGGACCATGCAATGCCCTGATTCTGTCCAAAACCTAGTTTTCCTCATCCAGGTAGTTGGTTTCCCCATAGGCTTGAGTCCGTGGACCATACAATACCTTGGTTCTGTCCAAAACCCTGTTTTCCTCATCCAGGTAGTTGGTTTCCCCATAGGCTTGAGTCCGAGGACTATGCAATGCCTTGGTTCTGTCCAAAACCTAGTTTTCCTCATCCAGGTAGTTGGTTTCCCCATAGGCTTGAGTGACTATGCAATGCCTTGGTTCTGTCCAAAACCTAGTTTTCCTCATCCAGGTAGTTGGTTTCCCCATAGGCTTGAGTCCGTGGACCATGCAATGCCCTGGTTCTGTCCAAAACCTAGTTTTCGTTGGCACTGGAACTTGGTTTTACGGGAGTTAGCTCCTCGGCCAAGCCCCTAAATTATTCGCGCGATTAACGCTGACAAACGTAGCCCCTGATCAAGAAGCATAGCCCCTAACGGAACTTTACGCTGAAACTCTATAACCAATTGTTAGGAATAAAAAAGGAACTATTTCGACCTACCGCCTATGCCAACACACAAGCCCTTCCCACAGACGGCGCCAATTGTAAGGACACGATTCGTGGCGGACCGTAACAGTGTCGGGTTCGCACGTGAAAAGGCCCTAACAATATCATTTGTAGAGCGTGGGTTTGGAAGGCTAGGTCTTGATCGACAGGCGGTGGGTTTTTCGTGGTGTTCATACAAGGTTAAGTTTTCCTTCACCCCTGGAGTCTTTCTCCTGGAGGTGGGCTGGGAGGCTCTGGTTTTTGGCCATTTTTCCCAGCCTCTCCTTTAGGTTACTGATTTTTCCTTTTATACTCGCCTGTGTTCACTGTCCTTCGTCCACGTATAGGGTCAACATTTCCAAGGCTGATATTTTTCCCATCAGCCCATACTCAAAGTTGTTAGGGGTGATTGTAAAAGCCAAAGAATGCGGCTCTATCAGGTTCAGAGCATTAAATGGCAGTAACAGCAGCTTTCCCTGGATATTTTAGATCTTTCTTCCAAGTTTCAGTCCTATACCGTTTTTACCCTTCTTTTTGGGGGTACTTTGGGTCTGCCGAGGACTGAACTGCCCTCGGCAGTATCCAAAGGCTATCTTGTTGAGTTTGGGCCATAGCCCTCCTCGGCTTGGGCCTTTGGATTCTCCCCGGGTAAATGGTCCTGGCCCATAAATCATTTGGGCCCCACAGTATTTTACCCAAAAAAGAATTTACTTCGTTCAAATAAATTGTTTTATTAAAGAAGAAAAAAACTGTTTTTAAATTGGGACAAGAGTAAATTCTGCATAAATCACAATCATAATTAGATTGCTTTTTAGTTATTTCAACCATACTTTGATTGCTTTCATTATGACATAGACTATCCCAAAGAGTGATTATTTAGTAATTTGAAAGCACAATAGCATTTTTTTTTTTTTTTAAATCAAAAAGCATGATAACATGATATTTCTTTTTCTCATATTTGTAATGGGTTACACTAACTATTTTCAAATACATCCTGAATTATCATACAATTATTTTACTAGAATGAATCACAAGATAAAATATATTTGGCTAACATATATTGTTGACCCCTAAAGTTTACTTACAAAACATTTTTAATTCTTAAAATTTAAAGTGAGCGTTACTGATTCCTAAAACACCTTTAAATGAATATTGTGTGATTATAGATTACCTAATAATTATAGGAAAAATTTTATAAGACTAATAAAAACACCAAGTATGATCTATTGAACTAAATGTTTAACAGTTGAGAAGTAACATGTTAATGAAATATGTTTAGCATAAATGAGAATATTAAGATAGATTAGTGGAATTGCAAGAAAATATTGAATTTGATATGGAAAAAAAATCACCACAAGATATATGTGGCCCCTATTGATTAAACAATAAAGATAAGTCACTTAAGATGGTTTTATTATATGTAAAGGAAAACAATTTATACAGTATGCACTAACTAGCAAGAGAGAATGAGTTAATTCAAGTTAGGGGAATGAAATAAGGTAAATGAAGACTTTAAAATAACATTAGTAGATATAGTAAAAAGGAACAAGTCAATTAAGGAGATTACAAAGACTATATATGTGACTTACCTTGATTACTGAATTCGAGATCAAGTTGATCCTAAAATTTTGGGAAGAATTATTGTTTCTTTTGTTGTTCTTGATTATATTTTCAAATTTTAAGAAAATTAAATCATTATTAAAATCCACTGAAAATTGAAATTGGGGGAGATTTCAAACCACAATTGCTTATAGGTCAAATTGGAGGAATGTAAAATTGGAGCTCAAAATGGGTTTGGGTTGCATAAAGCCACCACTAAAAAAAATTGCAATTAATATTAAAAAAAGAGAATTGTTACATTCATAATATTTTCATAGTTGACATCATTATATTACACAAGCACCGAACTTTTATTTTTTCCTTCCGAATTCTATTAAACGCAGTGTGTGTTTCAGAATAACTGAAAACGTAAGATGAATTTTAAGTAGGCTGAGGCCTGCACCCGCGGTTGCGAGTGTTATAAGGGTCATCACAATGGTCGTCTGGCGGCTGAACTCCGTTCTTTCGCGGAAGGCAGCTTGTATAGGTCTTACCCCGCCCACAGTCAGCCGAAGATTTGTCCTTCACGAGAGTTCCCGGACTTATCTGAGCGCCCAGCATTCTTCTAATCTCCGAATCCATCAAAAACTCTGTCTCCAAGTCATCTGCAATGAGGCAGCAGGCTGTGTCGTTGTTGCTGCTTTTGTTGTACAGTGCTGCTGCTGCTGCTGCTGCTGTATTAGCACTTGAAGAAATTGTTTTGAGAAGAAATACCATTGTGATCATCACTAGTGAGATGCCCCTCTTTGCCCTAACTCCCACCATTCTTCTTCTTGTTTTTTTTTTAGTTCAGTCTCCTTTCTTTCTCTTTCTTGGCAACTGAGCGTGGGTCTCATATAGGAATAGGGAGGAAGACTGAGGTTGAATTTGTTGGAGTGGAATGACAAAAGTGCCCTCCGCGATTTTTATGGAATCACGCTACTACCCGTAAATGGCGTTTTATTGTCGGAAGCATTTTCGTTTTATCATTTATGATCTGGTCGTTGTCTATGTAATGTATTATACTGTATATAAAAGAGCGACTTACTCTTTGAACTACTTTTATAAAAAAGAAAAAAATGAAAAATAGTGACTTTGTCAAGCAGCTTGTTTTGCAGAGAAAATAAAGAAATTTACTGTAATATCTAGGTAAAGTGGGTAAAAAAACTTAAATACTAATAAATTGATTGCTATCAAAATGTAAGGGATAAAATGATATTTTTGTCTTTTTAATAAAAAACATAGATTATTTATATATACAATTCATCTCTATACTATTTGACCCATCACGATTTAGTCAATAGATTGTAAGTATTACATTTGATTTTTAAGATTTGAATTAAAATAAAATTGCTAGGATTCCATTCAAAATATCCATAAAGGTTTTATTTTCATACAAATTTTAGGGGATCAAAATGTAGCAATTGAAAGGGATTTTTTTTTTTGGCTAAAATTTTTGTAATTTAATAGTATTGTTCAGTCTCATTTATAATGGGAACTAGAGTTTGAATTTCCGTTCTTCTCATAAATATATATATATATATATATATATATATATATATATAAACAAAACTTATTAGACTAAAATCGTGATAGAATATAGAGACAACATGTGATATTTGTAATTAAAAAAAAAAAGGAACTAATGCAAGTAGTTAATTCATTAATAAGTGCTTCCTTTATGAGATGATCTTATAAAACCATCTCATAAGAACACACTCTCACATCATAAAGAAAAATGTCTTCCTTACACATAAATAAAAAGAATGGAAGCAAGAAATGCCATCCCTGCTTCCTTTTTTTTTTTTTTTTGGGTAAGTAAATGTGATCCTTGTGAATGGAGCACAAAACTATGACATCACAGAGCACATTAAGTAGCAATGACTAATGTCAATAAGTAAATAAAGGTATATTTAGATACAATATTTTAAGTGTAGTACTTTAAATTTCTCAATTAAATTTAAATATTAGATGGTATTGACCAATAAAAAATAAGCATTGTTTTCTTTCTTAAGTCATTCCACCCACCTTGAAATGAATAACACATTTGTTGTTTCCCAATAAGGCCTAATCGGATTATAAAATACTAAAGAAAAGTGAGATTTTCTAATATATTTTTAACATTGTTCATTTGCTCTATTTATTTTTTTCCACAAATTTTGATCTAGTTTGCTAATGATCCATCTAGATTCGTGTAAGGATCCAGAGTTATAAAGTCTAAGGTAAAGAATAAAATAAAGAACCAAGTGTTTGAATGTAAGTAAAATCTAATGTGCTACACGTCTATACTTAAGGTGTTCTACATAAATTTTACTTAATAAATAAATAAGAAAAAATAAAGAAAGAAGGTACTAGGCATTGGAAAATCCAAATAAACAAGGACGCGACTGACTTGCATTCATTTTTAGTCTTTCTCACATGGCCATCATAATGCATGCTTGGCTCTTCTTTATAAAAAGTTCTTCCCTAATGTTCTCACGAATTTATTTTAGTCTTTTCCTATGTCTTGTGAAAAGGACCGGGGAACAGGCAAAGGTGAGTGGGTATCCACCTACCTTCTTTCCTCGAAATAATTTTATAACTCAACTGTAATGATAATTCGGTTAATATATATAATTCAAACTTTTCTATTATAAGTGTCAAAATATCAAAAAAAATCTATTGAACTTTTAGACAAAAAATAAAAAGTATAGGACCACACATTTTTGTGCCACAGTTTTGCCATAATTTTAATATAATAAACTGTAACTAGTTGAGAAAAAATAGTAATCTATGTGAAAATGACAAGCATGAGGCTACCAGTTATAGTGTGCTACATGTGATGGTTGTGAAAAAGGGTGTTGTAAAATATGTTATCCTTGAATTACTCTTTAGATGATGAAGTGGCATAATGGAAGAAAATGATAACATGACAACTTGGTTTAATTGGTCTCCAAACTCAGCAAGATCTCGATGCGTGAGTTGATGCCCTGGCCCAAAACAAAAAGAGAAGTGCTAGCTCACTATATTTTCTATCTTTTGGCTCAAAATATATCTTTTTAATTGGATGATGCCCCATTGGTCCAATGCGTTTATTCTATGTGTCTAACTCATAAATTGACGGGAATTTATGCTCATAAGTTGACGCTAAAGAGGCATTTTCTTGTTGTGAGAGCAACTCGCCATGGAAAGAAAGAGCTTGGCGCAGTTGAACTTAAGCGCTACCTACCCAATGGGAAAGCAAAGTTTATCACTAGTTCACCATATAGAAAGGCATATACATATATAATTATAAACCTCAATTGATCACCGGGATTCGCGGGGCTAATTGCTATTGTTGCGATATTATACTATCCATCAATAAAGAGCGGACCAGGGTCAACCTAGTGAATAGTGATCAACTATTTTATCAGTTAAAAAATGTCGTTTTCGTTTGTGAGTTTTCCTTTGGACAAAATGTCACATGGGACTAGTCACAATTAGAAAAAAAAAAAAAAACCCAATTACATGCAATAATAGGAAGGACCCTTGACTTTGTCAAGATGATTCCACGAACTTGCACAAAGCATGCATGAGGTCTTGCAACAAAATACCTGATCCTCCTGATGTGCTATATCTTGTCCCAGGGGCAGGGAGTACCCAATCAAGATGTCTTCCAGAAGTGGCCTGTTGCCACAGTTGCTAATGTGGTAGAAAGCGAGATATATAGGATACCAATTGGAAGGCATAAGACACACTACAAGGAGCAAGAGGGTGAAGAATTGGAGGTCCTTAATAAAGTTTATCAAAATGGAACAATAGCTTGATGGATTTTTGGAGGCCCTAAAAGGAAAATTAACTGCAACTAGGGAAGAATTAGTTCAACGGAGTGGCATACGACCCCTTCATGCCATGGATCATGAAATGTCCTTTACTCTTCTACAAGTTTGAAATTCCTAAATTGGAGATCTTTTAACCAAGGAAGTTAATATCATACTTGAAACCATTTCGGTTTGATTTAAAAAAATGAAATATTTTGGTATCGGTTGATACCAATGTACTCTTTCAGGATTACCACTATTTAAAAAAAAAAATATATATATATATATATTAATGAATTTAAAAGTATATATATATATATAATATTTGCATATTTATAGATTTAATTATTTGATAGAAGCTCATTAATTTATTATTATGGATCTTTACAAATACAAGTTACAAGTTTATAAGTTAAAAAATAAATAAAAAAGTAAAGGATTTGTAACTTTTATAATAAAGTTAAAACAAAATTAAAAAATATCAATAAAATCTTTTCGAGGTCTTGATTCTAAAAAAAGAAAAAAGAAAAAAGGTGAGGTAGTGAATAGTGACGTGGGGGTCTGCCTTGGTTAGTAAAAAAGTATTAAATATATATTTAAAAAAAAAAAACTAAATAGTCAGAGAGGGTGATAAAACCCAAAAGAATGCTAGCCTATTTTTTCACTTCTCCCAATCCGGCTAGCTTTTTAAGTTTTCCACCCAGGTTATAAAATTAATTGAAATTCGAGTTTGATAAACTTAATTTTAGGTTAGAATTCGAGTTTGATAAATTCGAGATCTAGAAAAAGTCTACGCAATTAAATAACTTTGTCCTCATGTTATCCACCTAAAATTTTCCTTAAAAAGTATTATTTAGCAAATTTTGCCGATTTTAGATCCCAAAACTCTCTCTCTCTCTCTCTCAAAGTTTTCAGATCTCAAAACTTTTCTTCTGTTTGAGTCTCAATTTCAAGCTCTCAATCTCATTTCACAGCCCTAACAAATTGCTGGTATAGTTGCTTATCACCATTTAATATCACAGTAGCAGTGTGATGTTGAGAGAATGTTTCCGCCTTTTTGGTTTGTAACTTCGGTATCGGTCCAGTATTCATTATCGGCTAGATTCTGGTATTTATATTGGTACGGTAGAAACGATCCCGGTATGGCTGGTATTTGAACTAGCACAAAATTATTGTGTTTCTGTATTGGCCAAGCCAACAGTACGACAAATGTTGGTGACATCGGCCGGTACGGTATGAAATTGTCTCATTTTCCTTTAATATAGTTCATAAAGGAATGAAAAAAGAGTGAAATAAAATGGAATGAAATGTATTTAAGCTATCTTATTTGGATGTTTTAAAATAATGGAATAAAATGAAATAGTAATGTAAGTAATTTTATTTGGAAGTAACATTATTAAAACATTACTATTATACCTCTGTTATTTCCTCCTACACTCATATCATTCATCCCCATTTAAATTTCCAAACAATGAAATGACTTTTTTCATTTTTTCTATTAAAATTTAAAACTCCCAAACAAGGGAATCAAAAAAATGGTTTAATTTTTAAAATTATTATTTTCATCAATATTCATTCCATTCTTTCCTTCTAAACAGAGTTTAAGAGAACTAAGGACCCACTTGAACACCTTGAAATCTACAATGCATGTGTTTTTAGGAGGTGGTATTAAGTGTTTCGAATACATGCATCCTCCCACTAACATGAGGATGGGCTCCACATACTCATGTTCTAGACGAGATCATGCATAGAATCTTTCCCACCATTCTAAAGGCCTCGGTTTGGAATGTATTAGAAAACTAAGGTCCAACTCAATCGCATTTTTCATTGATTTCAACAAGTACTTTGTTAGATATTTTATCCGTGAGCAGTGCTATAAAAAACCAACCACACACCTCTTTAATGTCTATTGAGAATCGGGGGAGTCACTCTGGAACTACGTGAATCGTTTTAGCAATGAGACACTTCAAGTGAAGGAGATAGACGGTGGTGGCATTGTGGCCCAAATTCCTATGAAATTCCTTGTTTAAATTTTAAAGGTAAAGAATTTATTAAATTTTCCATTAAAAAAAAGAGATTATGATCATAGTGATTTTAGTCTTACTTTTCGCAGGCGGAGGGGATTCGTCATCCTCAATATTTCTATAAGAGGTTGCTCTTTTCAGTGGGGTTTCTCCCTGAAACTTCTTACTGTCTCGTAGCATTGTAGTTCCTTCTCCGAGGAGTTTCGGTCCCTGTGAATAACAATGTTATTCTCAAGCTAGTAGGGTTTTTTTATTTTTTATTTTTTTTATTTTTTTATTTTTTTTATTTTTTTTTCTTTTGGGTTTATAGGGAAACACTCCTCACTCCCCCCCCCCCCCCACCTCTTCCACTCCTTACTCTTAAAATGGATGATTTGTCAATCCGGTGGAAATCCCTTTCTTTATCCGAAAAAGAAGGTTCAGGATTAGCTCTGAAATCCGAGCAAGCCACTTCAGAATTTTCCTTGGTGGCTCGATTCCTAACAAAACGACCGATCAACCTGGACGCCATAGCAAATACATTCAACCCCTTGTGGAGGACAAAAACGGGGTTCAGAATGAAATACATTGGAGATCATCAGGTACTTTTTTCCTTTGATTCCAAAGAAGATGTTGACAGAATCATAGCAGCAGAGCCGTGGAGCTTTGACAAATATCTCATGGTGGTTTCAAAATATGATAATGATACAGAGATGGAAAGCTCAAACTTAACCACAGTGTCTTTTTGGATACAAATACATGGCATTCCATTACGCTTCAGAAACAGAGGAGTGGCCGAGCAGATTTGCGAGCCCATTGGAACTGTTATGCAAACAGAGAATCCAAACGAATGGGACGGTGGTAGCTTCATCTGTGTTCGAGTAGCTCTAAACATTTCCCTACCCCTGTGCTGTGGTCGTCTTATCACTTTGGACAACAACGAAGCTCATTGGGTTTCTTTTAGATACGAATGCCTACCAAATGTTTGTTATTGGTGCGGCTGCCTCACACACCCTGATAAGGATTGTGAAAAGTGGATAGAAAGTGAAGGTTCACTTAGCAAAGAAAACCAACCTTTTGGCCCTTGGTTAAAAGCAGCCCCTTTCATTGCTTCTAAGAAAGGCTCCCTCTCTGTCCCGAGTTTTTATGCACAAAAGAAAGCCGGAAAATATGGCCAGAGCCACGCCGGAACTACACTCCATGCCCAGAATCCGCAAAATGCGATGGCGTGCAATGACACCAAAAACTTACCGCCAAAAAATCAAGTTCAAAATTTGAACCCGGCCCCCGACAACTCTGCAAAGGTGACTGCTCCCTTTTCAGTCTTTTCGGAGCCTCCCTATTTGGTTCCTCCACTGAAGCCTACCCAAGCTACCTTGTTTGATCAATTAATTGAAGAGATTGACAGAGATATCCAATATATTGACGGGATGGCTATCGAGCAGCAAAGCCAAAAAGAATCCAATCCGGACCAAACCATATCCCAACCAAATGGGCCAAACATCTCAAATGCGGCACCCCAAGCAAACAAATCTGTGGATAACATTAAGGCAAGCCCACTTACTGATATCTCTAATAGTTCCCAGGCCCATGCAGACTTTGACTCGGTTAGTGAAAGGAAATGGACCCGTATTCAACGGCCCAACTTTTTATCTAATGACGAGCAGCTAAAGAACTCGTTGGGCAAAAGGGGACCTCTACCAAACTCAGTAGACTCAACCCCTCAAAAACGCAGAGCAACCTCAAATGATGATATTCTTCCATCTCCTTCCCAAACGGCGGTGGCTGGTAGGCAGCCTCACCGAGCAAGATGAGTCTCCTTTTTTGGAACGTGCGTGGGCTTGGGAACCGGCGCACCGTTCGCGAGCTCGAATTTTTTGTTCGGGCACAAGATCCCTCCGCCCTCTTCTTAGCCGAGACGTGGGTGGGAGAAGCTAGGCTAATCAGTTTGTGTTCAGAGTTGGATTTCAATCAATACTGCGTCTCTCCGCAAGTCAATCGTCTGGGTTGTCTTGCTTTGTTTTGGAAAAACTCTCTAAAGATTGCAATTTCAACTTCATCGCTGAACCACATCGACGGCATGGTTGGCGAAGATCAAGAAAGTAAGTTTCGTCTCACCTGTATATACGGCTTTGCTGACCCAGCTAGGAAAAGCAATACTTGGGCTCTCCTATGCCAACTCCGTGCAAGCTCCTCTGTGCCGTGGGTTTGCGCAGGGGATTTCAATGAAATCCTCTGGTCTCATGAGAAATGTGGTTTGGGTCCTAGAAGTGAGCTGCAAATGAAAGCCTTTCGTGATGTCTTGGATGAGCTCGGTCTGAAGGATTTGGGTTTTGTGGGGAAAAAATTCACTTGGAAAGGGCGTCGGCATGGTGGCTATGTGCTTGAGCGGCTGGACAGAGCAGTTGCAAACTCACTTTGGCTCGCCAAAAACCTGGGCACAAAAGTTCAAAACCTCCACTCCAACTCGTCGGATCACCAAGCCATCCTGGTGAAGCCTGAAGGTATCACCCCTAATCCAAATCGTCCCTTTAAATTTGAACAAATGTGGCTTAAGGATAGTGGTTGTAGTGCCACTGTCAAAAGCGCCTGGGGTCCTCCTATGGTGGGGATTACAATGCCGGAGGTGGCAGGGAAGGTTAAAGATTATGGCTCGAAGTTGTCGGATTGGAGCAAAAACTCCTTTGGCAGCGTCAAGAAGAGGCTTGAGGAAAAGAAAAAACTCCTTGAAAAAGCTGAATTGGCCGCGGCTAAGGGAGGTGATTTTCTAGTTGTAAAGTCTCTTCAGAAGGAAATAAACGACATTCTGGACTCAGAAAATTTGATGTGGCAACAGCGTTCTCGCGCGCTTTTCCTGACTTATGGTGACAGGAATACTGCTTACTTCCACAGTAAGGCTTCCCAAAGATTCCGGAGGAATAGGATTTTGGGCTTGAAAAATGCTCAGAATAATTGGTGTACGGATGTGAATCAAATTAAAGAA
Organism: Quercus lobata; assembly: GCF_001633185.2. Taxonomy (NCBI): domain Eukaryota; kingdom Viridiplantae; phylum Streptophyta; class Magnoliopsida; order Fagales; family Fagaceae; genus Quercus; species Quercus lobata. Next base: position 36,755,819 of record NC_044911.1, read on the forward strand.
ATCGCAGTTGAGTATTACCAAGCTTTATTTTCCACCTCCTCTCCATCTGATTTTGGGGACGTCCTGGACAAAATTCAACCCTCAGTAACTGAAGAAATGAATGCAAAGCTTCTAAGGGATTTCAACAGGGAAGAGGTGGAAATAGCAGTAAACCAGATGAAAGCCATTTCAGCCCCAGGACCCGACGGTATGCCCCCTCTCTTTTTTCAATCTTTTTGGAATATTGTAAGTGATGATGTCTGTTCTGCTGTGTTAGATTGCCTGAAAAACTGTAAGATCCCAAGAGAAATAAACCTTACACATATTGCATTAATCCCAAAAGTAAAATCCGCAGAAATAATTTCTGAATTCCGTCCTATAAGTTTATGCAGTGTGATTTATAAGTTGGTATCTAAGGTGCTGGCCAATAGACTTAAGTGTTTACTGCTTGAAATTATTTCAGAAAACCAAAGTGCCTTTCAGGCAGGTAGGGTTATCACAGACAACATTTTGATGGCTTTCGAAACTCTGAATTACATGAAGCATCACCAGTTGAGCAAGTCGGGTTTCATGGCCTTGAAATTAGATATGAGCAAAGCGTACGACCGGGTTGAATGGAAATATCTGGAGTTAATTATGAAGAGTATGGGTTTCGCCGACAAGTGGGTGGCCTTAATGATGGAATGTATTTCAACAGTTAGCTACTCGATACTCATTAACGGTGAACCCTCTCAAACTGTCCACCCTACTAGAGGCATCAGACAGGGAGACCTGCTTTCCCCATTCCTCTTCCTTTTCTGCACTGAATTACTTCATTGCCTTCTCCGCCACTCTGTAGAAACCGGCCAAATCAGGGGGATTTCCATTTGTAGAAAGGGCCCTCAGCTAACTCACCTTTTCTTCGCCGACGACAGCATTCTTTTCTATAGAGCCTCTACTTCGGAATGCCTCAAGATCCCAAAACATTTTGGATAGCTATGAAAGAGCCTCCGGTCAGCAATTAAATAAATCTAAGACTTCTCTCTTTTTCAGCAAATCTACCCCAGCTGAAACCATTGATCAAATCACAAGTTTAATGGGAGCACAGGAGGTCAAGCAATATGAGAAATACCTTGATCTCCCTACCCTAGTAGGCAGAAACAAGAAAGCAAGTCTTAGATTTATCAAGGAGCGGGTGTGGGCCAAACTTCAGGGGTGGAAAGAACAGCTCCTCTCCCAAGCGGGTTGAGAAGTATTGTTGAAGGCGGTGATTCAAGCTATCCCTACCTTTGCCATGAGTTGCTTTAAACTCCCTATCACCCTATGCAATGACATAGAACATTAATCCGCAAATTTTGGTGGGGTCACAGGGGAAACCAAAGGAAGATTCATTGGTCTAAATGAAGCACTTTCTGCCTTCCAAAAGACATGGGTGGCTTAGGTTTTAAGGATCTTCAAAAATTTAATGAAGCTTTGTTGGCAAAGCAAGTGTGGCGTCTTTTGGAGGATAAGCCCTCTCTCTTCCACAGATTTTTCAAGTCAAAGTTTTTCCCAAGAGGCTCTATTTTTGATGCAAAGGAAGGCAGGGGTTCTTTTGCTTGGAAGAGTATCCTTAAAAGCCGAGAGCTTATTAAAAAAGGGACCCAATGGTGAGTGGGAAACGGCGAAAACATTCCAATATACGGTGCCAATTGGCTTCCTGACCCTCAATATCCAGAAATACAATCTGCTCCTACTTTCTTCGGCAAAGATGCTAAGGTATCTATTTTGATCGATAAAGAATGAAAATGCTGGATTGAGGAGGCAATTGACAATAATTTCCTGGTTCATGAAGCTAGACTGATCAAAGCAATCCCTCTGAGCCTCATTGAAGTAGTTGACAAACTTTGCTGGTATAGCAATTTAGATGGTCTGTATTCGGTGAAGGGGGGTTACAAACTTCTTATGAGCGAGGATCAAAACTCTAATGCTGTAGCTTCCCCAGGGTCCTTGCCAAAGAGCTCGTGGAGGAGTCTTTGGAAACTGAACACCCCAAACAGAATAAAGACTCTGCTGTGGCGTGCCATTTCAAATGCCTTACCAACTCGGGCTAACCTGGTTAAGAGGAAAGTCCTCACTGACCCAGCTTGTCAGGCTTGCGGTTTAGCTCCTGAGACATCCTTACATGCCCTCTGGTCTTGTCCTAAGCTGTCTAGTGTGTGGTCCGTGCATTTTAGCTTACTGAGAAATGAAGCTAGTGGATGCACTTCCTTCCGTGAGGTCTTTCACTTGTGCTTGGAGAAGTCACACCCCTCTGATCTTTTGCAATGATTTCTTATCAAATCTAGTTCAGGCGTAATAAGGTGAGATTAGGCGAAGTTGTGGCGGATCTGAAACTGGTTAACTCTTTGGCCAAGGATGCCCTTCAAGAATTCCAACAAGCAAACACAGCTCCTCACAAGTCTTCCCCTGCTCAGAGCATCCCCAAGTGGTTGCCTCCACCTTCGGGTTGGGTCAAAGCAAACTTTGATGGGGCTATTTTCCAGGATCGTGATGTTGCTGGACTTGGTATCATCATCCGAAACGACTATGGTCTTGTAATGGCTGCTCTAACACAAATTATTCCTCTACCCACTTCTGTGGAGATAGTGGAAGTGTTGGCAGCAAGAAGGGCTGTGATCTTCGCCTTAGAACTTGGATTTGATCAGGTCATCCTTGAGGGTGACTCAGCAATTGCAATCCAAGCTATGAATTTTGATGACTACTCGGCAGCTCCCTTTGGGCATATAATTATTGATATTAAGTCCTTTTCTCCCAGCTTTAGGTCCTTGGTCTTCTGCCATACTCGTAGATTGGGAAACAAAGTAGCCCATAGACTTGCTAGGGAAGGTTGTAATTTCTCTTCTCCTTTTTGTACTTGGATAGAAGAAGTACCTGTAAGCTCCTATGCAGAATACTCTGCAGAAATTATTAATACATAGCCCTCCCCTGCTATTGCTGGGAAGGTTTTTCTCAAAAAAAAAAAAAAAAAAAAAAAGAGATTATGTTTTTTCTTACAAATAAAAAGAGTTATTTTGGATGACTTATAAGTCGTCTGTTGAAAGACTCAACAAAACTCAAGGATTCTATTATAAAAAAGATTTTACTAACAAAATATCCTAAGGACATTTATTGATGAACAATTTTTGAAATTTTCATAATAGTGGTATCAACAAAATTTTCTTAAAATAGTTTAGTAACAAATGCTCTAAGAATACCAATTAATCAATCTATTAAAAAAATTCCAACAAAATACAACTCTTCTCCAAATGAAAAAAAGGAAAAAAAAAAAAAATCGTTTTCCTGTTATTAGAATGGACCTCACACTTTCAAATGCCGTTGTCATGGGATATCGTTCTAAATAGAAAATTCTCACAAACATCGCTTATTACATCATTTCGATAAAATTGGAACGATAAAATTGGAACATCATTTTGATAAATGTTGATGCTATAGTTCATTTGTAATGAAATTTGATAATTATTCTTAAACTTTCTGGTAAATGCACAAACACTCCGTTTAGTTGAAGGTTGGTTTTTTTGTTTTTCTTTTAAAATATGTTTGGTAAACTGTAATAGACACTATAATGTAATAGATATTTCTAAAGAATAGCTATTTAGTTGTTTGGATGTGTTTCTATGCAAGTAATAGACTAATAGTCATTCAAGATGAATAGTTATTCTTTAAAATGAAGAATAATTCCCTATCAAAAGCCATGTAATCCCTATTTCTTGATCCAACTTAATTCACTTGTAAAGAAAATTCCAAAAAGCTCGTACCTGTCGCTGCTCTCTCTCCTTTCTGCCATATTAGTTTATGGTTTTCAAATATAATAAGAACTTGTGAAAATCTGAAAAACCACAACTTGCCAAAATCTGAAAATCATATACTATGTTTTTCATAAAACAATATTTATTTATTAAGCTACCATTGTTGTTTTTGTTGTTGTTGTTCTTTATTATTATTTATTTTATTTTTTGAGAATCAATTTATGGTTCTTCAGGCCATAAGTTCTATATTAAAAATATTTTTCGCTAGTTAGTCTACGTACAGCTCGGCTCCAACGACTGAACTTTAATTATCATCAACACTACAAAAAAATCGTCCTGTCCCAGCGTTTTTTTCCCAGCGTTTTTACAAAACGCCGTAATAGATAAGCCTGCACCAGCGCTTTTTGAAAACGCTGGTATAGGAAATCCTATTACGGTGTTTTTCAAAAACCCTGGTATAGGACAATTGGTGCATGTCCCTATTCTAGAGCCAAGCGGATGAAGCACTATGTCACCAATGGTTTAAAATTTTGAACTAAAGATTTGGAGAAGAATAAGAAAACTAAAAACAGTGGAGTAAGTGTTGTGACTGACGGTGGCATTGCTTACTATGGTATTGTAACAGATATTATTGAGTTGAATTATTCAGATAAAATAAGACATGTGCTATTCAAATGTAAATGGGTCGACATTCTTAGTAGCCGGGGGTACAAGATTGATGAGTTAGGGTTTCCACTTGTGAATTTTACCCGCTTGATACATGTGGGGGATGAATTGATGGATGAGCCATATGTATTAGCATCTGAAGCTTCACAAGTGTTTTATGTAGAGGACAAGAGGGACAAAGATTGGTTTGTAGTTGTTAAAACTAAAGCAAGGGATGTGTTTGATGCGGGCAATGGTCCCTTGTGTGAGGATGATGATGGTGATACTTATTGCGAAAATGTTCCCTACAATATCAGTGACAATGTGGCTTCTGACAACATTGGTTTGGCTTGACCTGATGTCCAAGGAACCACAATTGATGCAATGGTCATTGAGGGGAATGAGAAGCAAGATGGGGACTTCATAGATGATAATGACTTTATTGATGACGAAGTCAGCAATGAGGAGTATAGCGACAATGAGTACAACGACGATTAGTAGTATAATGTAGTAAGACCATCTTTTGAACTAATATGTTCCTATTATAACACTTTAAATTAGAATATGCATTTTCATTGTCACCTATACTGTTTTTGGACTTAAGTAAATGGAAACTCAATTGCTTCCATATGTGTGGCTTGGTAGTGTGCTTGTGAAGTACTGCATGTTTAGAGCGTTTGTTAGATATTATATACATTATGTTTTTTATAACTAACAAGCTTGCATTGTTTAGGTACTGCACACAAGAATGGGGAGGAAGCGGAGACTTCAGTTCGTTGAGCCTGGTGAGAGCTCCTCACATGTGGGGTCGAATGAAGTACCATCATGCCAACAAGCTCCTCCAGCTGATGATGATAGACGACAGTCCCAGGGGAGTGATGACGAGACACTAGCATTAGGTTGGTGTATTTCTAAATTTGTACTCAATAGCACGATTATGAAATTCCATTCCTATATTTTTTTTTTCATATTTGTTTTGAAATAATTATTTCTATATCTATTGTAAATCTGTTTTGTTTTTCATAAATAAAATCCAATTTAAGTAATAAATATGTTTCTAGGACAGTGCTCTATGTAGAGACATTTTGTTATGGCCATAGCAATGAAGGCTTCACATATTTGAATTTTCTCCCACCATAATAAACAATAGCATTTCCAATAATTGATCCCATGCCTATTACTGACTCTTGTGCACTAAAATTCATTTCAAAAATGCAATTCTTTATAAGGCAGTAGAGTATGTGCTGTCCACTGTAATTTACATAATATACTTAATTGATTTGTCCAGATCTCAAAATTTTGCAGTAATATATGTTCAAATTTCATATCTTCTGGACATATTTTATTAGCCTTTTTCTAATTCATTTCAACTGAAAATCATAGACCTCATTTGATTGGCAAGAAACCATTTGGCAAAAACAATCAACTTTGTCGCCATATAGGGTGAAACTGAAACAGGTGGTCTACACTCCCTTGTTTACTCTAGCTATGCATTTTTGGCATTTAAAGCCCAAGTAGAAGGGAATGTATTATTTACTTGCATGAGTGCCACATTTATGTCATATGTGAGTTCTAAGATCAAATACAAGTTCTCTAATAACCTCTTTGCACTCTTACCATGCATTTTGGACTTTTATATCTGTCAATCTCTAATCAGAATCATCTATAGTGAGCATGTTGGTCAATGAAAGAACAAAAATCCAAAAGAGGGTTTGTTAAATATAGCTCTGATAAAAAATTTTATAGGTAAAAGAATATTAGAATATGTTATACTTTGAGTTAATTTTTTTATATTACCATGTTAATATAAAAAATACTCTCATTAACAAGTTAATATAAAAAATAATTCAAAGTAATTCTTAAGAGTTTAGTTTTACACCAGTGTAAATGGCTAGTTTGTTGACATTTCATTCTTTTGTATTTCATTGTAATTTGATGCAACTTGGTGTTTTAATAGATACTGAGGACATACCCATACCCGTACCCACAGCTGGAGTGGTTGTTGTGCCCAACAAACGTGGGCCTAACCGATTTGATGATATATGGAATATGCCACCGGGCAAAAAATTATTCTTGGAAATAAATGGGGTGGGCCAGCCAGTCGGGGAGAATGCTGGACCTTGGGCAAAGTGGCTGGGAACAGTGGCAAGAAAGCCTGATATGTACCCAATCAATTACCGCTCATGGCATTCCATGCCACTACAATACAAGAATCGGTGTTGGGAAGCCATTCAGGTATTAGGCAAAAAGCAATGGTAAAAGAAATGACCATGAATTTCCTTCAAAGTGGAAGTCAATTGCTTCAATAGTCATGATTTTCTTCTTCTTCTTTTTCTTTTATCTTTTGGTTCAAAATAAAACTCAATCTTTCTAAATAAAATTATATAAGGTTATGGAAACTACAAGAATAGATTCTATCTCTCTTTCAATGGTAGGACTTTATTTAAAGTTTGAAGTTAATTATCTTTAATTTGGAAACCCCTATTTGTTCATTTGGCTAGTAAGGACTGTTGATAATCTATTTTTGTTGAGTTTGCAAGTCGTTTAATGTAGGAGACATGTCCTAACTGAGGAGATTTTGTGAAGCCCTAGAAATGATCTTTGTTAATGTATCTTCAAGTTACGAATGTCATTGCTTGTGGAAAAATTGTGTGACTTATGGCTTGATAATGGTGTATTGGATCTTTGTTAGAACTAGAGTACCAAGTCCATTTGTATATATGTATTTGTAGATATGTGCTTTATTTGGGCTTACTGAGTATTTGAAATGTCTTATAATATTTTTTTTTGAAAACTACAAGAATGGGTTCTATCTCTCTTTCAAAACCACACAATTTTGGTATCAAATTCTCTTTCTTTCAAATTCTTCACTCTTTATTACTTGTTCAAAGCTTTATGTCAGTTTGCTATTATGTTAAAAATGTGACATTTTAAAGTTAATTCAACTTTACACATGGTAGGCACGATGGGTAATTCCTACAGCCCGCATCCCACTTGCCAAGCAAAGGAAATGGTCACTCTCACGGATTGGGAAGTTGTGGAGGGGCCACAAAACAGAGTTGAAGGAAAAGCACTGCAACCTGAACACAGCTAAGGAAGATTTACTTCAGCTATCACTGCCAGAGGTTGATGACACTCAATTTCATGGCTTGGTGGAGTATTGGTTCTCTAAAGATTTTAAGGTAGTGATAGTTACAGTAGTATGAATGTTTTGCTTTTATAGGTTGGCTCAAGATTTTTGGCCATATTAGCTTGTTATTGTAATTGGTAATGACTTTCTTGAAATGTTTGTAGGAGCTGTCGGAAGATAACAAAGCGCGGCGTGGCAAGCAGACGAAGTTGCACACGCTCGGATCCAGAAGCATGGCCCAGACGGCGGATATCATTGTAAGAACAATATTATATATATTAATAACATGCTCACAATTACAAAGTTTATATTATTTTGCGTTCTAAAGCAGGAATAAATATGATTCAACGCCATCGAATTGACACCCTTGCTTTAATATGCCGAATGTACTAACCATGTTGTAGGCAAAAAAGAAAGGCAAGCAAGTAGAGAGAAGTGAGATGTACGCAGTGGCGTATTCTCACAAAGATGGTGTTGCTGTGAATGCCACTGCGGAAGTGAACATTGTAAGTTTCTAACAAATTATATTAGTAATTTGAATGTATTGTGTTTTGAGTTGGAAAAAAGTTCTTTGATTAACGTCACATGGTAGGGACTTTAATAGATTAGATTAGATTGTTAGCATCAATAGATTAGATTAGATTAGGGTCGTACAATGTTAGGAAACTTTTGTTTATAACATTATTATTTTTATTTATTAAAAGATCCTTTACTCTTTTATGATTAAGATTGCAAAGAGAGTTACAGGTTTGAATACTTTACCTAACATATCATTTTTTTTCTTTTATAATAACTCCAACCCAACTTATATATATATATATATATATATAAGCATATTACTCATGTTGGCATGTGTATTATTACCCTTGTTGCTAATATGTTGTTTTGTTTATTTGTGATTACTAGGCAAAGATGAAACATCTTATGACAAAGGGGTCACAGTTGCGGGGAAATGACATTGAGGCAGGCATACTTTGGTAGCCCGATGATGCATTTGCACAGGTCCTCGGTGCAGAGAGAAGTGGTCGTGTTAGAGGGGTAGGCTTTGGTCCAACCCCCTTTGGAAATCGTGCAAGGTCAATGGATGATAGTACGCCACCTCCAACATCTATTGCAACTGAACAAAAGGTTATCGAGTTGTCTGCTGAAGTAGAAGAAATGAAGGAGAAATGCGCGCGTTATGATGTTGAAATGAAGGAGAAATGTGCGCATTATGATGCTGAAATGAGGTTAATGCGGAGGATGTTGACTTCACTATACCCATCGTTTCCCAATCTATCTACGGTAAGAAATTTGAATACAAAGTATGTGCATTTTTGTTCATGTTTGTATGGTGATTGGTGAGTTGTCAAGAAGTTTCTGTGATGCAAAATAATCAGATGAAATTTTGTTTGGAAATGGTTTATGGGTAATTTATGAAGTTAATGGGTTATTGGATAGTATATGATGCTTTTTTGTGTGTCTGTATGTGTAGGTGATTGGTGAGTTTTGATCTAATGAATTTTGCTGTGAAATGGGTTAATTGGGTGGCTATGTCTTTGGAAAACTTTTTCTGTTTGCTAAATATTGTTAGTCACCTGCTCTATCCAAATAAAGATTCTTTTTAGTTATTTTACCAAAAAATAATAGTAATAAAGATTCTTTCTGTTTATCATTTATAATTACTTCTTTTACTATCTAATATAGATTGTATTATTGTTTATTTATTTATTAGTGGGAGGGTGTCATGTCAGGTCAGGTTGCATTTTGCTTGGTGTGTTATGAGTTTTCTGGACTGATTAGTAGTGTGATTGAAGATGAGAATCAAGTGTTGTAATGAGGTGTAGGAATATACCAAGGTTGTAAGTAAATGAGTGATTAGAGAGAGGACAATATGCTCAAGTAGTGGCCCAGAATTTGACAAGAACTTTTAAATAGAAAATATATATGTGTAGCAGGTAGGAATAGCTAAGTTACCCATTGAGTTAATCTAGTAATTTTCAGGTTCATATGATCTAATGTCCTGAGTTTAAGTCTTTTAACCGACACTTTAAATCATCCCAAAACAAAACTCTCTTGTAATTACCCCATGTTTATAAGTATAAAATTTTAAAAAATAAATAAAAAAGATTTAACAGCAAAGTAATCAACTGATTATTCAAGCGGTCTTACAGTGCTTGATTATTACAACCACCTCAAATAGAGGAAAAATAAAATTATTTGTCCTTGAATTATTGCAAGCTGCAAAGTGAGGTAAACTCATTCATTCCAAAAATGAAATTAAGCTTGTTTAGTGTTTAGACTCAGGCTTATTAATACAACTAGTCACTAACCCACGTGATGCATGGGCAAAATTCTTATGAAAGTATAGTTTAATCGTAAAAGCTTTCTAATTTTACATGAACTATATAATTGTAAAAATTCAAAAAGTGAACTCTCCATTGTAATGAATAATTCATGTTCAAAAAGTAGTTACATGTTATAAAAAACGTGAAGTGTCCCAAACCTTTTTTTGATAAGTGAACAACTTGTCCCAAACCTTACTAAACCTAAAAGAAAACAATGAAAGAAAATCTAAATCAAATAATCATTCATGTGAACAACTGCAAACAACAATGACAATTTCATAACTACAATTTGGTGATTCCCTGGTTCTTTTTTTTGCACACATTGCTCCTATATATTGGCTTCCACTATCATGAACTACTCCCAAACCATACCATATTTTGTTCTGCAATTTCCTTTTTTTGATAGGTTGTTCTGCAATTCCTTGATAGCCAAATTTACCTTATAATACATACCTATAGGAGGTCTCCATCTACACTCTTTAATAGCCACTCTTAAAGGTTGTTTGCATCAAATTCACTTCTGTCTTCAAAGAGCTTCGCTCACCCACCTTTGGTTCTGATTGTACCATAACAGCTAGGCTTATATTCAACATGACCTCCACCTCCATGACATGCCCATTTTGTTTTAAAGACAAAATAACACCATACTTATGGAAACATTGTGGTTGGTCTCTACACTTCTGGCGCTTCTGAGCACTCCCATTATATGTGTCACTAATTCTGCACCATCCCCATATATCACCACATATTTCACTTAAGAATGATGATATTATTTTCCTAAAATAAAGATTGAAATAATTCATAGGTAAATATTGTGGATCACCTTTCAAGCAAAGAGCGTAAATTACGGCTGCACATTTATTCTCCAAATCCAATTCCAAAAACCTCTGTTTTCCCATACTGGAACTTTCCTCAATAATATCCCTCTAGTAACTTTCAATGAGTCTCTAGGTAGTATTCGTGCCTCCATAAAAGTACAATCTGGAAAAATCGGCACTTCAATACCTTATGGACCAAAAAAGTAAGATTTTGGAGAAGTCAATAGAGACTCAACTAATTAGCAAGTTCCATACAATTACAGACCATATGAATTTATTTTTATTTTATAGAGAATTCACGTTGGTTCTTCCGTTGACATTATTTAGAAACACCATATGCTGTGGTCAAGTTTGAGACTTCCCCTAAAGAATTTCAAATTATCACCATTCTTCTACATCTTAGCATAACTTATATAAGTTAGTGTTTTTTTTAAGTAAATAATTTATTAAAAAAAGAAAAGAGAGGAAAAATTAAAAGATGTATACACTCCCTTTTCAAAGAATACAAATCAAAGGGAAATAGAGTTTTTTTTTCTTTTTTCTTTTTTGGGATAAGTCAAAAGGAAATAGAGTTGGAAAAACTCAATAAAAGACATCAAAGGAATGCTGCTCTTCTTATTTCCTTCATGTCACATGTTCCGCATAACACATAATAGCATGGCTCGCCACACCTTGGCTACTTTATGGTGATGAAAATATTGTAAAACTATATACCTAGAGCTTGAGCTCCAACATTAAAAAAACTTGAGCATTTTGGCATGTTTGTATCTCTTTGAATTGGGAAACTTGATGACTTGACCTTGTACAAAAGGGTTTTCAATTAATTATAAAACTTTAAATCTAGGAAGAATATTATTTTGAGAAAGATATTTCTCTATTGTCAATTGACCTGACCATATCAATTTGTTTGTTGATTTTTTGCATGAACATAACTCTAATATCTTACCTGCTCAAAAGTTAGAAAAATAATTGCATTGGATGCTCCCATAAGTTATGTCATTTTCCATAAGTTACTGGTTATTACTGAAGCAGACATTTATGTAATTATTTTTTAAAATCACATAATGAGGAAACTTGTAGGGATGTAAAAGTTTTTATCGCATATGTAAGGTTATTACTGAAGCATACATTTATGTGTACCTGATATTCAATGAAGACAAAAGGGAAGCATGAGAGAAATATTTGTATGTAGTGTTCTGGATAAAGTGGAGGAATTGGTACTTCAGTAGATGGATTAACAGTTCGTCTACTTCTACTACTACTTTAGGATTGGCTTTTTCCCAAACACCTTCTATACTAAAAGAGCTTTGCTACAATATCTCCTCCTATTAGAAGCCTATTCATAAACAAAATTTACATTTAAATAAATAAAAACTTGTCTTGATATCTTGCTCTCACTAAAACTATTCCTCACACAAACATCAAATACCAAAAAAAATCATCACTGTCACCTTTACATAATAGCAAATAATGAATTTGCCTAACATAATGAAACACATCACAAAGAGGGGATACATTCAAACATTAACCAACAATTGATATGCTTAACTATTGATGGTTGTTTTAAGGTTATTTGTAAGTAATCACTTATTGAATTTTTTGCATAAATTACTTACTAATCTCTTTTTGAGAAATTTATTGAGACTAATACCCAATTGATATGCTTAACTAAAATCAATTATTTTGAGTGTCTTTTAATTGCTAATGTGGCACTTGGTAGTAATACTAGTGATATTGTGTGATTTAGCTATTAACTCTGTTGTTTACTACACTAATCCATTGTGTGTTTCTTAATTCGTAGGATGGTGATGGTGATGGTGATTCTGCAGTAAATATCCAGTCTCCCGGTGCTCAACACTTATCATTTGATGATACGCAGTAGGCGATACTTTTGGCACCTATTTTGGAGTAGTTATTATGATATTTTGATATTTATAATAAAGTTTCAAACTTTGATATGTATGTACACATCATAGTTGGAAACTTTATTATAACATTCTAGACAATTAGAATGTATTCTTTTGTGCAAGACATTCTATATAGTTAGAATGTATGCTTTTGTGTAGGGCATTGTACATAGTTGTTTAGAATGTATTATTTTGTTCATAACATTCTAGACACTTGGGATGTATTATTTTGTGTATAAAATTCTAGACATTTGGGATGTAATTATTGATATGGTGTGTAATTAAATATATATATTTAGTTTCTTGGTTTAATGTGGTATGGTATTTGCTATTGGAAAATATGAATTGTAGTTCATTATAGTTGCTATAAAATAGGTATTGGAAAATATGTTTTTTAGGTACATTACAGGTGCTAAAAAAAATTTTTAAAATTTTTTTTTTTCAAGGACCTATACCAACGCTTTTAAAAGCGCTGGCATAGGTCCTTTTAAATTATATATTCAAGACCTATGCCAGCGCTTTCAAAAGCGCTGGTATAGGTCTTTTAGATTTTATTCGTCCAAGACCTATGCCAGCGCTTAAAAAGCGCTGGTATAGGTAGTAGAAAGCGCTGGCATAGGTAGTACCTATTCCAGCGCTTTCAAAAGCGCTGGTATAGGCCTTTTAGATTTTATTCGTTCAAGACCTATGCCAGCGCTTCAAAAGCGCTGGCATAGGTAGTAGGAAGCGCTGGCATAGGTAGTAGGAAGCGCTGGCATAGATAGTACCTATTCCAGCGCTTTCAGAAGCGCTGGTATAGGTTATATTCACATTTTCGTAAAGGCTGTCCCGACACAAGTAAAAACGCCAGAACATGGTCTGAAAAGCGCCGGGACCTGTCCCAGCGCTTTTAAAAAGCGCTGGTACAGGTCCGGCGACCCTATCTCGACATTCAAACCGCGGCGGTTTGAAGCGCTGGGAAAAAAACGCCGGGATAGGAATTTTGACCCTATCCCAGCGCTTTTTGGGGCTATCCCAGCGCTTTTCAAAACGCTGGGATAGCCCTGTTTTTTTGTAGTGCAAATAATCTTGCACAGAAGATCGAATTGAAATTTAAGGTGTTATCATTTTTTTCTTTTTCTTTTTTATAACATTTATGCAGTTATTATTATTTTTTTTTTTTGAGGGGGACATTTATGCAGTTATTCATTTTGAAATTTGAACAAAAGAAATATATATTAATTATAAAATTGTCCAATTTATACGGATTAAGATGTTAAGTTAGATTCTAAATGGAACTTTATAAATAAGGGTATTTTAGGGAATTAATTTAAGTATGTATTCATTTTCCTAGAGTTAGGGTTCTATTTCTTTTGTCACAAAACAAATGAATAATAATAATTATTTCATTACTAGTCGCTAACCCGTGCGATGCACGGGATAGTTAAATAAATATTTAATTAATCTACCTCACATTAAAAGAAAAAGCTAGTTAAATAAATATTTAGTTAATCAACCTTACATTAAAAGAAAAAGCTAAAAGAATCAAGGAAAGGCTGATTTACCCACCAAGAAAAAGCTAAAAAGGAAAGAAAAAAAAAAAAGACATTGAAAAAGAAATAAAGGAAATTTTTTTTTTTTTTTTTTTTTACAAAACAATGTTGAAAACTAAGGCAACATTAAGACAATGGGAAATCTATTTGCAAAGGTTTGCAACCTTTGTATGTTTACTTGGCTCAAGGTCAAAATCCAAATTCAATTTTGAAACAATGAAAACATACTTCATATTAATTGTAAATCAGTCTCACTACATAAATTCACTTTTTGCTTTGATGTATTTTGTAAATCAAATACTGTCAAAAGAATTCCAATAAACACTATTGCCACATCTATATTTGTTGTAGGCATTTAATTTACATAGAAGCCAATAGCAACCGCAATAGCTATCACGGTTGCTCAATGCTATGACAATCTAGATCCAAACATTCTCCTTCTAGAATCTCATCTCTTTTCTTTAAACCTGCACATCAAGCTTTGTGAACATGCATCCCCCTCATCTTCATGGAAGAACAAAAGAAAATGAAGTTGATAGCTGTATATTTATTGGCTGCTTTGCAAAGGAACACCACTCCTTCAACTAATGACGTAACTGTAGCTTATATATAATAATCACTAAAGGCAATGGTGAAATTGACCAAAACATCAATTACAAATTTGAAAATAACATGTATACATATACCATATAAGAGGTTAATACTCACTGATATTTGTCCACAAACCCACAAGAAAAAAACAAAAACAAAACAAAAAATACACTTTACAAATTAATGCCAAGTGCATGTTCTTCCCAAATGATCTCTTAGGCAACCCCTTTTATGTTGACCATAGACTAACCCAATTTCCTAAATCAAAACCAATCCACCACAATATCAAAACCTAAGTCATATTTAAAATCCAAATTTTAAAAAGGGAAAACAAAAACCTTACCAGTGGATGTATATAGAGGGTTGTATATAGAAATGGACCCAAATTAGGTTCCAACCACTATAAAAACGAATTCTAATTCAAAACCAAATCTACCACAATTACATACAATGCATTTAGTGAGTCATTGTGGCGGAATGCGTGGACTTGTTTGATAAAATATGTCAAAATATCTGTGTGGGATTGGGGGAAGGAGAAATAAATTGAAAGCAATGGGATAATGTTACCATATTATTTTCTTGGACACCTGCCATGCTTGGTTAGTTAACAATCAATAGCATTTTTTTTTGTTTTAATGTAGGATGAGAGCACAGGTGGTGTTTCAGTGTGTTAGCAATTCCTATGACAACCAAAACCAAGAGACACAAACCATGAAGTTGACTTAAAATAATGCGAGAGTATAACTATCAAATTCTAAATAAATAAAAGCAAGAGGGAGTGAGATAACGCAACGTGTGGCTTTTTGAAAGGTCACACATTTATTAACAGCTGTTACTTATCAATACAAAGGCAGGGAAAGAAACAATTTTATGGTATAAAAACACAAGCCCTCAAGCAAAGCCTAAAGCCTCTTGGCTGGTAATGGAACAACCTCAACATGCATAAAAAAATTCAACACCTAAAATAATAGAGCAACCATTAGTCAACTCAACAAATCAAGTAAGCCTTAATTGTAATTGTAAGGTGACTTCATAGATGTAAAGATTACCAAAAAAAAAAAAATTATGCTAGTACAATTTATGCAATACTAATGTATAATCAATTATGAAAAGGCAACAAACAACAAAATTCAAACTTCCAATGTTCAAAACCTTACATGACATAGAAGTATTAACTCGATTTCTTTTCACTTTGCTGCAAAATATGAAACAGCAAATACCAAACCACATAACTATTTATACCAAAAAAATCACAAACTTGGTCACCCATAAAAATTAAAATAAATCTGGGCATCCCAAATTCATCAACAACACGAAATTTAAACTCTAATCAACCACCAATCTATCCGAACCTACTGTATCTGAAATTTCAACTGCTACATACAATCCAAAAGAAACCAATACCGAAAAAACTCATTCTTTGCTTCATCTCTATGTAGGGTTGTAGGTGTCTTCGATTGTGTAATTCTTTTCATTTTTCTTCGTCATTCAACCTTAATCAAAACCAATAACCCAAATACCTAAATCAAAGACAATCAACCCAAAAAAAAAAAAAAAACTAAAATACTCTTGGTGGTTGACTAAAATAAAAATTTCAGTTTACAGAGATTTACAAACGATGTGAACTTTACATTGGAATCTCTATTTTCCCCAAAAGAAAATACATCTTTTCTAAGCACAACTCATTTTGGCATAAAAGTAAACCACAATCAAGTGAACAAATTAGAAGTTCTCAAAGCTTTAAATCAAGGCAATTAAAAACTAAAAACAAAGTTCAGAAAATATCATGTCCCAAATCATTTCATTAAGCAAAACATTGAAGCCAACCACACAAACATAGAAACCTAGTCACAGAATACAAAATCGACAGAACAATATGAAACACATAGCATTAATTTTAGTGAAGCTTAAATACATACATAGTATCTACACACATACACACAAACATAACACAAATATACATACATATCAAACGGACTCAAAAGCAAAATCAATTCAACAGATCAAATAAGTAGTGAAGACCAAATGGTTTATCGAAAAAATCCAACAACAAAAAAAAAATGATCAATTCAGAATAAAGTTGAATAGTAACCAAACAAAATTTACAAAACCCAAGTTAAATTCTAGTCCACTGAAAACCCATAGAGATTTTACTCAAATCAACAAATAGTTTTACAGATTCGAACACACACACACACACACACAAAAGTCGAAGTACTCAGCATTAATCGATTGCTAATTAATCGAGTTGAACCCTAGGTTTGATAAAGAAAAAAAAAATCAACTTTATGCAATTTTGATCGAAAATCTCAAAAATAAGAAATAGACATTTCATTAAGCAAAACATTGAAGCCAACCACACAAACACAGAAACCTAGTCACAGAATACAAAATCGACAGAACAATATGAAACACATAGCATTAATTTTAGTGAAGCTTAAATACATACATAGTATCTACACACATACACACAAACATAACACAAATATACATACATATCAAACGGACTCAAAAGCAAAATCAATTCAACAGATCAAATAAGTAGTGAAGACCAAATGGTTTATCGAAAAAATCCAACAACAAAAAAAAAATGATCAATTCAGAATAAAGTTGAATAGTAACCAAACAAAATTTACAAAACCCAAGTTAAATTCTAGTCCACTGAAAACCCATAGAGATTTTACTCAAATCAACAAATAGTTTTACAGATTCGAACACACACACACACACACACACATTAAAAAAAAAAAAAAAAGTCGAAGTACTCACCATTAATCGATTGCTAATTAATCGAATTGAACCAACTTTATGCAATTTTGATCGAAAATCTCAAAAATAAGAAATAGAAGAAGAAGAAGAAGAAAACGAACCCTAATTTTCTGAAACAAAGTTCTAATTCAACCATCTGATGCAATCTATATATTTTTTAATGAAACAAGGCAAAAAATTTTAGATCCGATGTGAAATCGTATAGATTACCTGAAAATACGCCGAAATCTGTGAAGAGCGTGCAAAGCAAGCTGAGATAAAGCTTTAAACAGAGCAAATGAGCGATTGGGGATGGCTTGCAAGGGAGAGGTTTGAGGAATAAAGAGACAAAGCGGAGAGAGAGAGCTCAAAGGTTAGGGTTTTGGGTTTTAAGAATGCGTCAATGCGTATAGGTTAGAGAGAGCAAGTCGCATAAAAGACTGAAAAAAAAAATTAAAAAAAAAATGAAATTAAAAAAAAATTAATTAAATGCTGACGTGGATAAAAAAACAAAATTAAAAAAAAATTTAATTAAATGCTGACGTGGAAAACTGTGGGAGCTTCAGAAGCTTTGCCGAAATCTGTGAAGAGCGTGCAAAGCAAGCTGAGATAAAGCTTTAAACAGAGCAAATGAGCGATTGGGGATGGCTTGCAAGGGAGAGGTTTGAGGAATAAAGAGACAAAGTGGAGAGAGAGAGCTCAAAGGTTAGGGTTTTGGGTTTTAAGAATGCGTCAATGCGTATAGGTTAGAGAGAGCAAGTCGCATAAAAGGCTGAAAAAAAAAAACGAAATTTAAAATAAATTAATAAATTAATTAAATGCTGACGTGGAAAAAAAATTTAAAAATAAATAAATAAATAAATTAAATACTGACATGAAAAACTATTGGAGTTTTAGAGACTTCGATTTTATATATATATATATATGTTGATAATATTTTGTATTTCCTATAATACTTATTTTTGTACTTATATAATTATCGTTACAATGTATTGAATATGCCCTTAGTTTTTTCCATCATATAAAAACTTCAATTATTGGAACTAAGAAATAGGATAATGTACTATCATCTTCATACAAGGGTATAAAAGGCCTAACTCAAAATATTAGGTGTCTAGCTGGATTGAAAGTTGAGCCAGTATGGCTCTACAATCCAAATGAGTCACGCACGTGATTTTTTTTTTTTTTTTACAATAAGTCAAATGACATAACAGAGTGCACAATTTTTTTCACACTTGCTTTAATGTTACGTTGTTGGTATTAAATAAAACTAATGTCAATAATTGTTTAATGTAATTAAAAATGATATTATTGTAATTATAATGTGTTGAGTACTGATTTAATAAGTTGTGAAATTTGTTATGTCTACAATATTATGGTTTATGTGGTCATGGGATGGATGAAATGGAATTATAGAATCCATCAATAATCATATGAGATAAACTCTACAAAGTTACTTAAAATTAATATATTTTGCTTATCTTCCTCTTTACTTAAATTAGTTATTAATAAATTTTTATACGTAAAAAATTTGATTAATATTATGAATACAAAGTAAAACTTAATTTTTAAAATTTCATAAAATTATATAAAATCCTAGAGAAAAGTAGATAAAAGAGAAACAATCTTATATACCTCTTTCCATATGCATAATTACTCTTACAATACATAGCCTTCTAATTGTGTGAACTGTGAACCCACATGCATATTGCAAGGAGGTAATGCGTCATATGCTTGAGATAATTAATACTCTAAATCTCAACATCATTAATTGGTTCTTAAGGATGAATAGCACTTTCTATTGAGTTGCTCACACATAGTAATTGAAAAAATAATAATTGGTTGGCCTACAGTGGTACCAGTATATGCTTTGAATTTATGATTTTCTTACCGAAGATGAAGCTCAATCTAATGGAACATGATTTGCGAGGTCATTCTTTATTCTCTCTCTCCTTAGTATACACATTAAAATATTAGCACCAAGATGCACGCCAATGCTTTTCTTCTTTTTAAAAAGTAGTAATTTTATCAAACATATGCATTACAAGTTACAACTATCATCTTACTCCATATGTGAATAAAATGACTTTCTTCCAAACCTAGTTTAAGGATCCAACGCGACTCCAAAGTCAAAATAAAACACACTAAAATTTAAGCTACAACCTTTTTATATTTTATTTTATTTTTTATCTACCTTTAGGAATCAAAATCTCAGAAAACACTGCCCCGGCAGACATAAATCCATTCAAATCCGTACTCGCAAAACTTTGTTCTTCATTGCTTGTAACGGTGACCCTGCTGTTGCTATCTATACTTGTCACTTGTCCATCGCTACTACTGAACATGTCACTACTATCATATACAATGGACTTATTAGGGATGAGAGCTTTCTCAGCTTCCATCACCTCAATTTCAACCCCACGAAGTGTCACCTCTTTATTTGCTGCATTCTCGTGCAACTGCAATGTAAACTCAAGGCCCCACACCACATCGTTCATTGATGGGCGTTCGGTTCCATTGTCAAGCAAACAATTTGTAGCGATCTCAACATATTTCTTCAAACATTCCACTGCAATTGTACCCTTCAAAAATGGATCAACAATCTCATCAAGTTTTCCATCGCGATGGCACTGTTTGACCCACTCCACCAGGTTGACTTGCTCTTTCACCGCCATACGTGTAATGGGTGGCTTTGCACACAATACTTCACACAACACCACACCAAAAGAATACACATCAGATTTCTCAGTTAACTGTTGACGTAGATAATATTCTGGATCCAAATACCCCATGCTACCTTTCACCACGGTGCTGACGTGAGCCTTGGACATGCTAGTGGGGCCTAGTTTTGATAACCCAAAATCACACACCTTGGCAGTCCATTCCTCATCCAATAAGATATTTGTAGTCTTCACATCACGATGAATGATCATGTGCTTTGCGCCTGTATGAAGGTAGTTCAACCCATGTGCTGCACCAATACAAATCTCGAGTCGTCGTTTCCAGGAAAGAGGCGGATTATCAGTATTGTAGAGATGATCACGGAGGGTCCCACGGGCCATATAGTCATACACTAGGATCATCTCATTGCCATCGTTACAATACCCAATGAGAGAAACAAGATGCACATGGCGGAGTTGAGATAGCATCTCAATCTCGGTCTTGAATTCATGTGCCCCTTGTTGAGACCCGGGCTTCAATCGTTTGATGGCAACGGGGTTGCCCCTGGCCCACCCATCAATGTACCCTTTATACACGTTACCAAACCCACCAGCACCAACAATGAACACACTATCAAAGTTGTTGGTTGCTGCTGTAATTTCAGACAGTGTAAAATAACGACACAAATCAGCTGGTAGTGTTGTTGTTGTTGACCCCTGGGTCTTCGTTGACTTGGTCGCATCATCATAGTCTCCGTCCTTGACACTCTTGCTCCTTCGGAAAATTAAGAAACCGACAATAAAAACGATCAAGGCTATGCCGGAAACCACACCCGAAATAACGCCAATTTTTGTCGTCTTGTTAACCTTCCGCCCAGTTGGTTGTTGGATTAATGGTGGCGGAACCGTAGATGACGTCGGAGTCGGGTCTGGGTTGGACCCGGCGAGAATGCCTCCGGTGGTGTTGATTTTGAATATTTCCAGCCCGTTCAAAATAGCATCGTTGTAAGCTGTCTGCCGATCATCTGGGTTTGCTTGCAGTGCAACGGAAAGGTACATTTTCTTCTGATTTAATTTGCCGAGCATCGGCACAACATAATCAACACACATTGGAATCCCTTTTCCACCACTCCATTGGATTACATCTACACCGGCAGCTGCAATAGTTTGATTGGCTATATAGATGTAAAAAACTCTCTGAGAGCTGCCGTTAATCTCTGGTTGAAACTCGCAAAAATGAAGCCTCACCATGTAAAAAAAGCCAGAATCCACGGAAAACTCCCAAGTAAGATTATAGAGCTTGTTATTGGTTTTGTTCGTACCCATTGTCCGGGCAGTTTTGTAGACTTCCTCTGGTGCTGTATAATTTGGAATTTTGTTGAACATCAAGGAAATAGAGGTGTTGACAGGTAGAACACTATGGTCGTTCACAACCAAGTAATCATTATCGCTCAACCAGCTCCGGTACATACCAGTAGTGTCTTCAGCGGGTGAGATAGACCTTCCACCAACGTTTACACGGTACTCCGTCTCAAGAGCCGTGTTGTTTTCGATGCGGTATGGTTGCACCTGGCCAATAAATACAGCCCCATTTTTTTCAGCTGCAGTGTAATAGAGATTGGGAGGCATTGATACGACTTCTAATCCGTTGATAAAAGCATATGAATCTGGCCTTGGAGTGAAAGTTATGTTCAGAGTTTTCTCATCCCCAACATTTACACAGAACTCCTTTGAAAGACTTTCTAAGTGAAGAGCGTCAGCAGTAAGAGCAGCACTAAAGTTTCTTAGGAGAGTAAAGGGACCAGCTTTGACAGAGAAGTAGGCCTTAGAGCTGTCAAAGTTCGGGTATGAAGCTGGGTAAAAGTAAAAACGGATGAACTTCTGGCCTGAAGTCACTGAAAAGATATAGGTGAATTCGGAGCGTGAAAAGCGTACTGTGCTGTAAGGGACCTGAGGCACCGCGGTACGGGATTGAGGCGCCGTAGAGATGGCTGATGAGTTATGGGGATCTAATGGAGAATATGTTGAGTTGATATCTCCGATCCAAGTCCGCGGATCTTGCGTAGTACTGTTGCCAGAGAAGCCACAGTCAAGGGCTATGTTCTCAACAGGGTTGTAAGGGGCCAGTAATTCACCAGCGATGGGGCTGGTAAAGTGGTAGAAAAAGAGGAAGACGTAGAAAGGGCTAAACATAAATGGGTTTTGAAGATTAAGGTATTTTTTGCTGGTTTTGCTCATTGTTGCAAAGCCAACTACGCACACAGGAGGAGACAGAGAGAGAGAGGAAGGGAAGGATGGAGGAGGTAAATAATGAGACTACGTGTGCGTTTGTTTCCACTTTCTTGAGCCAAAACGTTCTTTTTTAGAGCAAAAATTGAAAGTCAGAAGTTTGGTAATGTTTCAAAATGTGTTTCTCCAAAAAAGTTGCATTTTGAAATGCAAAGAATTGGGCCAAAACCTGCGGACGGATTTGAGGCGCTTTTGCAAACGCCACTGCTGCCTTTTAAGATTATCGTTGAAAAGCCACTTATTATTTCCCAAATTGCCTACTATGTTTTCTTAAAAACTCAATTTTACCCTTTGATAAATTAAGACAGATCGCTATTTGTAGCCCTAGAACCCTTTGATAAATTAATTGCTACAAAGACCACAAAAAAATAGCATCTAACCAGGGCTCAATTTAATAACAAATTTCCAAATCTAAACACAAAAAAAATCTATAACAAATTCCCAAATCAATTAAGAAAAAAAAAAAAAAAAAAATTAATCCCTTGCAAATCAGGATTCCTCAAAATGCAAAACAAAAAAAAATCGGAATATAGCGAAATCTTCCCTTATGCAGTATCTCCCTTTCATTTGCTCTGCTCTGATCCAATCTTCAGTCAATGACCGACGACAGGCATGCGTGAACCCCAATTTAAAAGGCTGTCTCTCTTGTAGCAAGATATACATTGTTTGGTCTCATAACGGCATCGGATTTTATAAGGTCAGAGGAGGATTCCATGTTTCAAATATTTCACAAGGATTGTAAATGTAAAATTTGGCCTATATTATAGCTTTCAAAACAATGTTAATTAAAGTGTAATATCTTATTTCAGCCCTCCAATTAAACTTTTTATGTATAAAAGATTGGCCTAATAAGATTGAACTGTGAAACTACAAACTGAGAGCATTTTAGATTGCTATTGAAGTTTTGATTCATACGATTGAAGTAAGATCAATAGCAATCATATGATTGAAGATCTAAACGGTGTAGATTGGCGGGAAATGTACTTCTTTGAGACTGAAATTAATGACTTTCAACAATTTTTTAAGGTTACAAAAATTCATGTCAGATAATTCAAAAATTTACTTTTGTTGGTTTATGTTAGTTGGTGCATCACGGGTCTGTCGTCGTTAATTATTAGTACTCCTTTCAGTAAAATAGTAGGAGTACTCTATCGAATAGAGTAAGGGCATTGCCCTTTTCTTTTAGGTCTTATATTAGTTTTTTCCAATCACTAGTGTGGGTTGCATGTGCAAGGCACGTGATGCCTCTTCAGTGAGAAAATTAATATAGATTTTTTTTTTTTGTTGAAAAAATATGAAATCGTGTACTTAAAATTTAAAATAGCTATTTGAATATTTATTTATTATGACAATTTCTTAGAACCTATTTACTAAATGTAATATCTACTAACCAAAAATGCTACAAAGAATAATAATGAATGTTATCATCTTTTCACAATATTTAAATTTTCGTAATAAATGATGATATACGCTACAATTTTTTTGAAGATTTTCATCAAATTAAATACTTGTGACCATCTACAATGAAGATTTTGTTATTTATACTTCATTCTTTATCATCTTATTTTATGAGTCTAAGTACGATATTTAACTTACTTATTTTTAATAAACACCCTTTTAAGTAGGAAAAGAAATTAAAAAAAGAACAAAATAACAAAAGACATCTGTTATCAAAGTTTCTATTAGATAAAATTATAAGTTTAGAAGATTTAAACCTAATAAATTAGTATTCTCTAGGTAACAAATAAAACACCATATATCATCATTCTAACTTTTCAAGTATGACTACCAGTCTACCACATGATATTCAAAATACACGAAGAAATTTTTTGGGACATTAAAATTTAGTAAGAGTATTTTAGGCATTGCACAATGGAATATTTTAGGAATTATAAGATTTCGTTATGGTTTGACTAAGAGAGTAACAATAAGAGTATATGCTCATTTACAAAATATAAAGGAGGAAATTATTCAACTTTAGTTTAGGGAGGAAAGTGCTACTTCGTCAATTTTTGTGTGTGTGTGTGTGTGTGTGTGTGTGTAAAACAATGTGTTTTCTTTCTTTTTTTTTTTTCTTTTTTTTTTAAAACTTGAAACAATGTGTTAAACAAAATCAACCTAAAAAACTATGCATAAAACAATGAATTTTGGTTCAACAAATTGACTAAACTAAAAAAGAAGTCTAGGAATACAACAAAATGTCACGATGTTTTTACAATACCTTTATTTCTAGTTATGGTGGGTTCTGGTCTGATGTTTTATTATTTTATTTTAGAGTAATGCTACATCAACAACATTTTCATAATAAATCCTAGGTGGTAAATTGTTACTGATTTTAAATTAGGCTAACTACTTTTAACCTTGTATTTAAAAAAAATAAAAAATAAAAAGCAAATTGAAGAAAATTGTGCCTAAAAAAATGAATTTTGGCTCACCAAATTTGACTAAAAAAAAAAAAAAAAAGCCTAGGAACACAACAAAATGTCACACAAAAAATAATCCTAGGAACACAACAAAATGTCACAACATTTTTGCAAATTTTTTTTTTATTTCCAATTGTGGCAGGTCTCAATTTGATATTATTATTTTATTTTTTACATCCATAGCATTTTCACAACAAATCTTCGGTGAAAAATTATTAATGGTTTTAAATTTATGCATTAAAAAAAAAAAAAAAACAAAATGACAACACAAGAAAATTGTGTGTGAAACCATGATATTTCACTCACCCAATTTGACTATACTAAAAAGAAGTCTAAGAATACAACAAAATATCACAACATTTTCACAATACCTTCATTTTTAGGATCCGAAATTTGAGAGAAATGCTACATCCATATCATGTTTAGAGCAAATTCTGAATGACAAGTTGTTATTGGTTTTAAACTGAGTTCACTACTGATATCACTTTTTTATCCATCAAAAATACCTTGCCACATAAAATTTGTTGTGAAATTATTGTAAAAATGTTGTGGACATAGCATTACTCCTTAAACTTTAAAATCAAGCAATTTTTCCTTTAATATTTTGGAAAATAGCAAATATGTCATATTGTTATTCTTTTAGTTAAACCCTAATGAGAGTTTATGATTCTTAAAATATTTATTTTGTAATATCTAAAATATTCCCACTAAATTTTAATATCCCAAAAATTTTCTTCACGTATTTTTAGTTTTAGATGGTAGTAATTCTCAGTTTCTTATTTTTTTATTTATTTTTTTTTGACCTTTAAAAAATTGATACCTCAATAATTGTGAAAATATTGTAAGAATGTATTATGTCAGTGTAACTGTATATGCACATATAAATATTTAAAGGAAAAGACAAAAAGAGCACAAGCAAAACTGGTGTAATATTGTAAGAATTTATTAAGTCGGTGTAACTGTATAGGTACATGTAGGGGCTAGGGCCCAAAATAATGTATTGGGCCTTAGGCCTTATCCGTGGACACTAACAAGTCCGAGGAGGAGAATATGACTTAGATGATTCACATTACAAATCTCATCAGTGGTGGACAAAGGGAAGAAGGTCCGAGGAGGAACTCCTTCTCGGACATGGAAAATGCAGACCAGGTGTGTACTCTAGCAATTGAGATGCGCCCCCTGAACACTTGAGGGGGAAGAAAACTTAAAATATCTAAGGAAAAACTGTCACCATCATATTAAATGCACTGCAGTTACTTTTCTGGCAGCATTAATGTGGAGAAGACCCCTAAACAGTGCTGCCTTGGCTGCCACAACTCATAGAGGGCTGAAAGGGGTGTTTGATGGGATGGGTACTCAAGTGGGGATCCAGATGATCAACAAGTGTAAGGTCCAGATGATCAAAAAAGAGCTATATAATGTGGAAGAGCTCTCATGAAGAGGAGGCAAAAAAAGGAGTGAGAAAGAATACTGTAGCATGCTAAACAATCTTAATATTGTGATCTGTATACATCAAATTCTGGTCTCCTCGGACCGAATTTCCTTTGGCAATAATAGCTTTTATTTGTGTTTGATTGATTTTTAACTTCATGCTAGCCGTTGCCCAACTCATCTAGACCTAGTTCTTTGACCCATACTCTACGAAATTCATTGTATTGGGCTTATTAGACCAGGATTCCACACATTTGGGCTTAGGCTCCAACTCTTGCCCATACAGTACATATAAATAATAAATATTTAAAGGAAAAGACAAAAAAGCACAAACAACACAGGTGGGGAAAAAAAAAGTTGATGATAGTGTGTATGGGTTGAACAAACCAAAGCACTGTACAACATTACTGTTTGCGCATTCATGCTTTTTACCATGGAAAAAAAGTAGTAATTAAGGTCCATTCTAGATTTAATTTGTATTACAAAAAAAAAGATATGAATCATTTGATTTTTAAAGTATAAAGAGATTTACATTAATCAAAAGAGACATTAATTTTAAGAATTTTGATAATTATGTCGTAAAAAGTTAATCTCATTCGCTTAAGAATTTTGATCAACCACAAAGTTAAGGTAGCTATTTAACATATAAATATTTATTTAACTGTAATAGTTTTTTAGTACCTACTTACTAAAGACAATATATCTACTCTCTAAAACTTCTAAGAATGATAACGAATATCAAAATCTTCCACTAATAAACAACTGAGTTTTGCTAAGAAATTAAAAAAAAAAAGAAAAAAAAAAAAGATAACAAAAGACATGTGTCATCGAATTTTTCATTAGATAAATTATAAGTTTTGAAAATTTAAACCTAGAAAACCAATGTTCTTTAGATAACAAATAAAACACCTAATATCATCATTCTAACTTTCTAAGAATTTCTATCATTTAAAACTCAAGATACGTAAAGAAAATTTTTAGGATGTTAAAATTTAGCGGGAGTAATTTAGACATTACACGGTAAAATATTTTAAGAATCATAAGCTTTTATTATGGTTTAACTGAGAGAATAACAATATGACATATTTGCTCTTTTCCAAAATATTAAGGGAAAAATTGCTTGATTTTAAAGTTTAAGAAAGAATTGTAAACTGCCCCAAACATAAAGGATGAACAATGATTTTTTTCCTAAATTTTTGTTTTTGTGTGTAAAACTATGTGTTTTTACTTAAAATAGTGTGTAAAGAAAAAAATATACAAAAAGTCAATCCAATAAAATTGTATGTGGAATTGTGAATTTTGGCTCAACAAAGTTGATTAAACCAACAAAAAATTTCTAAAAACACAACAGAATGATGCAACATTTTCATAATACCTTTATAATTTTGTTATATTTTATTTTAACTTATAAAGAATTGACAGCTCAACAGTTTTGAAAATATTGTGACGACATCAAGATGTCTTAACAGTTTTTACACAAAAAAATGTTATATCATGACATTTTCACAATAAATCATAAGTACTAGGTTACTACAAGTTGTTTTTGGTGGGTAAAAAAGTAGTTTCATTGGTAAGTTTATTTAGAACCAATAACAATTTACCATATTTGATTTGTTATGAAAGTGTTGTAAAAATTATTGTGGATATAGCACTTCTTTTTCACAATACTTTTTTTTAGTTGTAACTAGTTCTAGTATGATATTTTATTATTTTATTTTGACCTATAATCAATTGACACCTCAACAATTGTGAAAATATTGTGCCAATTTGTGATATTAATATTTTATTATAATGTGAAATAGCGTAAATTGGACAAACCAAAAATAATATAGCAAATATACTACAACTTTATGCATTCACCAAAAAAAAAAAAAAGCGGCCAACAAAATAGTGAAAGTTGAACAAACCAAAACTACTGTAACGAAATTACTGTAGTTTTTCCCATTCACTGTTTATATATATTGTAGAGATAAGGGCCCAAAATTATATATTGGGCCTTGGGTCTTGGCCGAAGACGTGGGTTGGTCTGAGGATGAATAAACAGTTGTGAGGATGTTAAACTTAGAGTCCCAAGAATAGGTTACAAATGGAAAGGTTGGGGAATGTGGACCGAGGAGGAGTATTTCCTCGGATAAACAAAGCACAGATCAAATATATATCCTATCATTCAAGGTAACCTTCCAAGAGATTTCACTGATAGGGATGTACATTATGATGTACAGGAAAGATGGGAGCTCAAAAATATTTAAGAGAAAGCTGTTACCACCGCATTGAATGCTCTATAAGTAACTCTCTGGCCGCATTAATGAGGAAGTGATATTTGAACAGTGTTTGTTCAGCCTTACAGCTACCCCCAAAGACTTCAGGAAGGTGCTAATGGGACAAGGATCAACATAAGCAATATACCGTCCACGTGTAGAATGAAGATAAGAAGACAGATATAGTACAAATTAGAGGGAAGACCCTGAGAGAAGGGGATCGGGAAATAAAAAG
Source organism: Quercus lobata (assembly GCF_001633185.2). Lineage (NCBI taxonomy): Eukaryota > Viridiplantae > Streptophyta > Magnoliopsida > Fagales > Fagaceae > Quercus > Quercus lobata. The sequence goes on from NC_044911.1 coordinate 36,784,559, forward strand.
AGAAACATTGTAGCAATCATAAACAAAGTTTGTAATCAAATTCAGTAGTAATATATAAGAACGAATCTCATTGAACTGTGCCGAGGACGATTTTCTCTGGGTTAAATAAGTTTATCTTCATGTTTTTATCAATCGAACCCACTTTGTTTGTTATTCAAACTCATTTTAGCCCAGTTTTCCAACTTACTCTCTATAAATTCATTGTTTTGGGCTTTTTGGGCCTAAGTCCATCTATCTTTTAGGCTAAAGACTCAAATCTAATCCTTACATACATATATATATATATATATATATATATATATGTTGCTCTTACAATGTAAATTTATAATGTAAACACATAAAAATTGGCAAATGTTGTACACATTTGCAAAATTTGTACAAATTTTTTTTTGGCAAATGTATATAATATTTGCTACTTTTTGTGTATATACAATGTAAGTTAACATTAAAAGTAGAAAGTAAACATATAAAGATCATTTCAAAGAAAAAAAAAGCTCAAACCAAGTTGGTGAACTTGAAAAAATAAATAAAATAAAATAAAAAAAGAGGGAAAGAGGTAACTCACTAAACCAAAAATATTGTTTATAATACTGTTCATGAGCTTATTAAATGTATATAATATTGGCTACTTTTTGTGTGTATACAATGTAAGCTTATATTACAAGTACAAAGTAAACATATAAAGTTCCTTTAAAAAAAAAAAAAGCTTAGACCAAGTTGGTGAACTTGAAGAAAAAAAGGAGGGGGGGGGGGAAGGCAAGTTATTAAACCAAAAATACTGTTCATAACACTATTCATGAGCCTATTCGCTCTTTTTATATAAAAAAAAAAAAAAAGCACAAATCGATGACAAAAAAAAAAAAAAAGCGATGAACAGTTCATATTGAACAAATCAAAAGTACCGTAACTTTTACACATTCACCCAACAAGTATCACAACATTTTCACAAAACATTTATTTTCAGTTGTGGTTGGTCACAGTTTCATATTTTATTATTTTATTTTGACTTATAAGAAATTGACACCTCAATAATTGTGAAAATATTGTGAAATTTATTGTGTCAGTATAATAATATATATGCGAGTTCTTATAAATATTTAAAAGAAACAGAAAGTAGAAACGGAAGACTAAAAATAAAAAATGTTGTAGTTACTATAGCTACAATGCCACTTGAACAAACCAAAGTGGAACTATAGCAACCGTTTAAAACTTGAAAAAAAGATGAAGATAAAGACTCAATAAATCAAAGTGGTACTGTAGAGATATTGGCACTGTTTATATGGTTAATAGATATACGTAGAGAAAAAGATTGATATTATATTTGGATTTGGTTCAAAGGAGAGACCATTCAGCAAAGTCTTTGGTGACTGAGCTAAAAAAGTGAAGGGAAAAGTTGTAATCATGGCGTTGTAAATTGGGGTTGACGGACCCATATGTTTGCCTTCTAAACGTACGGTTGCTGGGTTTTTGTTAGCCACATCCACATGCATGCAAGAAAAGCGGGGTGCACGACTCTGACTTCTGCTTCTCTGATTTGTCTTCCACCCATTTGAGCTGTAAAAGTATCCCACTAGTATGAAATAGAAATTGTCATCGAGATGAACTTTCCTTTTATATATATATATTTTTTTTTTCTTTTTTTGAGAAATAAACACACATACAAGGAAGAGGAAAAATAAATATATTTTTTAATTGAATACGAATTTTAAAAATTTAATTGTTTGATTGAATGTTCTTATTATATTTTTCATACTTATGTAAAATTTCAAAAAAAAAAAAAAAATAGCTATATCATCCATTAAATATATAAATTTCAAATTTTTGTGGTTTAAAATTATGCATAAAAAATAAGTTTATTAATCAAAAAAAATTATATTTTATTTGAACGAAATTTTATGTGTACATTAAGAACATGAAGAAAATGCAATCCAATGGTTAGGTTTTTAGAATTCACATTTAATAATAATATACATACATATATATATATATATATATATAAGGTGAGTTTGAAGGCTGTTGAGGTCTAAAAAAAAGGGGTCATAATAAAATAAGCCCAAAACAGAAGAATAAGTTAAGCCCAAAAGGAAAAAACTCAGGCTAAGCCCAAAGCAATAGATACGGATGACCCATGGGGGATAAAAGGAAGGCCCAGAGGATCCTGAAGCCCAGAAAAGAAAGAAGCATCCAAAAAAGAGACCACGGCAAAGTATAAAGAAGCAAGGATCCTCAATAAGCGCAAATCCCTTCAAGCACAAATAAAAAGGAAGACTGGGATAGATCGATAGAAAGAAGACAAAAGAAGAAAAACAAAAAATAAAAGCAAAGAACGCGAGCGACCTCTTATGGCACAGACAGAAAAAGGGCCTCGGGGAACCAGGACAGGGAAGAAGAATGGTAACAAATGACTTTCAAAAATGGCAGAACAGGATTCCGCCCGAATAGGAAAGAAAGGGAAAAGAGGAAGACGCCAGAAATGGGGATGCTGAGAAAGGCATACCTCAGCACGTCCCAAAGAGGATAGCCAACCAGAAGCTTTCGAAGGAATCAGAACCAAGAGAAGGAAAGAATGAGAGAAAACGGAAAAGGGACTTACCGAGACAAGGGGGACAGAACATGCTCTGTTTACAAAAGAACAAAACAGGGGAACCAACGGTTCCCCGAGACGCCCAGAAAACTCCATTATAAAAGGAGGGGATGGGTTGTGAAGAAAGCAGCGAGAAAAAAAAAAGAAAGAAACGCAAGATAGAAGAAATTCTCTAGGAAAAACTATCAGAAAAATCTGTGCAGAAAGAAAATACTAAGGGAAAAACAAATACTGCTTCCCGATATCCTGTAAAGGCCACTATTGCACATACTCGGATTCAACGAGAATCAAACTTTGCAAGTTTTGAAGGCTGAAATAGCCATTCAAGACTGCAATTTTTGAGCTTGATTGGACCTTGTATCACGACCTAGTGAGCTTTCTGTAATCAAACAGATAATGTATTAATGAAATACTGTTTCATAATTCCCAGGATCCCCACAGCACTTTTTTTTTTTATCGTCTTGCTAATCCTGTTTTTCTTTCCTTCTGAACTTACGTTGTTAAATTTTGGCACTCTTCGATATCCTTGTTTGTCATTTTTCTGTATATTGTCAGGAGTATTCTCTGCATTCACTTGATTCTTAAACAGCTCGTTAGCTGCGGTGAGTCAAGGCCCGGTCCACCAAATCCTTCTTTTTCATTCAGGCTCGGGATCCTTGGGCCTGAGTATCCTGAAAAGGGCACTCTCACATTTTGGCGACTCCGCTGGGGACTGGGCAAAGAAGAAGGAAGAAACAACCCCTTCATAGAGAATGCCTCCAAGACAAAAAAACAGCAAAGGAACTAATGTGCCACCTACGGCCTCTGAGCCTGTAGGAGAAAACGAGGAAGTCTCCAGGCAAGGAGGTGGGATACCCTTGGTAGAACAGGAGGTTGTGTCAGAACAAAGACACGCAAGACAGGAACCAGACATAATGGCCAGGATGACAACAATGTTGAAGGATCTGGAGTAAGAAGTTCGTCTTCTCAAAGAAGGCAGGACACAGGAAATCAGAGACAATATTCCCCCTACTGGCCACCAAGATGGGACGTAGCCAGAAGGAGGGTCAGCAGTGGGAGGAAGAGCCAACCCTCAGTACTTGACATTGGCGGACGTCAATGCCCTCCTGGAGCAAGAAAGGGAAAAACTCTCAGAGATCCCCAAGCAATTCTCTCGGGATCCCCAGTTCCCTCCAGAACTTCTTGGCAAACCATACCCTAAGGGGTACGAACCCCCAAAGTTCCATCCTTTCGATAGGAGGAATGGAAGTGCCGTGGAACATGTGAGTAGGTTCGTCCACACTATGGGCCCCTATGCAGGAGACAAAGAATTATGTCTAAGGGAATTCGCCAAATCCTTAGTGGATAGGGAATACACCTGGTACACTACGCTGAGACCCGGGTCCATCAAGACCTGGGATGAGATGATGGAAAAATTCTGCGCCAAATATTACCCTGGTGAAGACAAAATCACTTTCCAGAACCTGCAAATGGTGAGGCAGAGACCTGGAGAAGATCCTGTTCAATTCATTAAAAGATTCGAAGATGTGTCCCTAGACTGCTATGGAGACCATGAAGAAAAGGAGCTCGTGGAAACCTGTATAGCCAACATGCTTTTTGATTACAGGCTCAACCTTGAAAATCTATGCATCACACAGTTTGCTGACCTGCTACAGAGAACCAGAAGGACGACACAAACCATGAGAACAAAAACGCTGCCCGCGTCCCAAGCTATGACAGCATCAGTAGTAGAGAAAAGGAAGAGACCAGATGGGAATGTGTTTGAGGAACCACCAGTAATCTCATGTACAGCTGAAGAGCTAAGCCATGTCCTAGACAAATGGATTGGAGATGGGGTTGTTAGGCCATTCACTGTGTCCAGGCCACCAACAGAAGAAGAAAGGAAGAACCCTTTATTTTGCAGAATCCATAATTATGTCAAGCACTCCACCAAGGATTGCTGGACCCTTCGCAGACTCTTCCACAGAAAGTTGAGAGAAAGAACCCTGGAGCTCACTCAGAAGGAGCCGGAAGTGCAGAGGAACCCCTTGCCTAACCACAAAGGAAAAGGGGTGGTAGTAATAGTAATACATGGGAACCCGGTAGAAACAGGAGAATCTGAAGGATCCTTCCACCCGAGCACAGTCAGGACCCTCCAGAAGAATCCTAAGTTCAGGTCACTATTCAATCAATTAGGATTCGGACCAGAAGCAAGAAGGGTGGCCACAGAGTCCCTCATGAGCATAGTAGCAGATTCAGGGATGGAATGCTTTACAGCTGAGTCACATGCTAGTCGAGCTTTCCTGGAAACAACCAATGCAATAACCTTCACTGATGAAGACATGGGGATTGAGCACCCGGACCACCGTAGACCCCTTTATCTAATGGCCACCATAAACGGCGTTCAAGTCAGAAGAGCACTGGTGGATACGGGGGCATCACTCAACCTCATAGCCTTAAGTACCCTGGAAGCTGTTGGCTTAGTTGACAGAAGGATCCTGGGGGCTCCCATGGAGATAACAGGATTTGGAGGATCGGTAGAATTAACAGAAGGATACGTGCAGCTAGCCTTAAGGGTGGGGCCAATAGTAGTTCTGACAAGGTTTCATGTGATTAATGCAGAAGTTTCTTATCACGTGTTGTTGGGACGCCCGTGGCTTCATAAACATCGCCTTATTCCATCCACGTTCCATCAATGCATTAAAGGGAGACTGAATGGGAGGCCCATAAGGATCCCTGCCAATCATAATCCTTTCAGCCAGGGAGAAGTGAACTTTGCAGAAACAATGTTTTATGATGAGTTGGAGCCAGATGACGAGAACCCCGCCCCAGGGACCCCGGGGGCACCTGTCTTAGAAGAAGAAGAAGGAGGAAGGGGCACCCGTGACCTGAGAAACCTTCTAGAGAGAAAAAGACAAAAGAGGGAGCCCAGCTCTTCAGGATCCCGAGAATGTGTGGTGGTGCGGGAACCTGGGGGAAGGCTAATTTATCGTTTGTGAAGGTGCGCGGGACCCGAATGCATTGTGCAGGAAGGTCCCGGACCACCAAGCTGCATGATGGCCCAAGAAGAAATCCCAGAAGAACCAGTTAAGGAGGCTCAGATCCAGCCTGAGGAAGAATTAAAGGAAGTAGACTTGGGAACAGAACCAGGATCCCGAAAACCTGTCTTCATTAGCAGTCAATTGGTGGCTCAAGAAAGAGAACAACTGGTAACCTTACTTCAAAAATACAGAGATGTGTTTGCATGGACCTATGATGAGATGCCTGGTCTAGACCCAGAGTTGGTAGTCCATTCTCTTAATGTGGACCCAGGGATGAGGCCAGTAGTCCAACCAGCTAGGGTCTTCCACACTGAGGTAGAAGCTCAAATAGTTCAAGAGGTCAAGAAATTACTAACAGCTGGTTTTATCAAACCCATCCAACACCCAAAATGGCTTTCCAACATTGTACCTGTGAAGAAGAAAAATGGTCAAATCCGTTGCTGTGTAGACTTTCGCAACTTGAACAAGGCATGTCCTAAAGATGAGTTCCCCTTGCCCAATATCGACCTCCTTGTAGATTCAGCTGCAGGAAATTCAATGTTCTCGTTTATGGATGGGTACAGTGGATATAACCAAATCCGCATGGCAGCCAAAGATGCAGAGAAGACGGCATTCAGAACTCCGATTGGGAATTTTTACTACACTGTAATGCCCTTTGGCCTCAAAAATGCGGGGGCTACGTATCAACGGACCATGACAGCCATTTTCCATGACATGATGCATGAGGAGATGGAAGATTATGTAGACGATATTGTGGTCAAGTCAAAAACCAGAACAGGACATTTCCAAGTACTTGAGCAAGTCTTTGAAAGATGCAGGAAATACAAGTTACGTATGAACCCCATGAAGTGCGCCTTTGGAGTGTCTGCTGGAAAGTTCCTTGGGTTCCTGGTACATCACAAAGGCATAAGCGTGGACCCAGCCAAGGCCATAGCTATCGCCACGATGAGAAGACCAACTACTGTTAGGGAATTCAAAAGCTTCTTGGGAAGGGTCTCCTATATCAGGAGGTTTGTGCCTGGTTTAGCCTCAGCTATAGCAGGCCTATCCAAACTATTGAAAAAAGGAAATGAATTTACCTGGGGAGCAGAGCAGCAGGAAGCTTTTCAAAGAATTCAGAGCATTATGAATCATCTGCCCACCCTCCAGGCACCAGTACGTGGGCGACCTCTGTTGCTATACTTAGCATCAAACTCTCAGGCAATAGGAGCTTTGCTGGCACAAGAAGATGACTAAGGAAATGAGCAGCCCATATATTATGTAAGCAGAACACTCAAGGATATCGAGACCAGGTACCCCAGAATAGAGAAAGCCTGCCTAGTGATCGTTTATGCATCCTAAAGGTTGAAGAGGTACTTCTCAGCTCACCAAATCCTCTTGGTAACCAAGTTCCACCCCATAAAAGCACTCCTGCACCAGCCCCTTCTCACAGGAAGGATAGCACAATGGCTAGTGTTGCTCTCACAATATGATATAGGTATAATAACTCCCAAGGCTGTCAAGAGCTAGGCCATAGCAGATTTGCTAGCTCAGTTCCCAGGAAAGGAAGAAGGCCCGCTGAGCGAAGAAATCCCTGGTGAGGTAGCAGCGATGGAGATCCCAAGGAAGAAATGGACCATGAGGTTTGACGGGTCAGCTACAGCAACTTCAAATGTGGTAGGAATTGTACTAAGCTGTGAAAATGGGGATATCATGCCCCTGTCCTTCAAGCTTGGTTTCTCATGCTCTAATAATGCAGCTGAATATGAGGCATACTTAACTGGGTTGACTATAGCACTCAGCATAGGAGTGAAACATATGAGAGTGCTGGGAGATTCTAATCTTGTAGTCTCCCAAGTGAAAGGAGACTTTGCATTACGGGAACAAAGCTTAGCAGCCTACAAGACTTGGGCACAAAGGCTGGAGATGGAATTTCAAACCTTCAGCATAGAATACACTCAAAGAAGTGAAAACAGGTTTGCAGATGCTCTCGCCACCCTGGGATCCCAAATACCATTTAATGGGAGGGATACGCTGATAAAAATAGGAAGGCAGGAACATTCTATTGTAAGGATCTTCCAAGGGATGTACCCCGGGGAATCCAAACAGTGGGACTGGAGGGACGAAGTCAAAGAAAGGATGAAAGAGGCAAGCCCTAGAGGGAACATCAAAGAACTAATGAATTACACTCAGATAGAAGGAGAACTGTATAGAAGACTGCCAGGAGGAATACTGTCCAGATGTATCACCGAGAAGGAAGGGAAGTCGAAACTAGAAGAATTACACGCCCAAGCATGTGGAGTTGCAGAAAATGTCAGCCTATACAGAAGGATGCAACGCATGGGGTATTACTGGCTGGATATGGACAAGGAAGCAGCAATCATACAGGAGAAATGCCAGGAATGTCGTTTGGCAATTGATAAAGAAGAAAGCTACGCGGTGTTTATTGCAGAAGATTGGCGGGTTCCTTTCATAGGATACCTGGCTCGGGGGATCCTGCCAACCGACAGGGAACTGGCCCACAAGCTCAAAAAACTAGCATGCAGGTATTTCTTGCAGAACGACATTTTATTCAAAAAGGGATACCATGGGGATCCCCTCAGGTGCCTGGGACCAAAGGAAGCTAGAGAAGTAGTCAGAGAAGTGCACTCTGGAGATTGCGGAAGTCACCCAGTGAAGAGAAGGCTGTACAAGCAGTTACTGTTGTTGGGATATTACTGGCCAACGATGAAAAGAGACTCTGAGGAGCTGGTTAAAACATGTCATGCTTGCCAAGTCCTAGGAGATGCAATTCACATTCACCCAAATGCCCTACAGGATATGACGACGCCATGGCCTTTTCATACTTGGGGGCTCGATCTCATAGGGCCCATAAATCCTCCATCCAATGGTTATATATGGATCCTGGCAGCCACGGAGTACTTTACAAAATGGGTAGAGGTCATCCCTTTGAAAAAAGCTACTGGAGCAGCTGTAGCAAATTTCATTCGAGACCACATCATTACAAGGTTCGGGATCCCCAGAAGATTGATCAGCGACAATGGAACCCCATTCATAAACAAAGATATGAAGGGATTAACTGAAGCATACCACATCAAGCATGGAAGATCTACCCCATACTACCCACAAGGAAACGGCTAAGCTGAAACTACTAATAGGGTAATATTAAAAATCCTTAAGAAAATGAAGTATGAGTATGGAGGAAAATGGAGTGACCATCTGGCAGATGTGCTTTGGGCATGTAGAAGCTCTGTGAAGACAGCCACAGGATTCTCCCCATTCTCCCTGGTTTATGGAACAGAAGCCATCAGCCTTGTGGAGTTAGTCATTCCTACACCAAGGGTAGTTCTGGAGGAAAATCAGGGAGAAAGTGAGGACGCAAGCAATGAAAAGAGGCTAGTAGATCTGGAATGAGTAGAAGAAGAAAGAGAGCTGGCCAGGAAAAGGAGCCAGAGATACCAGCAAAGAATGACCAGAGCATATGCACAAGCAGTACGCCCAAGAGTGTTCACTAAAGGGCAATTAGTGCTAAGGATGGCGGAGCACGTGAGGAGGAACCTGCCAAGGCCTTCCAAGTTCACCCCAAAATGGGAAGGACCCTACATCATCAATGCAGCTCATGAAAGTGGGTATTATTACCTTGCCAAAGAAGATGGAACAGTCCTGACAGAGCCCATAAACGGGAAATGGCTGAAGCAATACTATGCATAAGGACAAGGGGATCCCGGTACCTCAGGGTCCTTTCACCAGCTTCACTATCTGCTAAGTTCTTTTTATTTTTGTCTTTTTATTTTTCAGCCTTTATCATGAATTCTGGTCTAAGATAATTTTGTTCAGGAACATGTGATAGATTGACACTTTGTGGTCAATACTGCACCAAAAGACTTTTTCTTTGTTCCTTGAAAATGACCATGTTTTAATGAAATTCCTGTTTCTTCAACATTTAAGTTTTTCTTTAAATACTGCAAAAAAACCAAATTTGGATAAATTTAAGGAAGGATACCTGAGTAAAAAAAAAAGGGGAGAGTATGTAATACCCTTTTACATATGGCCCAGGATTCACCTCACAAATAATTTCAGATATCCCACAAACAGTCCCAAGTGCATAGGTCTAGGATCACAGAATAAAAGTAAAATATCTAGGATACCTAGCCTAGCACTTGGCAAAAGGGGAACCTGTCAAAGTTCATGAACTGGGACCGTATCTCAAAAAGAAAAATATGTACATAGGGAAGGATACCAGTGTACCCAGTTCAGTACTTGCACAATAGATTACCGGGTACCTGGACCAGAATTTACAGTGAAGCCTGTGAAGACCATGGTCCAGGACTCAGGAAAGAAAAGAGCCATAGGAAAGAAAAGGCAATATACCAAAGAAAAAGGCAGATTCACATACTAAGAAAAAAAGAAGCAGTTTTGAAACACAAAAGAGAAAGCAAAGAGCAGAACAATGTTCAAAAAGAAAAACTTATACAATCCCAAATTGTTTATGTAAATCTGAAAAAAAAAATAAGCTAAGGAATGAGGCCGGCCAACAGGGAGGCATCCGGAGAAATAACAGGCACAGCCAAAGTAGAAAGGATCCTCTGCCGCTTGACCTTCAAGTCTTGTAAAACCTTGTGAGCATGAGCCAAAGCTTCCTCAGCAGCAGCTATCTCAGTGTCTATACTCTTGAATGATTGCCTCTGAAACAGCATATGAGCCAGCAGACGCAAGTGATCAGCAGAAAAGACAAATTGAACTTGGCCTCTAGAAGGTCTTGCACCACCCCTCTCCACTCCAGAAGCTTTTCTTCAGACAAGGAATCTACAGAGGAATTCCTTAGGGAAATCAGCACAGCACACAGCAACTCCATCAAAATATTGCCTAGAAAAACGCCTCCCCTGAAGCCGCTGGTAAAATCCCCGTGACTCTTGAGCAGACTCTCTAGCAGCGGCAGGCCTTCCATAGGAACAGAGAAGCGCAGGAAGCTGCCATAAGAAGACCCAAAAACATGGAAGTGGCTGGCAGGAAGACTGTTGAATTCCAAGAGATCAAAGCGAGCCAGGAAAGAGGAAAGCCTTGAATCAAGATCTGAGGCAGCCATCTTCGAGGTATCCCCCATCGTCGTGTCATCACTTGCAGAGACAGGAGGACTTGCAGCCTTTTGCTCTGGATGAAGGTCAGCAACTTGAACAGGTCTCACAATTCCTTCAGGGATAACAGGCTCAGAACCTGCAAAGCCTGTATCAATATTCAAAAAAAAAAAGAAAAGAAAAGGAAGAACAAATTTAGTCTTTTTTTAAAAAAAAAAAGAAAAAGAAGAACAAACCGGTTCCAATTTCTTGGGGCAGAGCCTCTTCTTCCTGATCCCCTGACTTCCCCGAAGATTCTGGGAAGGAACATAAGGCAAGTTGAAGAAAAGGTGAAGGGCCAATGGCAAAGTGACTAAAGGAAGGGATAGATGCAGAGGGCTTTGCCATATAAAAGAAAAAGAAAGGGGAAGAAAAGGAAACACGATGGGAGCAGCTTACACTCACCTTCTGAGCTTTCTGATTCTAAAGAAGAGGCAACACTGGGAGCGGATTTCTCACTGGTTTGACCTAAAAGGAAAAGGAAAAGGAGGAACTCAAGAAAAACTGGAAAAGAAAGTAAAAATATAACGCTATTTCAAGGAAACAAAGTTTACCTGTTTGTTTGGATAAATGAGTGTCTCCCAAAGCACCTTTATTTGACAAGGATTGAGGAAACATAGTCCTGATAGGACTAGGAGTGCGTTCAAGATGGGGACTTTGAGATGACGGGATCCTAGAAGCTTTGGGATCCTGAGAATCCTGGGAACCTTGCATCGGTTGCCCGGTTTCCTCAGCTGGATCATCAGTAGGGGGCTCATCCCCCATAACAGGAAAAACAACAGAAAGAGCTGTGATAGTTTCCTCCCCCAGAGCCTTGTCAGTCATAGGAGGGGATACCTCCACCTAAAGGAAGAAGAAGCGGAGAAGGCAGTGTCAAGTAAAAAAAAAAAAAGAGAGAAAAACACAACAGCAGGAAATGCTAACAACACAATGTCAGAACAAAAGGGAAAGAACAAAAGAAAAGGGGGAACACATATACCATGTCGTCTCCAGAAGATTGGCTCTTACCCTTCTTGTGATCAGACTTGCGCTTGGACTACAAAGGAAATCACCACTCGTCAGTAAAATAGAAATAAGTGCAACAAGGTGAACAGGTAAAAAAAAAAAAAGAGAAGAAGGAAAGAAGTCTTGCCCTTCTCTCTCTCTCTACAGATTCTCTGGAAGTCTTTTGCTTACTACGAGTACGCCCAGAGGGTCCTAAAGGAGGCTGGGATACCAAACCAGAGGATCCTAAAGAACCATGGATTGAAGCAGTCACAGGAACCTGGGGAAAAGAAGACTCTACCTTGGTCTTCTTCCGGGTCCTTGAAACCAAAGATTCCCTGACATCTTTGCCTTCCTGAGATGCCAAGTGTGCTTGAGATTTCCCCGTTTTCCTTCTTTTTGCCTCAGAGCCTATCTCCACACCCCCTGTACTTTCGCCAACATCAGCAGCTTTCATTTTCTTCGACTTGACATCCTTACCTTTACTCGGAGCAGTGGCAACACTTATTGTCTCTGTTGCACCCTTTTTGATGGGCACCCCAGAGGAAGCACCAATGATGAGACTATCACCCAGCCAGGTCTCAGGAAAATCCTGTCCATAAGCCACCCAACCTCCCCTGGAGGCATGCCACTCTGTAAATCCAGTCTTGCTGCTTGCAGCAGCAGAAACAATCCCAGCAGTAGGAAGGGATAAACGTCTATTGGATGTCGGAGCAGAAACGATGCTAGGATTCGGGGCATCCCGAACTGTACCAGTGCCAACATAATCAACAAAAGACTTTTGTACTCTTCTCCAATAACTGGTATAGCCACTAGAAGCAAAGACTCCTCTCTGGGAGTTAGGCACTGCAAATTGGGGGCTCCTCCGTGACCAATAAGAAAAGGCCTGCAGCCTTAGGAAAGGATCCAAGGAAGGAAGGGATGGCACCACATCCTTAAAAACTAGAGGAATGTCCTGATCAAAACCAAATTGTCGGAGTACCCGGTGTGCTGAATAATGAGTATATTTTGGGCCACTTGAAGAAGGCACAGGAAGTTAGGAGGGGCTAATGCAGGCAAGATAAGCCAGACTGTCCTCATCACCACGACGCAAGTCAAAGGTATTACTTGTAGAAGATAAAAAAGAAGACAACACAGAATCACACGTAAAGCCAGGACCAAACTCACGAGGGGATCTCCAATATAAGCTCCCTGCTTGGTCAAACAACTTCACAAGATTGAGGCCACCACCTTTCAAGCTAATCCAACGAAAAATAATGGGAAAGGCATCGGTAGAATTGCCACAAAGACCCTTCACTATGTCGGGGGATCCTTGGAACTTGTCCTTCACAAATTTCAAATTCCTGCACTTAGCCAAAGTAGCTGCAGAACGGTCCCACATGAAAATCTGAAGAATAGCACAGTGAAGAGATGAAGTGATCACATAACAAGAATTACCCTCAGCCTCATCTCCATGAAGCTGGTCCAATTGAGAATAAACATGATCCAAAAACAGAGGGGCCAAAGGATACTGGGTACCTCGAGCCAACTTGATTGCCAACGGAAAAAACGAAGACTTAACTCCATACCCAGGGAACTCACTAAACAAAAACTTACTAAGCCAAGAAGCCAGGAAACCGGCCTACCTCACTTCCTTATCTTTTTCACGAGAGAGGGTCATCACCCATCTCCCCATCCTAACCGGTTTACCACCAGAAGAGGCGGCGCGACCACCAAAATGACCAAATAATTTTTCTTCTACCACGAGATCCTCACCAGAAAGGTTATTAACCTTTCTGGTGAGGAGGAAGTTATTAACCACATCCTCCAAAGTGATCGTCAATTCACCAGTAGAAAAGAAAAAAGTATGAAGGGAAGGACACCAACGACGTACCAGATGCCGGAGCCCTTTGGCGTCTCTGAAGCCCTCAAGGTTTCTGGAAATAGCCACTGCCTTTAGGATACCGGCGCGCTCCAAACGACCCACAAAATCAGCATCAGACAGTTCCTTGTCTACCCATATAGGCCAACCCTGAATCTTTCCCGGAACAAAATCAAAGAAAATAGGAACCGCCTCTCGGATTCCTTGTCTGATCTGGAGATCGAAAATCTCTCTAGGATCAGGAACCTGGGCGGAACCAGCGAAACCCGCTTGGCCAGAAAACATCCAAACGTGAGGGGATGGAGGAGCCTCACCATGAGATATATGAGGGAAAAATAAACTGAGAGAATACCAAGGATCCCGTAAAGGGAAGGCCGGACGTTCAGAAACCTCGTGAGAATCACTTGGAGCAGAACCAGAAGAACCTTCACCCTCAGAAGGACTGGGAGTACGCTCTCTCCTCTTTCGAGAAGAAGAAGAAGCCATCGAAACAACACGCACTATGAGAAGAAAAGAGATTGAAAGTGAGAAAGGGAGGAAGACCAGAGTAACAGAGAAGAAGAGAAAAAGAAAGAGAAACACAAAGAGTGAAAAACTCAGAGAAGCAAAGTGATAAGATGAAACGGCTACAATAAAGGCGCAAATAGCAGTTGGGGAAAACAGTTTATGGAAAGACGCGCCAGTTGCCAAGAAATTTAATTTGAAGTAGGGATTAATCAGCAGTTATTAATGAGAAATAACGGGAAACGAGAAAAGTGGGTAGAGGAGTTTTACCTCAAATACCCAACTGCCACGTCCCGTATGAAGAGGAAGCTGCAAAAAGTAATAATTAGGGAATGCAACACGCAAAAAGGAGGTGACTAAAAGCAGCAGAAAAGGGCCGGGATCCCAAGTAAAAAGGAAGGGAACCCAGTAGAAGTCGGAAAAAGGAGGATACCACGAAAATCTTAGAAAACCTAAATCACTCACACGTGGGTTTCAGGCAACCCACGATCTCGGGGGGCTAAATGTTGAGGTCTAAAAAAAAAGGGTCATAATAAAATAAGCCCAAAATAGAAGAATAAGTCAAGCCCAAAAGGAAAAAACTCAGGCTAAGCCCAAAGCAATAGATACGGATGACCCATGGGGGATAAAAGGAAGGCCCAGAGGATCCTGAAGCCCAGAAAAGAAAGAAGCATCCAAAAAAGAGACCACGACAAAGTATAAAGAAGCAAGGATCCTCAATAAGAGCAGATCCCTTCAAGCACAAATAAAAAGGAAGACTGGGACAGATCGATAGAAAGAAGATAGAAGAAGAAAAACAAGAAATAAAAGCAAAGAACGTGAGCGACCTCTCATGGCACAGACAGAAAAAGGGCCTCGGGGAACCAGGACAGGGAAGAAGAATGGTAACAAATGACTTTCAAAAATGGCAGAACAGGATTCCGCCCGAATAGGAAAGAAAGGGAAAAGAGGAAGATGCCAGAAATGGGGATGCCGAGAAGGGCATACCTCAGCACGTCCCAAAGAGGATGGCCAACCAGAAGCTTTCGAAGGAATCAGAACCAAGAGAAGAAAAGAATGAGAGAAAACGGAAAAGGGACTTACCGAGACGAGGGGGACAGAACATGCTCTGTTTACAAAAGAACAAAACAGGGGAACCAACGGTTCCCCGGGATGCCCAGAAAACTCCATTATAAAAGGAGGGGATGGGTTGTGAAGAAAGCAGCGAGAAAAAAAAAAAGAAAGAAACGCAAGATAGAAGAAATTCTCTAGGAAAAACTATCAGAAAAATCTGTGCAGAAAGAAAATACTAAGGGAAAAACAAATACTGCTTCCCGATATCCTGTAAAAGCCACTATTGCACATACTCGGATTCAACGAGAATCAAACTTTGCAAGTTTTGAAGGCTGAAATAGCCATTCAAGACTGCAATTTTTAAGCTTGATTGGACCTTGTATCACGTCCTAGTGAGCTTTCTGTAATCAAACAGATAATGTATTAATGAAATACTGTTTCATAATTCCCAGGATCCCCACAACACTTTTTTTTTTTATCGTCTTGCTAATCCTGTTTTTCTTTCCTTCTGAACTTATGTTGTTAAATTTTGGCACTCTTCGATATCCTTGTTTGTCATTTTTCTGTATATTGTCAGGAGTATTCTCTGCATTCACTTGATTCTTAAACAGCTCGTTAGCTGCGGTGAGTCAAGGCCCGGTCCACCAAATCCTTCTTTTTCATTCAGGCCCGGGATCCTTGGGCCTGAGTATCCTGAAAAGGGCACTCTCACAAAGGCTTTCTAGTTTGGAGAGATATTGATGATGCTCGGATTGTCAGTCAAGAATGATCGTCTAGAGTGGGGTCATCCTTAGCCAATCTAATCCTGAAAAATGGATGGTAAAAGGAAGAAATATGGGTCACCAGTGTGGTACCTACTACAAAGTCTCTGATGCTAAAGTCAGAAAGGCTAGAATGAGAAGTATAAGACTATCAGCGTATATGAGCTAGAGGTTTTTGTGTATGTATGTTTTTTAGGTCTCATGGGTAGGTATATATATAGGTGCTTACTTCTTCTTTCTAGCCGTTGGTGTGCCTTGATGGTGATTTTATTCCCGAATTAGTAATGCTTTTGTAGGGTGTTAATGGTGGGTTATTTCCCTAACAGTATAGAAGCTCATCATTGTTTTGTAACTCTTTATTAATGATTGAGGACGGATAAGTTCGTCCTCGCATGACGATCACCGCTGGCTAGATGGATCTTGGAATTACCCTCGTCTTCGTCTCTCTCTATGGACCAGAATATGATCGGGACTATCAGCTGCCCCCCTATTCCGAGATCGTCCATATTTTGGACGGCCACAAGAATATGAAGGTTTTTTTTTTTTTTTTTTTTTTGGCGGTTGTGGCGCTTGGGGTTTTACTCCCGTATTGATTACTCCGTGGCGGCATGGCACGCATCGTGGCCATGTGTCCTACTCCGATTGGCTGAGAGGTCTTGTTTCCGGTGAAAACCTTTTCAGTTTTCCCGCACTTTTCAAGGCAAACCCTTTTGATCCTTGCCTTTCTTTCCTCATTTCTTCATTTTCTCTCTGCGATTAGTTTTCTGACTTCCCTAGTTGCGCATTTTGCTCTTAGTCTTCTCAATCTCCTTCCTTATTTCCAGGTACGCCCTTTATTTATGCCTTTTTCCTTTCTGAGTTTTACTTGTATTCCTTTCTTTTGTGTTCCTATTTTCTTTCGTGTTCCCCTTTCCCTTTTCGAGTTGTGTTACTTTCTTTAACGGTGGATTACTCTAAAATTAGGCACACCTCTCCCTCCATTGCCTTCCTTTTTGCTTGCTTAGGGGCGTTGGTAGATTCTTCTAGTGACCCATTAAGTGCGTTTTCATCTAGTGATCTATACCCACAAATTGGGGATTTTGTTGTGGGTGGTAGCGGCCTTGGTTTGGCTTTGGGTGATTTATACCCACTGTTGTACAAATCCCTAGCTTGGTTTAAATCCGTTCGGGGGGATTTAAGGAGGGAAAATATGGGTTCTGAGGTGAGGTCAGGTGATATAAAGAGAGGTTCATCTTCTAACGTTGGCACGACTAGGGCAGGGGAAGACACGGCTACTTCTGCGCCTTCCCTCACACCTTCGTCCTCTCATCCTTCTGCTTCGGCCATGCTATGTTCTTTTCAAGCCCATAAAGAAAAATTTTCTTTGAAGATAGATGTCTTTAGCAAGTTTAGGGATAGGTTCCAGTTCCTTGATGAGACTAGGACTCGTCTTCCTAGGAGGGTGAAAAGGCTTATGCCTTTGCTCATGGTGAGGTTTGTTTTTATGAGGCTGCGTTTTTGTGCCGCCTCAAATTTCCTGTCTATCCATTCATCATGGAGCTTCTTCACTACCTGAACCTTGCTTCGGGGCAGCTAATGCCGAATTCTTGGAGAATTATCATAAGCTGTATAGTGATTTGTACGACTATAGCTGATGGGGACATGATTACACTAAATGAGTTCATCCATCTCTACCGTTTGAAAGAATCCAAGGAGTTTGGGTATTATGAATTTGTACCCTGGGATAGAAAATCTCGCCTCGTCGTTGATCTTCCATCGTCCTTCTGTTACTAGAAGTCTAAATATTTCTTCGTGTCAGGTGATGGTTGGGAGACTCTTTCTGATGACTTTTGGGGGGACGTCCCTAGGTTGCTGTGCCGGTGGGAGACCCCTCTGCTTGGTGCATTTGCCTCCCATGAGATGTTTTTCTTTTTTACCCTTTGTTCATGTTGGTTGTCACTCTAATCTTGTGTGGTTTTCTGTTTTGCAGTGAAGGAATGTCCTGAGCTTGAGAGTAAGTTTAAGGAGAGGGTTCAAGAGGCAATCAAGTACGCGAGTACTCTTGATGATTTTGACGATTTGGTTGATCCACGCACGTTAGCTCGTCATTGTTTAGGGCCAGAGCCTTCTTACTACATCCTCTACACACTTGACCGAGAAGAGCGAAAACGTGAGTTGCCCTGGTATATGAGATCGTCTTTCTTCCTTTTCCTTGCTTTAACTCCTTGCTCTCTTTGGTGCAGAGATGACGACCAAATTTAATAAGGAGATGTACGCGAAGATTAAGGGAAGAAGAACGAGCCCCTTTCCAACATTGGCCAAAGTAGACTAAGAATCACTGATAAGGAAAAAGAAAAAGAGAAAGAGACGGTGGAGAAGGGTTCGTCCACCCCTGCCCTGGATCTGGATGAAGGTCAGGTTGTTTCTCCGGGCGTTTTAGTCGAAGAGGTCATCCGTCTTTCCAAGAAACAAAAGACTGGGGATAGAGGGAAAGAGAAGATGGGCTCTAGTGTCTGGGCTGATGCCAGGGCAACCATGGATCGTGCGAACGAGCTCCTTACTCCTGAGGAGATGAAGGAGATTTCAAAAGTGCCTTCCCACGAGATGGTGAGCCGTCACGTTCATAAACTCGTGTAGGTAATCTTCCTTATTTTGTCCTTTTTGTTCCATCCTTAAGTGTTTAGCTGCCTTTGCTAACTTCGGTCATGATGAAACTTTTTGTGGTCAGGTATTGGGAGAAACGATGCACATCACTACCCAGTATCTGGCAAACGAGGAGAAGGCCATCATGGCCAATTCAAAAGTTGAGGCGTTGGAGGCTGAAGCTTTAGGACTGCGAAAAGACTTGATTGCTGCTATGGTCGCCCCCAACACTTCCAAGGAGCAAATCAAGGTCTTGACTGAGCAGTTGGATTCCGAGAAGCAGTTAGTAAAGCAAAAGGACGACCTTCTTGCAACAGCTGGTCAGAGGATGAAGGCTGCCGTAGCTAAGGTCGACCATGCTTTCCAAACTACTGACGAGTATAACACCATTTTGTTTCAATGGTATTTTAAAGGCTTCAAACTACTGAGGCGATATCTAATAAAGCATGGCCCAGGGACAGATCTGGAGGAGTTGGATTTCGAGGCTGTTGATAAGGAGATTGAGGAGAACGAAGCGACCCAGGCAGCCCAAATTGCTACTGGTGTAGAGCCTCCTCAGGCTGATATGGACGATGATAACGCTCCTCAAGCTTGAATTTGCTGCCCCTTGAAAACACTATATATATATATATATTTGAGTTTGTCCTGTCTGTTTTAGGGCTACTGGACACCTTATATTTGGATGCCCTACTTGTTTTGGGGCTTTTTGAACAATTTGCAACTATTTCATAATATGTCTTATGCATTTATCTTTATTCATCTGGTTCGTTAATACCTCTTGCTTGCACTTTTCCTGTTTGCTGTGGTTTACTTTGGATGTACCCTTTGTCCTTTTGAGGACTTATAAAATTCTTGTTGGCATGTTTTTTCATCTTCGTCCTTTTAGAGACTTAGAGAATTTTGTCCAAATGTGAACTTGGTTGTTCAAGGATAGTCTCTTTGCATTGCCTTGTGTATCCATTTAAGAAATTTTTCGTTTGGATGATATACATTCATTTAAGAAATTTTATCATCTTTAACTTGGACAATGTACATCCATTTAAGGGATCTTATTGCCTTTGATTTGGATGATGTACATCCATTTAAGAAGTTTTATCGTCTTTTGGTTTGGACGATGTACATCCATTTAAGGAATCTTATCATCTTTTCATTTGGACAATGTACATCCATTTAAGAAATCTTATCGTCTTTTCATCTGGGTGATGTTTTTGTTTCCGAATGGCGGTCATAGTTTGAGAAAGAGAGATAACCAGAATACACAGATTGTTGAGTAATATGTTTATTTGATTTGCATTAAAAAGTATGAGATCATGCATACAATTCGAATATGGTTCCTATTCGTAATATCTCTTTAGGTGCTTAACATTCCATGGACAAGGTAACTTGTTCCCATCCAAATCCTCTAAGTGATAACTTCCTCGGTGAGAATAGTGGACGACTTTGTAGGGTTCTTCCAAGGATGGTCCTAATTTGCCTTGTGCTGGGTCCTTCGTTGCGGAAGTTACTTTTCGAAGGACAAGGTCTTCGATATTGAATCTTTTGAGTTTCACCTTTGGTTGTAGTACTCGGCCACCTTCTGTTGATACTTGGTCATTCTCTGAGAGGCTTGGTCTCTAACTTCGACCAAACAGTCTAGGTTTAGCTTCAGTTGATCGTCATTACTCGGTTCGTCGAAGAACTCCTTCCTGAGGCTGGTGAGTCCTACTTCAACTGGGATGACTGCTTCTATGCCATAAGTCAGGTTGAAGGGTGTCTCTCCCGTCAGGGTTCGTGCTGTCGTCCTATATGCCCATAGAACTCTTGGTAACTCCTCAAGCCATGCTTCCTTTGCCCCCACTAGCCAAGCCTTGATGATCTTGAGCAAGGTTCGGTTTGTTACTTTCGTCTGTCCATTGGCTTGAGGATGTCCCGGGGATGAGTATTTGTTCTTGATGCCTAGGCTCGAGAAAAACGACCTGAATTCGTGACTATCGAACTGACGACTGTTATCTAAGATTATCGTCCTTGGAATCCTGAACCTGCACACAATATTACTCCATGTAAAATTTTGTACCTTTGCTTCTGTGATTGTTGCTAGTTCTTCCGCTTCTACCCATTTCATGAAGTAGTCGATTGCGACAAGCAAAAACCTCACTTGTCTCTTCCCTTGCAGTAGAGGACCTACAATGTCGATCCCCCACTGTGCAAATGGCCAAGGTGAAGAAATGGTCGTCATTTTCTCTCCTGGGACTCTTTGGACATTTCCATACCTTTGGCAACGGTCACATCTCTTGACAAATTCTGTTGCGTCTTGTTGCATCGAGGGCCAAAAGTAACCTGTCCTCATAATTTTTCTGACGAGGGACTTTGGTCTGGAGTGATCGCCACAAATTCCCCTATGCTCCTCTTCCAGGACATACTTGGTTTCTTCTTCTTCAATACACCTCAAGTAAGGCTGGGAGAAGCCTCTTTTGTAAAGCTTGTCATTTAGCATCGTGAACTAAGCTGCTCGTTTCTGGACTTTCTTGGCTTCCTCGGGATTTGATGGTAATCATCCATTCTTAAGATAGGACAAGATGGGGCTCATCCATCCGGAGCGAGTATGCACAGGGAAGGTTTGAAATTCTTCGATACTGGGGGAGTTTTTTTCTTCTAGTTTCCAACTGTCCACCTTTTTCTGATCACCTGCTGATGGACTCTGGGCCACTTCGTCAACTTCGGCATTTTGATCTCGAAGGATTTGAGCAAACTCTACACGATCAAAATTGCTCACTAATTGATTTGTCAACTTGAGGTACTTCTGCATTCTTGTCTCCTTTGCTTCAAAATCTCCCTTGACCTGCCCTACGACAAACTGTGAGTCACTCCGGAGCAAAATGTTTCTAGCTCCAAGTGCTTGAGCCATTCTCAGCCCCGTCAATATAGCCTTGTATTCTGCTTCGTTATTGGTCACTGGAAATCTAAGCTTAACTCCATACTTCAAAAAATCTTCTTTAGGGGAGGAGATGACGACGCCTGCTCCACCTCTCTTCTGAGTGGTTGATCCATCCGTGTGGATCGTCTAGAGTTCTTCTTGGTTGTCTTCATGTTTTGGAGCAGTGAATTCCGCTATAAAGTCTGCCAGGACCTGGGCCTTTATGGCCGTCCAGGGGCGATATTGTACATCAAATTGGCTAAGCTCAATGGCCCACTGTACCATTCGTCTGGCTGCCTCGGGCTTATTCATTGCTTTCTTAATGGGCTGGTCTGTCATCACTATGATCGGGTAAGCTTGAAAGTATGGACGAAGTTTTCTTGAGGCCATGATCAGGGCGAAGGTAATTTTTTCTATTCTCGGATATCGAGATTCAGCTCCTTCAAAAGCCTGATTGATGTAATATACCGGGAGTTGTACTTTGTTTTCTTCCCTGATCAAGGTCGTGCTGATTGCAGTTACGGATACTGCCAAATAGAGGAATAAGTCCTCCCCCTCCTTGGATGGACTAAGGAGTGGGGGTTTGCTTAAGTAGCGCTTTAGCTCTTGAAATGCCGCTTCGCATTCGTCCGTCTAGACAAAAGCTCGCTTCAGGGTCTTGAAGAAGGGAATGCATTTGTCTGTTGCTTTTGAAACGAATCTGTTGAGGGTTGCCACTCTTCCTGTGAGAGATTGCACTTCCTTGATCGTCTTCAGGGAGGACATCTCAAAAGTAGCCTTCACTTTTTCAAGATTTGCTTCTATTCCCCTTCGTGATACCATGAAACTGAGGAATTTCCCAAAGGAGACACCAAAGGCACATTTGGATGGATTTAGCTTCATGCTGTATTGCCTAAGTGTATTGAATGTCTCCCTAAGGTTGTCCTGGTGATCCACTTCTTCTTTGCTCTTTATGAGCATATCATTAACGTATACTTCCACGTTCCTCCCAATCTGTTTGCTAAACATCTGATTTACCAATCTCTGGTACGTGGCCCCTGCGTTCTTCAAACCAAAGGGCATGACCTTGTAGCAGTAGAGCCCTTGGCTGGTGATGAAGGTCGTCTTTTCCTGATCCTTCTCTGTCATTTGTATCTGGTTGTACCCAGAGAAGGTGCCCATAAAGGTAAGAAGCTTGGTGTCCATAAAGGTAAGAAGCTTATGTCTAGCTGTCGAGTCTACAAGCTGATCGATTTTGGGTAGAGGGAAACTATCTTTTAGGCAGGCGTTATTTAGATCCGTAAAGTCAACACACATTCTCCACTTCCCGTTTGCCTTTTTGACTATGACAACGTTGGCCAACCATTTTGGATAATAGACTTCCCTGATGAAATTGGCAGCTAGCAATTTGTTCACTTTGTCCATGATTACTTTGTTTCGTTTTGGAGCAAAAACTCTTCTTCTTTGTTGGACAGGCTTCTTTTCGGGGTCCACGTTTAGGTGTTGTTAGATGACGTTTGCTGATATGCCTAGCATATCTTCATGGCTCCATGCGAACACATCCAGGTTATCCTTCAGGAAGCTGACAATCTCTTTCTTCGTCTGGGGACTTAAACTCGTCCCTACTTGGGTCATCTTTGCAGGATCTCCTTCAACCAATTCTATTGTTTCTAATTTCTTGGCAATTTTTGGCATCTTTTCTTCTATTATCCATGTGTGGTTTTCCTTCGACGCGAGGACTGCCTGGTAACATTTCCTTGCCAGCACCTGGTCTCCCTTTATTTCTCCAACTCCTTGTTCTGTTGGGAACTTTACCTTCAAGCAATACGTGGAGGTGGCTGCTTTCCAACGGTTGAGGGTAGGTCTTCCTATAATTACATTGTAGGATGAATGTGAGTCTACAACCAAAAAGTTGTGTTTATTGGTTACCTGTAAGGGGTATGAGCCTACTGTGATTGTCAAAGTTACTATTCCCCGGGGGTACACCTTGTCTCCATTGAAATTGACGAGGGGGGATTCGAAGGGATGAAGCCTACTAAGGTCTACCTTCAACTACTTAAAGGTAGAAAGATAAATGATGTCTGCCGAGCTCTCGTTATCTACCAGAACTCTTCTTGTGTTGAATCCTTCAATCATGAGCATGATGACCAATGGGTCGTCATGAGGCTGTTTCACCCCTCTAGCATCTTCCTCTGAGAAATACATATCTTGACTTGTTTGTCTTTGCTTTGGAGGAGGTAGGCTATGAACGTTGTTCACCTGCCTTTGGTATGACTTCCTGAGGGACTTGAATGATCCTCCCGTGATGGTTTTTATTTCTCCTATTGTACTTTGTGGACGAGGGGGCATGTGGCCGTCGTTCCTCTAAGAGCCCTCGTGGTAGTCCTTATTACCATCCCTGAATCTGCTGGAATCCCCCTTCTTCACATATTTTTGCAATTTCCCTTTTCGTATGAGTTCTTCTATCTGCTCCTTCAGGTCTCGATAGTCCTCTGTGTAATGCCCGTGATCCTTGTGAAAACGGAAATATTTCCTCTTATCTTGCACATTAGGTGACAAGTGTAACGGTCTGGGTCATTTGAGATAGGGTTCGTCCTTAATTTGTGTCAAAATCTGGTCGACAGGCATTACCAAAGGTGTGAACTTCACTGGACGAGGGTTTTTGTCATCACTTCATCTACTTCCTTCGGCATTCTATTGGTCTGCTCTATCCCTTTTTAGTCTCCTTCAGTCGTCTTCTTTTTCTTTCTTCTCCTTGGGCTTTTCTACTCCTTCTATGGCTGCCACAGCATCTTCAGCATTCATGTACTTCTGTGTCTTTAAGAGCATTTCGGCCTTCGTCTTTGGCGGATTTTTTGCCAAAGAGACCACGAATTCCCTAGAATTCAATCTAGCCTTGAAGGTTGTCAACTATACTTTATTATTTGCTTCATCCACCTCTAAAGTTCCTCGAGTGAAGTGTGTTACATAGGATCTCAAGGTTTCCTTCTCTCCTTGTTTGAAGGTGAACAGATGGTTAGCTAGCCTTTTTGGATGCTGCTCGCCGACGAAGTGATGAAGGAAAGCACTGCCCAGTTGCTAGAAGTTATCAATGGACGACGTCGGTAGTTTAGTGAACCATTCCCTAGCTACCCCTTTGAAGGTAGTTGGGTAAAAGCGGCATAACATTTCATCAAGGGGCTGTTGGAGGCCCAAGGTCGACTTGAAGGAGTTGAGGTGATTCAAGGGATCCTTCAATCTGTGAAATGGCTAGAGCTGGGGTAGATGAAATTTTGAGGGCACTAAGCATTCCTGGACCGCTAGAGTGAATGGTGAGTCTGTCTTTCAAACCATTCTGTCCAAACCCCGATCCGCTTTTTCTTTGATAGCACTCCTCAGCTTATCCATCTCTTTCCTCATTTCCCTGAGGAGATATGAGTTTACCCCTTCTAGAGTGTTTGGTCTTCTCCCTTGATTGTCTCTTTTGTTGCCTTGATTAGTCTTCGAGTGAATATCTTCTTGCTGTAGTCGCTGCCTTAGCTCCTGGTTTTGCTTGGTAAGCTCTTCCACAGTGGCCACGAGTGTCTAAATTTGTAGAGTTAGTGCTGTTGAATCTTGGTTGGCGTTGGACTCCATCTAGGCTTGTAAAATGAATGGAACAGTGCTCTCGAACTAAGCACGAAAAATGTTCCCCACAAACAGCGCCAAACTAATAATGCTCGGATCGTCAATCAAGAATGATCGTCCAAAGTGGGGTCGTCCTCAGCCAACCTAATCTTGAAAAATGGATGGTAAAAGGAAGAAATGTTGGTCACCGGTGTGGTGCCTACCACAAAGCCTCCGATGCTAAAGTCAGAAAGGCTAGAATGAGAAGTATAAGACTATCAGCGTATATGAGCTAGAGGTTTTTGTGTATGTATGTTTTTTCGGGTCTCATGGGTAGGTATATATATAGGTGCTTACTTCTTCTTTCTAGCCATTGGTGCGCCTTGATGGTGATTTTATTCCCGAATTAGTAACGCTTCTGTAGGGTGTTAATGGTGGGTTATTTCCCCAACGGTATAGAAGCTCATCATTGTTTTGTAACGCTTCATTAATGATTGAGGACGGATAAGTTCGTCCTCGCATGACGATCACCGTTGGCTAGACGGATCTTGGAATTACCCTCGTCTTCGTCTCTTTCTATGGATGAGAATATGATCGAGACTATCAGATACATTTTCCAATATTGTTTCTATTTCACTGTTCTATTGATTACAACTTTTTTTTTTTTTTTTTCATTTTAAACTTTAGTGACCTTATAAGGAAATAAAAAATATATGTTGCAAGTTATGATTGGTAAAATATAAGGTGGAATACAAAAATACATAATGGTGTGATAAGATTTATGTGTTTTTGGATGTGTTTCTATTTTGTGATACATCTTATCACACTCTTAAGGATTTTGGTAATTAGAAATGCATCAATCATGAATTATGATGAATGGAAAGTTTTTCCCTTTAGAAAAATATTAAAAAGCCTCTGAACATGTGCAACATGCGTGTCTAAAGACTAGTATAACCGAATTTTTTAAAACATGGAATTTTAACCACATATTTAATTTTATAATTTGAGGATTTTTTAAAGCCAAGGGAGTTTAACCATGGGAAGTATAATTGAAATTTGAGAATTTTTGAAAGCTGTTAGGTTAAGATAGCTTGACCCCGGTTAATTAAATCAATTACCCAAGTTGTTTAATTATGTCAAATTACATGCAAATTGTAGAGGCACCAACAAATCACCAAATAAACTAAATGCAGTGGAAAATAAATTAAACATAATAATTTGTTAGCAAATACGAAAAACCTCGCAAGACAAAAACTCCACCGGGTGATTTTAAGGTCACCACTCCCAAGAATCCACTAATCAATAATCAAGCGGTTACAAGTATAAGGAATCTTACCAACCATCCTTGGCCTATCCCGAAATATCAACCTATAATTGAATCTTTGCTCTAATACCCAATTAGACTTGATCTTGTAGTAGCCTTCTTTTCCTTGATGCACAAACCTCTAATTTGTGACTAACCCTTTGCACGGATCCTATGTACGTGACTAACTTCAGCAACTTGAACAGATGTTGTTGGCTGCAAAGTTCTTCACTTCATCAACAATGAAGATTTGGAAGCACTCGGTTACAAAACCCTGTGGCATACAAACGCAGTAGTTTCTCATAAAGAAAATAAGTCTCTGGTCTCTGTATCCATGTGTGACGGTCTTTGAAATAAACCTTATATATGTCTAGGTTTGTGAGAAAAGAAACCCAAAACAAATACACAAGGCTGGGCCGAATTTCAGATCTGGAAATTCTGTAATTGTAATTCACGATAGATTGAGCTTCTATCGAGCTATCTATCAAGTTTCGCATTAAGTCTCAATAGTAGGCTTCTGTTGAGCTATCTGTTGAGACTTAATGAACAGCTTTTTTTTAACTTGTTTCTTGGATTAATTTTCATGTCTTTAATACTTGACCTGAACAACATATTTCTTGAAGTACTAAACCCATTTTAGATCTACCCAAATAGAAGTAAAGTGCATTTTGTCAAAGGATTAGCCAATTACACAAAATATGACCCTAACAATCTCTCTCTTTGGCAATCTATGACAAAACCACAAAAAGCAATTATGAGAGACGTCTAACATAATTATCCTATAATATACAAAAGTACATAAGCCTAGTCCTAACACGAACTCTTGAAAAACTTTGCAAGAAGAGAGATCATGGCATGGTAGACTTGCAACCTGTCTTAATTGAAACACTTTAACAAGATTCATCAAGGCATCAAGTGTGAAACACAGACAAGTTGTATACAAGACGAAACATGTGTATAAAGATAGAAAAGAAATAATACATGTGAGACAAAGGTGAAGAAAAACATACATCATTCCATATATATGTATATATATATCAAAGAATACAATGTATGTAATCAAAGTGGTCACAAGACCATGGTACATGTAATGAGAAAAGAATACATGAAAACCTCACTACATCCCTCAAAAACAACTCTACCCCTATCAAATATGTCCTATGCTAGCTCTCCCCTTAACACCTAGACTACTTTCATCTACAAAACTACTCCCCCTTTTTGTCACGAGTGACAAAGGGTGTATCACTGAGAGATCGCCATCTTATCATCATACTTTGAGCTAGAAGCATCATTATCATCATCATCTCCACCATTTGAAGAAGAAGACTCTTTAGCTAACTTCAATGAAGGTGAGGGTGCAAAACCACCAAGCCGAGACTGGTAGTGAGCGATGCAACTGATTCTGGTGTTCATCTGACATATCTCATCGGATAGATAGTCTAAACGGCTACCAAAATCAGCACGCATGTGCTGAAGCTGCTCCATGATATCAGCAAGGGAGACAACTACCCAAGATGAGGAAGAGGGTCGAGAGGAAGGGGCTGCATGGTCGATGCTTTGCAGTAAGTTGCGTTGCACTTCGTTGAATAGATTCCTTGCTAATGGCACCTATGACATAGAAATGAGGAGAGGGAAGGATGGTGATGTGCATGTGTGTAAGGATACGCATGATAGCTGAAGGAAAGATAAGCTTATCACGTGTAGCTATGTCATGATAGTAGTCTATGATAGACTCTATCATATGTGAAGGAAAGTTTATGGAAAGACCTTCCATAAAGGAAAGAAGAAAATGAGCACGAGGCTTAGTGATAGTGTTATAGTGTGACCGTGGAGTGAGAACAAAGGTCATCACCATGTTAAGGAACCGTGGTCCCTTAGTGAACTTAATTGTGGAGAAATTAAGTGTACCTCCCCACAATATGGCCTTCTCACAGAAGAGTGAGGCCAGCTTGTCTCTAGAGATGGAAGTGAGACGAGGATGACTAGGGTAATCCTGACAATCTACCCTAAGGACATGTAGTACCTCAGAAACTAAGTCCGGGGTAACTACGATACATGTACTATAGAATATTGTAGTAAACCGAGGCACAGAGGTATCGATGACATACATATTGGAGTAAAAATCCTTTGTGAACACGTCGGGACACCTCAAGGGTTTCTCATAAAGAGAAGCCTATCCCCGAGTGCTAATAGCACGGGGTAAAGGTGTGTTTGGAAAGCCAGACAGAATGACCTGGCATTTCGAATGAATTGCCCGGTCAAAAAAGTTCTTTGAGAAGTTAGCTTCTGCCTTCTTATCATGGAACCAAAGAGAGTCAGGAGGAAAAGAAGAAGAAGAAGAACAACCATGACAAATCGGGTTTTTAGAAGGGACAAACTTTTTGGGTGCCATGACAAGGAGACTAAACGAGAGAGATAAAGTGAAGAACAAAAACACAATTGAAAAGTTTTGGTGCAGGAAAGAATGAATAAGAATGTGCAATGCATGAACATGTGACGTGCAAAAATAAAAAGCATCATGGGTAGAAACCCAATTCAACCTAATAGCACTCACATTGTTTAATCAAGCACACAATTCTAGAATGCATGAAACATTGTTAAAATGAGCATAGAATGCAATGCATGATCATAGGATATCAATTTAACAAAAACCAACCCAAAAGATTTGACAAAATCACAAAAACTCCAAAAATTTTCCCAAAACCAAAACCTAGGTCACAAAATGCACGAAAGATGAAGAAAAAGAGAGATTAGAGAGACTTACCAACGAATTGAAGCTTGGTTAAGGCTGAAAAAGTAGAGGGAAGGGCGATTTTAGAGAGAGAGAGAGAGAGAGAGATCAAAATATTTGAAAAGATACAAAACTAGGTTGGACCTTAAACTATATATAGAAAACACAACTTGATAGATCAAGGAGGTATCGAGCTTCTATCGAGAATAAAAGCTCGATAGATCAAGAGGTATCAAGGAGGTATTGAAGGCAAAAAGTCTCAATAGATCGAGGAAGGTATTGAGGTGCTATTGAGCAAACAGAGACTTCAAGGAAATAGGCTCAATGGATCGGGCTATCTATCTAGAGGTATTAAGCAGAAACCTAGAAATTTTGATAGAAGAGCTTATATCAAGGAGGTGTCGAGCAGGCATTGAGACTTCTATTGAGGTATCTGTCGAAAGCCTCGAAGAAGAGATTCTAAAGAGGAGAAACAACACAAGATGAATGCAAACAAGATAACCATCAAAGCAAGCATTCAAAGAGCATGTTTAAGCATAGATACACAACCTCAAAAACTAGATAAAAAGCAATCCTAGATCAAAAACACACTAAACATTTCTAACCAAGTTTTATTTCAAAATAAGTTTGGACAGGTTAGAGAGTATATACTACCACATGTATTCCTTGTGATGACCAGATTACATTGTACTTGTACAATAGTACCAAAAGTAGTAAAGAGTATGCGTGTTGTGTGTGAAACTTTTCCAAGAAAGCATAAGTGTCTCATCATATGACAATAATGATATATGAGGATCAAATATATTCACACACAATCATAACTGTTTAATGGTGACTATCACCTTTGAGGTACATCATATAACTCTCACATCTCCTAGAAACATACTTGCAACCATATTAAAAGCAATTTGATTCTTTTTGCTTTTCATGTTCTTTGCATATTTTTCTTTTAAGCATATCATGCATGGGCATATAAGAGAGAAAAGAAAATACCCGATTATGTAAGCTTGAACATCCTAATTTTGCTGTGCAAGTACTACACTTTATCGAGCACAGCTTTTATGAATTACACACAGATGTTTTATGATTGACGAGTTTTAGTAGTGAGATTGTTATTTATGCATTTCTCTTAGGATTTTCTAGTCATTCTTGTCAAAAAGAGTGATTTAAGATATGAAAGATAAGAGATCAACCAAATCATATAAAAGAGTCGCAAAGCTCACATTGCTTAGTTGTGCATGAAGATGTTCATCTAAGCTACAAGAGATACAAAGTTAGGAAACTTTGTTTCAAAAGCCATCCAAGGTACACAAGTACCAATATACACAAATACACACCATTTTTGTATTTTTCTGATTTTTTTTAATTAAAAAAAACTTAAAAACAAAGTAAAAACAAACAAATAAACAAACATCAAAACTAAACTGACTCAAACCACATCACATACCATGCAAGAGATCAAACAAGAAAAGAAATCACTTAGAATCTTTTTCCTTCCAGGCGGGAGACTTGGATAGAGATCCTTACTTTTGCATGAACTTTTGTCCAGATGAGTAAGGAAGAGAATTGAAACCATTGAGGTTTGAAAGAAGCATGGCCACCTTAAGAAGTTCACCAAGAGGGGCTAAGGAGAGTTGGAGTTGATTTTGGTTCCCTAGAGATGACACACTATTGCTTTGTTGAGTGGCTAACCACTTATAGCAATTTGGACGAGTGTGCCCAGATGCTTCACAGTAGTGATAGAAACGAGCCTTCTTTGGAGGAGACTTCTTGTTAGTGGAGAGATGATTTTTTTTTTTTTTTTTGCTTAGTCTCTTTCTTACCAACCTTAGGGGGTGCTCCTAAAATGGATTTTTCCTTTTCACTCCTATCCTCACTTATATTTTCAGTTTTACTATTAGTTACCTCATTGTTTACAGAGTTATCATTATTAGTAGGAGGAACAAAAATAACTCTATTCAAAGCATTAGAAGAAGCACTACAAGAGGAGAAAGAGTGATCATATCCGAGATTTGTTATGTCGGATGTTGACTTTTGAACATTCAACATTTCATCCAGTTTAGCGCTTGAAGTCCTTTCCAGTTGTGCTCTAACTTGAAATAGTTTAGCATCCAGATTCATGGTCTTTTCAATAAAAAGATTGTTCTCAAATCTCAGTGCTCCAATGGTCTAATTTGCTTCATTGAGATTTCTTGTGTCAACCTATAAAGCTTCTCATGCTTCTCAGAGACTTTGTAGAGCTTGGTGTAAATAGTGTGAATGTCATCCTGATCATCCATCTTTTCAAACTTTGATTCCATCAACTCTTCTTCTTCATCAACTACCTCTACTTCTCTCATAGTAGACTCAACGGTAATTGTAAAAGCACTTACAATTCCTTCTTAGTTACTTTCATTTGAATCTGCTTCTGGTTTTGAATCACTTAAGGTGGTAGTTAGGGCTTTGCTCTTGCTAATGGATTTTAGGTCTGTAGGACACTCCTATTTCATATGTCCAAATCCATGACACCCATAGCACTTTGGTCCAGCAGGAATACTGTTGCCTTGACCATCCTCCTTGGATTCTCTCTTGCCCTTGTCTTAGGACTTATACTGAGAGAAGATAGGTTGTTTGCGATCCTTATCACTAGCTTTGACATTTGCATTTTTGATAAACTTCTTGAACTGTCTAGTGATATATGACTTTAGTTTGGTATCCTCATCATCAGATGAGTCACCAATTGTCATCATTTTTGGTCTTCAAGGCCATATTTTTGCCTTTGCCGCCTTTGCCACCTTTGCTATCCCTTGCTAACCCTAGTTCATAGGTTTGCAAGTTTCCAATCAATTTAGTCAAAGGAATAGAGTCAAGATCCTTTGATTCTTCAATGACAATGATCTTGGCATGGAATCTCTCTGGAAGAGATCTGAGGATATTCCTAATAATCTTGGACTCCGGAATCTATTCTCCAAGATTGAATGCTAAATTCACTATGTCCTTGAGTTTGGTATAGAATTCATCAAACAATTCATCCTTATCTATCCTAATTTCCTCAAAGCTAGTAGTGAGCCTTTGAAGCTTAGATTTCTTAATAGCTTTAGTGCCCTCATAAGTGTTTTGAAGAATTGTCCAAGCTTCCTTGGCAATGTCAGTGGAAGAGATTTTCTTGAATTCTTCATTTGTTATAGTACTAAATAGAGCATTCAATGCCCTACTGTTAAAGTTGGCAGCCTTGATCTTGGTGTCATACCATGTTGTGGGTGACTCTTCAAGCTTTTTCCAACCTACTTCAACTGCTAGCTAGACTTTTTCATCTAAGCATTGCAAAAAAACTCTTATATGTACTTTCTAGTATACATAGTTAGTCTCATCAAATAAAGGAGGAATAATCAAAGATTGTCCATGATCCATAACAACAGTAGTCAATGGATCACACAGCAAAGATTAAAACCTAATCAGAGTGTCTGCTTTGATACCACTTTTTGGGTTAAGATAGCTCGACCTCGATTAATTAAATCAATTACCTAAGTTATTTAATTATGTCAAATTACATGTAAATTATGGGGGCACCAACAAATCACCAAATAAACTAAATGCAGTGGAAAATAAATTGAACACAGTGATTTGTTGACAAATGGGGAAAACCTCGAAAGGCAAAAATCCTAGTAGGTGATTTTAAGGTCACCATTCCCAAGAATTCACTAATCAATAATCGAGTAGTTACAAGTATGAAGAATCTTACCAACTATCCTTGGCCTATCTTGAAATACTAACCTATAGTTGAGCCTTTACTTCAATATCCAATTGAACTTGATCTTGTAGTAGCCTTCTTTACCTTCATGCACAAACCTCCAATTTGTGACTAACCCTTTGCACGGATCCCAAGTACGTGACTAACTCTAGCAATTTAAATAGATGTTGTTGACTGTAAAGTTCTTCACTTCATCAACAATGAAGATCTGGAAGCACTTGATTACAAAACCCTATGGCGTACAAATGCAGTAGTTTCTCACAGAGAAATAAGTCTCTTGGTCTCTGTATTCGTGTGTGACGGCCTTTAAAATAAACCTTATATATGTCTAGAATTGTGAGAAAAGAAACCCAAAACAAATATGCAAGACTGGGCCGAATTTCAGATTTGGAAATTCTAAAATCGTAATTCTTGATAGATCAATCTTTTATTGAGCTATCTATTGAGCTTCGCATTAAATCTCGATAGCAGGCTTCTGTCAAGCTATCTGTCGAGACTTAATGAACAGCTTTTATTCACTTGTTTCTTGGACTAATCTTCATGTCTTTAATACTTGACTTGAGCAACATGTTCCTTGAAGTACTAAACCCATTTTAGATCTACCCAAATACAAGTAAAGTGCATTTTGTCAAAAGATTAACCAATTACACAAAATATGCCCCTAACAAAAGCAAATGGAATTTTAACGACACAAGGTATAATTCCAAAATTTTGGAATTATTGAAAGTAAACATAGGTTTTAATTCCAAATTTTAAAAAATCTTGGAAGTCGGGATGATGTTAACCATGGAGGGTCCCAATGCATGCATACATTAGAGAGGTGGTTATGTAACATTCAATGAATAGACAATTTTGAAATGCATTTAGAATATAATTATTTTCTTTGTTAATAATTTGATATTTGAGGGAGAAATTTGAACCCTATTGTCACCATTAAAAACACCAAAAGATGTCAACTAATTGAGTTACAAGACTATTAGCAGAACATGAAAATTTGTTTATGACAAATATAGCGAGTTATCGATTTAAAATTGAGACTTTTTGTACAAAAGATCACATCAATGTATTTAATTATTTTTATTTACTTAGTTTTTACACCCATCGAAGAAAAATCTTGACTCTCACAGTTAACCTTCAATAATATTGATCATGTGGGAGATCCCACCAAAAAAAAAAAAAAAGAGGCTACAATCACGCCTCTATAAAAGAAAGGAATACCATTTGGTTTAGGGGCTGCCTCTCTCTCGGACTATCTATAACTTTTTTAGGGATTCCCTCAATCGAGGACATTCTACGGAGGACCCTCTATTTGCTTGTCCCACTCTTTCTCTAATCTTAATCTCCTCATGCTTTTCATTTGACACCTAACTTCGGCATAACCTCCTTAAATCACTAAATTTATTGTAGGAATGTCAATCGAACTAGATTATTTTGGACTCACTATAAATCATATTCATGTTCATTAATGTTTTAGGAACATACAGACCACAATGACTCTTTTTTCTTTTTCTCTTTTTTTTTTTCATTGAATTTGCCTATTAAAATGAAGTGGGAGAAAACCATCCGAAGATGTAGCAAATTGGGCCAAAGGTTTCAGTTAGGAATATATTTATTTTTGAATGGATAAGGAAAAAATATTTTTAAGGAAAACTGTTTCTAAGGATGTATTAGTGCTCTCCAGCATAGAAAGTTAAATATAGTAGTGAAGATTATTTTGAATAAAGTTTTTGTCACGATAGTTAGGTAGAAAAGTGTTGACAACCAGCAATTGTGTGGGAACTGGGATGTGTTGATTCGTTGTGTCCACTAACCTGACTTTTAATACATATGATTAAGCCATCATGACAATTTGTTTCATTCTAGCCCTCCACTTAACCTCTCTTTCTCTACTAAACACTTACTTAGCCTCTTCTAATTTTATCTTAAGTTAGCACTTAAATTATTCTTCTACTTTTGGTGGGCCTTTTCAGTAGTGGCACGTCTTGAAGACATAGTGAATGATCCTTGGATCTGGGCTCGTCATGAGGAGTCCAAGTAGAAACTCTCGCCAATTGGACTGCTCCTTAGCTTGCAATCGAGGCCCACACTCAGGTCTACACATGCACAGAAAAAGAGGTGAGTAAAGTATTAAGTTTCATGTGGACTCAGCATCAATGTCACTACTACGTACTACCCAATAGGACTAGTTAACATCGTAGCTCTACTAAATGCATTAATTGAAGTACTGTTAAATAGACTCAATGAATTTTACTTTGTTCAATGTTTATTAAAAAAAAAAAAATTTACTTTGTTCAAATAAATTGTTTTATTAAAGAAAAAAAAAACTTTTTTTAAATAGGGATAAGAGTAAGTAAATTATGCATAAATCACAATCATAACGAGATTGCTTTTTATTTATTTCAATCATACTTTGATTGCCTTCATTATGCATGACAAAGACTATCCAAAGAGTGGTTATTTAGTAATTTGAAAGCAAAAGAACGTTTGTTTTTGTTTTTGTTTTGTTTTGTTTTTTTTTTTGGAGAATCAAAAAGCACATATTCATAATGGGTTACACTAACTAAATTTATAATAAGATCCAAAAGTGAATAATTTTCCCTATTTTCAAATAGATCCTAAATTATCATACAATTGTTTTAATAGAATGAATCACGAGATAATATATTTTTGGCTAATATACATTGTTGACCCTTAAAGTTTACTTATGAAATGTTTTTAATTTTTAAAATTTCAAGTGAGCGTTATTGATTCCTAGAACACCTTTAAATGAATATTGTGTGATTATAGATTACCTAATAATTATAGAAATTTTTTTATAAGACTACTAAAACACCAAGTATGATCTATGGAGCTAAATATTGAACAGTTGAGAAGTAACATGTTCATGAAACATGTTTAGCATAAATGAGAATATTAAGATGGATTATTGGAATAGCAAGAAAATATTGAATTTGATATGAAAAAAAAAAAAATCACCACAAGATATATGTGGCACCTATTGATTAAAAGATAAAGATAAGTCGTTTAAGATGGTTTTATCATATGTAAAGATAAACAATTTATGCAATATGCACTAACTAATGAGAGAGAATGCGTTAATTCAAGTTAAGGGAATGGAATAAGGTAAATGAAGACTTAAAATAATATTAGTAGATATAGTAAAAAAGAACAAGTCAATTAAGGAGATTACAAAGACAATATATGTGGCTTACCTTAATTACTGAATTCAAGATCATAGTTGATCCTAAAATTTTGGGAAGAATTATTGTTTCTTTTGTTGTTCTTGATTATATTTTCAAATTTTATGAAAATTAAATCATTATTAAAATCTACTAAAAATTGAAATTGGGGGAGATTTCAAACCACAATTGCTTATAGGTTAAATTGGAGGAATGTAAAATTTGGAGCTCAAAACGGGTTTGGGTTGCATAAAGCCACCACTAAAAAAAAAAAAAATTTGAAATTATCATTAAAAAAAGAGAAGTGTTACATTCACAATGTTTTCATAATATTTTCACAACAAATCATATGTGAGAAGTTATTATTGGTTCTAATTTAATAGTCCATTTGGATTGAAGGAAAGGGAAGGGGAGTAGAGTAGATTTAACACAAAATTAGCTTATTTTTAGCCAACTCTATTCTACTCCCTCCCACTCCCCCTCCTTCCTCCCTCCATCCAAACAAACCATAAACCTATCATTGAAATTATTTTTTTACTTACCAATAACAAATTGTCATGTATAATTTTTTGTGAAAATATTATGAATATAGCATTTCTACATCACATACAAAAATCACTCAAGTACAATTTTTTTTAACCAACACTATATAAATATAGCATTAAAAAAAAAAAGTAACTTATTACAAATATACAAATATAAAATTCAACGCATATGACAATAATAGAGACAATATCCATTATTTATTGTAATAATCAATTATTTTACATTATAGGTCGTTTAGATAGAACTTATTTTGCTGAAACTGAAAACTGAAAATAATAATTTTTAAATTTATGAATAGTACCATAGAACCTATATTTAATGAAAAAATTATTAAAAAATGAAATTTGTGGGTCATACATTATTCACGAGACTCACAAAATTGATAAAAGAAATTAAAAAGTCAACCATATATAGCTACTATTCATAAACAGTAACCGTTATCCCCTAAACGCCGTGCGCAGTAGCCAAAAAAAAAAAAAAAAACACAAACAAACAAACAAATGTAAACGCAGAACACAGCGAGATTCAAACACATACCACACCATATATTATTTTCCATCATTATATTACACAAGTACCGAACTTTTTATTTTTTTTCCTTCCGAATTCTATTAAACACACAGTGTGTGTTTCAATGACTGTAAACGTTTGATGATTTTTTTTTTTTATTTTTTTTTTTGATAACCTTCGATATAATTGAATTAAACTAAAACAAGAGAACTACAGACAACCTCACAGGATGTCCTGAGTTTATTGAAAAAAAAAGACTTAACATTTGAAAGGGAGAATTTAGCAGTAGCATGAGCTGCTGTGTTACATTCTCTCTTTACCCAACAGAAAGTACAGCTAATAAAAAACCGTCTAAGGCTGAGGCCTGCACACGCGGTTGCGCGTGTTATAAGGGACATCACAATGTTCGCCTGGCCGCTGAACTCCGTTCTTTCCCGGAACGCAGGGTATATAGTTCTTACCCCGCCCACAATTAACCGGAGGCTTTTCCTTCACTTGAGTTCCCGGACTTATCTGATTGCCCAGCATTCTTCTAACCTCCGAATCCATCAAAAACTCTGACTCCAAGTCATCTGCAATGAGGCAGCAGGCTGTGTCATTGTTGTTGCTTTTGTTGTACAGTGCTGCTGCTGCAGCACTTGAAGAAATTGTTTTGAGAAGAAATACCATTATGAACATCAATAGTAAGATGCCCCTCTTTGTCCTAACTTCCACCATTCTTCTTTTTTTAGTTCACTCTCCTTTCTCTCTTTCTTGGCAACTGAGTGTGGTCGCCTATAGGAATAGGAGGGAGGCAATTAATACAGCTGGTGGTGAATAGCGAAGATTGAGTTTGATTGTTGGAGTGGAATGACAAAAGTGCCCTCCTCGATTTGTATGGAATCACGCAACCACCCCTGGATGGCGTATTATTGTCGGTAGCATCTTTGTGACCATCCATGATTTGTTTTATTTATTTATTTTTGTTTTATTTATAGAGTTTCAGATTTTTGCTGTTTTCTTTTCTTTTTTTTTTGTTGGGAGGAAAATATGATTTTTGTTTCTTATTATCAGATTAAGATATCAATTAATTTTTTATTTTAAAAAAATTAAATTCAGATATCTTATTTAACTATTAGAGATTTTTCCAGTTAAGTTAACTAGAACCCGCTTCATGATTTTTATTTTTTTATTTTATTTTATGATATGGTTGTTATCTATGTTTTTTTTTTTTTTTTTTTTTGGGAGAAAGCCTTTTCTATGTATTACAGTATATATAGGAGTGAATCAACCTTTGAATAGTGACTTACTCTTATAAAAAAAAAACTATAAATAGTGACTTTGTCAAGTAGAGAAAATAAAAAAAATTTACTACAATATCCAAGTAAAGTGGCCAAGAAAACTTAAATACTAAATTGATTGCTACCTAGATGTTAAGGGCTATAAGGATATTTTTGTCTTTTTAATAAAGAATACAAATTATTTATATATACAATTTACCTCTATGTCATTTGACACACAATTTAGTCAATAAATTGTAAGTATTACATTTGATTTCTAAGATTTGAATTAAAATAAAATTGCTAGAATTCCATCCAAAATATCCATTGTAAGGACTAGATCAGACCCTTAGCCAAAGAAACATGAGTGATGGTCCAACAAACCCACAATAATAGATTTGTAAGAGAGTGGATTTTACAGGTGAAGACTTAATGAATCAAGTATGGGCCATAGTAGATTGGTTTAGTGCTAGAAAGATTGAGAAATATACTTTGAAGAGAAAATTACTCCTCGGTCAAATTTGAGGAAGATAAGTTCTTATATTTATTCCAACTGTTTCTCAGTACAAAGAGTCTTTTCCATGTATTTTTTGCAAATTAGATCCCCTCCCCCCTCTCCTTTCATGGAGGCCTTCCACTTATATAGTCTTTCCCTTTCCCTTTCCTTTCATCCTACCCTTCCACTTGTTGATTAGGTGGATGATCTCTTAGATACTTGTCCCATCAGAACTTTCCTGGAGCCTGTGTGTAGCTTTAAGGCTGAATATCATTGTTCAGGCATCATTTTCACATAAATGCGGCCAATTGGTTAGGTACAGAGCATTTAATGTGACCGTAGCAGCCTTCTTCTCAGATATTTCTTTGTATACTGTTGACTCCTCTTTCTAAAGCTTATCTTCCAAAGCATGGTTGCCTCTTGCATGGTATTTACTGGGTGGTCGAGCTCCAGACTTTCATGTCGCCTCCCGAGGAAGTTTGGCTCCTCAAGAGACATCACTTGCTCGCTGTTATCGGCCCTTGTCCTTAGCCCTTCAACCCACATGCCCTTCTTATTGCTTGACCATCCTCGAGCTTCTTGGCATCTTTGGGCATGGCCCACGGCCCAATACTCCCACTCAGTTCTTTTATCCCCACGTCCATAAAGGTTTTATTTTAAGAGCAAGACTTAGATACAAGACTTAGGTACTGTTCCTAAGATTTCATTCTTAAGATTTTGCCATGTGGATTTTTTTTCATATGGGATAGAAGTACATTTCTTAATTAAGTAGCCACATGGCTGAATCTTAAGAGAGAAATCTAAAGAACAACATCTAAAGTACTGTACCTAAGTTTTGTCCTTATTTTAATACAAATTTTAGGGGATCAAAATGTAGCAATTGAAAAGGTTTTTATCTGGCTAAAAGTTTTGTAATTTAATTGTATTATCTAGTCTCATTTATAATGGGAACTAGAGTTCGAATTTCCCTTTTCCTCATATATATATATATATATATAAACAAAACTTATTAGACTAAAATCGTGATAGGGTATAGAGACAACTTGTGCTATTTGTAATTTAAAAAAAAAGGAATTAACGTGAGTAGTTAATTCATTAACAAGTGCTTCCTTTATAAGAGGGAATCTTATAAAACAATCTCATAAGAACACACTCTCACATCATAAAGAAAAATGTATTCCTTACACATAAATAAAGAGAATGGAAGCAAGAAATGCCATCCTTGCTTCTTCTTCATTTTTGGGTAAGTAAATTTGATCCATGTGAATGGAGCACAAAACTATGACATCACAGAGTACATTAAGTAACAACAACTAATGTCAATAAGTATTTAAAGGTAAATTTAAATACAGTATTTTAAGTACAGTACCTTAAATTTCTCACTTAAATTTAATTGGCGAATAAAAGATAAGCATTGTCTTCCTTTTTACGTCATTGGCACCCAAGTGTTTGAATGTAATTGTAGAATCTAATGGGCTACACGTCTATACTTAAGGTATTTTACTTAATAAATAAATAAGAAAAATAAAGAAAGAAGGTACTAGGCATCGAAAAATCCAAATATACAAGAACGCGACTGACTTGCATTCATTTTTATTCTTTCACACATGGCCATCACAATGCATGCTTGTCTCTTCTTTTTAAAAAGTTCTTCCCTAAAGTTCTCACGAATGTATTTTGGTCTTTTCCTATGACTAGTGAAAAGGACCTATGCCTTCGGAAAAGGATCGGGTAAGAGGCAAAGGTGGGCGGGTACCTTCTTTCCTCCAAATAGTTTTACAACTCAACTGCAATGATAATTCGTTTAATATATATGGTTCAAACTTTTCTATTATAACTATCAAAATATCAAAAAAAAAATTATTGAACTTTTAGATACAAAACAAAAAATATAGGACCACACACTTTTGTGTTGGGTGCAAGCTGGCAGCTACTCCTATTGTATTTAGGAATTAGTATATTGAATAATTAATGCATGACAATAACCTCCTATTGTATTTAGGAATTAGTATATTGAATAATTAATGCAGGTAGGAATTACTCGTAGTATATTGAATAATTAATGCATGACAATAACCTCTTATTGTATTTAGGAATTAGTATATTGAATAATTAATGCATGTAGGAATTAGTATATTGAATAAATTGTGTCAAAAAAAAAAAGTATATTGAATAATTAGTGCCTGGCAATAATTTTCGTGTTGGGTGCAAGCTGGCAGCTACTCCTATTGTATTTAGGAATTAGTATTAGGGCTGTCCAAATAAACCACCCACCCGCCCAACCCGCCCCACCTGACCCGG
Organism: Quercus lobata; assembly: GCF_001633185.2. Classification (NCBI taxonomy): domain Eukaryota; kingdom Viridiplantae; phylum Streptophyta; class Magnoliopsida; order Fagales; family Fagaceae; genus Quercus; species Quercus lobata. Next base: position 36,825,553 of record NC_044911.1, read on the forward strand.
AATCACCCGATCCGATGACTTCGGTGGTCGGACTCGGGTCTCGACTTCAAAAACCCGATGCCGGCGGGTCGGGTGTCAGATCTCTTCCTCTAAAACCCGTGAAACTTGACCCGCCCGACGTCCATAAAATCCGGCCATTTTTTCCAGATTCCGACAAGTTTTTCCTAGATTCTGACCACTTTTCCCAGATTCCGACTACCTTTCCTAGATTCCGACACTTTTTCCTAGATTCTGACCACTTTTTCCAGATTCCGGCGGCAACTTTTTCTAGATTCCGGCAATTTTTTCACTTAAATCCATCAATTTCTGGCACAATAAACATCGGATCTGGCCGAACCAGTGATTTCTCATCATGATTTGGCAGAAATCTCGTTGAATCCAACTAGATCTCACCGGATCTTGGATAGCTCGCCGCGTTTCGAAGGATTTCAGTGATAATCGGGTTCACCCGAAACCGACGACCACCCGCCGGCAATCCGAACCGATGAACCCATTACTGCTATGGGTCGGTTGCAGGTTGAAAAACGACCACCCGATCTTGTACGGGTCAGTTGCGGGTTGGGCAAAAACTCGACCCACCCGACCCATGGACAGCCCTAATTAGTATATTGAATAATTAATGCATGACAATAACCTCCTATTGTATTTAGGAATTAGTATATTGAATAATTAATGCATGTAGGAATTAGTATATTGAATAATTAATGCATGACAATAATTCTAGTTGAAGTTGATTAAGGAATCCAAGTGTTCCTAGGAAAAGAATTAGAGTTTATGTGCTACTAGGAGTGTTAGGCAGCTGAAGTTTCTTTTGTATATAAAAGGTGTAGATTCTCGATTTTGCACCCATAATTAACCTTAGAAGATGGCTAAAGTGACCATTCATATACACAAAATTTAAAGTTGCATTACATGTATTAATTCATTCATTGCATATCATAAAAATGATCTTGAGGTTCTAATGGTCAGGACGGTATGTCTGATTTCCAAATCGGACCGTCAGATTGAAAGATATCACATGGTCAAGTTTGCACGGCTTGCATGCATTTTGTTTGGGTGGAACTGATCACGCATGATTAATTTAAATTAATTTTGATTGGCTATACAATTAAAATTAATTAAATAATTTTGTGGTTGGTTGTTAGTTAGTGTTAAAAATAGGCTTGCTTGCATGAGAATAAAGTGGATAATTAGATAATGAAGAAATTATGGATAACCAAGACTTTTTGGAATATTTATCTACAGGATAATTATCACTTCAAAGACTTAAATATCCAGAAAAATGGATTAATTTTAAGAATATAGATTAAAAAATGCGTCTAAGAACAATTCCCGGCTCAAAAATCCTCAAAAAAAGAGTCCAAATTGGAATAAAACTCAAACGCGAACTTGGCACCCAAAAGGGCTATTCGGCACTCCCAATTCGTATCTGATCTCATTGAAGCATCCTAACCTCTATAAATAGAGAAAACAAATCAGAATTAGGGGCTCTTCTCTTCTGACTTTTCAATTCCCCTTACGTTAAAAGACGTTTTGGAGGCTTTTGTTTTAGGAACTTATTTTTTGTAAGTAAAGTATTTTAGGCTTTAAAGAGGTGAACAAATTTCTTTGAATCCTAAAATATTCTTTCATTAGAAGAGCACGCTCATGCAAGAGGTATTCTGTTTTTCTTCTTTTATTAATTTTGGTTATTGTTTGATGCATGCTTTTATTAAGTTTTGTTCTTGATATATAATTACCATGATTAAATATGTTGCTAGAATTTTCTTTAACATGTGCTTAGGTAATTGTGTATTATAATTCTTTTTCTTAAGTTGCATAATCTACAATGCCTAATAAAATTCTTTTATGAAAACTAAAACTGATCTGTATTTTCAGATTTGATTTTCTCTAAATTTAAAAATTGATACGTATTTTCATTTCTGATTTTCTCTAAATCTAAAAACTAATCTATATCTTCAGATATGATTTTCTCTAAATTTAAAAACTGATCTGAATTTTTAGATCTAATTTTCTCTAAATTTAAAAACTGATCTGTATTTTTTAAATCTGATTTTTTTAACATAAAACAGATCTGTATTTTCAGATTTGATTTTTTCTAAACACAAAATAGATCTGTATTTTTAGATTTGATTTTTTCTAAACACAAAAAATTGATCTATATTTTCATTAAATACATATCTGATTTTTATTTTTTTAGAAAAAGTTTTCTTGGTTACAAAATTGCAGATTTTGAAATTTAAAAGAAGAAATTGAAAGTTAGGATTGAAGTCTTGTCTTTTTTTAATATGTGATGCATGTATAATAAATTTATCTCATGAATATGGATCCTTTTTCAATAAGTCTTTTTTTTTTTTTTTAATTCATAAAAAAACAGATATGATTTTCTTTGTAAAATCACTTTTTTTTTTAATTATTTTTTTTAAACTTTACACAAAAACAGAGCTGATCCTTTTTAACAAAAATCTTATTCTCTCTTTTACATAAAAACAAATCTGATTTTTCTTTACAAATCTAATTTTTTATTCCCAAAATAGATCTAAATTTTCTTGAAAAAGAGGACACATCCATAAGCAAATTTATTTGAATTAATTTTGGTCAAGAGACTGTCATGTATGTTCAACATATCATTCAACATCATGCAAAAAGAGTATATTGGTCATTAGAGTCTGGAAGACTAAACTCTGTCTGGGTGGAATAGGTGTCTAACACCTTTCCATTCCGTAACCTAGCCCCTGAGTTTAGGATTTTTGGATAGGTAGATTAGTGTTTTGTCTTTTTAATTTTGGTAGATTGTAACTAGGACCAAAGCTTTGTATTCTTTTGCATAGATTGTAATTAGGACCCAAAGCCTTGTAAGGTTTAATGTACCAAAATTGTACTTGTCTTTATTCAATCAATGACATTTGAAATATTTTGATAATGTAATTTGTATTTATTTTTTCTTATTTTTTGTATAAAAAAGAAGTGATGACTCCACACTACTACCCAAAAGAGAGGTGCTCTTACAAGCATCTGAATCTCTTTTTTTTTTTAGAGCACCCCCTTCCAAGAAGCGTGGTCTCTCACAAAAGGCATGCATGTGCTAAAAAGAAGAATACACACAAGCAGAAAAAGAGTGCTACATACTGAAGAATAGAGAAAAAGGATTGCTGCACAAAGAGAAAAAGTGATAGTAGAAACAAGTATTGCCACACAAAAAGAAAAGAAAAGAGAGTAGCCAAGAGGGAGCTGCTTAGAGAAAGAAGACAGTTAAGAAAGAGAGTTGTGTGTGGAGAAGAAAATAAAACGGAGAGAGTAAAGTGTTGCCGCCTTTAAGAAAGATAATTAGTGTGAGAGAGAGTAATGAAAACAAGAGAAGATTTTTTCTTTAGTCGTGAGACATACACAAGGATTATTATAATTGATTTAATAATAGTGAAATTGTTTGGAGTTTGTCCCATGGTTTTTCCTTCAAGAAGAAAGGGTTTTCCAAGTAAATTTAGTGTTCTTGTGTATGATTGTTATGTTGGATTGCTAATATTGTTGATAGTATTATTTGGGACCCAACAAATGGTATCAAAGCTAAGGTTTGAGTACAAGCAATGGCCGAAGGAGAAGGCAAGGCTTTAGAAATTGAGAAGTTTGATGGAATAGACTTCGGGTATTGGAGGATGTAGATTGAAGATTATCTCTATGGAAAGAAATTGCATCTGCCTCATTTGGAGACAAAACTTGAAACCATGAAGGATGAAGACTAGAACCTTCTTGATACACAGGTTTTAGGAGTCATTCAATTAACTTTGTCAAGATTAGTTGTCCACAATGTTGTGAAAGAAAAGACTATAGTAGATTTGATAAAGGCTTTGTCTAGCATGTATGAAAAGTCGTCGGCTAACAACGAGGTGCATATAGAAAGATAGACATGTATCATCGATTTTCAAAAGGCACTATTATTGATGTCCCCTTTTTGCTAGAGCATCTGTGCAGCCATTGGCTTTGTGGAATACATGACACACCTGGACGGTTCAGTCGCGCTCCATAAGGTTCCTACAATCAAAGATTAGTGGGATAACATTTGGTGAGATATCATTATTAGTAGTTAACTAGGAAAGAACTGTCATAGAATCAACTTCAAGGTGAATAAATTTAAAACCCAAATCCCATGCCAGTATGAGACCCTGGCGAACTACTCCCAACTCGGCAATATTATTAGAAGCAATACTCGTGTTTAAGGAAAATCCCGAAACCCATGAACTTGAACCATTTTGTAACAAACCACTTGCACCAACCAATCTAGGATTACCTATAGAGTTGCCATCCATATTTAATTTTATAAAAGGCTCCAGTGTAGTGATCCATTTAATAATCCTACGAATACCAATTTTAATTGTCTTAGCAAGGCAAGCTAAATAAAAAAAATTTGTAGCTAACTGAACAGCTTTGTGGACAAGGCGAGGTTAGGAGCTAGATTAATTGTTAAAAATACGCTCATTCCTAACTAAGCATATTTGCCAACAAAGGAAGGGGAAGAAAATCTTCCAAGGAAGTTGATGACTTGGGATAAAATTATCTGATGTAGCATTTATTTAAAGCCAAGTTTGAAGTGTTTGGTTGAAGAATGATAGAAGCAAGACACCCGGAGATTGACACCAAACCATCCTAGCCCAAGGGCAATTTCTTAAGATATGAATAATGGTTTAAGGAGTATTACACCTAGGACAGCGACCATCAACTTTCAGGCGAGAAAAAGCAATTGTGCATAGACTTCCAAATGAAAATTTGGAGTTTCTTGGGGCAATGAAGTTTCTAGATCCAACACCAAATAGAATTATTAAAAGGAACATTAGCTCGTTGGTATAAAAACTTCGAGGTAGAACTGATTGAACAAACACCGTTATTGTGAGCCCAAACAAAGGAACTAGATAATCTAGTTAGCTGGACCACAAGAATAATACTTTTAATAAATTGTTCAAGTTGCGTCGGTAGGGGAAATTGTAGATCCTCTAACCTCCAAATATGATTGTCCCGTAAGGAAATCACCAATCTCTGATCCTCATTTGGCATAAGAGGACCTTTAATAAGACTTCTTAGAGGACTGCTAGAGATCCAATGATCCTCCAAAACCTGAATGGTTTGACCATCCCTTAATATCCATTTCATTCCTCTTTGAAGCCATTGCATTCCTTCATGTATAGCTTTCCAAATGTGAGACACTTTGGGCTTTACAGCACTCTCAAAAAGGTATGTATGGGGAAAGTATTTGGCTTTCAATACTTGAGCCCATAGCATGGATGGCCACTGTTGAAGCCTCCAAGCCTAATTCATGAGTAAATCCATATTCATATGACGTGAAAATTTAATACCTAGACTGCTAGCATCCTTAGGAGTAGTTATGATTTCCCAACTAACCGTGTGACAATGTCTGTGGTGGGCGGAGTCTCCCCATAAAAACTTACAATTTAATTTATCTAGTTCCTGACTAATTTTTTTATGGGAGAAGGGTTGCTTGCATGGCATGGATAGGGATGGAAGCCGAGGTGGATTTGAATAAAGTGACACTACTAGCAATAGAAAGATATTTAACTTGCCAACCCACAATTTTCTTTTGGATTTTATCAACTAAGTATTGATAGGCATTAGCCTTCCAGCGGGTAGTAAAAATAGGAGTCCCTAAATAAGTTCCGATTTGAGTAGTAGTGGGGATATAAAAAATACCAGCAATCAGATCTTTAGTACACGTGGATGTATTTGGTGAAAACCAGAGACGTAATTTTTGTATACTAATGATTTGGCCAGAGCAATTATAGAAATTATGTAAAATGTTTTTAAGATTTTGGCACTTCGTAATCTTAGCCTTAGAGAAAAGAAATATATCATTAGCAAAGAATAAATGTGAAATTTTAATTTGACCCCTAAAAGTGACTGGATGGATAGTTTTTCCCCGAACCGCCTTTTCCAGAAGAATGGATAATTGTTCCAAACACAAAATAAACAGATAAGTAGATAAAGAATCCCCTTAATGCACCCCCCTACTTGGGACAATATTCGGTAGAGGAGAGCCATTCCACATGATGTGAAAACATGTTGAGGAGATCATGTTCATAATAAGTTTAATCAGAATTGGATGGATTTGGAAAAACTGAAGAGTTTCCTAAATGAACAACCATTCTAGTCGATTATAAGCTTTGTCAAGATCCAGTTTAAGTGCCACGTGACCCTTGGGTCTAATCATTCTGACCATCGTACATATAATTTCCTAAACCAAAATAATATTGTCGCTCGTCTTGCGACCCGAAACAAACCTTGTCTGGCAAGGATTGATAATTTCAGCAATTATTTTGGCAACTTTATGGTAATCTTTGATATTGCAGCAAAAACTTTGATATAAATAAAACTAATGTCAATAATTGTCTAATGTAAAAATGATATTATTGTAATTATAGTCTGTCGAGTATTGATTTAATAAGTTGTAAAATTTGTTATGTCTACAATATTATGGTTTATGTGGTCATGGGATGAATGGAATGGAATCATGGAATCCATCTATGATCATACGAGATAAGCTCTACAAAATTACTTAAAATTAATATAATTTGGTCATCTTCCTCTTTACTTAAATTAGTTATTAATCATTTTTTATTGGTAAAAAAATTGATTAATATTATGGATACAAAGTAAAACCTAATATTTAAAATTTCATAAAATTATATAAAATCCTAAAGAGAAGTAGATAAAAAAGAAATAATCTTATAACCTCTTTCCATATGCATAATTACTCTTACAATACATAGCCTTCTAATTGTGTGATCCCACATGCATATTGCAAGAGAGGTAATGTGTCATATGCTTGAGATAATTAATACTTTGAACCTCAACATCATTGGTTCTTAAGGATGAATAGCGCTTACTATTGAGTTGCTCACACATAGTAATTGAAAAAAAAATAATAATAATTGGTTGGCCTACAGTGGTACCAATATGTACTTTGAATTTATGATTTTCTTCCTGAAGATGAAGCTCAATCTAATGGAACATGATTTGTGAGGTCATTCTTTATTCTCTCTCTTTAGTATCTATACCATTATTTAAGGAGTTTTTCCCATTTGGGATCCTCAATTTAGATGCCTAAGATATTCCCAAATTCATCCGTTTCTAAGTCTTAAATAATAGGGTTAGACATATGATTAGGCATGCAAAGTTAGTAATTTAAAAACTCCTAATTTTTAGCTAAATTAAAAAACCGTTTTTTCTCTTACCTCTACGTTTTTCTCTCACATTAGTTGTCCAGTACTAATACAACTTTGCAATAAAAAAAAAAAATAATAATAATACAACTTCTTCTTAAAATAAAAAATAAAATAAAACTATCACGAGTAAAATATGTGAACCTAAAAAATAAAAAATAAAAAGTCTTGTCGCACGCGCAAAGCATATGTGATGAGACTAATACACATTGAAATATTAGCGCCAAGATGCACGCCAATGATTTTCTTCTTATTAAAAAGTAGTAATTTTATCCAACATATGCATTACAAGTTACAACTTTTTTTTTTTTTGGTTGAAACAAGTTACAACTATCATCTTACTCCATATGTGAATAAAATGACTTTCTTCCAAACCTAGTTTAAGTATCCAACGCGACTTAAAAGTCTAAATAAAACATATTAAAATTTTAGCTACAACCTTTTTACATTTTATATTATTTTTTATCGACCTTTTGGAATCAAAATCTCAGAAAACACTGCCCCGGCAGACATAAATCCATTCAAATCCGTACTCGCAAAACTTTGTTCTTCCTTGCTTGTAACGGTGACCCTGCTGTTGCTATTTGCACTTGACACTTGTCCATCGCTACTACTGAACATGTCACTACTATCATATACAATGGACTTATTAGGGATGAGAGCTTTCTCAGCATCCATCATCTCAATTTCAACCCCCCAAAGTGTCACCTCTTCATCAGCTGCATTCTCTTGCAACTGCAATGTAAACTCAAGGCCCCACACAACATCGTTCATTGATGGGCGTTCGGTTCCATTGTCAAGCAAACAATTTGTAGCGATCTCAACATATTTCTTCAAACATGCCACTGCAATTGTACCCTTCAAAAATGGATCAACAATCTCATCAAGTTTTCCATCGCGTTGGCACTGTTTGACCCACTCCACCAGGTTGACTTGCTCTTTCACCGCCGTACGTGTAATGGGTGGCTTTGCACACAATACTTCACACAACACCACACCGAATGAATACACATCAGATTTCTCAGATAACTGTTGACGTAGATAATATTCTGGATCCAAATACCCCATACTACCCTTCACCGCTGTGCTGACGTGGGCCTTGGACATGCTAGTGGGGCCTAGTTTTGATAACCCAAAATCACACACCTTGGCGGTCCATTCCTCATCCAATAAGATATTTGTGGTCTTCACATCACGATGAATGATCATGTGCTTCGCATCTGTATGAAGGTAGTTCAACCCACGTGCTGCACCAATACAAATCTCGAGTCGTCGTTTCCACGAAAGAGGCGGATTATCAGTATTGTAGAGATGATCACGGAGGGTCCCACGGGCCATATAGTCATACACTAGGATCATCTCATTGCCATCATTACAATACCCAATCAGAGAAACAAGATGCATATGGCGGAGTTGAGATAGCATCTCAATCTCGGTCTTGAATTCATGGGCCCCTTGTTGAGACCCGGGCTTCAATCGTTTGATGGCAACGGGGTTGCCCCTGGCCCACCCATCAATGTACCCTTTATACACGTTACCAAACCCACCAGCACCAACAATGAACACACTATCAAAGTTGTTGGTTGCTGCTGTAATTTCAGACATTGTAAAATAACGACACAAATCAGCTGGTAGTGTTGTTGTTGTTGACCCCTGGGTCTTCGTTGACTTGGTCGCATCGTCATAGTCTTCGTCCTTGACTCCCTTGCTCCTTCGGAAAATTAAGAAACCGACAATAAAAAAGATTAAGGATATGCCGGAAACCACACCCGAAATAATGCCAATTTTTGTCGTCTTGTTAACCTTCCGCCCAGTTGGTTGTTGGATTAATGGTGGCGGAACCGTAGATGACGTCGGAGTCGGGTCTGGGTTGGACCCGGCGAGATTGCCTCCGGTGGTGTTGATTTTGAATATTTCCAGCCCGTTCAAAATAGCATCGGTGTAAGCTGTCTGCCGATCATCTGGGTTTGCTTGCAGTGCAACGGAAAGGTTCATTTTCTTCTGATTTAATTTGCCGGGCATCGGCACAACATAATCAACAAACATTGGAAACCCTTTTCCACCACTCCATTGGATTACATCTACACCGTCCGCTGCAGCAGTTTGATTGGCTATATAGATGTAAAAGACTCTCTGAGAGCTGCCGGTAATCTCTGGTTGAAACTCGCAAAAATGAAGCCTCACCATGTAAAAAAAGCCAGAATCCACGGAAAACTCCCAAGTAAGATTATAGAGCTTGTTATTGGTTTTGTTCGTACCCATTGTCCGGGCAGTGTTGTAGACTTCCTCTGGTGCTGTATAATTTGGAATTTTGTTGAACTTTAAGGAAATAAAGGTGTTGACAGGTAGAACACTATGGTCGTTCACAACCAAGTAACCATCATCGCTCCACCAGAACCGGTACATACCAGTGTCTTCAGCGGGTGAGATAGACCTTCCACCAACGTTTACACGGTACTCCGTCTCAAGAGCCGTGTTGTTTTCGATGCGGTATGGTTGCACCTGGCCAATAAATACAGCCCCATTTTTTTCAGCTGCAGTGTAATAGAGATTGGGAGGCATTGATACGACTTCTATTCCGTTGATAAAAGCATATGAATCTGGCCTTGGAGTGAAAGTTATGTTCAGAGTTTTCTCATCCCCAACATTTACACAGAACTCCTTTGAAAAACTTTCTAAATGAATAGCGTTAGCTGTAAGAGCAGCACTAAAGTTTCTTAGGAGAGTAAAGGAACCAGCTTTGACAGAGAAGTAGGCCTTAGAGCTGTCAAAGTTTGGGTATGAAGTTGGGTAAAAGTATAAACGGATGAACTTCTGGCCTGAAGTCACTGAAAAGATATAGGTGAATTCGGAGCGTGAAAAGCGTACTGTGCTGTAAGGGACCTGAGGCACCGCGGTACGGGATTGAGGCGCCGTAGAGATGGCTGATGAGTTATGGGGATCTAATGGAGAATATGTTGAGTTGATGTCTCCGATCCAAGTCCGCGGATCTAGCGTAGTACTGTTGCCAGAGAAGCCACAGTCAAGGGCTATGTTCTCAACAAGGTTGTAAGGGGCCAGTAATTCACCAGCGATGGGGCTGGTAAAGTGGTAGAAAAAGTGGAAGGCGTAGAAAGGGCTAAACATAAATGGGTTTTGAAGATAAAGGTATTTTTTGCTGGTTTTGCTCATTGTTGCAAAGCCAACTACGCACACAGGACAGGAGGAGACAGACAGAGAGAGGAAGGGAAGGATGGAGGAGGTAAATAATGATACTACGTACTGTCAGAGGCAGTCAGAACTTTATAATAGATTAAGCCATCGTGACAATTTGTTTCGTTCTTACCCTTTTATTTTTTATTTTTTGATAATCGTTCTTGCCCTTCATTTTTTAACTTCTTTCTTTCCTAATAAATATTCTACTTTTGGCACTCAAATAATTCTTCCACTTTCCGTAAGATATTGTAATTTTAAGGGCCTTTTCATTGGTAGCTACGTCTCGAGAAATAGTGAATGATCCTTGGATCTGTGGAGCAGTCTAACCAGAAACTCTCGCCACATGGACTTCTCCTTAGCTTACAATCGAGGCCCACACTCAGGTCTACACATACAAAGAAAGAGGGCCGAGAGGGCAAACAAAGGATTCTAGCAGGGCCTAGGTTGATTCATCTAGATTGGGGCCATGGTTGATTTATCAAATTTTTTCTTAATATTTTTCATTAAAGTCGATGGATTAATTACGTTATTTGCTCATTTTAATAATGAAAATTAAAATTATTGATGATGTGCAATAATCATGTGTAAATCATCCAATTAAATCCATTTCTCCCCTTTTTTTTAAGACACAATAGGACACACTTCATGCTGATATATATATTTTTTTAAAGGCGAAAAACACATTTTGGTCCCTACATTTTCAGCTGATTTCCGCTTTAGTCCATAAGTTTTTTTTTACCACTTTTTAATCCCTCTCCTGAAAAACCCAAGCCAAGAAAATCAACTCACAGCCACAAACCCACTAATCACTATTTCGCTCAATGAGAGTATATCGAGTACCTCCGAAGATTTCTGGAGGTGGAGGAGTTGCTTGTCCAAATCGGAGCGCTGCGAGAGGAGGTTGTCAAGGTCGAGGTCCAATGAGCGCTGGTACGCTATGCACTCGTGGAGGTGTCGGGTCATGGCTCCAACATCGGTGAGTGTCCGAATGTGGTCCATCGCCTTCGCCGTACCGAAATCGATGGAGGAGGACTTCGTTCCCTCGTCGGATTCCATGGCTGCAGATCCGTTTGACGTCGACGCCGTAACCTTCTTCATCTCGGGTCCCCCTCTCTTTCTCTATGACAGCAACTCATAATTACAAAACAATTCACAATAACAATCAGTATCAAAAAAAGAAGAAGAACGTGAAACACAGAGCTTATTAAAGTGATTAGTGGGTTTGTGGCTGTGGGTTGATTTTCTTGGCTTGGGTTGTTGTGGGTTTTATTTTGGTGGTTGTTGGCTTTGAGATTGGAATTTCTGGCTTTGGTTAGTTTTTTTTTTTTTTTTTTTTTTTTTTTAAATAATTTCTGGGTTTGTGTTTTTGGATCTGGGTTTGTGTTCTTGTTGTTCTTGTTCAAGGCACACTTAGATCTCAATTCATAAGATTTTTAGTTTTTAATTCTGTTTTTAATTTTTTTTATTTAGTTAAAATTAATAAATTAATTTTTTTAATTTAGATACTGATGTGGCATTAAAAAATATTTTTTATTATTAATTTAGGCCACGCGGACATTAGTTTATTATTATTTAACTTTGCCGTTTGCTACATCTGTAATATCCGTTTCTGATGTAACGGCAAGGACTAAAATGGAAGCGTTTTTCAGGAGAGGGACTAAAAGTAGTAAAAAAAAAACTTAGGGACTAAAACGGAAATCGGTTGAAAATGTAGGGACCAAAATGTGTTTTTCGCCTTTTTTAAAATGAAAACCTTGTTTGGATTTTTTTTTTAATAACTCATTACTCAATTTCCATCACTCATTACTCATCACTCATCACTTAAAATACCCTACCCATTTGGCACCATCACTCACTCATCACTCAATATTTTTCACATTGATTGTGGGCCCCATACTTGTCACTCGGTGCAGCTTTTTTTTTTTTTTTTCTCCCAGTACCCAAACTCACCTAACCTAGTGAAAAAAAAAAAAAAAAATCCAAGAAACCCGAACCTAGTGAAAAAAAGAAAAGAAAAAAAGAACTGACTGAACCCAGGAGAAGAAAGAAAAGTGGAGGAAAAAAAAAGGTGCGGCTGACCTAACTAGTGGGTCCCTCTATGTGTGTTTAATTACAAAAATGCCATTGAACACAGAGTTATGGAAATTGAAAACAGCTAAAATGTATTTTCAGTTTCCATAACTCATCACTCAAAAATCAAAGAATTGAGTGATAGAAACAAAAACTGGAAACAGAGTTATTGAAATCCAAACAAACTTTTGAGCCATGGGCCTCACCATTTTTGAGTTATGAGTTATGAAAACAGAGGTATGATTTATAGAAAATAGAAATCCAAACACCCCCTAAGACACCAATTATTTTTATTTTTTTTTTCTGTGAGCAAAATTCGAACTCAAATACCTTTGCGATAATAAAAAAATTTATCAACAAAGTTAATTGAAACCTCTTTTGATTGATGTTCAATTCCTTTTGATCGATTGAAACTCGTAAAAATTAAATTTCTACATAATTTTTGGTAATTATTTTGAATGTTTGAAAATGTTTTTAGCTTTCTGAATAGTTTTATGAAACATTTTAACTCTCCATTGGTGCCTTTTGAGGGTTATAACCATATGGGTATAAATGGTGGTTCATGTTTACTTGATAACCGATTCTTTTCTCTCCCAAAAATCAGTTTCTAAGAAACATGAGAAATTCTGTGGGTATTCTCTAAAATTGCTGTTTGAAGAACCCAACAAACTTGGCTGTATCATAGGAAAAATTTGTAATAACTCTTTAGCAACAATAGTGTGGGGCCAAATATTGTCTAAGTATAACAATTTTGTACCTCTAAGCTATTTAATTTTTTGTTTGTCTTTTGTGTTTACTTTGTTCTTTCTTGATTACTTTGTGTATTATACCAAACATATCTGAGATAGAAATCTTATTCTAGCCCAATCTAAGTGTATATGTGTGTGAAACTTCCTTCTAGAGACTTAAATCCTGGGTTTTGCCCCCCTAAACCCCACAAGAACTTATACTAATGGAATGAACATTATGCTAAAGGTGCGTGGTGGTATAATAGAAGAATGTTTAATTTGTCACAAATCTAATGAATATATGATTTTGTCCTAAATTTAATGTGCAGGAATTAATTGTTCAAATAGGAATTCCGATAACCAAATAAATACTTAATGGCAAATTTTGTATCAAAAAAAAAAAAAATGACAAAGTTCATGTTGCCTTCATTATTTGTCGATCTTGTTTAATTTACCTTGAGCACATGTTCGGTTGTTTTGAACTATTTCATTTGGACATGCTCATCAAGCGGGTGTCACAATTTCTTTAGCAAAATGAATAATCCAAAATAATTCTAATTTGATCAAAAGCAATTAATTTTACAAACAAAGCACTCTGTTTATATACATAGCAGAGCTAAGAAACTAAGAGTATTAACATCCGGTTTCTTCAAAAAAATTCATTTTACCATTTTAAAAGTTACTTTATCAATTATATCATATCATTTTACAACACATCCAACATCCTAACTTTTATTTTCCTATACAACATATTAAAATAATATATCTACACAATAAAATATATTTTTGTCTTTCTCTATGTTGGGAAATTTAGACCCCGGTTGATAGAATTAACAAGTTTAAAACCCAAGTTGTTAATTAGATTTATTATGAATAAACCTTGTTAAAACAAACAAACATCAATATTATGTCAATATCATGCGCAACAGAAAAGTAAATAAGACAAGATATGATAACTTAGAAAAACCAATAAAACAAACTAGTTTCACAGTAAAAAACATGGGGGGAAATCTTCCTAAAAAGCAATCCATTATAATAAAGCGAAGTTTCAGATCAAGTACAAAACTTCTGTCCTTAGATTCGACAATTCCCGTAGATGAACTCACAGTAGAACTTTTTACCATTTCAGAACCTCTGAACTCTTCAATATATGAACGCCACCAATGATGCACAGATCTCAGTACGTGACTAACTCCAACAACTTGAAAAAGATGTTGTTGGTTATAAAGTTCTTCACTTCATCAATAGTGAAGATCAAGAAACACTTAGTTACAAAACTTTAAGACGTAAAAGATGCAGTAGCTTCTATAGAAAGAATAAGACACTCGGTCACTTTTTCATGTGTTCTCTTGTGCATACCTATTGTGACGGCCTCTAAAATAAGTCTTATATATGTCTAGGGTTGTGAGAAAAGAAACCTTACACAAATATTTCAACATGGGCCGAAAATCAAATCTGAAAATTTTGATTTCGTAGATCTCGACATATTCAGCTTCTGTCGAGCTTTAATAGTAAATCTCAATAGATACTTTCTGTTGAAATATCTATCGAGCTTTAATGAATAACTCTTCTTCATTTGTTTTTTGGTTCAATCTTCATAACTTTAATACTTGACTTGAACAACATGTTTCTTGAAGTACTAAACCATCTTAGATCTACCCAATTACAAATAAAGTGCATTTTGTCAAAGGATTAGTCAATATATATCAATTATGTCATTAACACTCTAATCTGTCTATCTTTCTCCCCCCCCCCCTTTCTTTCTCTCTCTTAACCACTCATCACCTCCATCACCATTGTGAAGACCCAATAACCCCAGCACAGAAACTCAAACAAACCCAAAATAAACCCTTAGTATAGAAACTCAACCCAACCATCAACAACACAACCACCCATTGATCCACCCAAAACTTTCCAATCACTATCCATTGATCCACATTCAATAACACAACCACAACCCACCGATTCACCATCAACAACAAAACCACCACCCCGATTTGCCACATCTACCACATCAAACTCATGAGCTCCACCAACTCATGAGACCCCATGGAGTCTTGATTCAAGAGGAGGAGAGAGACAAAAAAAGAGGAGAAAGAGAGAAAGAGAGCTCCACCAACCCATGAGACCCAAGC
Source organism: Quercus lobata (assembly GCF_001633185.2). Lineage (NCBI taxonomy): Eukaryota > Viridiplantae > Streptophyta > Magnoliopsida > Fagales > Fagaceae > Quercus > Quercus lobata. The sequence goes on from NC_044911.1 coordinate 36,840,907, forward strand.
CACTGCACCTACTAACCACGCCGCTGCCCACCAAAATCACACCTAATGAAATTAACCCACACCACAACATGACCCATAACCTCCACATAACCCCACGTAGCCACCACCTGACCCATGCCACCCAAACCCACCACCTGACCCATGATCCACAACCTGCCACCACCATCATCAACAACACAACCACCACCCCACCACTGCTGCACCATCCAAATCAACCAAGCAAATCACAACAAACCCAAAACCCAAACACCACCGTAGCAAGCACCACACTGCGCTGCCGCCACTCACCGACCCAAAACCCACTCCCACATGAATCACAAACCACTTGACTCACATGACCCACTTGACTCATGCGACCCACCACTAACCCACCATGATCTCCATCGCTAACAGATTGCGAAGCCACACAATCTTCACCCACAAACACAAGAAAAACCCAAAATCGGGAAGCTCAAGATCACCATTGGGTAGCTCGATTTTGTTGAAGCTCGAAGGAAGTGGATTCGCCATTGGGAAGCTTGAAGGAGGCAGATTTTGTTGAAATTTTTGAGGACTTGGATCAGGGAATGGTGAGTGACTTCAACTTGGCTTGGTGATGGGGGTCCGACCATGATGGTTTTGAAGAAATGAGAGATTAGAACAAGAGATAAGGGAGATAGACAGAATGAAAGAGAGGAGAGATGAGAGACTGGAGAGAGAAAAAAGAAGAAGAAGATATTTGGAATAAAATTTAATTTTTATGTTTATAATGGTGCTATAGTACCATCATAAATTTATGATGGTATTGTAACAAGACTATACAAAATTTTGGGATTGAAAGATCGGATAATGGGTTGTTTTTATGTCTTGATGCTAAAATATACCAACATATGGCATATAGAAGACCGGGTGCTAATGCTTAAATGAAAACTACCAAAGTATGCGGAAGCAGCTACAATAAGACACCATGTGAGCTGCAGGTAATTATCAATAATAAACTTGAGTTTAGGAGTTAGTGGGTCTAATACAAAATTTGTATTAAAAAAAGGTTAATTGTTGACAGAATAAATTAGTAGTTCAAATTGAATTTAAAAACCAAACTAAACTACAAGCAGTTTAACTACAAAGACTAAGACCATACGACTGTCTTTATCTTTCTTTTATATCAACTTCTCTTCACTTGCCTCTCTGCTACCTTCTTCTCTTTAAGCAGTTTTTAAAATTTTTTATTATTATTATGATATTCGTGCTTTATTATTCCTTCCCTTCCATGTAAAAGGCAACAAATTCAGCTTCTAAAAACTAAAAAGTTAGGCAAAGATTTTAGCTCACTTGCTAATAAAGATGGTGGAAGACAGACACCCTTCAAATTCTTCTTATATTTTTTTCTTGGATATGAATTTTGAAAATCTAAACATTAGATTGCATTTTCTATATATATTCTTAACACGCATATCAAATGTTATTTAAATTAGATGTTATTTGCTATTTGATCAATAAACTAATTTTTTATACATAATTTTATATCGAAAAACTTGAAATTGAAATATTTGATTGATGATATAGCTATTGATTTTTGATTTTCTATTGATATTTTATCTTCTTAAAAAAAACATATAATCCAACAATTATATTTTTTAAATTAACATCTAATAAAAAGATATAGAAAGAGTTTGAGAGTTTCTTTTCAAACTAGTTTAGAAACAAACTTTTTCGAAAGGGGCAACAACAACAAATTGGCTACTATGATAGATCGAAATCTCAGAGAATCTACCAGCAGAATGCTTGAGTAATGCTACTTGCACAAAAAATATTGACCACTTTTTTCACTTCTTGTTGAGTTTGGCAAATTTTCATTTGTTCTCATCTGAGTCAATCTCACACCATTTTTGTACCAAACTAACAGGTGTCAAATTTTGTGACTCTAGATCTTCCCATAATGCTCCCCCTAAGGCTTGAACCCGTGGTGCCTCCCTCCTCCAACCATTCATAAAACAACCGACTCGGCGGAAGATTAACAGTATTACAATAATTGGCATAGTTTCGGGTGTAGTTTCCGGCATAGTCATTATCTCTATTGTCGTTTTCTTCATCTTCCAAAGGGATAAGGGAGCCAAGGACGGAGACTACAGTAATGAGAATACTTGGTGGGGCCTATCTACTTTCCATGTGATCAATTCAACGAAGACCCGGGGTCTACACTACCTTCTGATTTCTGTCGTTATTTTTCATTGGCTGAGATTAGAGCAGCCACCAACAACTTAGATAATGTTTTCATTATTAGTGTTGGTGGGTTTGGTAAAGTGTATAAAGAGTACAATGATGGATGGGCCAAAGCCTGATCCTGTTGCCATCAAACGATTAAAGCCTGGGTCTCAGCAAGGGGCCCATGAGTTCGAGACCGAGATTGAGATGCTATCTGAACTCCGTCATGTGCATCTTGTCTCTGATTGGGTATTGTAATGATGGCAATAAGATGATCCTAGTTTATGATTATATGGCCCATGGGACCCTCCGTGACCATCTCTACAATATTGATAATCCGCCCCTTTCCTGGAAAAAACGGTTGGAAATTTGTTTTGGTGCAGCACATGGGTTGAACTACCTTCATACAGGCGCAAAGCACTTGATCATTCATCGTGATGTGAAGACCACAAATATCTTATTGGATGAGGAATGGATTGCCAAGGACCACGTCAGCACATTGGTGAAAGGTAGTTTCGGATATTTGGATCCGGAATATTGTCGACGTCAGCAATTAACTGAGAAGTCTGATGACTCTGATGTGTATTCTTTCGGTGTGGTGTTGTGTGAAGCATTGTGTGCAAAGCCACCCATTACACGTTCGGCGATAAAGGAGCAAATCAACCTAGTGGATTGGGTCAAACAATGCTGTCGGGATTGAAAGCTTAACGAAATTATTGATCCATTTCTGAAGGGTTCAATTGCATCAGAATGTTTGAATAAATTTGTTGAGGTCACCACAAATTGTTTGCTTGACAATGGAACCGAACGCCCATCGATGAACGATGTGGCGTGGGGCCTTGAGTTTGCATTGCAGTTGCAAGAGAGTGCAGCAGATGAAGAGGTCATGCTTAATGGGGTTGAAATTGAGATGATTGATGCTGAGAAAGCTCTCATCCGTAAGTCCACAGTAGATGATAGTGGTGACATGTTCGGTAGTAGCAGTGGACAAGAGTCAAGTACCAACAGCAACACCAGGGTCACCTTTACAAGCAAGGAAGACCAAAGTTTTGCTAGTTTGGATTCGGATGGATTAATGTCTGTTGGGGCAGTGTTTTCTGAGATTTCTATTCCGAAAGGTCGATAAAAGAAAGTGCTAGCTGAATTTTTAGCGTGTCTTAGTAAGTCATTATATTTCACATATGGAGCAAGTTTGATAAGATTACTACTTTTTAAATAAGAATATAATTATTGGCGTTCTTCTAGATGTTAATATTCCAGCATATATCATATATGTACTAAAGAGAGTGAATAAGAATGACGTTGCAAATCATGTGTTTGTTGGATTGAACTTCATCTTGGGTAAACAAATTTACTTCATGATCAGTGTTAAGAACCAATGATGTTGTGGTCCAAAGTAGAAATAATTATTTCAAGCATCTAACATGTATAATACCTTTCTTACAATTTGAATTTGCATGTGGGTGTCACACACTTATAAGGGTCATGTATTGTAAAATTAATGATGCGTTTGGAAGAAGTTTATAAGATATTATTTTCATCTATGTTTTTATAGGTTTTTATATAATTTAATGAAATATTAAAACATACTCTAACTTCGTATCCATAATATTAATAAAGGTTTTTACCAATAAAAGTAACAACTATCATTGTGTCATGCTAGTGAGAGCAGGAAAGGCTAGTAACTTAAAATTTTATATGTTTGGGGAAGATTTTTGTCATTATATTCATGCTTATATTTGACTCTTAATTTACATCATTTGAAGTCAGTCACCATTATTTAGTAATTTATAATTTTAAACTACAATATTGACCTAATTATTTTTTTTTCCACTCTTTTGAGTGAAAAAAAAATCTCCAAATAGGCCTAGTGAAACAAAAAAATTCATAATTCTATTTTCAATAACTATAGAGGTGTCATGTATAATTGATGTATAATAAAAATAATGTTAATAGTGAGACCTTTTGTTAGTAATGTGTTAATCACAATTAAATAGTTGAATGAGTTATGAAAACAAATTGTGAAATTTTTTGTACCTCTATTGTTACTCCTTGTAAACTTGTAATGTAGCACATCTTTAATAGATTGGCTAAAATCCCAAGCCGTTATATGGAGGTTTTTTTTTTTTTTTTTTTTAATTAAAAAAAATTAATTAATTTTTTTAAAAAAGTGCACAAACTACACATGCTTAATGTTATATATGGTGGCTAGTTCTGAATTGATGATTCTTTTTTACTTTATAGTGAAGGGATAGAGGGAGAAACAAGAGGAAATGGAAGTATAGTATTGTATGGCACTGTGGTACCTAGACCCATTTGGGCCTTGGGTTCTAACTTAGCAGTGCGACCCATGGCCCCAGCCCGAAACTGCAATAGCCACGGGCCCAAGCTTCGCACTGCCCAAAAGCTTGAAGAGTAGACAGTCTACATTGGCATGCACCTCATTTTGCCACTTGGTCTTTGCTCGGCGAGCCATTCCCGAGCAATAAGAACGGCGTTTGGATACACCATCCCTTGTATGCCCGGCAATGCACTGGGGAATATCACTGCTGAACGCATCTACTAGAGTGGGAACCAGTTCCAAGGCCACTCTCACCACAACCCACTCCCACCTAAACACCCACTTACGAGTAATAATATTGGACCTCCTAATGCACTAACTTTGAAAGCAATTATAATCCCTTCACTAACACCTGGCTTTAAATATGAGAAGCTAAAGGAGGAAAGAAGGTTGGAAAGGTTGGCAAAGAAAGAGAGAATAGAGGGAGGTGAGTAACTGAGAGATAAAGAGAGATAGTTTCAGTGAGTCTCTGTGTCGAGAACAACCCAACGTAGAAAATCTAAGCCCACTTTATAAATAGATTGTAAGCCCAAGTGAGGCCCAGCCCAATGGTCTCATTCTTGGCGCACACAATTGGCGCTGTCTGTGAGGATCTCCTACAACGCTGTGGTTCTACTGAGACTCAAACTCGAGAAAATGTCTGATAAACGTTCGGAGAGTTATGTTGAAAGTGGTTCTGTAGGGTCTTTTCGGGGATCTACTTGGCGAGAGAGGAGACAAAAATGATGTGAGGATAGAGAGTGTGAGCAAGATGAGGAACGATCTGGCCTTGGGGAAGGGTCATATTAGACGCACCGGACGATGTTAGGTGCTTCTAGGTATGGGCAATTTGATGAGAGGGATGAGGAGCTTGAACGGCTACACAAGTTGGTGAGAGATTTGGAGTTAGAGGCAAGGGGCAAATGTTAGAGAGGGGACCAAGATGACCAAGAAGGGGGGTCTGCTAGCCAGGGAGATCACTACGGGGTTGGGTCCCATCAGTCCAACTCTCACCAACATCAGCACCATTCACATTCACGGGAGTCTCGTCGACGTTGGGATCGCTCGCGTTCACGGGAGTATGCGGATAGGGATTCGTACTCCCCCGAAGAGCAACGAGCCCGTAATGCAGCCATGATGCTATGAGCCGCACCTTACTTAGAGCCACCCAATCACCGTTCTCGAACAACATTGAACGGGTCCCAATGCCGAATAGGTTTATGCGTCCTTCGTTTAACTCCTACAATGGAAACACGGACCCGGTTGAGCACGTTAGCCATTATATTCAGATGATGTCCTTACACACCCAGAATGATGCACTGATGTGTAAGGTATTCCTTTCGAGCTTAGGACCTACGGCGTTGAGATGGTTTAATGGGTTGCGGAAAGGTTCCATTCACAGCTTTGCTGAGCTGATCCAGGAGTTTGGTGTTCAGTTTGTAACCTGCAGTCGAGTAAATTGTCCTCAGCAAGGTGGTTTCCTGCCTAGGCCCCAGGTGGGGGGGGGGGGGTTTGAGGATTCAAGAGTCAGGAGCGTAAGTAAGGGAGGTAAATGTGACATTCAAGGAATCGGTGCATAGGATTATAGACAAGATTAAGAATGAGCCATACTTCAAGTGGCCGAGCAAGATGGGAGGTGACTTGGCTAGGAGGAATCAAAACCTGTACTACACTTACCACCGGGATAAGGGCCATACTACCGAGTAGTGCCGAGTTTTGAAGGATCATTTCGGGTAGTTATTAAAGGATGGATATTTAAAGAAATTTGTGGTGGATCCAAGGGACCGAGGTACGAGGCAGACCACCCAGCAAAGGGGGAACCCCCTTCCACTGCCTTTAGGGGTAATTAAGGTCATCCATGCTACCCCAGGCAGTCTCACCATAGCAAGAAGGAAGGGAGTGTTAACTGTAGTGCCAGTAGAGGGCTACTCGGACAATCAGCCGTTTGGGAAGAAGATGAAACTCACCCGAGAGCCTATCGCTTTTGATGATGACGAATTGGAAGGAACAATTCAACCACATGATGACGCATTAGTAATCACTACTCGAATAAATGACTTCTTGGTGAAGAGGGTAATGGTAGATCAGGGAAGCGGAGCTGATGTGATGTATCCAGACCCATTCAGGGGGATCGGATTAAAGAACGAGGACCTTTCGAAATTTAGCACAGCCCTGGTCAAGTTTGATGGTAAATTGGTAATTCTCGAGGGGCAAATTTCCCTTCTTGTGAATATGGAGGGCAAGGAGGTAGTAGTAGCATTCATAGTGGTTGCTTCGTTTTCTCCGTACACGGCGATCCTAGGAAGGCCATGGATCCTTGCAATGGGGGTTGTTCCATCAACCTTGCATGTAAAAGTCAAGTTTCCTACTGAGCAAGGTGTTACTGTAGTACGGGGAAGCTAGCAAGTGGCTAGACAATGCCTAGTCACCGTGGTCAATTGGAAGAAAGAGCAAGCCGAACGGAAGGATTTGGTCGAGCAAAAGGACCCGTCTCAAGGGGCCCTGTTATAGCAATTATAGGATCCCTAAGAAGAAAAGGGGGCTAGTTGTGTCGAGGAAATGATCAGAGTAAGGATACTACCAGATGTTGACAAGTACTTTCAAATCGAAGAAAGCATGAAGGACCAGGATAAGATAGAGATGTTGTTATTCCTTATACAGAACGTAAATGTGTTTGCATAGAGTACATATGAGGTACCAGGGGTGGATCCTGAATTCATTGTCCATAGGCTTAATGTGGACCCATCATTCCCTCCTAAGAAGCAGAAACCGAGGAGATCGGCCAAGGAGCATGTTGAAGCTGTGAGGTCGGAAGTTCAAAGGCTGAATGAGGCCGGGGCAATAAGGGAAATCTTCTTCCCAGAGTGGATCGCAAATACCGTGGTGATGAAGAAGAAGAACGGCAAGTGGAGGGTTTGCGTAGATTTCACGGATTTGAACAGAGCATGCCCAAAAGACCCGTTCCCCATGCCGAAGATTGACTAATTGGTAGATGCCACATACGGACACCCAAGGATGAGCTTTTTGGACACCTTTCAGAGGTATCATCAAATTTCCCTGGCACCCGAGGACCAAGAAAAGACAGCATTCATCTCACCGGATTCCAACTATCATTATACTGTGATGCCCTTTGGGTTGAAAAATGTTGACGCCACATACCAACAAATGATGATGAGGATATTCCGGGATAAAATAGGGCATACAGTTGAAGTGTATATTGATGACATGGTAGTGAAGAGTAAACAGGAAGTACGTCATATAAAGGATCTTCAGGGGGTGTTTGAGGTGCCTCGGTAGCATAAGTTACGCCTTAATGCCGAAAAGTGCGCTTTTGGTGTGGGGGCTAGTAAATTCTTGGGATATCTGATCACTACTCGAGGAATAGAGGTCAACCTCGATCAGATCGAAGCTGTAAAGCGCCTCAAGCCGCTGAGTAATCCGAAAGAGGTGCAAGTATTAACTAGGATGTTAGCTGCCCTTAACTGATTCATCTCCAAATTTGCTAATCGCTGTCAACCATTCTATTAACTTCTGAAGAAGTAGAAGGGATTTCAGTGGAATGATGAATGCGATAGAGCTTTTCGAGATTTGAAGGATTATTTGATGCAAGCGCCTATGTTAACGGCCCCAGAACTCAAGGAGGATTTATTCATGTACCTCTCTGTGTCCGATTACGCTGTAAGTGCTGTGCTTTTAAGGGACCAAGGAGTGCAACAACCTGTGTATTACATCAGTAAGACTTTGGTTGATGCCGAGATAAGGTACTTACCTTTGGAGAAGCTGGTGTTGGCTCTAGTGCATGCCATGAGGAGGTTGTCGCATTATTTTCAAGCCCATACTGTATATGTCCTGACCGAGTATGCTTTACAGATGTTGTTGAAGAGATCGAATTTCACGAGCCGAATAGCAAAATGGGGGACCTGGCTAGGATCCTTTGACATACGATACAGGTCGCGAAGCTCGGTGAAGGGCCAAGTCCTTGCTGACTTCGTTGCAGAATTCTTTCCTAAGAACGACAGCGAAATGGTTTGTCATGTAGAGAATTGCCCGTGGAAGGTATTTGTCGACGGAGCATCTAGTGCCCTGGGGGCTGATGCCGGCATCATCATTATTACTCCTCAAGGAATACGGTTGGAGCATTCTTTTAGGCTGAGGTTTAGGGCCTTCAATAACGAAGCCGAGTACGAGGCCTTACTCGTCGGATTGAGAGCCGTTTTGGGAATGAGAGCCCAGGATATGGAGATATATTCGAATTCTCGGCTGGTTGTTAACCAAGTCTAGGGCAATTTCGAAGCCCGAGATTCTTGGATGAAAGCGTACTTGCAGGCGGTAAAGAAAATCATGAACAAGTTTTGTATGGTAAAGGTGGCCCAAGTGGGTCGAGCACAGAACAAACATGCTGACTCCCTAATTACGTTAGCATCGTCAATGATCGAGGAGGTGCCTCGGTTGATCAAAATGGAGCTTATAACAGAGCCAAGCATTAGTATGGCCGATAGCGTCGGTATTGCCGGGGTTGATGTTGCCGTGATTTCAACAACCGGGCCATGCTGGATGGACCCGATCATTGATTTCTTAGCCAACGATAGAGTTCCGGATGACGAAAAGATGGCTAATAGGATTCGCCGAGTGGCTGGTCAGTATTGGCTGTCGGCGGATCGTAAGTTATACTGGAGGTCTTTCGGGGGGCCATACCTTTTGTGCTTAAAGCTTGAGAAAGTAGGTGATCTTTTGGCCGAGTTGCATGACGGGGTGTGCAGCAGCCAGGTAGGGGGACGCTTATTGGCACACCGAGCGATGACTCAGGGATTTTGGTGGCCACAGATGTAGAAGGACTCTGTCGAGTATGCGCGTAAGTGTGAAAAATGCCAAAAGCACACCATTTTGATCCATCAGCCGGCAGGTCACCTGAACCCCGTCAGTAGCCCATGGCCATTCGCACAATGGGGGTTAGATATCCTCAGCTTGTTTCCCCGGGCAATAGGCAATCGCAGATTTATCCTAGTGGCCGTTGATTACTTCACCAAATGGGCGGAGGCCGAGGCTTTAGCTAATATCTAGGATGTAGACGTTAAGAAGTTTGTGTGGAAAAAACATAGTCGTGAGATTTGGAGTGCCGAACTCACTGATATCTGACAATGGGCTGCAATTTGATAGTAAGGCCTTTCACACGTTTTGTAGTGATCTTGGTATCAAAAACAGCTATTCCACTCCAGTGTATCCTTAGAGCAACGGTCAAGCTGAAGCCACCAACAAGGCGATCGTGAACGGGTTGAAGAAAAGATTGGACGATGCAAAAGGTAGGTGGGCTGAGGAACTACCTAACGTCCTGTAGGCATATCGAACAACACCAGGAGGTCTACCGGGGAAACTCCATTTTCTTTGACGTATGGGGCTGAAGCCGTGTTGTAGGATTTGACCTCACCCAAAACAATGAGCTGATGATGGAACGTTTGGATTGGTTGGAAAAAGAATCAGCAACCATACGATTGGCGGTGTACCAACAAAAACTTGCCCGGTGATATAATCGAAGTGTAAAGACAAGGGAATTTAGTGCTAGAGATTTAGTACTGAGGAAAGTTGTGGGGAGTATGTGAGATGCAAATGTTGGGAAGTTAGCCCAGACCTGGGAAGGGCCCTACAGAGTTACTGCCATCACAGGCTCGGGAGCGTACTATTTGGAGGACCTAGAAGAAAAACCACTACCCTATCCATGGAATGTCCATAATCTTAAAAAGTTTTATCACTGATCATCCGTACATGGAAGTGTAAATTCGAATATGTACATTTTATTAGCTAAAATGATGATGATACTTATTAGTGCAAGTGCATTCAATTTTATTATTACTTATTTGGTAGTGCTGACCAACAAACATAAAAGAAGTTAAAAAGACTAAGGCAGCTTGTTCTATTCTAAGGACGGAAACCTGTTTCTCGGTTCGATTATTATCACTGACCAGGTGGAAATTTTATACTAAAAAGTATTCTAAGGAGGGAAACCTGCTTCTCAGTTCGATCACCATCATCGAGTAGGTGGAAACCTATAAAAAAAAAAATTCTAAGAACAAAAACCTGCTTCTTGGTTCGATTATTATCACTGAGCAAGTGGAAACCTTATACTAAAAAGTATTCTAAGAATGGAAACCTGCTTCTTGATTCGATTATTATCACTGAGCAAGTGGAAACCTTATACTAAAAAGTATTCTAAGAACGGAAACCCGCTTCTCGGTTCGATCACCATCACCGAGCAGGTGGAAACCTTGTATTAAAAAAATATCCAAAGGTCAGAATCCTACTTCTTGGTTCTGTTATTATCATTGAGCAGGTGAAAACCTATACTAAAAATGGTATCCTAAGGGCAAAAGCCTTGTTCTCTGGCAAGTGGAAACTTTCCACCAAAACATCACCTAAGGATGGAAGCTCGCCTTATAGTTCAATCAAAATCACCAAGCTAAAAATTGTCTAGGGACGGGGATCTATGTCTCGGCTTTCTATACCATACAACTGGCCCGAGAGAGCAAATATATGCTGAGAGGGGTTTCTAATTACCGAAGGGCTAACTTATTTTACTCCTTAAACTGGCCCCAGACATCAAGCATGCCCGGAAGTGATCTTCCCAACCTGATCAATAGAAAGATGTATATGTGCGGAAAATAGTGGGATACAGCGGGGAAGACAACATAGTCTTAAGCATTCACAAATATAATTAACGCAAGTGTTTGGCAAATAAAACTTAATCAAACAAAGTCAAAACACAAAAACGAAACTATTGTCTTGTCACCAGAACCCGGTGACCATGCAAAGGTTAAACCCGACAATAAAATAATTGTTTAGTCACCACAACCCGGTGACATAGGCAAATTAACTAAAAACTAAGATAAAAAAAATAAAAAAAAATAAATAAAAGAAGAAGAAGAAGAAGAAAGCAAACGGTAGGGATCATGTTTGGCAATTAATTAGTGGGGTCAGCAAGCTACGTTCGAGCGACGGCCTCGGTCAACTGCTGGTTTGTTGCAGGCTGTGGAATGTCCTCGCCAAGCTGATCATTGGCGCGGGAGTTGCTGGTGACTTCCATATCATCCAACTCCACGTAAGAGTCAATTTGCTCCACCAACTCCCTCAGACTCGGCGACTCTTCTTCATCAATGGGCCTTGGGGGTTCTGCACGGTAGGAGCAGGATCCGAGAACGGAATCTTTCCGGGATCCCTCAGAGGAGAGTCCTCAGGGACTCCCAAGGCTTGCAGCACAGCCAGCCAACCCTCCTCAAAAGCTAGCCTCTGAGTCTGCTTAATGACTAGTTCTACGGAATTCTAGGCATTAGCAACCCCTTCATTGTACCACTTGTTTTCACAAGCTTCCAAAGCCGCCCTCAGGTTAGCCTGTTCCTCGGCTTGAGCAACATTCAGGCTTACTGCTTTAGCCAGCTTTAAATCTACTTCATTTTGCTTCACCTTGAGTTCTGCGGACCTCTTCTTCGCCAACGCCTTGGCCTTCTCTACGGCAGCGGCTCTCTTCTCGACAACCTCGACGGCTTTTGCCTCGTCCTTTGCTGTCTTAGCGGCCGCCTCTTTAGCTGCCTTCTCTGGGTCAGCATCCTCGGAAAGTTCCTTCAACTGCCCATCAAGGATGTGGGCTAGCTAAGCGGCCTGAGAGAACAACAATAATCAGTACGACAATAAAAAGAATGTATATAAGGGTTGACAGAAAATCAGGAAACGAAATTTTACTGCAGTAGTGTGCCACTGCAACCTCCTTCCCATGGATTCTTCCGTCCCCTCCTCAAAGGCGTGCACGTCCTCCTGCAAAAGTAGGTTGTGCACCAAGTTTTGGTTAACACGCCCCCTTCACCTTTCTCCCACACCTGTACACTAGTCGTAGTGGGAAGAGGCTTACCGTTCAGCTGGTAGGTGGACTGCCATGCCGACGTTGTTCAAGAGGAGGACACCACATTCATCCTGACCTGAGCCAACGGCTCTTGGATGGTGATACCTTTTGATGGCTAAAAGGGAGTCCTGGTTAGGGCATCACTTGGAACGGTAGTAGTCTGCTCTGCAGTACATTGCCTTTTTCGGGTTCGGCCAGAAGAAGGAGGAGGGGGAGGAGAAGGGGGTGTCTGACCACGACCTTGAGGGAGTTGCTGTTGCACGGTTTGCCTTGTGCCGGGCACAAAACAATCAATTGTCATGGTATTTCTGGTCACCATGTCTTCACCACGGTCGGATTCAGTTTTAGAGTTATTAGATTCTACAACTACTTGCTCAGCTACCTCAATAGGTGCCTCAGATTTAGCAAAGGCCTCGGGTTGGGCGGGGTCTTCCTGAACAGGAGTCTCGAATTCAACAGGCGTGTAAGCTAGTTCTCAGAGGCGTTGGGACACGCATTCTACCGATTCGTCCCGCAAAGGCGCAAACTCGTCCGAGCTAGTGTACCGCCGACCAAGCTCCCGAGCTTCACCTATTGTGAACCTCGGAGGAAGAAAATTCGCGTGCCAAATGTCGACGTAGGAGAGGAGGGGGCTGTCTACCAGAAGAGCTTACCCGAATGGTTGCCAAGAAGTATACACAGGTTCGACGTCGATGATTAGGTGGGATGCTCGGAACTGCCCATCCCAATGGACGAATATCTTGGACCTATGTATGAAATTTAGATCCTGTACATGAACTACCCTAAGATCCTGGGTAAACACTTTGTCGTCTGCAATGAAAAATACAGTGAGTCAGTATTCAGACAAACAAAATGATCATAAGTGGAAAAACAAACAAGTTAGAAATTGGTACGAACCCACTTCGCGTCGTGAGAGGGGGCAAGAGATTTCATCGGCAAGCCAATTGCCGCGTGCCCAGATGAACTCCCAGGCAGAATTCCTATTAGAGTCAGATAGGCATGAAATTAGTCGTACCCTCATATCTCTAACCTTTAAGTAATAGTTGGTTCTTTTATTCCCACAAAGACTGTACATGTGGTTTATGTCGTGGTGGTCTAGTTGCAAACCAAACGTTTGATTCAACCTACTGACACAATTAACTACACGGTAAACACTGGGGGGAAGTTGGTCTAGGCACAACCCATTGTATCTAAGGGTATTAAGTAAAAGTAGGTCCATGGGAAACCTAACCCCACCCTCCAGAATTACCATTAAAGGGAAAAAAAACAGTATTTGCCCCTTTGTGGAGAACAATTTCACTCTCGTGGCAATACGCCACTTCCACATCATTGGGAATGTCAAATTTTTGCCTAAAAGTGGCTAAGGATGCCTCAGTGTTCAAAAGGACAGCAAAGCCCATCTTAAACTCTAAAAATTGAAGGAAAAAATTGAAGTAAAAGGAAGAGGTAGAGAACTTACTTTGGGCTCTAGGGAAGAAGGGACTCTGGACTGATGGATAAGTGCACAAATGAATGCACGGCAGAGAGAAAAACTCAGAGAATGGGGAGTGAAAAAGTGAAAGAATGATTTGGGATGGGCTATTTATAAGAACTAGAGGGGAGTGAGCAACATCCAACCAGCAGTAATGAGGCTTAATTAGCAATAATGAAACAAAAAAAACCTTATGGATACCAATGCTAACTGACATATGCGCCGCCTCGGTTCACGAACCGTCAGGTAATGATGACGACTGACCTAAGCGGCTAGATTTAACGCGCCTTTTGAGGGCGCATTAATAAGTTTCTGAAATCGTTAGAATATCCACCCTTTAAGGTTCTCTGATAGCGAGTGCCTTTTTGGAGTTCCTTGATTCTTCCCAATGGTCGGATATGAATCAAGGAGGGGGCTAGTGTACGGCACTGTGGTACCCAGATCCATTTGGACCTTGGGTTCTGACTCAGCAGTGCGGCCCATGGCCCTAGCCCGAAACTGCAATAGCCATGGGCCTAAGCTTCGCACTGCCCAAAAGCCTGAAGAGTAGACAGTCTACATTGGCACGCACCTCGTTTTGCCACTTGGTCTTTGCTCGGCGAGCCGTTCTCGAGCAATAAGAACGGCATTTTGATACACCATCCCTTGTATGCCCGACAATGCACTAGGGAATATCACTGCTGAGTGCATCTACTGAAGTGGGAACCAGTTCCAAGGCCACTTTCACCACACCCCACTCCCACCTAAACACCCACTTACGATTAATAATATTGGACCTCCTAATGCACTAACTTTGAAAGCAATTATAATCCCTTCACTATCGCTTGACTATAAATATAAGAAGCTAAAGGAGGAAAGGGGGTTGGAAAGACTGGCAAAGAAAGAGAGAATAGAGGGAGGTGAGTAACTGAGAGATAAAGAGAGATAGTTTCGGTGAGTCTCTGTGCTGAGAACAACCCAACGTAGGAAATCCAAACCCACTTTATAAATAGATTGTGAGCCCAAGTGAGGCCCAACCCAATAGTCTCATTTTTGGTGCACACAAGTATAATAATTTAGACACATCATTTTACAATTTAAGAGAATTAAGAAGCAGATTTTACTCACCCTTTAGCAATCCCACTGTTTGCCCACGGAAAGAAGAAGGTAAACTTCAAACAAGCTGCCACTCTTGCACGGAAAGAAGAAGGTAAACTTCAAACAAGCTGCCACTCTTGCAAAAGCGAAGTGACCATTTTTAAATATAGAAATAATTGCTTCACCAATTGGTTTCTACTTTCTCAAGATAATTATTTATGATGACAACTAATTAGTACCATTTAATTTGACAAAATATCATAGATTTCAATGGACAAGGATTTCCTGCACACAAGGGAATAGTCCAAGTATCTGTATAATACGCACTGCACTACCTTATATCAAATATACATGATATGTGTAGAGTGGGTCTGTTTGAGTAATGAAAAAGTCTCTACAAGAAGAAGATCTACCACTGCCAATGAGCTCTCCAAGACCCACTAAAATGGGATCATTGTGCACTGTTTATGACTTTTTACACTTACACTAGGAGTCTTAGTCAATGGCTATTGCCAAGAAATCTTGCTGTTTATTTTTGGTTTGGTTTTGTGGACTCAACCATTGCAGTGATTAGTATCATTTCATTTTTATTTAGTCCTGCTTCCATTACAACAACAAAATTTTCAAAAAAAATTCCAAATACAAAAAACAGAGAAATTAATTAATACTATAATAAGAACAACAATGAGTTAATAACATGGGGGAGGCTTACAATACACGATCTGATGTTGCTAGCTTTAACAAGTCACAGTCACAGTCACAAGAAGAAGATCTTTATGAAGGACTCATTTCGCAAAGTACACACAGTAATCATAAAGGAATTTCAGTAATTGAAATCAGGGATCTTCATTCAAATGAAACATCAATTTCAATTTGGAACCACTTCTAGTTTTTACAAACACAAACACTGGGTGGAAGGGTAGCTTCAGTATAGGTGGATCAAGCTCCTGTGCTATTAGGTGCCCCACTACTTTGAGTATCTTCTTAGTGGCTACAGTGATATGAAATTTTATTAAATAGAAACAATAATATAAAAAAATTATGCAACCACAATTTTTTTTTTTTTTTTGGGATAGGAATGTCTCCACAAATTTAATTTCAATTCAAGCTATAATTTATTTGTCATGCTTAGTATCAACCTACTTTTTTTTTAGAAAGCAGTATCAACTTAGTCACTCTTGCACTTTAATATGCATATAATAAAAAAAAATAGGAAAACTTTTTTTTTAAAAGCTTTGGTTTTATCCTAGTAACGAATTAAAGCTCATACAATCATTATTGTGCTAAACAAAACTCCACAGTCTCAAGGTTTTTTTTTTTTTTTTTGGTTTTCAAGTGCTTAACACAATAATGAAAATGTGGCGTTTGAAGTTGAAGTTGTATATTTAAAATTATGTGGTTTTTTTTTTTTTTTTTTTTTTTTTTTTTTTTTTTTAAATTAAAAATCCTGAAGAATTATATGTTATGCTTAAGATAATCATTTTTATGTTAAGTATAATCAAAATTTTTAACTGTGATATAATTTGATTAAGATCTGTACAATCATTATTATGCTTAAGTTTTTCTATTATTTGAGATAATTACAAGTACATATTTTTATTTAATTAAATGATATAAAAATAATTAATATATTAGCAATGTAGGGACTGAAATTGTATTGATCCCAAAACCGGATTGGGCTCAAACGTTAACGGCCCAAACAATAAATTTATAGAGCGTGGGTAGAAGAACTAGATTAATTCCAGTAGAAAAACGATTAAATTTAACGATTCAAGATGATATGACACAGACAAGATTATCGAATTTCTCCTCAGGACCAAGCATGTTATTTCGTTTCATATAATTTTCTTCCAGAAGTCTATTGTATCAAAGTTCCAATCCCTTCTCTCAATGCATTCTTCCATGTTATATACTGCCCTCTTGGTGTCATCTTTACCACACACGTGTAGGTTGGATTCGGGGGATCCCTTCCTATCCCATCCAACACTTCCTAGAACCTTCAACCAGCAGCTATAAGGCTACTTCATCACTGTTCAAGCATCACCTCCACATTAATGCGGCCAGAGAGTTGATTGAGAGGCAATTAATGCGAAGGCAGCAGTTGTTTAAGATATTTGTTTATCTTTCCTTTCTTACCCTTGGCCCAATGTCCCACCTTTAGTGGTAATGTAGCTTCAAAGTGAGTTTGTGATGATACGGCGTTCAGGTCGTCCTCGGACACATATTGCCAAGAAAGATTTTGTCCTCGAACAAATACTAGACCCATCTCATGTGATATCTACTCTTTTTTTCATTTGGTTCCCCTTATAACCTTATGTAGGCCTCCTCGGATGGTTTAACGTCATCGGATGGGACCACAGGCCCAGTTAACACGGTTTTAATAATTATTAATTAACTGGCCCCCAAAAATAACTCCTCAAAATCTTGCTTTTCGACTCCTCGGGAGAAAAGGTTGATTTTGATGTCCCTAGCCCATATCCTTTTATGTTTTGGGTATGCTCCTGACGCTTCAGCATCTCGAGCGCGGCAGCATTAAATTTTGGCGACGCCCCTATCCCCCACGTTCAACGATAAGATGTAAATCGAACGGTGGAGGGTCTGTCTCGTTTTGCGAGCAGGAACTTTCCCGCTCATAACTTCTGCACGACTATAAATGAATTTTCAAATCAATTCTCTTTCTTACCTTCAGCGATCACACAATTTTAGAGCTTATACACTGAACCTATCTTTCTCCTTTTTCGTCGTTTCCCTGTGCATCTACAAATACTAGAATCTTGTCTGAGGACCCTCTTTCAAACCTGTAAGTCTTCTTAAAACCTTTTCAGCTTTCATCTTAAACTCCTTAATTTTTCTATGAAACCCTTTAGGAAAATGGGGAAAATGGGTAAGTTTCAATGTCTGGTTGAGTTCGAGGAAGGTATGAGAAGTTTCCGCGCTAAGTATAGGATCCCCCTAATAGTGGGTATGAGGTACGCAGCCTAGAGGGAATGAGCCAGTGCTAGAAGAACAGGGGAAGTGGTTATTCCCATGATTGCCTTCATAGAAGGTAGGTTGACCATCCCCATGGGTACTATTACTAAGAACTACCTTAGGTTCTTTAGGTTATCCCCAACTCAGTGTACCCCAAACATGTTTAGGGTCCTGGGAAGAGGCGAGAAATGTAGAGTAGAATATATTAGAACAAAATAGAGTAATAACAAAGATGACCAAAATATATTAATTTCATGTAACTTTGAAGAGCTTATCTGAGTTATCTCCTCCAATGATAATGGATGAGTTTCCATCAATCCTATGACCACAAAAACCACATCCATGACTAATTTGGGTGGGCGGCTATTCCACTAGGAATACTGGCTTAACTTTCAATCCACCTAGGCACTACTACTTTGAGTTATGCCTTCTTTAGTTCTATACCCGTGTTACTACATTACACTCTCTTTTTTTACTACCAATAATTGATGTTTTATCTCATGGGAAAAAAAAAAAATAATAAAGAACAAAAAAATCCAACAATGGACTATAAACGTTTTTCTTTTTCTTTTTTTCAAATAATAAATAAATAAATGGACATCAATGAACGGTGTTGTTGAAAGAACCAAATATGCGTATGAGTTTGGCAGAAAATAATTTCCACAAATTAACATAGGTGTTTGTGCATTTACCATAAATTCTAAGAATCATTATCAAACTACGTAATTTAAACTAACTAGTCGCTAATCCGTGCGATGCACGAGATAGTTAAACAAAATTTATACACATTCACTTTTATTGGTACAATCATTTGAAAATAATTCTAACTAATACCCAAATGTAAGAGACACATTGACTTACTATTTAAAGTAGTCTTCTGAAGAATTTACACATATTGTGCAACTGACTCTTAATTTCTCATCAACAATAAAAACATGGAAATTCAAAACATGGAAAGAAAATAAAAATTACAACAATTAATTCCATTATCTTTCATGTTATACTTTGTAATTGTACGGAATTAAGTCAACTCAATTTAAGTAGTTGTAATAAAATTGGCTTCTACTATTCTCTATTCTATAGAGATATGAACATATTGGATTTCTCAAATAATTACCGGTATTGCAATAAAATGATTTATTATTGAAAATAAGAAACAAAGAAAATTTGTCTATAGCTTAAGAAATACAATATACTAAAATTAAAGAGATAAAATTTTTGGAGGACAAAATATTATAGATAATTTTAGAAACAGATTATACACTTAAAAGGGTTAGTAATTTATAGCACTTACCCCCCATTATTAGTATACAGACACCAAGTGCGGTCGTCGTAACCCTTTGAAAGAAACTTCCCCAATTGGACCCTATCAAAAATAAAAAACACCCAATTAACAAAATTGATCCAAAAGGGTCTAAAAAGCACACAAAATCAATTCAAAAAATAAAAATATGAGACAAAGTAATTACTTTCCGCTGCCAATGAAATCGTCTTTTGTATTTGTAAGGTTGAATTTATTCAACCATCTAATTGGCTTTATTCCGTACCAAATTTGCTTGTAATTCAGCATTTAGTAACCCTGTATTTAGGTGGGTTTGATGTAAGGGTAGTGAGTGAGATAGAGTGAAGATTGCTCAAGAGTGTGCAAGAAAACAGAGATTTTCGCGGCTCAGCTCGCGACTCACTGGTGGGTAGACCTTCCAGTCGCGAAAAACACTTAGAAAAATTTTCCAATTTTTTGTCCTTGAGTGTTTTGGCGGCTTGAACTGGCGACTGTGTGGCGACTTAATCAAGTCGCGAAAAACGCGTGTTTGGCAGAAACAGGAGCAGTTTTTAAATCTTTTTCAGTTTTCCCTCGAACTTTTGTGACTGTTCATCTTCTCTCTAAACTATCTCCTTTCCAAACACTCCGTGCTCCCATTTCCATTCTCCATTGTTGCATACTTTTTGTTCGAATTCTTCAAGTCTCAGGTATGGGTTTTCAATTTTGAACTCATTTCTACTTGATTTTGTGTTTTTCCCTTAGATCTTTCGCATATGTTCTTGATTTAGAAATGGGTTTGTGTTTTGGCCATTGTTCTTTGTTCATGCTTAGCTTGCGGATGCTGTTGCTAAAGTTAGTGTTGATGATAGTCGTTTCCTTTTTGGTCTTCATCCTGTGCTTAGCTTAGTGTGTCTTTTATTTTATCTGATCTTGAGCTGTTGTGTTGTTTCAAAATGTTCCGTTGGATATTGTGTGTTTTTACTGTGCTGAATGTGGTTGTTCTATTGTGTTAATCTGTTGGGAGCTT
This sequence comes from Quercus lobata, assembly GCF_001633185.2. Taxonomy (NCBI): domain Eukaryota; kingdom Viridiplantae; phylum Streptophyta; class Magnoliopsida; order Fagales; family Fagaceae; genus Quercus; species Quercus lobata. Next base: position 36,861,105 of record NC_044911.1, read on the forward strand.
CTGTTAGTTTCAAAATACTGATTGTGTGTCATATCATTTTTCCATTATATGTCTCAATGACATATATCTGCCTTTAGGATAGTTTCTCCATGTTGTTCATGTGTTTCCTATCTTAGGCTTGGTTTATCCATGTGATTGATCTAAGTAGCTTATTGTTTAAGTGTTCAAAGTTCATTTGTATGGATGATATCTCTTTGTTAATTACATGGTACTGACTGGTTCTGCACATATATTGTTCTATGCTGTTGTGGCCTTTTCTGATTGTTCACAGATGACTCCCTCACCTCCGAAGAAGAAATCTACTGCAAAGAAGGCTGACAAAAGATTGAAAATGGATTCTAAACTGTTTAGGTCAGTTCATCACTTTGAGAGATACAAGGATAACTTCTTGAATGCAGGAATTATTCAAGAAAGATTTGTAGATTTGGAGGACTTAAGACAAACCTTTATCCCCAGCTGTTTTGAAGGAAGAGGATGGGAAAAGCTTCTGAGTGATTTCCCTGTTGTGTGTGAACCCCTGATTAGGGAATTTTACTCAAATGCTGTGATAAAGGAGAATGAGTTAAGTTGCTGGGTTAGAGGTAAAGAATTCATTTTGGATGCACATGTCATAGATGATGTACTAGGGCTTGAAGGATTAGAAGATGATGAATTTATCAATTACAAGGATAGGGGTGTTTCTATTGAAACAGTTCAACAAAGGATAGGTGGGCAGAGAGAAGGGAAATGTTTGAATACCACTGCCTTTCCAGTGGACATGAGGTGTCTAACAATAATCATGATGTTTAACCTCTATCCCATTAAGAAATTGACAACAATCAATTGTGCTAGAGCAGTTTTTCTGATGGATCTCAAAGAAAAGAATTTCATAGACATAAGTTCCCACATATATGACACCATTGTGGATGAGACAAGAACAACCTCTAGGCCAAAATTGATCTTTCCTAGTTTGCTAATGAGGATTTTTAGAAGGAAGGGTGTTCCAATCCCTCAAGACATCAGTCCCATGTCCACACCCTCTGCAATTAACAAGCTTACCTGCAAAAGGATAAGTGTTAGGCTTCCAGGAGAAGAAGATGAAGGTGATGAAGGAGAGGGTGTCCCAATGGAGACTGAAGCAGAGGCAGCAGGGCATGCATCAACCTCAACACCCAGGAGGAGTGACAAAAGGTCTAGAGCATCAACTTCTTCAGATACACCTCCAGATGCTTTCCAAATCATTCTGGAACGACTTGATGGGATCAGAGAAGTCCAGACTGAGCACTCTGACAGGATGAGAGCCATGCAGGACCAGATTGATGTATTGTCTGCAAAACTTGACAGCTTCACCACTCAGCATGACCAGTGACTCTTTGGCCATTCCGGTCAAAAAGGGAGAGATGTCATTGATGATGAAAAGCAGAAAAGCAAATCTTAAGGGGGAGTAATGTGTTGAGGGGGAGTTGTCAAAGTTATCAATATCAGAAACTTTGTTTATATATGCTTATGTTTTGGGTATTTGTGTTTTTTTTGAGACACTGTGTTTTTTGGTGTATAGTTGTTTCTAACTCTTAACCTATACTCTTAGTTTAAACTTTAATATATTTTGATGATGTTATTCAGGATGTTTTGTGGTTTGTACCCATGTGCTTTTGTAAACTTTTAGGGTTAATGTTTTATGCATAGCTTGTAGGCTATATGGTTTGTACCTTGCTTAGTGCAGCCTTTATGCTATGTTGATATCAGTACTTTAATCTAAATGTCCTGCATTTTGGTTTATGTACTGTCACTCTTGTGCCCTTGTAGGATTGTTCCTAGATGCATATACCTTGTGTAGTATGCATTGGTTGAGTGTTGTACATACAAGTGTCTTGACTCGTGCTTGTTAACTTGTATGTCCTTGTGTTCATTCCAAGTGTGAATGAGCACTGTGATCACTACCTTGTGGTGTTCACTTGGTTGATCAAGTCATGGTTTGTTTCTTAACTCCATTTTTTGCTTGATCACATATTGCTTGTTTCATATGCATTTTACGATTTTCTGCTTTACAATGATCATGGTGTATTGTTGTGTTTCAGGAGTATTATGTTCATATGTTTCAAGTGCTTCACAGCTTCTAGAGTTAGGTGTGAGTGAGTTTTGTTAAACTGTTCCCAACTCACATGTTAAGTCTAGAGTCTGTTTTAGGGTTTTGTCACGGAATAGCCAAAGGGGGAGATTGTAAGGTTGAATTTATTCAACCATCTAATTGGCTTTATTCCGTGCCAAATTTGCTTGTAATTCAGCATTTAGTAACCCTGTATTTAGGTGGGTTTGATGTAAGGGTAGTGAGTGAGATAGAGTGAAGATTGCTCAAGAGTGTGCAAGAAAACAGAGACTCGCGACTGGGACTCGCGGGTGACTCGCGGCTGAAAGCCACCAGACGCAGCACACGTGCCAAGCATGCTGGAAGGTGAACAGTCATGCAAGCTAGAGCACTACAGGACAACTGGCCATACGGTTATCTCGCGACTGGATCTCGCGACTTGGTCAAGCCGCGAGGTCAAGCCGCGAGCCACCCCTGTTTTGTAAAACCTGACGTTTCACATTCCTCTCCTACTCCAGTATAAATACCCCTTTTACCCACGATTGAAAGAGAGCTTCCAGAGAGAATTTTGAGAGAGAAACCCTAAAGAAAAACCAGATTGTTTCACCCACAATCTATGCCTTAGAGTCTCTTCAAATTCCTCAACTCTTTTCCTCTCCATTGTCAAATCCTTGAGAGGCATTATACCAAACCTGGTTCTCACCATCATCATCACTGTGAGATAGCTGTTTGGATTTCTGGGAAGCAGTTAAGAAGGAACCAATCTTCATTGGTTGATGCTACGGTCTAGTAGCGGAATCCGGGAAGCTAGAAAAGAAAAAGGTTCGGCGCAACCTCGTTGGAGCAAGAAGCTTGGAGGGCTTAGGTGCACTGGGTAGATTAGGCTTGAAGGGTCTATTGCTGTCCTTGTATCCCAACTGTATTTTCTAGTGGATTGTTTACCGCTTGGAGGGCGGCGGAGAGGTTTTACGCCGAGGGCTTCGGTTTCCTCTTCGATAACACATCGCGTGTTGTCTTTGTGTTTGCATCTTCCTTCCTCTCTATCTTTGCCTTTATACTATCTGCTGTGGATTTTATTTTGTGTTGGCTTAGATAGATTTTAACCAATTTCATATTATAGTATATGTTAAGTTTCCGCACATTAGTTGTTTGACATATTGCTTAAATTGGTTAAGTTGTAATTTGGGGGTCTAAACGTTCAAGGGTGTTTTTACACGTTTTTGAACTTTCAGTATTGCTGTTCCAAATTGCAACACTTATCTCTCTAAGGCCTTCAATTAACGAAAACACAAACTTCTCTTGGAATACCGGAGTATTATGACCATCTATACACAAAAAAAAAAAAAAAACAAAATCAGCATAACTCACTATTACTCTATATAAGCCTCAAAAATATAAAGAGAAATTAAAGGGGTTGAATTTTTACGTTTGGAGAGAGAGAGTTTGCAGAAACTGTGACTTTATATTTCTTAACTTGAGAGAGGGGTAAGGTTGCTAGGGTTTTGAGGTGTTATAATATTTTTATTTTTATTTTTTAAATATTGTGCTGACGTGGAAGCAAAAATTGTGGCTTTATATTTCTTAACTTGAGAGAGGAAGGTTGCTAGGGTTTTGAGGTGTTATAATGTTTTTATTTTTATTTTTTATTTTTTAAATATTGTGTTGACGTGGAAAATTGTGGTGCCAGCAGAGGCTTTGGTTTTATATATATATATATATATATATATATATATATATATATATAGATGAATATCAACATTTTATCAAAATGATGCGATAAGTCTCATTCCTAAGAATTTTCTCCATAGAAAGACATCTCAAGATAACAATATATACGGAGTATTATTTTTTGAGAAAGTCAAGACAACGATATTTGAAAGTATAAGGTTAATATCAGGAAAATTATATTCTGCATTGAGGAAGACTTGGGTACCCAAAAAATTCTATTTTGTTTGTTGTTCCCCAAAAATATACTTAGGTGCCTTTTTTTTCTCCTTAAACTTTAGGGTTATTTTTAATTTGGACATTCACATGAGTTTCAAAATTGTCAATTTTTATCCTTTCAGTTTAGCTACGTGCTTTTCATATTGTCATCTATTTATGTTATTATTCTATTGACGTGTCTTAATAGATGACACTTATTTATCATTTAACTTTCCAATTACCTAGCATAATGAACTTATATGAATGACATGTTTTAGTGGATGACACTTATTTGTCACTTAACCGTAAGATTGCCACTAAAAATGGATGTCATGGTTAATATGAAAACATGAAGGGGCAAAACGAAAACAATTCAAAACTTTAATTATATTAATTGCTAAAAACACACACACACACTTTAATTATACTCTCGCACTAAGGTCAAAAATATACTTTAGAAAGAGAAAAAACTCTTTACTTCTTAGTGATGCTTTTTTTTTTATTAATATATATATATATATATATATTACTTATAAACATGCATCATAGATAAACATCACTATGTTTATTACCAAATAAAGATGAGGATTCTTTGAAAGTGGTAATTATATTATATATGAAGGAAAATTTGAGGGAGATTAGAATGACGTGTGTTCTAAGATCCCTCCTATTCATAGATAAGTATACCCCCTGTCACGGAGAGTCACAACCCTAGGAAGAGTTCTGTTTAAGAACTACAATCCTTCTCCAAACAATAAATTGTATTATGAAACAAACCATCAATTCATAGGTGGAATATTAATTTAAGAAAATGAAAGCATCAAAAATGAAATTTCGACCTTTTGTTTTAGGAAAATCTAAAAACACAAGAATGAATAGTGCACATATATAGCGACAAAGTTAAAAAGATGCCAAAAGATTGCATGAATTGATGTGACCACCCCTGCTACAAAACTTGATACAACTCACACAGCCATAAGAAGATGATGAGGTGACGAAGGAATAGATAGGAAAAAACAAACAAATTTCTTAACCAAGGGGGGAATTATATCAGCCTATGAATCTCCACCGTAAAAGTCGCTATTTTTAAAGCAACGGTGGGGGGCATCATCCTCAAACCACACAAAATAGGATTTCCAGTTCGTGGTTCTTACAACACCAAAAAGTTCAGAAACAATTGATATTATCTCTTTAATTTTTTTTTCTAAATATAAAATTTGATAACTATGATAGCGCTATAATAGACATTTATTATAATAAATATTTATTACAATTGTATTTGTATGTGAAACTACCCCCACACACACACATATATATATATATATATATATCAAGATTCAGATGAAGGATGTAGATATGAGATTATAAAATTAAAACTTGATTAAAAATTTATATTAAAATAATGACAGGAAAAAATATTAAATTTCAAAGTTTGTGTAGCAACATTCAAAAATGTAAACAAAAAGTAAAATGATTTAATTTTATATATAGAGATTAATTTCTCATTATTAATTTCATTAAACTTCTATTAGATATTCTCTCTGTGGGGGGTAAAAGACCAGGAGGTCCATGTCAATGTCTACATTGGGCTAAGGCCCAATCCAAGGAAAAACCCCTTTTCGGCCATGGGAAGAACCCTTCTCGGCATGGATGTAGCTGAGGACAAAGGGGGCAACCTGCTACTGGTAGTGACACTCCAGACCATTCCACGGAATAGGAAAAGTACTAAAGCAGAAAAGGACAAAGGAGAAAATGGAAGTTTCTGAGGGAAAGGCTACCGTTATTGCATTCAATGCCTTATGCCTGATGTGGGGCCCAAATGATTTATGGGCCAGGCCCATCTCTCCGGGGAGAATCCGAAGGCCCAAGCCGAGGAGGGCTATGGCCCAAGCTCGACAAGATAGCCTTTGGATACCGTCGAGGACAGCTCAGTTCTCGGCCGACCCAAAGTCCCCCCTGAAAGAAGGGTAAAAACGGTATAGGACTGAAACTAGGAAGAAAGATCTAAAATATCCAGGGAAAGCTGCCCTTACTGCCATTCAATGCTCTGAACCTGACAGAGCCGCATTCTTTGGCTTTTACAACCACCCCCAACGACTTTGAATATGGGCTGATGGGACAAGTATCAATCTTGGAAAGGTTGACCCTATACGTGGACGAAGGACAATGAACGCAGGCGAATATAAAAGGAAAAACAAGTAACCTAAAGAGGGGGTTGGGAAAAATGGCCAAAAACCAGAGCCTCCCAGCCCACCTCCAGGAGAAAGACTCCAGGGGTGAAGGAAAACTTAAACTTGGACGAACACCGCGAAAAACCCACCGCCTGTCAACCAAGGCCTAGCTTTCCAAACTCACGCTCTACAAATGATATTGTTAGGGGCCTTTTTACGTGCGAACCCGACACTGTTACGGTCCGCCACGAATCGCGTCCTTACAATTGGCGCCGTCTGTGGGAAAGGCTTGTGTGTAGGTATAAGATGTGGGTCGATAGAGTTTCTTCGTTATTTCTGACCGTTGGTTATAGAGTTCTAGTATAAAGTTCTACTAGGGGCTACGTTTCTGGACTAGGGGCTAGGCTGAGGAGCTAACACCCTTAAAGCCAGGGTCCCCCGTAAAGAGCAAATTAGGTACTTGATAGCGTTAATCGTATGGATAAACTTTAGGGGCTTGGTTGAGGAGCTAACTCCCATAAAGCCAAGATCCCACACAAAGAGAAAACTAGGTTTTGGACAGAATCAGGGCATTGCATGGTCCTCGGACTCAAGCTTATGGGGAAACCAACTACTTGGATGAGGAAAACTAAGTTTTGGACAGAACCAGGGCATTGCATGGTCCACGGACTCAAGCCTATGGGGAAACCAACTACTTGGATGAGGAAAACTAAGTTTTGGACAGAACCAAGGCATTGCATGGTCCACGGACTCAAGCCTATGGGGAAACCAACTACTTGGATGAGGAAAACTAGGTTTTGGACAGAACCAAGGCATTGCATGGTCCACGGACTCAAGCCTATGGGGAAACCAACTACTTGGATGAGGAAAACTAGGTTTTGGACAGAACCAAGGCATTGCATGGTCCACGGACTCAAGCCTATGGGAAACCAACTACTTGGATGAGGAAAACTAGGTTTTGGACAGAACCAAGGCATTGCATGGTCCTCGGACTCAAGCCTATGGGGAAACCAACTACTTGGATGAGGAAAACTAGGTTTTGGACAGAACCAAGGCATTGCATGGTCCTCGGACTCAAGCCTATGGGGAAACCAACTACTTGGATGAGGAAAACTAGGTTTTGGACAGAACCAAGGCATTGCATGGTCCACGGACTCAAGCCTATGGGGAAACCAACTACCTGGATGAGGAAAACTAGGTTTTGGACAGAACCAAGGCATTGTATGGTCCTCGGACTCAAGCCTATGGGAAAACCAACTACCTGGATGAGGAACCAACCATCTAAAAAAAAAACTTTGGCACATAAATCTCGAGATCCATCCGAAGAGAACTCCACGTCAACAGATGGGTTAATACCTTGATTGCGCGGATTCCTCGGTCTACCCTCAGATCCCCAGTATCAAAGGGGTTGATGCGATACGGCGCAACATATTACCCAAAAGCACAACCGAAGTCCCTCGCTACTCGGCTACCCTCTCGGACGAATGACTTAGAGTTTATCGTTCTCGGACATCGCTCTAGTATGCATCGCGCAACACTCAGCGGTTATCCCGGTTAGTTCCAAGAGTTTAATTTATTGATGATTAACCTTGTTATGCTTGATAATATTTGTAAGTTTAAACTAGTAGGAATCTGTGTTAAGGCATTTTTCTGCCTAGAATATCATTCAAGGCAAGCTTATATTTAATATTCATGCATAAAGTAGTGGTTACGGAGAAGAAGGATATGTATAGAGAAATAGACACATATTTTATTAAGACAAAGGAACAGTACAGTGTACAATGAAAAGCTAAAATAAAGCCTACATTGAAGCTAACTACGTAAGTAACGAAAAATACAAGAGAGTGAAGATAAAGCCGCGGAGGTGGCACAGAGGAGAAGTTGGCTGCTGCCTCTAGACCTTATTCCTCCTCAATGCTTTTGCACGCCCATAACTCAGGCAGCAAAAGAACCTAACTTGGGGCCTGCACCGATGAAGAAAAGGTGCAGGGAACCTGACCTCAGGCTAACACCATCTACAGAAAAGGTGCAGGGAGCCGGAAGTTGGGGAGCCCCCACAAAAATTTGCCTGCTACAAGGCAGACGGCGCTGATGGCGGAAATTCCTTTTTCTGACATACCAAAAATCTGGCATGACCAGAACCTGCTTCGGATTTTGGCTAAAAGAAGGAGGAATACCATCTTCCTCCTGTCAAGACGGAGGACTGGCTTGAATCTGTGCCATCCTTGTCCATACCATATCACCTTAAGGATTCGGTGCCTCTGAGGCGTGCGGAGACCTTTCATCCCCATCCACGCCTCAAACATCTTGCTTTGAAGCAGTGGCACTAGAAAGAGAGATCGCGGATATGGAAGAAATATGGTTCTGAAGGGAACAGGAGAGTTCATGTGCAAGTGAAGTGACCCCCTATCCCATTTATACCCAGAAGTAAACCGGTGGCATTTAATTCACGCAGCGTCCCAAGGAACGCTACGGACAAAACGTCTCTGACTCGATTTCCAACGTCGTCTGCAACCCTGAGGTTAAAGGAGTCTCGAGAAGGCGCACCTCGAACACTGGGACGCCAAAAAGTACCACGTGATCAAAGACTATGGAAATACCTTTTAATTTGTGGGCCCAGTAAATTCGCGGCCCAGGCCCGTTTAGCATATGGGCCCAGGGACAAAACCAAGGCCTTGTATGGTCCTCGGACTCAAGCCTATGGGGAAACCAAGTACAAAGAAGAAAAAATCACAAGTTTTGGACAGAACCAAGGCCTTGCATGGTCCTCGGACTCAAGCCTATGGGGAAACCAAGTACAAAAAAGAAAAAATCACAAGTTTTGGACAGAACCAAGGCCTTGTATGGTCCTCGAACTCAAGCCTATGGGGAAACCAAGTACAAAAAAGAAAAAATCACAAGTTTTGGACAGAACCAAGGCCTTGTATGGTCCTCGGACTCAAGCCTATGGGGAAACCAAGTACAAAAACGAAAAAATCACAAGTTTTGGACAAAACCAAGGCCTTGTATGGTCCTCGGACCCAGGCCAATGGGGAAACCAAATACTTGGACAAGGAAAGGTTTGAATTTTGTAAGATGGGTTACTTGATAAAAATGTCAGGTCACTTCATCCACGGCTTAAACACCATAAAAAGGTTAAGACCAGTAAAGTTGTGAGGAAGGTGGTGAAACGCCCTAGCATTAAGTCGTATAAGAAGGCTGTTCATTTGGTGGATGAGATATCTTCAAATGGTTATTCCTCACACGGCATCAAACCTTCGTTTTACTCCTCGGCTAGCATGGGGTAAGTATTACTTTTCACTGGTCGGCCTTATTGTGCCAAGCGTTTCTATTAAAGTTATGGCGACATCTTTTTATTATCAAGTATTTTGGTCTTAGTCGTCATTGATTTAGATGCTATATTATTGTGCCGAGCAGCGTTTGTAAATTTAAAAAGAAAAGAAAAGAAAAGCCATAGAGACAAAACATGCGAAATAAAGTAACAACAATTTTTATTAATACGAAAAATTATTACAACGTACAAAGAGGGGCTCAAGCGAGCCTATACAAAATGAGAACTGCCTAAGCAACAATTACATCCGTAGTACAGATAAGTAAACTGTCAGGCGTCTTTTAAACTCGTCTTCAAAGTCTCTCCAATCTCTGCCTCAATACTGCTCATATTACGATAAGAACCTTCTTTGAAAAAAAAATGAATGAAGGAGAAGGAAATAGTAAGGAAGAAATCAATGAAGAAGATGGAGGAGATGAATGAAGAAGATGGAGGACATGAGTAAAGAAGGAGGAGAAGAAGAGAGAAGAGATGAAAAGAAAGAAAAAGGAGCAAAAGAGGGAGAAGTGAAAGCACCAGGATGGAACTGGTGCTGGGAAGACTAAGAAAGGGAGACGAAGGATAGCACCAGTGAAGGAAGAGAGGAAGAAGTAGGGGCACCAAGTCCCTGCCTTGATCCTGACTCCCAACACACTGGAGCCATACTAGGTATGCTCATAGGAGAGCGGTTGGTACTGATGATAGGTGTTCTCGACTCAGTCACGCCGAAAGTTGGACGTGACAAGTCCCTGCTTCGGATTTTGACTGAAAGAAGGGTGAGGTTGATTTTGAGTCTTCGCCATCCCTGTCCCGATCGAGCCATAATGAGCTTTATTGGAACATGGCGTTTATGGGAGGGGTTTAGCTCCTGCATCACTCGTGGTTATGATAAAGTGTATCACGATTTAGTTTGTGAATCAATGGGCAAAATGAACCCTAGGGGAGGCCAAGTATTTCAAATCTCAGGAGGATGAGAAGGAATTCTTTACAAAAACAATAACCTCCTCCTTTCTTTCTTATACAGAGGGTGGAGCGGGAGACATTTAATAGGTTCAGATCTCCAAAGGAATCTGCCAACACAAACATGCCGGTTCCGTTTCTCCACCCCATCAAAACAAACCGCCGAATTAAAGTAGTCTCATAAATAGCGGTCATTAAAAGCACGTTTTGGGAAACCCAAACGATAAGAGCGCATCAAGCGCGAAATCAAAAACTGTCTCATAGACCGGCGCATTTCTTGGACAGATGAAGAGCTGCCAGCATTATTAATAGGCCAAATTGATTGGGCCGTGGGAAGAGGTTCGGCATCACCAAAACCCCTCTTTCCAACCAAGAGGTTGGACAGCCGGGTTTTGAGGGGCTATTGTGGGGCTCAAATGATTTATGGGCCAGGCCCATCTCCCCAGGGAGAATCCGAAGGCCCAAGCCGAGGAGGGCTATGGCAGCTGCCAGCATTATTAATAGGCCAAATTGATTGGGTCGTGGGAAGAGGTTCGGCATCACCAAAACCCCTCTTTCCAACCAAGAGGTTGGACAGCCGGGTTTTGAGGGGCTATTGTGGGGCTCAAATGATTTATGGGCCAGGCCCATCTCCCCAGGGAGAATCCGAAGGCCCAAGCCGAGGAGGGCTATGGCCCAAGCTTGACAAGATAGCCTTTGGATACCGCCGAGGACAACTCAGTCCTCGGCCGACCCAAAGTCCCCCCTGAAAGAAGGGTAAAAACGGTATAGGACTGAAACTAGGAAGAAAGATCTAAAATATCCAGGGAAAGCTGCCCTTACTGCCATTCAATATTCTGAACCTGACAGAGCCGCATTCTTTGGCTTTTACAACCACCCCCAACGACTTTGAATATGGGCTGATGGGACAAGTATCAATCTTGGAAAGGTTGACCCTATACGTGGACGAAGGACAATGAACGCAGGCGAATATAAAAGGAAAAACAAGTAACCTAAAGGGGGGGTTGGGAAAAATGGCCAAAAACCAAAGCCTCCCAGCCCACCTCCAAGAGAAAGACTCCAGGGGTGAAGGAAAACTTAAACTTGGACGAACACCGCGAAAAACCCACCGCCTGTCAGCCTGGGCCTAGCCTTCCAAACCCACGCTCTACAAATGATATTGTTAGGGGCCTTTTTACGTGCGAACCCGACACTGTTACGGTCCGCCGCGAATCGCGTCCTTACACCTGATATAGCCATGCTTTTTTGCCTTTACAACCACTCCCAACAACTGGAGGGAAGAGCTGATGGGACAAGTACCTATCCTAGGAACCCCATTCAGGAGGAAGGAAACTACTATAAAGAGGGGGTAGAGGGAGACAAGTGAGGAGGGCTGAGACCCCTATCATACTAGAGGCTCTAGAAAAAGCTCCTCGGACTGTACCGATGACCAATCTTCTTTGGTAAACTCAGCTCATCTCAGCTTGATTGTGAAAAACACCATGCTAACAGTTGTCCATACACTAAAGCCTAGCTCTTCGACTCACTCTCTACAAATTCATTATACCGGGTTCACTGGTCTAAAGTCCCATACATCTTGGGTCTAGGGGTTGAAAAACGTGACCCGACAATTGGCGCCGTTTGTGGGAAGAGCTTGTGCGTTAGCGAATGCAACGGTTAATCATAGTGGGATCAAGCTCCTATCAGCAAGAGTCCCTCGAAAGGACCACTTTGGCGGTGGTGCAAGCTACGCGAAAGCCTTTCCTATTATTTCCAAGAACACACTGTCATTGTCAAAACTTAGCTTCCACTTAGGTCTACATTTCGAAATGTTGATTACACGGGAAGGATTTGCTAAACGGAGCGCGGTTCTAGGGGCTTCTGACGTCAGGTGTATGCCTTGAGCACTTGTCAAGGGGCTAATTCTAGCAAGTCTAGTAGTCCGGTTCGCTGAATTCCCTTTGGAGAAAGAAGCCGAGGGCCAAACCAGAATCTTTTGAAGCGGTTAAGCAGAACCTTAGCTACGTCAGGTCCTCGGACCTTCGGCTTTAGGGAAATTAACGCGCACTGACAACTTTCTAAATGACCAAGTACTAGACAGAACCAAGGTCTTGCATGATCCTCGGACTCAAACCTATGGGGAAACTAGCTACTTCAAGAAAAACCTAAGTACTAGACAGAACCAAGGTCTTGCATGGTCCTCGGACTCAAACCTATGGGGAAACTAGCTACTTCAAGAAGGTCCAAGTACTAGACAGAACCAAGGTCTTGCATGGTCCTCGGACTTAAACCTATAGGGAAACTAGCTACTTCAAGAAAAACCTAAGTACTAGACAGAACTAAGGTCTTGCATGGTCCTCGGACTTAAACTTATAGGGAAACTAGCTACTTTAAGAAGGTCCAAGTACTAGACAGAACCAAGATCTTGCATGGTCCTCAGACTCAAACCTATGGAGAAACTAGCTACTTCAAAAAGATCCAAGTACTAGACAGAACCAAGGTCTTGCATGGTCCTCGGACTCAAACCTATGGGGGAAACTAGCTACTTCAAGAAAATCTAAGTACTAGACAGAACCAAGGTCTTGCATGGTCCTCAGACTCAAACCTATGGAGAAACTAGCTACTTCAAGAAGATCCAAGTACTAGACAGAACCAAGGTCTTGCATGGTCCTCGGACTCAAACTTATGGGGAAACTAGCTATTTCAAGAAAATCTAAGTACTAGACAGAACCAAGATCTTGCATGGTCCTCCGACTCAAACCTATGGGGAAACTACCTACTTCAAGAAAAACCTAAGTCCTAGACGGAACAAAGGTCTTGCGTAGTCCTCGGACCTCTGGCTTTGTGGAAACTAACACGCGATGTTACCTTTCTAAGCGTTTAAGCTAAGTTCAATCATGCCTCTTTCCTCGGACCAGATGCCTAAAGCAAGTTAAAGCTATAAATATTATCAGAAACATGGAAAAGAACCCTAATACTCGGCGATCCCCTCGGACAGTTTACCTTAGGTTACACGTCCTTGGGCGATCACCTTGTTCACAATACAGAACATGCGGTTGTTTTCCTGATTAATCTTATATAGTTAACTTACTTAAAGTCGGCATTGTTGGGCCCGTCAGTTTTGTTAAGCTCAGGGTGACAATTCTTTACTATCAACGGCATCAATTCTAAGTACTATTCAAAAGAAAAGACACCAGCACACCCATTCATAAAACAATTATTGCAGAAAAGAAAAGGTACGCAAAATGAAATAAAATTTTCTTTTTATTAGATAAAGAAGAAATACAATGTACATAAAAGGGCTTAGATAAGCCTATATCAGAAGCTAACTACAAAAAGCAGTACACGAGAATGATAAATTCTCAATCTTGCTCCAACAATAATCGAGCAAGTATGGATGGCACCGGCGGTGGAAGAGAAGAAGAAGCAGGAACGCCAAATCCACATACTTGCTCTAATAGCTATTGAGCAAGTATTGCTCTAGCAGTAATCGAGCAAGTACGGATGGTACCGGTGATGAGAAATCCAAATCCGCACACACGTGACATACAGCGCTGGATGAAAATCCAAATTTTTTCATACCAAAAATCTGATGCGACCTACACCTGCTTCGGATTTTGGTTGAAGGAAGAGAGACTTCTTTCTTGTCCAATCAAGGGGGAGAAATATCTTTGGCCTCTGTTTCTCTTGCCTTGACTAGGTCATTCTGAATCTCGGAGACATCCGTGGCTTCTGAAGAGGGTTTGGTTCCCTTGCCCTCACCCTTATCCTTGACCATTTCACTCCCTAAATCTCAATCACTATCATAGTGGGGACTTTGGGAATATTCGGAGAGTTTAGAGCTTGAAAAACTCAAGGGCTTGCGAATAAAGGAGAATGATCTCCCCCCATGTGTCTTATATAGGGGGCAAATCTGGTGGCAATCAATTCGCCCAAATCTCCAAGAAGGAATTACAAGTGAGATAAATCTCGCTCAATTTCCAAATTAGTCTTCAATCGTTGGATTTGCGTCACCTCGTGAAGAGACCTTAATGAAAGCGCGTCTCGTGTACTGAAACGACAAGAACGCGGCTTAGATAAACTAAAAGAATGTCTCACAGTCAGGAATGTGCCTCAGGCAAGCGAAAAGGCTCTGGCATTGATGGAGGACAAGATTTGGCAAGCCATGACAGAGGCCCGATGTCACCAAAATCCTCCTCTCCATCCGAGGAGCTGGACAACAGGATTTTAAGGGGCTATTGTGAGGGGTAAAAGATCAGGAGGTCCATGTCATTGTCTACATTGGGCTAATGGCCCAGTCCAAGGAAAAACCCCTCCTCGGCCATGGGAAGAACCCTCCTCGGCATGGATGTAGCCGAGGACAAAGGGGGTAACTTGCTACTGGTAGTGACATTCCAGACCATTCCACGGAACAAGAAAAGTACTAAAGCAGAAAAGGACAACGGAGAAAATGGAAGTGTCTGAAGGAAAGGCTGCCATTATTGCATTCAGTGCCTTATGCCTGACATAGTCATGCTTTTCTGCCTTTACAACCACTCCCAACAATTGGAGGGAAGAGCTGATGGGACAAGTACCTACCCTAGGAACCCCATTCAGGAGGAAGGAAACTACTATAAAGAGGGGGTAGAGGGAGACAGGTGAGGGGAGCTGAGACCCCTATCATACCAAAGGCTCTAGAAAACGCTCCTTGGACCATACCGAGGACCAATCTTCTTTGGTAAACTCAGCTCATCTCAGCTTGATCGTGAAGAACACCATGCCAACTATTGTCCATACACTAAAACCTAGCTCTTCGATCCACTTTCTACAAATTCATTGTACCGGGCTCACTGGTCTAAGGTCCCATACATCTTGGGCCTAGGGGCTGAAAAACGTGACCCTACACTCTCATTATCAATTATTTTGATTTGTTCTTTCAATGAACTAATTATCTTTTTTCCTTATTAGTCATTAATAAAGTACAAAAAAATTACCGTCAATCTCTATGTACCGATTTTATTGTAAATCATAATATATAAGTCCTTTTTAAAAAAAAAAAAAATCCATACCTATCATTTTAAATTCGTATTCCCATTTAAATTGTCTATAAATATTAAGTATAATAAAAATCAACTGAATTTAATAAAAGTTTTGCCAATTGAAGAAAAGAGAGAAAAAAGAAGAAGATAACGGTGCATAACACTGGTTATAGATTAGTTAATTACTTATTTTAAAGTAAAAATAATACTATTTTGAGAAACTTTTATTGAAAATTTTCTCAGAAAGTGTAATATCCAACCTTCCTGTTAAATATATTAGTATTGAGATGTGTTATATCATGTTGTGTATGCTAGAATGGATGCGGAAGAGAAAGCATAGAATAGGAACACTGAGAACACGAGGGTTACGTGGTTCAGCCTTGATGGCCTACATCCACGGAGGAATCCCTTAAGGGCTACATCTTTATTGTCTGAGAGTGTAGTGCAATAACTTCCTATGTTACAATGAACCCTAACATGAGTATATATAGGCGACTAAACCCTAGACTACTAGTACAAGTAGGAATGGGTTTGGGCCTATTACATTGGGCTAATATGTCTAATATATATCTCTAACACCCTCCCTCAAACTCAAGGCGGAAGCTCGATGAAGACTTGAGGTTGGATAAGCATGAGAAGATCACTTGAAGATGCTTTGAAGAATGCCTTTGAAGAAACCACAATGAAGAATGTGCCAAATGTCCAATTTTGGAGCTTCAAATGAAGAAACGGAGGCCAAAATCGGAATCTACGCGAAAAACTGAGCAAGATAGGCCCTTTTGGAAATTTTGACTTTTGGTCAAAAGTCAACGCAAGAAGTCAAAAGTCAAAGTCCAGAGTCAAGTCAACAGTCAAAGTGCTCACGGGTCAGATCCGGGTGGTCCGGGTCGGGTCGGTCCGGGTCGTGGTGCTGACGAGACGACACTGCTGACGTGGCTGATGACGTGTCGCTGACGTGGACTAGGGCTGACGTGGATGTGCTTGCGTGGCTGCTGACGTGGAGTGATGACGTCATCCAGATGACGTCAGCAGCAGATTTCCGGCGAGTGGAAGGCGCGTGACGGAGAAGCCGGCGCGTGGAGGAGAAGCCGGAAAATAGGGAGGCGCGTGAAGGCGCGTGTGAGCTCGGTTGAGCCCCAGAATTTCAGGTTCTGTAGATCGGTGGACGAGGAGGCCGTCATGGCGGCGCGTGTACCAAGAACACGATCCGAAGTCAGAATCTGAGGCGGCGCGTGGATGATTTTCCGAAGACAACTGTGGCGCGTGGAAGCGCGTGAGAGCTCGTATGATTACCAGATTCTCAGGCCAAGTGGATCGGTGGACGACAAGGCCGGCTTGGCGGCGCGTGTGACTGTGATCCGAGCTGGGAGTTGAGAATCTTCGGCGGCGCGTGTGAGAGTTCCAGGAGCCATTGGTCGCGCGTGGTGGCGCGTGCGGCTGCCGTTGGAGGTCGGGTTTCTGGGTTTTGGCCGCGATATGCCGTGGAGCACCTATGTCTTGTTGGTTTCATCAGGCGAAGGCTTGATGTGCACAGATCTGATAATTTAAGTCCTCGCTTTGCTTGAGTTTGTGGATCTTGGACACAGCACTGCGCCACGGTGGCTGCGAGATGCGATGAATTCTAGATCCAGCAGAGAAACATGTGTGACTTCAGATGGTGGTATGCACGTGAGAATCTTCTTTACTTGCTAGAGATGTTTTGTTTGATGCCAAGAACGGAGTTTGGCTCTGATACCATGTTAAATATTATTAGCATTGAGATGTGTTATATCATGTTGTGTATGCTAGAATGGATGCGGAAGAGAAAGCATAGAATAGGAACACTGAGAACACGAGGGTTACGTGGTTCAGCCTTGATGGCCTACATCCACGGAGGAATCCCTTAAGGGCTACATCTTTATTGTCTGAGAGTGTAGTGCAATAACTTCCTATGTTACAATGAACCCTAACATGAGTATATATAGGCGACTAAACCCTAGACTACTAGTACAAGTAGGAATGGGTTTGGGCCTATTACATTGGGCTAATATGTCTAATATATATCTCTAACACTTCCATTCTAAAAATGTGATAGAAATGGTGAAATTCGAATTTTGTAAAACATTTTTTGATGAAAATTTGTGAAAGCAGCATTGTTATCAAATAAAGGCAAAAAAAAACTATCTTAATTCAGTTATTGTGTGGAAAGATTTTTATTTATTTATTTATTTTTGGTTGAAGAAACCCAAAAAAAGAAAAAAGAAAAAGGGATGGCATTGTCAGAAAGATGAGAATTAGGGGAACAAAAATGTTGGCAATAGAAATACAGTAAGGTTCGGCCCATTGACAAATTTATTAGATTTCTTCACTGTGCATGATTGGGTTAGTCCTTCATAGGCGCACGGCCCTCCTTGTTTTAGCTGGACCTGGCCCATTTCTTATTCCAGTCAAGGCAAGTGCCATACTCTTTTTCATGCTATAGTCATTTGAAATTTATTTTTGCTCATAATTCTGCTAGGATAAAAACTATTACACAGATGCTGTTACATATTTACTGTTACACATGTGTTTTTTGAACTGAAGTCATGAGTTGAAAACACAATTTTCGTTTTAAAATCGTGTTTTCATCTCATAATTTTAGTTCAAAAAATGAGTGTGTAATTAACAAACTCTACCCTTCATGTTATTCTACGTTCCCTGATGGTTAGCCACTGATATCTTCTTCATTGTCTCTGGTTGTTGGATCTTTCCTATGATGAGTCAGTGGTGAATTTTGCAATTAAATATGTTTTTCAATTAGCAAAAAATATATAATAAAAAATAAATAAATAAAAGAAAGCAGAAACAAAGGAACACCTGCATGTATGGATATTGTCGGTCACATAATACTAATAGTCTCTCTCTCTCAAAGTTGGCAATGTTGCACATCATATTAATTGACTACATCCACTTGCTGGCAATGTCAACAAAAACATAATCGGTTCCCTTTCCGCCACCAGATCAAAGTGAAAGAGTTGCGGCGGCCTGTGCGTTTGTATTGTTAGGAATGAATCATTAGGAAAATAATGGCAACATATTATTGAAGAGTCCGATCTCGCAAATCATAAACATATTCCAAATTGAAATGAAAATAATTACGTCATACCCAGTTTGATTTCTTTGTGGAAACGTCAAACATGTGAGGGAAAGCGATGATCATGAAATCTTGTTCTTTTGGGTCATTATGAAATGTGTCGGACTTCATTTTTGTCCCCACTTTTAGTAGAAGAAAGGTTCCTTGGTTTGGAGTCTAATGATAGCATATTGTTATTAGAAGAGCACCTTATCTCCTATCACAATGTAGATGTAAACAAGTCTAAATTGGGTCTAGAACAGCTTGAGTACAGAAAAGAGTTAAAGAGTCAAAAACATCAGTCTTTACACTCCAAAACACGTTGAAATAATCCAATGTAATGAGGTACCGTTCCCACTTCATATACAGAAACTCATCAGATCAGAACATGCGTATAGCCTTTTTCTTTTTCCAATTGAAAAAGTTGGTCACTAGACCTAAAAAAGTGGCATGTAAAGACAAGAGAACCTTTTTGAGCTTTGAAATTGAAACCCATTCCTTTTTGAATGAGAGCTGTTTGTGGCAATGTGTTTGATAAAACAGTGCTTCGTGGATGCTTCATGTGCAAACTGCAAAGTGGTTGAGAATGAAAAGTGAGGTAGTTGCAAAGGGGAATAAGGCAGTGATGACAAACATGATGATGAATAATGATGTAATCACAAAACCAAAATGATAAACAAACTAGGGGACCCTTTAGTTTTAGAACCATATTTTTCTTTACTATGAATCATGTTTATATACGCAAACAACAATATATTAATGAAACAATAAAAAGTATAGAAATTTATGATAGTTTTAAGTGTTTAACAATAGGTTTGCGAATCTAAAAAACTCATTTCTCTCGGCTGGGCCATAGACATTTACTAATTAATTAATTTTTATGACCTCATTTTTTGAAGAAGGGGGCAATATTGGTTGAGTTAGCCAACTATAATTGGGAACAACTTCCATAGTTCCTTTAGAAAAAAAGAAACTTACGTACAGGTTTCGATTTTTGGACCAAAATATTCTTTCCTGAGATTTAATTATTGAAACCCAAAAATATTTATATACAAAAATTGCATATTACTGATAATATTTCTTTTTCATCTGATTTGAAATTTTATGACCTTAGAGCAAAAGTCAGCCTCGATATCAATTGAACAAATATATTGGGCCTGATTGAATTGGTTTTCAAAAAACAAAAATGAAAACTGTACAAATTAAACGTGTGTCTAGTCTAGATATACGTTAATTCTAAAAATAAAAATATATAAAAAAAAATTCTAGGAAACATTTTCTTAAAACTGTTACTCAAATCTATCTTCCGATCCTTAATAATAATAATAAAAGGCTGTAATTCAAAAATCACTTAGAAGAAAAATTGTAGGAACATCAAAATGATGTTCTTGGCTATTTCTAAGATATTGCTCCTGAAAATATTGGCTTGAAATAAAAAACCGGAGTTAAAGTTTTGAGTCTTTTGACTCACTATATAAGGTAGCAATTTCTAGGATCTGTCCTTCAGTGTCAATAATAGACACACAATACAGGCAAAAAGAACTACTATCTTGAGGAAATTACAAATTTCAACATGTAATTTTGGATATTTGTATATTACTTAGGTAATTCAATTAATTGAAGAAAATATGGATGTTTTGAAGCAATTTGGACTATTTTTGTTAAAATTTTAAAAAACAATATGTTTCTCAATGTGGCTTCATCACAATTATTGAAGCTTTATATTTGCATTTTCACTCAATTTTATATGTAACCGCCACTATTTCATTTCATTGACAAGCGCAGTTCCTGCAAATGATCATTAATTAGTTCCATTTACATTATCTTAAATAGCCTTCTACATGACTTAATTGTTTTAAAACAATTAAGTTATATAATTATAATAAATTTCTGTTTTTTCTTGTAATTAATGAAAATATTGATGATGAAAATAATAAAAATTGAAAATTTTGTCAAATTGTTTCGGGCTTGGGAAAGTAGGATGCTTTTGTTTAGGTAGAGAAAGGAATAGATAAAAAAAATAATAATAATAAATAAATAAATAAATTTCATTATCAACATCAAATACAAATGAAACCCAACAAAAAAAAGAAAACAAAAAATACAATACATCTCTCATATTTCTAGCTATATTGACATAAATTCATCAATGTCCAAACTCTCTGGAATTTCAAACTTCAGCAAGTTGCTGCAGTGGCTGTCTCTTTCATCTTCAGTGCTGCTATTAATGAATGTGGATGATGAATTTAAAGGAGTAGGGCTAGATTTTGGTGTTGACACAACAGAATCAAAGGAGGACAAGTTCTGATAGCTATTGTTTAGTGATTGAAAATTTGGATTTTCTGCTAAATCGGGAACTATAGGATTAGAGCCACAATACATATAGTTTGGCTGGCAAACGAAATCTTCATTTAGGTTTGAAGCTATTGAATTTTCTTGGGAATTACCAAAAGTTGCTACCTTTGACAAAAACCCTTCCACATTGGCTTGCATGAGTTGGTTTGACTCCTCGGATGAAAATCCTTCTTGTATTGGAGCTTGATATTGATTGGGTTGAAGTGGCTGTACTTGGTTTTGCAATAAGAAGTTGCAAAGTTGGTTTTCTTGGAGATTTTGTGGAAAGGGTACTTGACTTTCTTGTTTTAGCGATAAGATAGTTGTGGCCAGCCTTAACAGTTCTGGATTCATGAGGGCTTGTGTACCTAACAAGTTTGACATATTAAGAATTGACTGGTTACACAAAGTTGAGCTGAGGATGGAGGACAGGTCAAGAAGGTCTAGGCGAGGAGCATGAGTCACAGGATCAATTCCCATTCTTAGCAGCCTTTTTCTGATGTGGGTGTTCCAGTAATTCTTGATTTCATTGTCAGTTCTTCCAGGCAAGCGAGCTGCTATGGCTGACCATCTGAGTTTGGAAAAGAGAAGAAATTATTAGAAGGTACAAATCAACCAATCTAATGAAGATGGAGGAGAAAAAGAAAATATATAGAACATGAGCAACTGTTATGCTTCTTATTAATAAAAATGCAATATGAGGGTTATCTGAAAAAAAAAAATCAAATAAAACTTAGTGGAGAGTAATAATCATACTTGTTTCCTAAGATACTGTGTAGTTGGATGATTGTCTCTTCTTCCTCAAATGAAAATCTTCCTCTCTTTATATCAGGCCTCAGATAGTTAGTCCAACGAAGACGGCAACTCTTTCCACATCTTTGCAGCCCTGTACAAGTAAAGCATTAGAACCAAAAAAAATTCATATGATGAACCATCAAAACATTGAAGCCTAAAACCAAGAAAGTGATAAAAAAAGTTTAACATACCAGCATTCTTTGGAAGGGTTCTCCAATTGCCTGGTCCATGGAGCTGAATATAGCTGATGAGCTTATGATCTTCCTCTGGAGTCCATGGACCTTTCTTGAGTCCAGCTTTGTCACAACAAGGTGCTCTTCCCATTGGTGCTGTTATGTAATACAGGTAGTACGAATGCAAAAGAGTTTCTAAGATAGTAGTGAACAAATTAAGGTTATAACTTATCAAAGATTGAAAGTGGCTTCTGAAACAAAAAGTGCACTTGTGGTTGATCCTAGTGGCTGTGGATGACCTCCATATATATAGTAGAGGGAGAAGTTTGAGCTATACATGGAAGTCAAAAGGATTTGGTGCCGCCCTCATGCCACGTGGCTTTCTCGTTACGTAGTATAATACATGTATGTAGATGTCATGTATCACACTTTGGGCACATATTATTCAATTCAATGGCACATATAGTTTATCATGTGTCTCATCGTTCAAAACAAACAGGCAATATGATTGCCATGCATGTATTTTATGTATGTTAGATTGTTATCCATCATGCATGAATATAAGTTGACACGTATCCTGATAATGGGAGCGATTATTGCGTGAAGATGCAAAAGAAAGCTAATTGTTTGACTAGGATCACAGTGAGAAATGAAAACTAAGTTTGGGTTTGACCTTTTTCATACATCTCCTAAATAAGAATGATTGGACGGTAAGGTAGTTAGCTAGGTTAATTTCCTTTCAAGTTAGAGAGATTGTTCCACCGTAGTTTCATTCATTGATTCAAAAATTTTCTCTTCTTTTTTCTCTATCCATTTTTGTTGGGATGAAATAACGTGCACACTATTTTTATCATTAACAAGTCTAAAGTTAAGAGCTATTACGATTTTAACTTTCAAGTCTAATCACATATTGAATGTTGGGTCTAAATCAAAATTGTTTATGTTGTCTTTACGGCCATAGTATTAATCACTGATTAGGAAGAATAAAATTGTAGTATGCTTTCGAGAATATATTATCTAGAGATTATCCATTGATTTGATTAATTGATTCAAGTTCTGACCTGAATCTTGCAGATATGTTGATTCGATCAAATGAACATGGAATAGATCAATTCCATTAATTGTTAAGAACCTGGTAATTACAATATTTTAGTGTTATATTACTAGGTTAATGCTTGAATATTAATACTCCTAATAAATAAGAAATTATTTTTGAACCCTACAAATATAAAAAAATCTGTTACTGAATAATGATTAGTTGACACAGTGAGCAATATATGATAGTTTGTTGGTAGTATAGGAGACGGGTCATAGTTTAAGTCCTATTTTTATGCGGAATGTACCACAAGGACACAAAACACTTACTTGATGTATTATTTCAAGACATGTATACGATGTCGATCACTTGGATCCTGTTTGCACAGAAACTGCACGTAAATCACACCAAGGAACTAAAATCATATATTTTTCTGGGGTTTTGATTCTTTCACATTCATAAAGTACAATTATTAGTTTATATTTTTTATTCATGTAAATTGTACACATATACATGAACAGTGTATAATATTGTATACTATTTATGCAAATGTGTACAATGTTGTACACATTTATTTAATTTACAATGTAAAATTTATATGAACAGTAAAATATAAACTAATAATTTTCCTTTTTGAAAATGTGAACATTCTCACGTTAATTATAAATTTACATGTGAAATGGTAAATATAATCTAATGTGAAAGAATATTTAGCCTATCTGCCTTGGCCTACCAAAAAAACAAACAAAAGAACTCGTTTGTCTTCC
Source organism: Quercus lobata (assembly GCF_001633185.2). Taxonomy (NCBI): domain Eukaryota; kingdom Viridiplantae; phylum Streptophyta; class Magnoliopsida; order Fagales; family Fagaceae; genus Quercus; species Quercus lobata. Next base: position 36,884,727 of record NC_044911.1, read on the forward strand.
TTTTATCTTCTTTCCATTCCCACCCCCTTCCCCCAAATCAGACATATAATGCAAAACATGAGCTAAAATCAGGTACTATTATTTATTATCCCTACTCCTTCCTCCATTTTCCTTTACTTTACTAACTTTAATAATTGTTTAATAAGTGAATATGATGAAGCGTCACTCCTTTAAAACATGTCTGCCTAAAAGCCGCAAGCTTTCCAAGCTGGAACCTTTTTGAATTGCGCCACTACCATCGAGCCACGTTGCAACTAGTCAAGAAATGTGTCCTTTCTACCACCCAACAATAAAAGTCAACCAGCCTCTCTCTCTTTCTCTCTCTAATCTCAACTAAAGCTATCTCACTTTGACAATTGTCCCTTGCAGAAAACAAGCATGTTGCTTTATCTGCGGAAGCATAGAAGCCTTACACTCCATCTGGGAAACCAAATTCAAAGTCATTGGAAATCAGGTGCTGCATCTCATCCACCTCTATCTAACAAAACAGGTACTGGTCAAATACTATTATATTCAGTGACCGGTTCTATAGAGATAAGCCTTACGGTAAAAATGGTGTTGTTTAATTACTTCTTCTTCTTTCTTTTTTTCTGACTAATGGTATCGTTTGCTTGCTTATCCTGCATTTGACCTTCTGTTATTGCGTCCAGAAACACTCTAGTAGACCACAAATACTAGGGACGAAAACAGAATTTCAATTTTTGGGGCAAAGCATGTTCCAAAATTTTCTTAAAGTTTAAGAAAAAAAGGTATATTAAGATTTACAAATAAATTAATAATATAAAAAAAATAAAAATAACATCCCCTCAGTGTTAACAAAATAAAAAACTGAAATAGTTGTTTTTCAACACATTTCTAATTAATCAACGATCTATCAAAGATTCAAAATAGAACTTAGAAATCTTTTAAATCCTGAAAATCATATATATTGATTATGTGCTAAATTTCCCAATGATTTCCATTTCAATGTAAAAATTCAGCTAGTCCATTGAAAAGCGATTTTTTAGCTTTTGTCGCAAAACCTAATTTGATCAATATTAATGGCTAAAAATACTCATCATTTAATAATGAGGAAGAAATAGTGGAAGAATGAGCACAAGAACAAACACTCATAATCAAGTTAGTTGGTTATTTCTACTCGGCAATCATTTGGCATAATTTTTTTAAAATGATTAATAAAAAAAAAAACATATATGTTTATCAAATCTAGCTACTACATCCCTATTATTAATGGGCCATTAACATATATTGGTAGAGATTAAAGAAAGAGAAGCATTGCTCTTGAAGGTCATTAATCTCTTATTTCTTTGTTGGTCCTTAATTCTTCCTCGTAAGGATTTTTATTTACTAATGGATTTTAGCCGTATAAAATACTAAAAACATTACGCAATTGTTAACAAAATGTTTTATGATAAAATCTCTCTCTCTCTCTCTCTCTCTCTCTCTCTCTCTCTCTCTCTCTCTCTCTCTCTCTCTCTCTCTCTCTCTCTCAACGGACTACCTTTTTGGACTATAACTGAATTGTTGGGGTTAGGTATATATGTTTTTGGAGCCAAATTGTATATATTTATATAAATATAAATTATAAAATATGTTGGGGTTTTTGGTGTCCCTCCCAAAACAACAGACGTGTCTCGTTTATACAGTTTAGATTTTGCATTCTAAATATTATAAGCACATGTTTTCAAAAACACAACATACGTACATAATGTATATAGACACTAATATTAATTATACAAGTACTAAGTATATCTGAAGCAAATTCTGATCTTTAACATGCATGCCTCCCTGTTTGGTGTACAGAAGACATCCATCTCTCTTTCAAATATCATCTATAAGACTTTAAAACTGTAATAGATTTCAAAACTGTTATGGCTACGACGACACATATATGGGTGCATTTTAATATATATAAATAATTCAGTAGAGATTATGATTCTTTTTCTTCATTTTCGTGGCTGCCATACCACCTCTAGAGCTTCGTGTGGAAAGTAATTCATGCAATGTTTCGTCAACATAATTGCTATTTTAAGTATTTGATAAAGAATTTGATATTGCTTACATAGCAATGCCAATTGAGGTAATTACTTGTCGCAAATCTAAGGTTTGATTCTGCATGGCTTATCCTATATAGTCATCAACGTCTGTAAAGTTGACTTAATTTATTTTATAAAATCGTGGTAGTTATATATTTGTTAATTTGTTGTTGTGAGGTGTCCAAAACTCGAACAAACTTTGAATATTACTGCTTTTGTTTAATATGAACATGGCGTATCAATGTAAGAGTTCACATATTATTAAGATTCATAAGATACGTGATCTTAGTATAATTATATGTAAGTTCTTCATGCGCATTTTATATACGACGTAGGTGGTATACAAAGATTTAAAATCCAAAGTTGTACGACAAAATCTCTAATGTGTAAAAACTAATAAGAGAATTATATAGTTGAGAAGAAAACCCAACTTGGCTATCCTGTCAGTTGTTGGATAAATGTAAAGAGTGACACGTTGTGGAGTATTGTGGAGCTGATTTCTGGCTTGAATGGCAAATTTACACGTATAGTTGTTGGTGACAGTATTGGCGGCGGCGATCCTCTTGTTTCCTCAGCCATCATATGCTGCCCCTTGATATAGTGTTAGGGATATTATCTTGTGTTTGATGATAAGCTTATAGGTTAATAGGTGTATTATAGGAGTGGCAAAGTAAATCCAAACCAATTTGCCCACCCACACTCATCCACTCTAATTGAACCCAAATCCACTTAATTATTAGTTAGGTTAAAAGGGCATCAACCTAATTAGACCCAATGATTATTGGATTTTAACTAAAAACCAATTGAGGCCCATTTAACCCAAAAACAATATACCCAAATTCAACCCAACCCTTCCCAAGAAAAAAAAAAAAAAAAAAAAAAAGAAGCCCAGACGTTTCAATGTTTTCATTTTCCTTCATTTTCTTGGCCTCCAAAGACTTCTCTTTCTCCTCTTGCTTGCTCTCTCTCTTTCTCTCTCTAGCTATCACAGAGAACAATGAGGCATAACAAACACATTTCTCTATAGCAATCCGATCTACATTTTAGCAAATCAAAAGCATGAAAATTCAAACCTGCAAGTTTCAATGATGCATGGATCGGTGTCGCCCAAGGCTTCGATCTAGATCTTAAGCCCTTCTTCATAGCAAGTGATTGAGTGATCCACCTGTCCAAGCATCGAAAACGTGTCGCCTAGTTGCATGTGACCGGAAAACGCCGCGAGCGTGTGATCGGCACTTTTGCAACTTCAAGTCTCCAAGGAATTTTCATGTTGCTATTAAAGCTGCCTCCACTGTCGAAACCGCTGTCATTTAGACCTTTGAATCTGCCGAGCTTTTCTTCAAGGAGACTTTCCCTCTCAAACGAATTGAAACGATTCGATTTTGATTTTTTTTGGTTGATTTTGTTTATTTTCTGTTTGGTTCCCGAGAAAGTGCGAGGTGCATGAAACTTGAAGAAAGTGAAATAATTCAAATTAGATCAAATGACAATAATTATTGTACAAGAAAAATTATATTTTTTTTTCCAAATTTTGTTTTTTTGTTCTTTCTTCCCTCAGTTTTCTCAGCAATCAAACATATTTTTAAAAGTTATTTGAAAGCACTAAAAATAAATTTTTTTTTTTAACTTATTAGAATTAAAAAAAAAAAAAAATCACTTAGATCATATGAAAGTGAAAGTAGTTGCAGATGAGCTTAATTGACTAGATTTTCTACAAGTACCATGAAAAAAAAAAAAAATTGATCAAAGAGATTGGAATTTTCTCGGGAAAGTTAGAGAGGGAAAAGGGAATCTAAGAAAGTATTGGGGTTTTCATTTTAATGGCATTTTGGTAATTTTGATAATTGGGTAATTGGATGAGTTGGGGTTTACTCATAATAATTGGGTTGGGTTGGATTTGAGTTAGAAGCAATTAGTTAAATGAGTTTTAATGGGTAAATGAGTTTTTTATACCTAACCCAATTATGCCTACCTCAAATCCACCCAAACCCACCCATTTGATACCCTTAGTATATTATGATACAGTAAATATATATTCCAACGATGTAAGTGCACATGTGCAATCCCTCATTACACAAAAAATCTCTAATAAGTAACGAAAACTTCAAAAATTGGTAAATAATAACAACAACAACAACAACAACAACAACAACAATACAACAGTGCAATGAGATAATTAAGTAGAACTTGCTAATTAAGGTATGAGAAAAAAATACATGAAAGGTGAGCAAACTCTTCCTTTCCCTTTATCGAAATTGAAATAGGAATCAATAGTTTTTCATTCACATTCAAATTCATTGATTCCAACATTCATAACAAAAAGATATTTAAACATGAGAAAAGTCTTCATTCAAAGTAGTCAGCGTAAACCCCAAAATGCATTTGAGCCAGCCCAATTGCATTTGGCATACTTCAAATGATTTCAGTATTAGTTGATAGAATAGGAACAAAGAACTAGAGGAGGGTTCTATCATATATGAAAGTCGACCATGGTCAATTTTACTTTCAAAACAAAATTTTCAATGTTATATTATAGATAGAAATGCCATTTTGGTCCTTATATTTTCAGCTAATTTCTATTTTCATCCCTACTTTTTAACTCTTCATATTTTGGTCCTCAAAAACGAAAAATCGTTCACAATTTAATCTCTACTGTCATTTCACTAACAAAAATAGCATACATGACAGACAGAGTGTATAACATACTAAATGTTGATATGGCCATAAAATAATATTAAAAAATTAACTGTCTTTTAAAAAATGTCCCATCAACATTTTAATAAATAAAAAAGCCATTAGAAAATTAAAAATAAATAAATTTTAAAAAAAACCTACAATCTAATTAAATATTTTTTTTTTCTTTTCATTAATTTTTTGGGAAGAACATTCATGTTGAACAGTCATGTTATTTATGTTTTTCCCCAAAGAACATGTTTGGTTACCTTAAAATTGAAAAGGATCCTTTTCTATTTTTACATTTACTTAGCAACCAAATATGCAAAAACACATACAAAACCATGATCAAAACCAAATCAAGACATATCCAACCACTCATGATCAAACTCAACAAATTCTAACATAATCTACAATTTCATTTTAAACAAATAATCAAACCCAAAAAAATTACTCGGACCCAGAAAACCCACACTTGCAAACCCACAAAATCATTGAAATAAACTGACCCACTATCCCAACCAGGTGCTAAAACAAAGGACTCCTAAACTGCCATCTTCTAAGGCTACAATAACGTTACATTTATTCAAATAACAAAATAATCTAACTTAAAACATTTCTTAATTCGCATTACAATGGAGTAAAACTAGCACAACAATATTCGTGTTTCTTGCTGAAGTGGCATTTTTTAATATTATTTTAATGATCACATCATATTTAGGGTCCGTTTGGATACAGCTTATTTAGCTGAAAACTAAAAACACTGTAGCAAAATAATTTTTAAATGTGTGAATAGTGCCGTGAGACCCATTTAAAATTTTTTTTTTTGAATAAAGTGGTTGTGAATCTTGTGAACAGTGCGTGAACAATACATGAACAATGCATGAAACACGAATATTAAACCTTAAACCCTAAATCCTAAAACCCTAAACCCATACTTAGTGAAACACGCAAAACGTGAATCCAAACACATACTTAGTGTGTCAGTGGTGCACTTCATCTGCTATGTATGCAATTTTCGTTGGTGAAATAATGGTAAGGACTAAATTGAGAACAATTTTTCAGTTTTAGAAACCAAAACAAGAAAATAAAAAATGTAGGGACCAAAATGCAAATCAGCCAAAAATGTAAAGACCAAAATGCTATTCTCGCCTATATTATAAGTAGTAGTACAATCTCTTGAAGTATGTATCTAAAACTAATCTTATATGTTCAATCCTAGTTAAAGTTGTTATATAAATTTTATCTAGATTCATTCTATCTAATTCCTCTTTAAATGCAAGTAAAATAATTCTATATTTACTTGGAGTACAAGCAAAGTAATCATATTCACACTTGTAGTTCTAGTAATCTTATATGTATTTATTTTAATACATGGAGCCTAATTGTAAATATATAGCCACTAAGGGCTTCTCGTTATGGATGAATACCTATTAGGTTGAACTAAATTAAATTTTCTATATTTTCTACTTCTTACTTTCTCGCGCATTGAATTATCATTTGACCTAAGTTATCTCTTATCTTTTCTAGTTTGTTTTCAAATTTTGTTTTATTTTTTCTAACATGGTATCAGAGCCCATCTCATGTGACTTTCATTAATTATCAATGCTAGTTGTTTGTGGCTTCCGCTTATTAAATAATCATATTCAGGATCCTTTGTATCAACACTGCTACCAGCCACTTTACAGGGTCTATATCACAGTTTATTTCTTATCATGGATAGTGCCTAGATCAGATGTTTTTATTTTTATTTTTTATTTTTTTTTAATGCATTCTATATGATTTCAACTACATTCAATGGGCACATGGTTCTATTTTTACACTTGGGCCACTTGGTTTTCGGCTTTCCTTAAAATCAAGCATTTTCTATCAATTTTCTTTCTAGTCATTCATCTTCATCTTCATATATGCCACGCTTCTAATTAGTTGCCTCTAAAAGTATGACATGCATTGTTCTTAATTAGCATTCAAGCCTAGAGCATTGTACTTATCTGGCCATAATTCCAATCTTTTATCTGCTCTACATTTAATTGGGTGGCCAGCTTGGTGAACAACACATCCAATCTGTTTACACTTTCCCGCATGGTCTCACCTTCGTTCCAAAGTCAAGTTGAATCGAAACTTCCACCTTGAGCTTGAGGGGAAGGTTAAAGATATCAATGCCCAATCTTAATTAAAGCCCAAGTCTGTTATATAACTCTAATCTAGGTTTATTGTTCCTAATTTTACTGGAAGTGAAAGTAAAGTAATTCTAGTCTTTTACTTTGAGAACAAGTGTTAATCACATTGATACTTTTTAAGTATTGTTAGTCTAGGAGCCACTATAAATAATCATATATGCATGCAGGGGCAGCCCAACAAACTTTGAGGCCTAAAGCGATATATTTAAATGGGGCATTTTTGTTATTAATTAAATAATATTTAACTGGTTTTCAATATCATAATTTTTATATAACAAAAATGCATTCTTTTTATCTTGTAATATATATGTATATATATATATATATTTTTTTTTTTTTTGAAGAAATGCTAAAACTATAACAAATTTTACAAAAAAAAATGTACAAATGTTGTAGCAATGAATATGATTAATGACACTTCAAGAAAATAATAAATAAGTATTTGAATTAATGATGTTAGAGATATTATAAATTTTACAACTTAATGCTTATAAATATTTTTACGTGAATCTTTATTATTATTATTATTTGAGAAAGAAACCTCATAGGCTATAGCATTAATGTATTAAGGCTAAATCAGCCAGAAAAACAGTAAAAAAATGATGGAGGGATAGTCTCCATCCACATAACAAAGTCCACAATATGTTTAGCATGTCTAACAAGACTGTGTGTAACTTTATTACATTCTCTCTTTACATTAGAGTAGTGTAATTCATTAAAATTATTAGTTAAGCACTTAGCATCAGATATCAAATAACCAAGCAGTGCCAGAGAGTTTGTATGAGCTGCCAAGGCTTGAGTAACTAGCAAAGAGTCCCCTTCCATCACTGCATCCGTAAGGCCAATCTCCAAAGCAAATTCGAGTGCTCTTGTTGCCGCCATGGTCTCTATTTCTGCTGCCTGGAATCTGCGTGGGAGCTTCTGGGAAATTGCAACTATAGGATAGCCCAAGGAATCACGGATTACAGCCCCAATTCCCGATACATTCTCGGAATCGAAATTGGCACCATCATAATTTATTTTGTACAAACCCTCTGTTGGTAGCTGCCAAGAAACATGAGGGTGTTGCTACTGGGGGCGTTGGAGAGTAGAGTTTGTCGTTGGCTTAGCAGCACGGTACTCGTTGTACCTGACTGTTGCTTGCTAGGCAATATCCGAGAGGTTGCAGCTGGGTTGTGCTAGCCGTTTTTGGTTTCTTTGGGACCAAATTAACCATAGAAAAGAGATCGGGGCAGCTGTGTTGCCAGATTATCCATGATAAGTGCTCCCTAAAATCCACAAATTGGTGAGTTCTTCGTAAACCCCAAAGGTTCGGATTAGTCCAGACAGCATCAAGCTTGGGACAGGACCAAATCGTACTCAAAGACCATAAACTCTTCCAAAGCTGTGTATCAAGGAGATGAGGGTCTCTCGGTGGTGTTGGTTTAGATTCTTCCTTCAAAAAATGGTACCCTGACTTACAAGTGTATCAACCATCATGAGTGAGAGGCCAATAGATTGAGTCTTCCAAAACAGACCGTGACAAGGGGACATTTTTGATAATTTCAGCTTCATTTGGAGCAAACAGACCATCCAGCATATTATTATTCCATGTTATTGTGTCTTCTTCAATCAACAAATCAACCGTTGCCCTATACATGGACTCAACCATTGTTGATGAGATCATGGGAGGGTGATTTTTTGGCAGCCAAGGTTGGTGCCAAATCTGAATAGACTTTCCATCTCCAACACACCATCTTGATCCTCTATTAATAACATCCCCACCATTTAGAATGCTTTTCCAAGCATAAGACCCTGATCTTGAATTTGGTGCCTCCAGGATGGAACAATGAGGAAAGAAACAAGCTTTGAATATTTTGTAGAAGAGGGAATTTTTTTCATGAAGGAGTCGATAAGCTTGTTTTGCCAAAAGAGAGTCATTGAACATTGCTAAATCACGAAAACCCATTCCACCCACCACTTTTGATTTTGTCAATTTATCCCATTTTAGCTAATGAATTTTTCTCCTATTGCCTCATTTTCCACACCAAAATTTTCTGATTAAGACTTTAATCTCATGACACAATCCTAATGGGATTTTAAAATAGCCCATTGCAAAAGAAGGAGTAGCTTGAATTATTGATTTCATCAAGACCTCATGCCCCGCTTGTGACCTCAGTTTTCCTTTCTAGCCTTGCAAAGTTTTCCACACCTTCTCCTTGATGAAATTGAAGCTTGCTTTACTGTTCCCCACCAAAAAGGGAAGGCTCAAATACTTTTCATATTGTCTGATTTCCTGTACCCCTAGAGTAGTTTTAATACTTTCTTTTGTTTCATTTGAGGTAGATTTGCTGGGGGGAAAAAAAAAAGTGCAGTCTTGCTCCTATTTATTTTTTGACCAGAAGCTTTTTCATAGGATGATAAAAGACTCAAGATTTTGTTGCATTCATCAGAGGTGAATCTGTGAAAAATGAGTTTATCATCTGTAAAAAAATAAATGGGTTAGTTTTGGCCCTCTTCTGCATAAAGGGAAGCCCTTTATTTCTCCCTCACTTTTTGCGTGCCGAATGAGTTCGTGTAATCCTTCCGTACAAAGAAGGAAAAGGAAAGGAGATAAAGGATCCTCTTACCTAATTCCTCTTGTTGGATGGATAAGACCTTTGGCTCACCATTGATTAGCACTGAGTATAACACCGTGTTGATACAAAGCATGATAAGGCCTATTCATCTCTCATTAAACCCCATTTTTTCGCATTAGATTTTCTAGGAAGGAGTAAGGACCACTCCACCTTATCGTATGCCTTGCTCATATTCAATTTAAGAGCCATAAATCCTGATTTTCATGTTTTGTGATTTTTCATACAATGTAGAGTCTCAAATGCAACTAAAATGTTATTAGAGATCAACCTATCCTTGACAAAAGCTGATTGATGTTTAGTAATGATATCTGGGAGAATTTTTTTCAACCTGTTTGCAAGTACCTTTGAAAAAATCTTATGTAAAACATTACATAAGCTTGTGGGACGATACTCATGAACATGCTCTAGATTTGTAATTTTTGGAATAAGGGTAAGAAAAGTATGGTTTACTGGTTTAGGTAGAATACCCATATTCAACCAAGAAAGGACCACCATTGTAACATCTACATCCATAATGTTCCAAAAGTGCTGGTAAAACAATGGAGGCATTTCATCCAGTCCAGGAGCCTTTAGGGGGGCCATATCCTTTATGGCTTTAGACCCCTCCCTTTCTTGAAACTCCACAGCTAGCTGTTGGTTCATATCATCAGTGATCATTGGCTAAACATGGGATAGAACTTCAGGTTCATGGTTTGGGTTTGAGGAGGAAAATGAATCTTGGTATAATTTTGTCAAAACTGAAGCCACATCATCCAAATCAACACACCACTGATTTGTCTTATCTTGGATTTCCCTAATTGTACTTTTTTAGTTTCTTTTGGTTGTCCGAGTATGAAGATTATTGTGTTGCTATCCCCCTTGCTTGCCCACAGGACCTGTGATCTCTAGCTCCACATACGAGCTTTCCTATCAAGCAAAATGTTAATTTCAGACTTCAGGACTCTAATTTGTTGATTGCAGCCACTTATTTGTGCTTGAGCTTCAACGAGTGATAGGAGCTTCTTCTTCTTTTCAAGTTCTCTACGCACATTCCCAAAACAGTTTTGGTTCCACTATTCCAAGTCCTTTCCACATTTCTCAATTTTTGAGAGAACCCGATTCTCCAAAATTCCACCATCAGCGGACTTCCAAGTTGCTTCCACCATTTCCCCACACCTATGATTAATAGCCACATTGCCTTGAATCAAAAAATCTTTTTCCTTGGAGGAGGATCTAGACCCAAGAGGTTGATGAAGAGAGGAGAGTGATCTGAGGCATTGCTACTTAAGTGATGGACACGAGTACCTGAGAGTTTCATGAAGAAAGAGTTTGTTGCCAACCCTTTGTCTAATCTTTCCCAAATAGAACTGCCATCATGGTAGTGTCTACTCCAAGTGAAACGAGAGCCAATAAAACGCAAATCCATGAATCCGCAATCATCAATAGTTTCTCTAAATAATTGCATTTGATTATGACTTTGTAAAGCCCGACCTACTTTTCATCTTGCTATGTAATTTTATTGAAATCCCCAGCACAAATTAGTGGGAAATGGTGATAATGATTCAAGCCTCGAAGATCATTCCACGCATCTATATGTTTTGCTGTTTGAGGTTCACCATAAAAACCTGTGAAGCGCCACATGTGAGAGCCTGGGGAAACTCGGGTGCTCTCAAAATTTGGGTACTTAAAGGCACCTCTCTTTTTGGGTAAGTCATGTGGAATCGCCACTTTTTTTTTTTTTACAAAAAAAATAAGAAAAAATAAATATAATTATATATTCAAAATACTTCAAATGTCATTGATTGAATACAAAAAAGTACAATTTGGTAGATTAACCTTTTGGTCCTAGTTACGATCTATGTAAAAAAAAATACAAAGTTTTGGTCCTAGTTACATTCTACCAAAATAAAAGACAAAGCACTAGTCTACTTGTAATGATCTAAGGAAAAACGCTAGCCACATTTGCGCTATACCTCAAAAGGACTAGTCACAATTGAGACTCCTTATAGTTGTTAATAGCACAGATCTACCCAATAAATACCTAATGTGAGATTCATCACACCCACACACATCACACAATCAATCAAATTGGGGTATCACAATCTCCCCCACTTAAATCCCTAACGTCCTCGTTAGGGCCCACTTTATGAGGTAGTGTCTCTAAGCCCACACGGGATTACTGAGCCGACTTTGATATCATATGTAATGACCCAAGAAAAAGCGCTAGCCACATCTGCACTATAGTTCAAAAGAACCAGTCACAATTGAGACTCCTTATAATTGTTAATAAAGCTAAGATCTACCTAGTAAATACCTGATATGGGACTCATTACACACCCACATACATCACACAATCAATCAAATTTGGGTATCACACTACCTATACAAAATCTTAAGTTTGGGGGCTAGGTTACAGAATGGGAAGGTGTTAGGCACCCATTCCACCTAGACAGAATCTAGTCTTCTAGACTCTAATGACCATTATATACCCTTTTGTATTGATGTTGAATGATATGTTATAATACACTTGACAAACACTAGACAAAATTAATTTAAATAAATTTGCCTTATGAATAATGTCATCTTTTCAAAGAAAAATCGGATTTGTTTTTGTAAAGGGTAAAAAAAAAGAAAGGGATTTGATTTGTAAAAACCAGATCTATTTTTGTAGAGGGTAAAAAGAAATATTTGATTTGTAGAAAAAATCAGATCTGTTTTTGTAAAGGGTAAAAAGAAAGATTTGATTAGTAAAAATCAAATCTGCTTTTGTAAAGGGTAAAAAAAAAAAGATTTAATTTGTAAAAAAAAAATCAAATCTGTTTTTGTAAAGTAAATCAAAAAATACTTTTAAAAGAGGATTCACATTCATGAGACAAACTTACAATGCATGCATCACATATTAATAGGAAAGACTTTAACCTAACTCTTAATTTCTTCTTTGAAATTTCAAAATCTACAATTTTATAAAAATAAATAAATAAATAAATAAACTTTTTTGAAAAAAAATTCAGATATGTATTTAATGAAAATACAAATTAGCTTTTGTGTTTGAAAAAAATTCAGATCTGCATTTAAGGGAGATACAGATCAATTTTGTGTTTGAAAAAATTCAGATCTACATCTAAGGAAGATACAGATCAATTTTGTGTTTGAAAAAAAATCAGATCTGCATCTAAGGAAGATACATATCAATTTTGTGTTTGAAAAAAAGGTTTAATATCATTAATAGATTTTGAAATCAAAGAAAAAAACTAAAACAGACAATCAACTAAATAACATGTCAAAGAAAATTTCAACTAAATATCTAAGCATAACAAATATGAATTTAGAACAAGGCACAATAAAAATTAAACATATTAACCGCATTCATGCAACAAACAATCACAACATATTAACTACTAATGAAGAAAAAAAAAAAAAAAAAAACATAAGAATATTTTAGAAATCAAAGAAGTTTTCATCTCTTTGAGGTCTAAAATACTTTACTTACAAAAAAGAAGTTCTTAAAGCAAAAGCCTCTAGAACTTCTTTAACCTATGGGGAGCAAAGAAGTCAAAAAAAAGAGCCCGGAAAAGACGGGTCAGAAAAGGGGTCCTGAATGTTGGGAGGCCTCTCCTATTTATAGAGATGTTAGTTGCTTATAAAATAAGCTAGGTTTCCTTAAAAATTATGTCCAATCAACTTAAAAAATAAGCAAAAAAAAAAAAAAAAAAAAAAAAAAAACGTATGGGGAGAATCCTAAAAAAAAAAAAACAAGATTTGGATAAAAGTAAGCTAATTTTTCAGATCAGAACAAGCTTCAGTATTTTGATCATATCTTTCTACTCAAAATTTGGATTAAGGTAAAGTTTTGATATCTGAAGGGAAATTTGATTCTATAAAACTTTTCTAGAAATAGCCTAGTCCGAATTTTGAGTTCTACTATGCCAAAAGTGCCTTGGAACGTGAATCTGAATCTGCTACTTGATTAGCACGTTTTTGAAGAGTTTTCCAAGTCTAAAACTGTATTTGGACGAATTTTAGAGTTATTTTCATGATAAACCTCATTCCAAAGTGATAATTAGGATTTTTAAAATAATTATTTTGAATATAATTATCCCAAAAGCCTAATTATCTACCGTCTTTAAATATTATCAGCTTATTTGTTTTAATCTCATACAACAAATCTTACTTTAAGAAAAATACTCAACCAATCACAAAAATTCATTTAATTAATTTTAATCATTAACCAATCAAAATTAATTTCAATTAATCACACGTGATTGACTTCACCTTATACAATACATGCAAACCGTGAAAACTTGATCTCATGATATCTTTCAATCCAACGGTCCGATTTGGGAATTGGACATACCATTGCGACCGTTAGAATTTCAAGATCATTTTTATAATATGTAATGAATGAATTAATGCATGTAATGCAACTATGATTTTTTCGAATATATGAATGATCATTCTAGACATCTTCCAAGATTAAATTATGGGTGCAAAATTGAGTGTCTACACCACACATTTTTAGTATTTTTATCAATAAGAGAATCAATGAAATAATTCGATGAGCCCTTGATTGACAAGTTAAATGATGTCTTCCAAAACAAAACCAATCCACCACCTCTCCTAGTACTCAGAACCACCCAATGGTGTTGAAAATCAATATCTTGTTGAATTCGATCTAGCCTTGCATCATTTGTCCATGTTTCGGCAATGAACACGATAGAGGGATCTTTTTTTTGTATTGTTTTTACAAGCTCATTCCCTGTACGCAGGTTCCCAAGCCCATAACAATTCCACACTAGGCAATTCATTGCAACTGGCAGGGTTGATTGATAGCCTCCACCAATTCCAAATAAATATCTTCATCATTCTTCAAAACCACTTGACGCTTACATGGTAATTCAGAATGGTTTTCGCACCCTTGTTTCTTGTATCTTTTCCTACTGCCTCAAATAGGCTCTGTTATGTAGACTGGTTTGATGTTTACTGGTCTATCAAGCTGTGTCCATCTTGGCAGCACAAGAAGATGACTAGGGTTGGACTAGGATACGGCTCTTCAAAGATATTCAAAACTTTGTCGATTTCCTTTAATTGATTTTCAAAAACCATAGGCGTTACATCATATCGCTGAGGAGCAGGTGATTGATTCTAAGTCAGAATTGATGAAGCCGTTTCATTGCATTGAAGCCCACTCCTAACTTCTCGCTCATTAAGATTCTGCATTACCGTTTCGCCGAAAAACTGTCTATCTTTGTTATCATGTGAGTCAACATTAGTTACCACGTGAGTAACGTTTGCTAGAGAATTAAATTCCATCTGGGTATCGTCTCAAACTACACTAGTCTCCGGAAGTGGCAGTTCTGGTTCTTGGTTGATCAGCGGTTGCTTCTCGACATTCCACGGTGCACCTTCATTTCGGCTTTGAGAAATTTAAGCTTTGTAGAAACCTGGCACGACTACTACACTCTTTCTTGTTGGGATGAAAGATGCAGCACGTAGGTAGGGGCTGAATTGTTTTTGAGCCGGTGTGAGTGATCCCTCGCTTTCGATCCAAACATTGCAGTTTTATCATCGCAATCAAAACAGCCACACCAGTAGCAAATATTGGGCAGATGCTCATATTTGAACTGAACCCATACCTGTTTCCCGTTCTTAAGAGATACAAGACGACCACGACTGAGGGGGATAGTGATGTCCATCGAAACTCTGACATGAATAAAATTACCACCTTGAGCTGTGGCATCCTTTGGACTTTGAATAACCTCCTCAAGGATTTCGCATATCTTCTCTGCCACTGCCATATTCATATATTGTATCGGGATGTTATGGAAGGTCTTTGTGAAGCATAAACTCGTGAGGGCAAACTCCTTATCATACTTTTGCATTATTATCAGGTGTTTGTCAAAACTCCATGGCTCGCTTTGGAGGACTCGGTTCACATCTGCTTCGTCTTCGAAGATAAAGAGAACCTTATGTTCACCTTGGTTTTGCACTCTAAATTTCCGGGCTCGCTATTGGGGATTGAAAGTCTTGAAAATGGTGTCAATGTTTAAAGCTCTTCTTGTTAAAAACTTCGCAGCAATGATGAATTCTTTTGATTTAAGGACACCCGTGAGATAACATCCTGGGCCTTCCTTCTTTGACAAAGTGAGACGACTCCATTTTGAAGTTAAATCCTCCATGGTAGAGAGATGTGATGATTAGAGAGTAAAAATTCCTTAGAAAGATTGTACGAAATGGTAGTTTTCAATTCTATTTCCCAATAAAATCCCCCAAAGAAAAACCCAACTAGCCTAAGAATAAATGTGTTATTCAAAGGAAAACAATTAATCACACCTTCACAAGGAAGGGACCCCAAATTCTATAGCTTAAGAAAAAACAAGCTTTCTTAGCGACAGAGAAACTATTTTGGTTTATTCAGCCCAAAAAAAAAAAAAAAACCACTATTATTGGTTTGGTGACTTTTCAAGTAACATTTTTTTTTGTTTCAAATCTCATTATGGTGTCAAAATTATGTCATATCTTTTCTAAATTGGTATGGGAGTTATGTTTTGTTCTTTGATATATAAGTAACGAGTGGATTTATGGTGGCCACATTGTATTTACAAAATTTTTGGTGGCCTGTGAATTTAATGAATGGTAGGAATGGATATGTAAGGACCATATATAATATTGTTGCAATTAGAAAAAGGACCACATATAACACCCTATCCCCTTTCTCTTTTCTTTCTTTCTTTTTTTCTAATTATTATTAAGATACAATAAAAATGTAATCCATGATATCCACTTCATGATAATTTCTATTTATTATAAGGATAAGACATCAATTAGTTTTTTTGTAAATACACGATTTGAACCCCTGTTGAGGTACAATTTTTTCACTCATGCCATGTGCCCGAATCCTATTTAATTACATTTATTTATTCACCAAAAGAATACCAAAATATCACCCCATAAATTATTTTGGGCCTCCATGAATATTTCTCATCCCATTGGCCCACAAATATTTCATATCTCATTATCTAAATTGAGTCACAATATAAATTGTAACAAAAAATCCAAAAACTCATATCTTATCCAATTTCATTATAATTATTTAACTATGCCCAAAACCGGCACTAGGAGCACAATGCACACATTCCATTCTTTTTAAGGCCCAAGATTACTTATGCTTGACAATATTTCAAAAGTCCATGATTCAATTCCATGGCAAAACAATTTTATTAATGGAATTCAAATTCATAATCAAAGCCCATGATTTAAATTCATGGCAATTTTATCAATAGAATTCAAATTTCATAAGCAAAACCCATGGTTCAAGCTCATGGAAAATTATTTATCAAAAACCCAATTCACATTGACAAAATCGAAAGCCCAATTCTCATTGACAATATTAAAACCCAATTCACATTGGCAATATCAAAAACCCAATTCACATTAGTAATATATTAAAAGCCCAATTCTCATTGGCAATATTAAAAACTCAATTCACATTGGCAATATCAAAATCCCAATTTACATTGGCAAAAACCCAATTCTCATTGGCAGTATCATAAGCTCAATTTACGTTGACACTATTAAAAGCCCAAGCTAACTACTTGGCACTATTTTATCAAAAGCCCAAGGTTATTAATACTTGGCAAAATACAATATCATAAGTATTTCAATTCAAGTCCAATGATGAGCAATGCATTAAGTTCTTAAAACTATTACTATAATATTACAAGCCCATGGAATCTATGGCAATTATCTATTCTCAAAACCCATGGCGGTCATCTTATAAAATTCCATGAAAAGTTATGATTATTTATCTTAAAACCATGAAATTTATTTATTTCATACCATATTATAAACCCATGGAATTTATATAAGAACCCATGGTCATTATTTATCTTATATCACAACATTCATGATATTTATTTCCAAAACTCATGGTAATTATTTATCCTACAAGCTTATTATGATTATCTATAGAAAAACTCATGAGAATATCACATTATTCCATTATTGTTAGGAGTCTTAATTAGGAGAATTGCTAAATGAAATAACCATTGCTATTTTAATTGGTTAAGTGCTTGGCTTCCTGCTAAGGTACCTAATTAGCTAAAATGGCAAAGGTGAGTATGTAGGAACTACAATAAGGCTATAGGGAGGCTTGTACCCGAATCAGGTGTGAAGGTTAGTGAAGTTAGTTGTGACAGCTAGGACAGCTGTAGTGTGAGTTAGTTACACAGCTGTAAGCACAGCCATGTGCAGTCACTTACCAAAGAGAATTGGAGTATAAGGATGGGAGGTTGTAACCACAAGAGATATCAATACAGTAAAGCTCAATATTCTTCTGTTATTCTATTCTTTCTTCTGTTACTCTATTCTTCTTCTCCATTCTTTCATTCATCCAGGAGGCTTAGCTAACCTCGAATCTAGCTATCATCATCTCATCAATTCAGCACTTAACAATTATAGTGGTTGTTACCATATTTTATTTGAAACCCATGGATATTGCCTCTATTTAAACCCATGGTAAATATTATTCACAAGAAACATTGGCGATTACTATTTAAAAGCCCAAAAAAAAATATCATTTACAAAATAATCCATGGCAAAAATTATAAGAAACTATACAAATTGTTATTTAAAACCCATGGAAATTAATACCCAAAACCTATCATAAATATTTTTTAAAGATTGTGAATACATTTCATTTTTACTAACAACTAAAACTCATATGGATTAAAATCCATGGCAATATATGCTAGCTTTGCCCATTTTGTAGGGCTCACAATAAGAAAGTAAAAGGATAGGTCCAAGTAGAGAGAACCATTAAGTTAGAGGCCCACCAAAATACTCAGCCCTCATGGTCAAGCCCAACATGAAATCTTAGCCAAAACAGCCCATGTATGCAAATTGACCCCACTAGAGAACTCTCTTTAGTTCTGCCTTCAGCTAGAGAGCATCTCAAGAAGCAACCAATCTCCCAAACCAAATTAGGAGCTGGCCACCTAGCTATCTCATCAGCCTCTTTGCCACTGCCAACTTTAACGTGAACAGTACTAGAGGCTGGGCTAACACCTGAAAGCTAATGGGCAATAAATAAATACCATTCTTCTCCAAATTTTGGTCACAACTCAAGGAAACCATAACCAAGACCTCCAAACTCATGAAATCCTCAACTAAATCGTTTATTTTATTACTAAAAATGTATATAATTGATTCCTAAACCAAGCCCATGAATCCCAAAAGGAGAAAATTAGGGAAAAGTGATTTGGAGGACATAAAGGGGTGTCTAGCAGAAGCTCCCAGCAAAGGAATCAATGGTTGACACCTGGCTTGGAGTGTCAACCAACCCTCTTGAGCTTTGATTCTAGTTGTAGCAAGCAAGATCTCTAGTCCTAATACATTCTCTAATCTCATTGGACGAAATTAATCTCCAAATCCCAGCATTTAATGCCTAGATTAGGAGCATCTTAACCTCTAGCTGAAACTACCCAAAGAAGCAAAACCTCTAAAAGCAAGTCTCATCATTTTGGGCTAAATCTCAGAGGAGATATTTAGGGATTTTGCTGCTGCTGTTAGACTTGGTCTCTTCTAAATTTTGCTAATCAATCCCTTAAGCTTCACTATAAAAGGAACTACCATAAACTCATCAAGGGGACAAGATCTTATCAAAAAATTCCTCACCCATCATGCTATTTTCAGCTTATAAATCAGCCATTTAGTTCATAAATCAGCTTTTGATCCATAAATACCCATTTACACTTACCCATAAACATCCCATTCCATCTCCTCAGAAAATCCTAACACCTTAAAATAGTCATAAACAACCAATTTTTACACCATACCCCAAGATGGGTAAACACCACTCCATTTCTCTTCCATACTTCCACATATTCACTCATACTTTCCATAAAGTCACTCACACCACTTACTATACACATATATTCATCATTATGGGCATAATATGGCACATAAAGATTTTATTTAAACATTTGCTGCGCTAGATGGACACACTTTATCTCCCTTCATTCCATCATAATTTTTCTTCTTTTACTTGTAATTATGAAGCCTTTAATCCTTATTTATTGCTATTATAATGAAGGTCATAATGTCTTGGACACTATAGAAGTTTTCCCTCATGTTGACTTAATAATAATGAGGAAAATATATGATTTTTATCATGTAAACATATTTATTGACTAATCAGACGTTACCGTTAGAAGTCTGTCATATTCACTACTAGACCATTTTTTCTCTTGTGTACTTGTTATAATGGGTCCACTTTTATATTAATTAACTATAGAGGAAATGCATAATTTTTACAATGTAAATAAATTAATTAATTTTTCAAATATCTACTGCTGGACGTATCTCTTGTTTACCGCTGGACTATTACTTAAGCACTTATTGTGGTAGGCCATCCTTTGTGCTAACTTATTTTAGCAGGAGATATATATTTTTGGGGCCTTATTATAATCTTTGTTAGATACAATCTAGACTTTGAGCAAAAATGGATCTTTCACACTTCACCGATAGCCTTTGGGCCATATTCCAAGCCCAAAGTTGAGTCTCGGTCTTGACTTCCTAAATATCATACAAGCAATCCAAAAACACCCTTGACAACCCCAAATTTTTTATTCAATGATAAGAAACCAATATCTTATTAGTTACTACCCAACACATCTAAAAAAGCATTCGTTGTTGTGTGTTTTTTATTTGTGAAAAAATTAAATTAAATTGGAGACAATCATCCAAATTAGCTTTATATTTTTCAATAAAATCATTATTGGCAAGAAGGAAAAAAGAAGGCTTAATTCATATCAATCACAAGTCACAACTTCACTTCTTTTTTTCTTTTTCTTTTTTCTCTTGTAACTATCATATTTCTAATCTTTTAAAAATCCATTTAACATTTAAATAAATAAATAAATAAATAATCCTCTATTTAGCTTGCTCATGAGAAATATTCGTGAATCTTTTCCAAATTTAGAACAACTGATGGAAGATTGTAAATTACCAAATTACTTGGATTGAAATACTTTTTCAAACTGATCCAATCCACACATAAAATAAAAATAAAAAATAAAAACCAATATCCAAGTATTGAAAAAATAAAAAATAAAACCTATCACAATCCATCAACCTAACAAAATTCAATTAGAGGGGTCGAGTTCATTATCAGGCATGACCTACGCACCTCTTTTTAAGATGAAATGGCAGTTCAACTGCCGCTTTCGTGAAATGATGAAATCCTCTGTTGAATTGTTGATTTCAAATGTGGCACAGTCTCTTCACGTGCGCTGCAAGTAGCTCTTCAAGTGCCCATTTTAGCATTGTTCCTCTAAATTTAATTTTCTTTGAAATCTCAACAAAATGTTAAAAACCTAAAAGTTAATCAATATTCCGCCAAAACCATCGTGCATGGAAGATGTGTAAATAACATTGCCATTAACTTTAGTATTTATCAAGTTAGACTAATCAAAATTGAAACTTTTCGTATATTAATAGCTTCCCCTTCACTTACTAATAACAGAAAACAAATTAAAACAAACCTTCTGCCCAAGGACAATATGGAACAATCATTGAGCAAAAGAACAGAGGAACAAATCAGTTTCCAAGAAAAGTAACAAACCACAATTGAAAAGAAAGGAACTGACTTATTTAGAAAAACACAAAATACGCTTGCTAGACATATGACTCAGATAACATTGCTACATGCAGCTGTGTAGCTAGACATCAGCGTCCATATCAATGGAGAAAATTTAGGCTTTGTTCAATTATAGAACTGAAAGTGTCCATTGCAGACTTGGTTAGCAACAATCCAATCTCGATGCCATCTTTCTCATTTCCACACTCAGCAAGAGAAATGTTCATTGGACGGGTCACTACTTCGGCTTTCTTTGGTCTCCCCCACCCAAAATCACTCTCATAAAAGCCCAAACTTGGTGACCCACTAACAGTGCAAAGACGCCCAAGTTTTAACAGATTCATTAAATCAGAAATCCATCTGTCAGCACCTTTTAATGGTTCACTTTGTATCATAGAAATTGTTTTTTCTATAGCTCTTGCTGCTACAACCACACCATTTTCTGCCAATAGCTCACTCTTCTTGGCTGCTGAAACAGAGAGAGCTAAGCAGTTTCCAAAGTACGTCATGGGCACTGGAACCTCGAGGCGTTCTCGGCAGTCAGCTGGAAAGACAAAGTGGTAAATCTCATCAAAATCATTGGAACTAATTGCTCCAATTTGATCTTGAGTCTTGATCAAGCAAACCCATATGAAAGCACATGTTACCACAAATCTTGATAAATGTTGTGGGGTCGAACCATTTTCATTCTTGCTCTGAGCGAACAGCCACTTTTTTAGGCTTTGGATTTGTGCTCGACTTAGTACAAATGTTGCCTGGACATGGTCTAAAGGAAGAGCATTGTTGTTACCTAGAATAGAATCTTTCCATGTTGATCTCAATCCGAAATACTCATTCATCAAAATGGCCTCTACACCATTTATGTCTTTGATCACATCCCTATCATAGTATGGTAGGAACTTTTCAAGACGAGTCATGATCGATTCTCCTCCGGCACTTACAATTGACGCCCATGATTTCATGAAATTGAGAGAGGTCCATCCATCAACTACGTGCAGATTTGTAATTCCAATGCAAATGCCAGAGTTGGGAAAAATGGTAATTTTTAAGGCTAGCAGAGGGAACACAAATGTTTCATTGGAAATTTGAATTGGTGATAACTTTGGAACAAGATGATCTAATTCTATGATATCTCGCGGATGGTTCCCAATAAGGTGGTTGAAGTTGTTTGCGGACTCTACAATGGTTAATGGGATTGAGTCACCATTGTTGTATAGGATATAAGGTTTGGTGGGAGGTGGGGGGCACAAGAGATTTCCAACAAGTGGGTAAAAGTGTTGGAGAGTGAGGGAGAGAGAGTGTTTGAGAGTGGGGAGGATAGTTTGTGTGAAATGTTGTGTAGGGTTGGAGAACTCGTAGAAGTAAAGGCATTCCACGTGAATATCACCAACCCATGGTATGTCAAAGAATGTGAGTGGAAGAGAGGTTGTGGGAACTGAGCCAGGAGGCGGAGAAATCTGGCAATGTTCAAGAACCTTATGTGTGCAGGTTGAAGCCATGGCACTGTCTTTTTCCCTTACTAGTTCTTTGATGAAAGCCCTTCTTTTATAGTCCATTTTGAAGTATTCTTAAAGCAATTTATGAAAAAGATACATTCCTAACTCTTAAATACAGCGCTTCTCTTACGATGCGTACAATTGAAATTTGATGATTTCACCCCAACTCTAGTGAAATAATAGCTCCAATATGATCTATATCGCCAACAAGGTAATACTTTGCTAATTCCTTTTGTACGATGCATTTAAATTACAATCTAAGGTTTAATTCAAAGAAACTAATATATTTGGAACACGTTGGTCACTGCAGTTGGCAAATTAGGCCTAACCAATCCAATTTACAAGCAAAATTAAAAGATCACCGAACTCAATAAATATAGGACATTTTCCCCCGAAAATTGAAGTTGAATCCCCTCAAGAAGGGTAGCAGGTTTTTATGGGTGAAAATCATCGGAATCCCAGTTTTTCTTGATAGTTAGGTTTTCTATTAGATGTAAAGAAATTAATTGCCACAATTTACAGCCCAAAGTTAAAGCATTGGTATTAACTCACCAAATTCTCTCTATTTCAGGGTAAGAACTTACTTTTATATATATATATATATATATATATATATATATATAACTCATATCCGACCTCCTATTATGAATCTTATTTCATTTAAATATCATTTTTAAAAATTAAAAAAAAAATTGTTATTATTTCTCTCAATTTTCAATATATTCACTTTTCGTTATCACAGTTATCAAGATATAAAAATATAAAATACTGATTTTGAGAATAAACAATGCTAAAATAGGTAGTTAGATGTGTATTGTTTTTTTGGATTTTTTTTTAATTTTTATTTTATAATATTTGCTTCCCTATTTTCTCCTCTTATCGTATTTTAGAAAATCTGATACCAGTTTTCTTAGAAGAGCTTCTAAACACATAAAATCTAAAATTTAGATTCACATATACAAAGTAGCCACCTAAACATTTATAATCAAAATCTTTTTATTTTTGATGCTAGTGAATGAGCACATTTGGGGAATAGATTCCTAACAAAAGGAATGGGCATAACACACAAGAAAGTTTATATATATATATATATATATATGATATGTGTATCATCTCTTTCATTGTATCACACAACTATGAGGCCAACACACTATGAAGAGTAGGATGTACATATCAAGTACATAAGATAATTATTAATTAGTGCCATACATGGCAATCATTATTGGCTATTATAAATTTATAATGTGTATTACTATTTTTTTATGGTTAACTGCCTCTTTAGAATTTTATCTTTTTGATAGTTGGCCATAATAATAGTATCTACAAATTTCATTATTACTAGTTATTCAAAACAAAAAAAAATAAATAAAAAAATAAATTATTATTATGCAAAAGACATGCAACTCTCCCCTCACATAAAAGTGAGACAAACCCTACGTAATGGAAGACATATACCTGTTATATTATATCTTCACTTAGTCAACAGCTATAATAGCAATTTTAATGGGTTGGTATGAGTCAGTTTTATCGTAAAGCAACCACTTCAATCAAACCAATTAGGTGAAACCGCGCAATTAATACTGTAAGAACCTTAATTATGTGTGCAAGCCATGGCCACGTATCTTAAACACAACCCTTCTTTGATGAAATGAAAGCCCTTCTCTTAAAGTCCAATTTGGCAATGTTCAAGGACATATGTGTGCAAACCATGGCCACAAATTGTTTTTCCCTTACTCTTTCATGGAAAAGTGAGAGAATAGAAAATATTTAGTTTTCTCTCATGTGTGTTTGGTTGGAGGGATAAAAAAGTGGGAGCATGGAAAACTCTTTTGTTTGGTTGAAAAGAAAAGTGGGAGGGTAGAAAATGTAGATTATATAAATTGACTATTATACTCTTGTTACATAATAGGTAAGAAATAAATTTATTTGTACTCATTAAATAATATAAAATTTATCAACAATTATATTTTTCAATGAGAAGTATTACGTCCATAACAATTTTCGCAATACTTTCACAACAAAATTTATGTGGAAAATTGTTACTAGTTCTAATTTGAACTCACCACTTAAATTATTTTTTTACTCACCAATATTAACTAATAACAATTTGTTACTTAAAATTTATTGTGAAAATATTGTGGTAACATTTCTCAATTAGGATTTTTTATTCATTGTATTATTTCTTCTTTCTTAGCCTTCATTTCATCTATACGTTTTTTTTCTTTTTCTTTTTTTCTTCTTTTTCTCTTCCACACATGTTGTCCTTATCTCTATCCCCCTTCTTTTATTTTCTTTTTCTTCCTCATTCAAGAATGTTCCAGCACTAGCAAGCGCAACTCTTATTCTCTCTTCTTTTTTTTTTTTTTTTTTTTTTTTCCAACGCTCTCTCTATTTTTATTTTTATTTTTTCCAAAACAGGGCATTTATGTAAAAGTGCTGTGAGAGCACTTTTCTCTCTAGCATTTTCCTCCCGATTTGGGAGAATGAAAATTGTGGGCCCAGGAGAGAAAACTTTCTCCAGAGTTTTCCTTCATCCCCATTTTCCTTCTTTTGCCAAATAGTGGAAAACATTATTTTCCACCCTATTTTCCTCCCTCTGTTTTCCATCCTCCCTATTTTCACCCCAACCAAACACAGTGTTAAAGTCCAATTTGAAGAAATTTTTGAAAAAAAAATAAAAAATAAAAAAGTAATAAATAAAAGGAGACCTCTTGTCCTCCTATCTATCTATTATGTGTATGGAGATGTTGGGTTTCCTTATCTCATTAAATTGCTATTTATTATGTGTATGGAGATGTTGGGTTTCCTTATCTCATAAAATTGTGATGCAAAGCTATGGGATCCATGAGAGTTTCGAGAAATTTTCCTGCATTTTTGCATTTATTCTTTGTGAATGACCTGGTATTATTTGCCAAAGCAAACATGAAAAATTGCTGCAACGTGAATTAAAGAAGCCCTTGACTCATTTTGTGAACTCTCTGGCTAGAAAGTAAGTCTTAATAAGTCAAAAGTTTATTTTTCCCCGGACATCAACCATAAGTTTCGTAGCGAGATGTGTCAACATTACCTAAATAAATAAATAAAAACCAGGTTAGTGAGTAACCTCACGTGTTTGCTAAAAAACTCCCTCTAACCCACCCCTAGGATATGCATGCAAAAGCCTTCAGTATAATATAGATTAAAAAAAAAAAAAATCCCTAACATAAGGCGGTTAGGCACAACAGTGACGCCCAATGCTAATGATCCACGGAGATCGATCTGCTAATGATGCTGATTTTGGCATAATATCTCTCTCTCTCTCTCTCTCTCTGGAAACAAAAAAAGAAAAACAAAATAAAAACCTTCTACACTTTTCAACAAATCATTATTAGCAAGGAAAAAAAAATAGCTTAATTCAAATCAATCACAAATCACAATTTAGCTTGCGCATGAGAAACATTTATGAAACATTTCCATACTTGGAATAACTTTAGACTGTAAAGTATCAAATTACTTGGATTGAAATGAAGGCCGATATGATCTCAACGCTGATATGAATGCCGGCCAAGACTTTTCTATTCGATGTTCTGACATGCAGTTACTAATATCGTACGTTAACAATGTAATACTTTGCTAATTCCTTTTGTCTGAAGCATTAAATTACAATCTGCTGCTTAATTCAAAGCAACTAATATATTCGAAAGTTGCAACACGTTGGTCACCGCAGTGGCAAGCTAGGCCTAACCAACCCAATTTACAAGCAAAATTAAAAGATCACCAAACTCAATAAATACAACACATTTTCCCCAAAAATTGAAGTTCCCTAGTTTGCTAGGCCTGAACTCAGGTGACATGGAGCCCCATCTCAAGAATACCGCTTGCAGGTTTTTGTGTGAAAGTCATCGGAATCCCAATTTCGCTTGACAGTTAGGTTTTCTATTAGATGTAAACAAATTAATTGCTGCAATCTACATCCCAAAATTAGAGCATTTATTTCTCCAAAAAAAAAAAAAGGTTAGAGCATTGGTATCAACTCACCAAAAATTTTCTTCTTATTTTAGGATAAGAACCTACTTTTTTTATTTTAGCTAACCATTTTTATTTTTAACTCATATCCAATTTCTTATTCTAAATCTTATTTCATTTTTAAAAACCTTTTTTTTTTTAATTATTATTTCTCTCAATTTTAAATACATCAACTTTTCTTTATCACAATTACTGAGACTCAAAAACAATAAATTACTAAATGCAAATATAGGTAAGGATAGGTAATCTGATGTGAGCTTTTTTTTTAGGGTTTTTGTTTTTTAATATTTGTTTCCTTATTTTCTCCTCTTATCCTATTTTAGAGAATCCGATACCAGCACTCTTAGAAGAGCTTTCAAACACATAAAATCTAAAATATAGATTCATATGACTTAACCGCCTAAAAATTTATAATCAAGAGCTTTTTATTTTTGATGCTAGCGAATGGGCACATTTGGGGAATAGATCCCTAACAAAAGGGGTGGGTATAATTCACAAGAAGGTTTTTCATACATATGATATGTGTATCATCTCCCTCATTGTGTCACACAACTACGAGGTCAACACGCTATAAAATGTATGATGAACATATCAAATACATTAGATAATTATTAATTAGTGCCATACACGACATTTATTATGCTATTATCATGTGTGGCTAACTGCCTATTTACAATTTTATCTTTTTGATAGTTGTCCATAAAAATACTCCATCCGTCTCAATTTGTTTATCTTATTTGAAAAGTCAAAAATTCTAAGGGAATATTATTTATTGTTTTGTTTACCTTATAAAAATG
The DNA here is from genome assembly GCF_001633185.2 of Quercus lobata. Taxonomy (NCBI): domain Eukaryota; kingdom Viridiplantae; phylum Streptophyta; class Magnoliopsida; order Fagales; family Fagaceae; genus Quercus; species Quercus lobata. Next base: position 36,912,146 of record NC_044911.1, read on the forward strand.
TATAAGTTTACAAAACTACCCTTAAATAAATTTATTAGTTTTTTTTTTTTTTTTTGAGTTATTCTTAATGAGGCAACTAAAAAGGTGCCAAATTAGATTTATTTTTTAAATATTTGTTAGTTTTCTTTTCAAATAGTTTTGAAAATAAAGTAGGGATATAATAGGAACATTAGTAAATTAATAACTTTTATTTCTAGAAACAAGACAATATTTTGGGACATCCCAAAATGGAATAGAGGACAAATAAATTGGGACAGAGGGAGTAGTACTACAAATTTCATTATCAAGCTTGGCAACTTTGGGAAAATCCTAATACACTTTGGGCAGAAGTTCTAAAAGCTATTTATTCTCCCAATTCATCTTACCTATCTTGCGAATCTCCTAGAAATATTTCCCATATTTGGAAGCTATTCAACATGGAAAACAATATTTAATCCAAGGTATGAGATGAGTTATAGGTAATGGTAATAACATCCAAGTTTGGGAGGATAAATGGCTTCCTAATGGCACATTAAGAGCTCAAGTGGAGGGACCGTTACCAATTACTGAATTTTCTCAAAACATAGACTTCTTATATCATCACGGCAAGTGGCATTTATAAGATCAATTAATGTGGCCTACTACTGTGGGTAAGTGCATTGTCAAAGAAGCAACTACGCTCTGTTTGTTTCGGCATTAATATTTTCTGAAAAATAATTCATTTTTCAGAGAGCAATTTTTGGAAAACTATCTCATTTTCCAATGTTTGGTAACAATCTTAAAAATGGGCTTGAGAATGTTTTCTGGTGTTTGGTATCCACAGTTTTTATAATATTTCTTGTATAATTTAAAACATGTATAATATGTGTATTGTGTAAACCCACTTAATGCAATCAATATAAATAAATGATAAATAAAAAAAAGAATGAATTTGGTTTTCAAACTAAAATTTTGATAACGGATATAATCAAATATGTATATATATATATATATATATATATAAATCATACTTCTCATAATTCAAAATAACCATTATAACCTTAAGTTCCATTTTAAATAGTTCAAAATGCCACATAGGTCAAATAGTTTTACTGAAAAACTAATCCAGTACAAATAGTTTCATAAATATACCAAAAATTGTTATAGAACCTGATGAACCAAAAAATTATGGTTGTCATCACATGAAGATCGTCATTCACCCAGAGAAGATGTTACACATTTATGGCGAAATGTAACAGACAGAGCAATGGTCATAGAATGAGCTATGATCTCCAGACAAAGATTCTGTAATGCACTAGTCGTTGAGCATAAATGCAACACATCATTGCACATTAATGAGCACATAACTATAAAAGAGAAGACAGCAGAAGTTAAAGGTACACACAAATACTCTACAAAATTACTCTCAACTCATTTTCTCTCTAGAATCTTTCTCCATTACTGACTTAAGCATCAGAGGTGGTTTGGCTGATGTCACACTAATGTGTTACTCTTCCCCTCAATTCAGTTTGCAGGATTCTCGCCTACGGAGACGACCCCATTCATAGCATCGTCCATCTGCTACGACGAGGAGTTCAACTATTGATTTTTTGCATCATCAATTTGGCGTCGTCTGTGGGGACGTTAATCATTCAAGCCATCTTTCCTAATGACAAAAGAGTTCCTCAAAGTATGAGATGGAAGTAGAAACTGAACCTCAGCTAGATGTTGTGCAACAACAACAAATTCAAGCCCTCTTGGCTAATGTGGAAAAGATAACTCGCCAGAATGAAGAGCTACGAAAGACGATGGAGTCTTAAAACGCAGAATATTGGCGAACAAATGAAAACCAAAATGAAGAAGAATCAAATTCTCAAGCCAAAAGGCAAGACAGAACTTCAAGAGAAAATTCCACTAGAATGGAGAATGAGCTCCGCAACATAAGGAAGGAGGTGGATGAACTAAAAAGTGCTATGGGACAAAGGTGAAAAGAATCTGGATGGGATGATTCGAAGGATGGACTCAACCTTCACCACTGAAGTACTGAACCGCCCCCTCCCACCAAAATTCTGTCTCCCACAGTTGGAGTCATATAACGATTCTAAAGATCCCTTAGATCACATTGAATCATTCAAGACGCTAATGTTATTACAGATGACCCCAGATGAAGTGGTGTGTAGGGCATTCCCAACAACACTGAAGGGAGCAACCAAAGTATGGTTCAGCAAGATACCCCCAGGAACCATTGCAGGCTTTGAACAACTTAGCAAGGGTTTTGTTCACCATTTTATTCAGGGGGCAAAGGCACAAAAAGCCAACTGGCCATCTTCTCAACATTCAGCAAGCCAAAAAAGAATCACTAAGGCAGTACGTCACTCGATTCAATAAGGAGTTGCTGCAAGTAGACGAAGCTGAAGATCAAGTCATCCTAACAACTTTCCAAGCAAGATTGCTACTAGGAGATTTCTTCTTCTCAATCACTAAAAGTCCACCAAAAATAGTAACAGAGTTACTCCATAAAACCACATGAATGCATAGGATGCAATGCTTGCAAAGGAGATGAAAGGGAAAAGGAAGAGAGACGAAGGAACAACAACAATTCGAATAAGAAGAAGGAGGCACAAAGTGGCGGACAGACCATAGGGAAAAAGAAGGAGCTTCCAAATAGGAAACTCAAGTTCACCAACTTCACTCCTCTAATAATGCCAATTAAGTAGGTCCTTATGCAGATAAGAAATGATCCTTCCCTGCAATGGCTGAAGCCAATTAGCACTCCAGTAGAAAGAAAGGACAAGAGCAAGTACTGCAGATTCCACAAAGACCACGGGCATTGTACTGATGAGTGTAGGCACTTGAAAGACTAGGTGGAAATTTTAATCCAACAAGGGAAGTTGTAGAAATACATCAAAAAGATGGAGCCATACAGATACCAACGGAAGGACAACCAGGAAAGAACTCTAGAGGAAAGAGATAGCAAACCCCCTGTAGGAAAAATAAAGACGATCTCAAAGGATTGAGGGTAGGCGGAACGTTGAAGTCCCAAAAAAAGCATAGGGAAGAGAAATAAACAGCGTCCATTCATGGGTCTTTCCAATGAAGATGCTAAAGAATGATGAGCTTGATATTGTCTTCTCTAAGAGAGACAGTCATAGCATCAGGCAACCCCATGACGATCCCCTGGTAGTCATGCTCAGAGTGAAAGAATTCAACATCCACTTAATGCTCATTGACAACGGAAACTCAGTAGATATCGTCTATCTACCTGCATTTCAATAGATGACATTGGATAAGAAAAGGATCAGGCCTTTCACCTCGTCTTTGGTAAGCTTCATAGGGGATAGAATCGTCCCTAGAGGCATCGTCACTCTAACTGTGATTGTGGGAACTTACCCAGCCCAAGTCACCAAGGAAATTGATTTCCTCATAGTGTATTGCCCTTCAATGTACAACATCATCTTGGGAAGACCTGCACTCAATAGACAAAAAGCAGTGACGTCAACATATCACTTGAAGGTGAAGTTTCCAATAACCCATGGAGTAGGAGAAATCAAAGGAGACCAAGTTCTGGCAAAAGAGTGCTATCAAGTTGCCCTAGCATCGGGAGAGAATCACACATGGGTGATCAATGAATTAGAACCCATTCCCGAACCGTCAGAAACACCACAAGAAGTTGAGATCATCCTAGGAGATTCGACAAAGGTATTGAAGATCAGAATACCACTCCCAGCCTCGGAGAAAGAGAAAATGATCTCCTTCTTAAGGGCAAACCAAGACGTCTTCACTTGGAAACACGAGAATATGCCCGGGATTGATAGGAAGATCATACAGCATCATCTCAACGACAACCTAGAATGCAAACCTATACAACAGAAACGGAGAATATTTGCACCAGAACGCAAAAAAGCTGTAACTAAAGAAGTAGAAAAGCTACTAGAAGTTGATTTCATCAGGGAAGTCTTCTATCTAGATTGGCTAGCAAACGTGGTCATGGTAAAAAAAAGCAACGGTAAGTGGAGAATGTGCGTCAATTTCACAGACCTGAATAAGGCTTGCCCAAAAGACAGCTTCCCCTTGCCAAGGATTGACCATGGTAGACTGAAGTGCTGGACACAAGCTATTGAGTTTCATGGATGCATTCTCTGGTTACAACCAGATTCTTATGGATGAAGACAATCAAGAGAATACCTCTTTCATCACTAGCCAAAGGTTATACTGCTATAAGGTTATACCCTTTAGACTAAAGAAAGCAGGAGCCACCTACCAAAGATTGGTGAAACGTATGTTCTCTCATCATTAAAAGGAATGTGGAGGTATACGTGGATGATATGCTAGTGAAAAGCAAGGACAAAGCCAACCACTTGGATGATCTCAAGGAAACTTTCAACATACTACGTAAGTACAATATGAAATTAAACCTTGCAAAGTGTGTTTTTGCTATTACTTCAGGAAAATTCTTGGGATTTATGGTGTCCCAACGGGGAATAGAGGCAAATCCAGAAAAAGTAAAAGCAATAATTGAGGTCAAATCACCAAAAACAGTGAAGGAGGTACAGAGCTTGACAGGGAAAGTTGCAGCCCTAAACAGATTCGTCTCTAGGGCAACAAACAAATGCATGCCATTCTTCAAGGTATTGAAAAAAGCCTTTCAATGGAATGACAAATGCGAGGAAGCCCTTGCCAAGTTAAAGAAGTACTTGACGAAACCACCTCTATTAAGCCCCTCAGTGATGGGAGAGAAGCTATTCCTCTACTTAGCAGTATCCAATACTGCAGTAAGTTCGACACTGATCAGAGAAAAAGGGAACGTTCAGAAGTCAGTTTTACTAGTCAGGCATTCTAAGGAGTAGAAGCAAGTTAACCAAGGATGGAGAAGATAGCTTTCGCATTATTGGTTGCCTTTAGAAAGCCCCGTCCTTATTTCCAAGCACACCCCATCGTCGTCATGATAGACCAACCTATAAGAAAGACAATGAACAAGATAGATGCAATAAGACGACTCATTCAATGGGCAATTGATTAGGCCAGTTTGACATCGAATATCGGCCTTGAGCAGCAATAAAAGCCCAAGTACTGGCGAACTTCATTGCAGAATTCACTTACCCCTGTGAGGAAGAAGAACCCCCCATGGAAATATGTATGGTCCAAACAAATGGGTTAGCCACAAAGAAAGTGGGAGGAGTAGGAGTAGTTCTTAGACCTCCAAAAGGAGAAACACTGAAGTATGCAGTCAAGTTACAGTTTGCAGCAACAAATAACAAGGCAGAGTATGAAGTATTGCTAACAGGGCTGAGTCTAGCAAAGGCTCTAAGAGTAAGGAACCTTATCGTCCAAGCTGATTCTTAGCTAATAATTGAACAAGTGAAGAGAGATTATGAAGCTAAAGAAGAAAGGATGCAGAAGTACTTAAAAATTGTCCAACAACTCTCACAGCACTTTGACAGTCTGGACTTTGTGCAAATCCCTCGAGCCAAAAATTTAGAAGCTGACTTTCTAACAAGATTAGCCTCGTCAGACAATTAAAATGTGTAAAATGTACTCCCCCCTAGATTAAGGGTTTTACATGGAATCACCACTTATGTAATTTAAAAGGAAAAATAAGAAAACCTTCAATAAAAAATACTTCTGTTGTATTAATATATATGACAATTTACATCAAATTTTGTAACAAAAAATTACAATGCTTTTTTGTCCTAGATACAATCTTAGAAAAGTGAATTACATTGCTTTATTTCCTAGTTACATTCTAAAAAATGTAAAATTACATATACAAGAACATAGTCTAGAACCCTTGATCTTGGTTTGGAGGCTAATTTATGAGATGGGAAGGGATTAAGCACCCATCTCGCTTGGTAAAACCGGCCTCCTAGGTTAAGGTGGCCAATATCATGTCATGTCAAACATATACAAACAATATGTCATATAAACATGTTAATTTGCAGGAATTATAAACAAATATGTGTTAAGGGAATTAGACATAAAAAGAAACAAAAAGTGAAACTTGTTAGATAACAATTTTAATGTAAAGAAAGCATTAAGGTAATGGCATGTTCATCCAAGAAATCAATGTAAACAAAGAATTCCTAGCCTAGACATGTTCATCTAAGCATGTGAAGAAAAAATAAAGTTGTCATGTTATTTGTCATCAACATAATTGCAAAGAGAAACAAATAAAAATAAAACATTTGAGCATATTTGATCATCCAAGCAATTATGAAAAGAAGTAAAGGAAAATCCCTAGACATGTTTATCTAGAGAAAATCAAAATACTTTGACATGTTTGTTCAAGCATTTAAAAAAGTAAAACAACTACCTAGACATTTTCATCTAAGTATTGAAGAGAAAGTTGTGTTTTAGCCTAGAAGTACTCATCTAAGCATTCAAGAGAAAATTGTGTATTAGCCTAGAAGTGTTCATCTAATCATGTAAAATGAATATCATTGAGACATATAGGCATGTTCATCCAAGCATATCATGAAAGAAACAAATAACAACTTGTTAAACATTTATTCAAACATGTGTAGAAAGTTAAGAACATAATTAACTACTTACCAGCATAGAGCATAAATTAAAAAGGGGACGTGATCACTTAAGGGGCTAGGGAGAAAGTAAGGAAGTACTAAACTACAACCAAAATAGGAACAATGGTTGCACAACAACTTTTCTTTTCTGCTTTCTCACTAGCTCTCTAGAGAGAATTTGGGATCCAGAAAATGAAAGAGGTCTTCTCTATTTATAAGGGAAGGGATGGCTTAGCTTTAAAACTAAGTTATTAGCTTTCTTCTGAAGCTAAGGGAGGAGATAACCTATTTAAATGAGCTAGAACGGATTTGGTGTTGATCCCCATTTGAATTTTGAAAGGAAGTTGAAGATGATGCTGCACCTGCTTCGTATTTTGGCTCTAAATTTCCGCTCAAAATTCCAATTGATTCCAGATGAGTGTATTTTTGAAAGGAAATTCAATTATCTACAACTTTTCAAAAATAGAGAAAGCCAAATTTCAACCTTTTTCCAGGCCAAAAATGCATTTCAAATTGCTGCTGAAAATAGTTACGTTTTTTTGAGCATTTTTGAAAATTTTCATAGGATATATCTGTTTCTTATCCAATTTACTTTTCAAAAAAAAAATTACTTTTCTTCTGAAGCTAAAGGAAGGGATAAGCCTATTTAGATAAGCTTGAACAAATTTGATGTTGATCATTATTGACACCTCATTTTGCAACCCTTGTTTAACCTCACCTAGAGGGTAAAAGGGTAATTTTGCCCTGAAAATATGCATCTTAATTCTGGTCATTAGAATCTCATTTCACCAAAATGATCTTGATGTTGTAACGATCAAATTGACTAGTCATAAGCCCTAATCGGACCACCAGATTGAAAGTTATTATCAAATCAAGTTTTAATGGCTGAGATGCACTATCACAAATTGAGTCTGACTATATGTGATTATGAACAATTGATTTCAATTGGTTATAAGTATAATCAATTTGAGATCGATGATGTGTCATAATTTGATTAATTAAGATTACATTTTATGATAGGGTTCCTCACACTTAATTAACTAAATAGTTAAAAATTAATCATTCAATGAGTAATTTGTGCAATTATCTTTTAATTAGGATAAATTTGGAACTAATTAGGTCTGAAATGGGAGTGATTGGAACCTATTAGTGTTAATTGGAAACTAATTTGGGACCTATTAATGCTAATTGTGCTGAAATTGTTTTCTAATAAATAACCTCTGCTCACCATTTCATTAATATCTCTTAGAATATTTTGAATCTGTGAATGAGATTAATTTTCCTAGAAACTAGACATCTAGAGCTTCAATATAAGTATAAGAATGAGACAATTTCGATCAGAATTGAGTAAGATATGATTTTTTGAAGTTGGCCCTATAGGTTGTTATAGTAGCTACGGGAAAACCGAACTTTGCTTGCTCCTCACTCTCACCAATCTCCATATTTAACGCACCATATTTAAGTTCTAGGAAGTTGAGTAATCTTATTATATCTTGGTCTTCTTGAGACTCAAGGTATTGAGTGAGACTCATTCTTCCTTTCCTAACTCTTCTTTTCCTCTACCCTTAGGACCTCCTTCAAGAGTCTCCTCCTCCACCATATAGATCTTGCATAAAAGTATAATTTTTTTCCCTAATTGTTTTTTGTATTGCCATAATGAGAGTTTAAGATTAAAACATGATCATAATCATTTAAATTCTTTTGAATATGTTTGAATGTTCTTAATTGTTCTTATATGTTCTTCACATATGCTTGGTTATTCATCACATGTTCATGCATAACACTAATTTCGATCTTAAATCCACATCAAAAACATGAAAAATATGTTTTTTTAATAATTCTTTTAAATTATTGAATCTAAATATCACCATCCATATATATTCACTAGAATTTATCTTTCAATTCAAATGAAATACTTAATAAATTGAATTAGGGTTTATCACATGCATATACTTTAAATTTAACATGCAAATTGATTGATAACATATTGGATGATATGATACGAATGTTGGCCACCATAGTCTAGAAGACCGGCTTCACTGGGCAAGGTGGGTGCCTAACACCTTCTCACCTTGTAACATAGCCTTCGAACTTAGATCAAGGGTTGATAGACCAATGTTTATCCTTGTAATTTTCAATTTTTAGATTATAACTAGGAAACAAAGTTATGTACTTTATTTTAGATTGTATCTAGGACCAAAGCCATGTAATTTTCCTATGATCAATGTAAATTCAATTGAAAATTAATAAAATGAGAAATTTTTCAATTTTGGTTTTCTTATTTATCCCAATAATTAAATAAGTGGCAACTCCATTGTAAAACCCTTAATCTAAAGGGGAAAATATAACTAGTCGAACCTCCATTTTGAGAGGTAATAACACAACTCCACCTATTCACATGGGTTTGACTCAACATCCTATAAAATGAGCCGGGGGCGCGATCTCTCACAGTAGCGACTTTATTAGGAAACCCTTAATTTAAAGGGAAAAATATAACTAGTCGAACATCCATTTTGAGAGATAATAACACGACTCCACCCATTCACGTGGGTTTGGCCCAACATCTTATAAAATGGGCGGGGGGCGCAGTCTCTCACAGTGGCGACTCTACTGGGGAAATTGAGGGATAAGTTTCAATTAGGTTATGGTGGTCAACCATGTCATTGTTTGTTTATTATTTTTTGTATATAATATGTCTAATATGTTATTATATTGCATGTCATGTATCATTTGCTTGAATGAAATTTATTTTATTTGTGTGCTAGCCCGAAAGCCCGGTAGTATTAGCTGTGGATTGTGGTCTTCTTGAGACTCACATACCCAACGGTGAACCTACCACCCACTGCGACAAGGATTATCATGGTTATGCCATGGTGGTTCATAAGGAAAAACTATACCGTTCGGACCAACACGACACTCCTAGTGTCATAAGTTGGGAGGTACGACGTCTTAACTTGTGGGTACTTTTAACCTACCTTCTACCCATGTTGTAATGACCCATAGAACCTACCTTTAGGTCGGTCCATGTAAATTGCATTACATCATGCATGTGTGTGGCTATTGTTTGAACCATGATGAATCTAGTCCAATGCTTAAGCCCATCATAATTGTTTGAACCTTGCATGTTATGAATGAACTCAAGCCTAAAAGCCTATGATTGAACTCTACTTGGCATGGAAGGCCAAAATTGTTTCTTGAATGAGTCTAAGCCTAACACTTGAGTCCATCGAAGGTGAATAGACATAGTCAACATCAAAGGCCAAAAGCTCACAAGATGCATTCCTTCCAAGTGTAAGCCCAAGCCATTTCAAGCAAATACCAAAAGATCATAATCAAGGTTCAAGCCTTCCAAGTGCAAACCCAAGCCATTTCATCATAATCAAGGTTCAAAAATACCTAGTCTCAAGCATCCTTAATGGACCAAGAAGAAGTAAGTGACCCAACTTTGCCTTACTCTACATTTGGTTTGCAACATCATGGTCAAGCTTAAAGTTTTTTTGTTTATTCCATGTTTCTATGTTTCTTTGAATTCTAAAAATCCATGTAGCATTTGATGTACTTTGTTCATGTATATATTTAAAAAAAAATCCAAAAAAAAAAAAATCAAGATTCCCAAATCTTCCAAAAAGAAAATTTCAAATGACAAAGTGTTTGGACTAAGGGCATTTGGCCTTTAAGTCAAAAAAAAAAAAAAAAAAAAAATCTTTGAACTAGGACCATTGAACTTCCCAGTGACTTTTTCAAAAAGACCCAATTATTTTCTTTCAAGATTAAAAAAAAAAAAAAAAAAATTCTCCTTTCAAAATGGTACAAGAGGATTCATTGGACAAAACATTTTCTAAATCTTGATGTTTAAAGGCTTGAGCAATCAACTTGTATCAAGGAATGATTAATTTCATTGGATCCATGTAAAGACTTTTTCTACTTGACTTAGAATATAGGAAGAAATGGTCTTAAAAAGCAATCAAAAAGAATCCATCCATCAGAAAATCCCAAGAATCCATGCCTTTAATCCAATTTTCAAAAGTATTTTGTTTCACATCATTAGAGCATTCATACTTTTTTTAAAGATGAATTTATTAAAAGAACTTGAATCACTATGCCTACAAGCAAGCATTACTAGGGATAGGAGGTCATCTTTGGTTAAACGAAATTATTTCCTATTACCTTGAATGTTCATCATCCATTGCTAGCCCATTTGAGCCTTCAAACATTTAGCCTTTTTTGTTATGAACCCACTAAAATCTAAACCTAGGGTGGGAAAATTCAAAGTATGCATGCTTAAATCTCATGTTGAGGAGGAGTCAACCTTGTAGCTTTGAAGCTAATTGATAAAGCTCTCCTAGAAGACATGAAAGACAAGTCATAATTCATTAAGCTAAAGATAAGAGATCATCAAAGAAAAATGAGCTTTCACTCAATCAAGGAAAGAGAAATGAAATTCCATCAATATGAGAAAAAACAAAATGTGCATCGAGTTTGAAGAACCTAAAACTCATCATTCCAAGAGGAATACAAGGTTCATCCAAAAGAGAGTTCATCGAAAAAGGAAAAGATTCATCAAGTATAGAAATGTGCAAGCACATCGAGGCAAGAAAGAAATCTAGAGAGTGCATCAAAATGACCAAAAATCATTAATATGAGAAAAACAAGGAGGGAAAAATGTCCCCAAAATTTCATTCAATCAAAAAAAAAAAAAAAAAAAAGCCCGCTAGGTTGAAAACCCAAAAGGGCGGTCTAGGCAAAAGTTAGGGCATAAGAAAAGAAGAAGAAAAGAAAAAAAAAATTGAAAAATCCTACCAAGTTGGAAACTTGAAGATGCAACCTAAAAAGAGAATAATTTTATAAGATAAAAGTCTAGAGGTATGATTCAAGAGGAATGAGCATAAAAATGATTGTTGATATAAGTGACCAATGAAGATCAGTGAGAAGATGACAAAGAAGAAATGGGAAAACTCCTCCAATACTTGATTTTTGAGTAATGCATACTTGGGGGAAACATCATAGGGAATTTTGAGCCTTTTATATATTTCATTTCATAACCCAAACCCGGCCTACATTACAACCCATGAATAAGACCTCCTTGAAGTCTTGCTAATTGTAGGCGCATCTTAAACTCTAATAATATTCTCTTGAATTAAAAAGAAAAAATACTTAAAATTGTCAAACCCCACTTGATGACATGTCCGAGAAAAAATTTCTCAAATTCTCAAATCCTCAAAATGACTCAAAAGAACTTCCAAACTTGGGACACTCTCCTTGTTTGCACCTAACAATGTGATTCATAAATATTATCACATTTCATTTCTTGATTGCCTTTGGAGACTTAATTTGACGATGTTCAAAAGGAAAAAGCAAATTTGATTACATGAGTTTAATGATATTGATCTTTCCTAATCAAAGAGATTTGTTTGACTCTTAAACACTTTGATTTGCCAAAATGGTTGTTCAAAAGATCACCTCTTGTTCATAATTTAAAAAAAAAAAAAAAAAGAAATCTCATTTCAAAAAAATAAATAAATTATTCTTTTCCAAAATCCAGTTCTCTTGAATTACGTCTTGACCTAATCCTCTATGAAAGAGGTACGTAGGCAGCCTCTCAAAGGCCCGGTTTCAATCACCCAAACAACTTTAGGGCTAGAAGTCAAAACAATGTGACAAAATTGTTTGGATGCATGTTAGGCTAAATCCATTTGTTTTGCATCAAGCATGCTTAAACTTGGGGCATTGGCCTATTTATATTGTATGCGAATACATCCTTCTCGCATGAAAGCAAGTTTTCATTCAAGGCATCAATCCATTTTTTGCAAGCATGTCTATACTAATGGCAATGGCCAAAAATGTTTTCATGATAACTGGTTTTTAACAAACTAGAGAAAGAAAGCCATTTTGCAGGAACCAATGATGATGAACCATGATCTTCTTTCATGTTCCCCAGTGGTCGCAACATCAAATGAACTTAGCTTCAATCTAAGCATGGAATATGCCACAAACTAGGGGCACTAGCTAAGTACTTCCAATTCATTTCAATGAATAAATTCATTACTAAATTGAAATTATCTTTTTGCAGGAATTAAGCAAGGACTTAGCAATCCGCATCAACTTCCAGCCAAAGTTATTCTCATTCAAAGGATAGGTTTTTCAACCAAAAAAAAAAAAGACAAAAGACAAAATTTTCAAAAAAAAAAAAAATCAAAAAAAAAAAAAATCAATTCTTTCTAAATCTTTCAAAAAAAAAAAAAAAAAAAAAAGAAGAAGAAAAAAAAGGAAATTTTCAAAAAGGGCCTTGGGACTAGGGGCATTGGGCTCGTACTTCTTAGGTTGCTTTCAAAAAGAAAAAAAAAATCATCAATCAAAATTTTCAATTCCTTGAAAAAATTCAAGATTTCCAAATTTTTCAAAAAAAAAAAAAAAAAAAATTCATCAATCAAAATTTTCAATTCCTTCAAAAAATTCAGGTTTTCCAAATTTTTCAAAAAAAAAAAAAAAATTCAAAAGTCCCAAAAAAAAATCTTCATTAAATTCTTCTTCAGGAACAGAAAGCTAGGATCCTCTTTCATATTTTCCAGTGGTGCAACATCAAGTCAACTGTCCACCCTTAGCATTCATTGAAGTATGGAATATGTCCCAAACTAGGGGCATTCGCTAGGTATGCCAACTTCTTTTCAATGAATAACTCTGTTACTAATTGAAAATATTTATTTTGCAGGTACTAGGGTAAAAGACCCACACACATCGACATAAGCCAAACCCCAAGAAACCCTTGGTCCTCTGAAAATATGAGCTAAGATCCCAAACCTTTAGTCCTCTAAAAACATGAGCCAAAGCCCAGAAATCCTAGGTCCTCTGAAAACATGATCCAAAGTCCAAAAATCCTAGGTCTTCTGAAAACATGAGCCAGGATCCAGAATCTTTGGTCCTCTGAAAACATGAACCAAATCCCAAAAAACCCTTGGTCTTCTGAAAACATGAGCCAAGATCCAGAACCTTCGGTCCTCTGAAAACATGAGCCAAGATCCAGAAACCTTTGGTCCTCTAAAAACATGAGCCAAAACCCAAAAATCTTAGGTCCTCTAAAAACATGAGCCAAGATCCAGAACTTTTGGTCCTCAGAAACACATGACTAGAATCTCTATATTTTCTTGACCTTAGGTAAGCATGTCTTGTACACATTCAAAAAAAAAAAAAAAAATGCATGCATTAACTACGTTTGCAACCTGCATTTAACCTCACATGAAGAGTAAAAGGGTCATTTTTCCTTGGAAATATGCATCTTGATTCTGGTCACTATATCCTTAATCTCATTTCACCAAAATGATCTTGACGCTGTAATGATCAAATCGACTAGTTATAAGCCCTAATCGGACCATCAGATTGAAAGTTATCATCAAATCAAGTTTAAATGGTCGAGATGCACTATCACAAATTGAGTCTGACTATATGCTATTATGAACAATTGATTCCAATTGGTTAGAATTATAACCAATTTAAGATTAATGATGTGTCATAATTTGATGGGTTATGACCAAATTTTATAGTAAGGTTGCATATACCTAATTAATTAAATAGTTAAACATTAATCATTCAATGAGTAATTTGTGGACTTATCTTTTAATTAGAATAAATTTGGAACTAATTAGGTCTGAAATGGGAGCGATTGGAGCCTATTAGTGTTAATTGTGAACTAATTTGGGACCTATTAATGCTAATTGTGCTGAAATTGTTTTTTAACAAATGACCTCTGCTCACCATTTCATTGATATCTCTCAAAATATTTTGAATCTGTGAATGAGATTAATTTTTCCAGAAACTAGACATCCGGGGCTTCAATTTGAGCATAAGAATGAGACAATTCCAATCATAATTGAGTAAGATATGATTTTTTGAAGTTAGCTCTATAGGTTGTTACAGTAATTACAGGAAAAACGAATTTTGCTTGCTCCTCACTCTCACCAATCTCCACATTTAATGCACCAGATTTTCCTAAAGGTTAAAATGCGGTCTAGGTTCATGATTCTTTGTCAACCCTCATTAAATGGCATCTCATTCATATTTCCTTCATCACTACTATATAAACCCCTTGTCTCCTTCATTCTAAGACCAAAAAAAAAAAACCCTTCTTTTCTCCTCTTTTGAGTTCTAAGAAATTGAGTAGTCATGTCATATCTTGGTCTTTTTGAGATTCAAGGTATTGAATAAAACTCACTTTTCCTCTCCTAACTCTTCTTTTCCTCCACCCTTAGGACCTTCCTCAAGAGTCTCCTCCTCCACCATATGGATCTTGCATGAAGGTATAATTTATTTCCCTAATTGTCTTTTATGTTGCCATGATGAGAGTTTAAGATTAAAGTATGATAATAATCATTTAAATTCCTTTGAATATGTTTGAATGTTCTTAATTGTTCTTATATGTTCTCCACATGTTCATGCATAACACTAGTTTCGATCTTAAATTTGCATAAAAAATATGAGAAATATTTTTGTTTAATAATTCTTTTAAATTCTTGAATCTAGGATATCACCATTTACACACATTCACTAGAATTTATCTTTAAATCCAAATAAAATACTTAATAAATTGAATTAGGGTTTATCACATGCACATACTTTAAATTCAACATGCAAATTGATTGATAACATATTAGATGATGTGATATGAATGTTAGCCACCATAGTCTAGAAGACCGGTTTCACTAGGCAAGGTGGGTGTCTAACACCTTCCCACCTTTTAACATAACCTCCAAACTTAGATCAAGGGTTGATAGATCAGTGTTTATCCTTGTAATTTTCAATTTTTAGATTATAACTACGAAACAAAGCTATGTACTTTGTCTTAGATCGTATCTAGGGCCAAAGTCATGTAATTTTCCTATGATCAATATAAATTCAATTGAAAATTAATAAAATGTGGAATTTTTCAATTTTGGTTTTCTTATTTATTCCAATAATTAAATAAATGGCAACTCTATTGTAAAACCCTTAATCTAAAGGGGAAAATATAACTAGTTGAACCTCCATTTTGAGAGGTGATAACACGACTCCACCTATTCACATGGGTTTGGCCCAACATTCTATAAAATGGGCCGGGGGCACAGTCTCTCACAATCCCCATTTGAAATTTTGAAAGAAAATTGAAGATGGTGCTGAATTTGTGTTATCTTCTGCACCTATTTCATATTTTGGCCATAACTTTTTGTTCAAAATTCCAATTGATTCGGGATTACTATTTTTGAAAAGGAACTTCAATTATCTACAACTTTTATAGAAATAGAAAAAATCAAATTTCAACTTTTTCCAAGCCAAAAATGCGATTCAAGTTGTTGTTGAAGATAATGACATTCTTGAGCATTTTTTGAATTTTTCCTATCTCCAAAATTTTTCAAAAAAGCAGATAAGATGCCCTAAAGGAAATTTTTTTTCTTTAAAAAAAAAAAAATCCAATCAAAAATCACACTTAATTAATTTTAAACTAATTCTTGTGAGAATCAATCAAAATTAAGTGTTTAAGATAGGACGTGATCGGTCCCCATCGTGTAGGTGAGCCATAATCATTGAAAATTGTTTGTATGATAACTTTTGATCAGGTGGTCCAATCAAAACCCAGGAAATACCATTATGATCATTAGAGCATCAAGATTTGTTTTGCATCATAAATTTGAAGATCTACCGGTTGGTTAAATACAAGTTGTAAAATGGGGTGTCTACACAATGCGACCTCCGAACTATGTGTAGAGATAAGGGGGCTACCGAGCACTGAAGGAGAGCAAGTTATGAAGATAAAAGAGCAAGACAAGTGGATGATTCCCATCGTCTATTACTTGAAAGAGGGATGGCTCCCAAAGATAAGAAGGAGGCAAGGAAGATACAGATCAAGGTAGCTCGCTTCGTCATTATTGACGACGTGCTGTACAGATGAGGGTATTTACTCCCATATCTAAGATGCACCAGTTCAGAAGAAGCAAATTATGTGCTTCGTGAGATATATGAGGGAACTTGTGGAAACCATGCTGGGGCAAGATCCTTAGCAGGAAAGGCGCTCAGAGCAGGATATTACTGGCCAACCCTGCAGAAAGACGCATACAACATCGTTAGAGCATACGACAAGTGTCAACGCTTCATAAATATCCAGACGAGACCAAGAGAGACGATGACACCCATTTCCTCACCATGGCCCTTTGCTCAATGGGGAATTGATATTATGGGTCCATTCCCTTTAGGGAAGAAGCAACTTAGATTTCTAATAGTCGCAATTGATTACTTCACAAAATGGGTAAAAGCAAAGCCAGTGACGACGATAACAAAGGCCAAAGTCACCAGTTTTGTGTGGAAAAATATCATTTGTAGGTTTAGAGTCCCACATGTCATAATATTAGACAATGGAAAACAATTTGACAACCCCAAGTTTCGAAAATTTTGCCAAGACTTAGGAGTCAAGAATTACTATTCTTCTCCAACACACCCTCAGGCCAATGGCTAGACAAAAGTGACAAATAGAAGCTTGCTTCAAATTATCAAAACTAGGCTTGAGGGGGCAAAGGGGGCATGGCCTGAAGAACTACAAAATGTCCTTTGGGCATATAGGACAACTACAAGAGTTCCAATAGGAGAAACACCATTCAGACTGACATTTGGCACTGAGGCTATCATACCAGTAGAAGTAGGACTAGTAGGACTAACAAGCTACCAAGTCAAAACATATGAAGACCAGAAAAATCAATAAGAGCTTATCAGCAATCTGGACCTAATTGACGAAGTCAGAGAAGAAGCTATGAAGCGAATGGCCAAGCACAAGGAAGCAATGGCTAAATACTATAACAGAAAGGTTAAGGTGAGAAGGTTCAACACAGGAGACCTCATCCTTAGGAAGGTGTCACAGGCAACAAAGGACCTATCCCAAGGAAAACTTGGACCAGCATGGGAAGGCCCCTACAAGGTAATCCATTATTCTAGAGAAGGCTCCTACTACTTGAAACCTTTAGACGACCAAGAGCTGTCTCAACCATGGAACATAGAACACTTGAAGAAATACTACCAATAAGGAAGGCTCTACATTTCAAGTTGCCTAACCTTCACATTAGTATGTATGACAAACATTACTTTCATCATTTATAGGATCAATAATACATGAAAGCATTATCCATGCGTATTTATCAATGATTATCCATGATTTTCCATGTACAATACGTATTTGTCAATGATTACCCATGATCTATCATTATCAAAATGTGCACAACGCTAAGGATTCGTCCTTGGGAGATGTCTCAAGGACCTCCATCATTGAAATTTTGAATCAAAAGCTATTCACGCACAATAAACGACATCATAGCCATTGAAGTTGTTGATACGCAACTACCAAAGTTGACTAAATCAGAGTTGTTCAAACGCAACCAATATAATCGTCATTCAAGACCCAAAAAAAAAAAAATGGTTAACCTAGAAGACGCTCCAATACCACGACTCTAAGTCACGAGTAGAGCTCAAAATTTTCATTCAAACATGACTCAATAAAAAGTTGTTCAAACAAAGCTAAAAAATACTAAGTTGTTTAAACACAACTAAGATCGTCATTCAAACATGACTCAATAAAAAGCTGTTCAAACACAGCTAAAAAAATACTAAGTTGTTCAAACATAAGTAAGACCGTCATTCAAACACAAGTAAGATCATCATCAAACATGACCCAATAAGAAACTGTTCAAACACAGCTAAAAAAATACTAAGCTGTTCAAACACAAGTAAGATCGTCAATAAGAAGCTGTTCAAACACAGCTAATAAATACTAAGTTGTTCAAACATAAGTAAGATCGTCATTCAAACATGACCCAATAAGAAGTTGTTCAAACACAGCTAATAAATACTAAGTTGTTCAAACACAACTAAGATTGTCATTCAAATACGACTCAATAAAAAGCTATTCAAACACAGCTAAAAAATACTAAGTTGTTCAAACAAAATTAAGATCGTCATTCAAATACGATTCAATAAAAAGTTGTTCAAACACAGCTAAAAAATACCAAATTGTTCAAACACAACTAAAATCGTCATTCAAGCATGACTCAATAAAAAGTTGTTCATATACAAGCTAAGTACGAAAAAGCTGCTCAAGTGCAAGCTAAACGTAAAGGTTGTCTCAACTAACACCATCACAAAGGGTTGTCCAAGCATAAAGGAGTTGTCTACTACAACTAATAGCAAGAAATCCATAAACCTATCTACCATCGCCAAAGGAATTGTTTAGTTGCCTAAAAAAATGAGCCCAAAGAGAGATATTGTTCTTGTCTTCCAAAGAAATAAAAAAATAAATAAATAAATAAAAGAGGTAGAAAAAAAAATAAAAGATTACTGTTCATCAAGGACAAGGTTTGCAGGGGTTACAACAATAGCCTTCTTCATTCCTTTAGCAACGTCTATGGCTTCCTCCTTCACATTCTCCATTGTAGCCTCACAAGGACGATCAGACATAAGCTCTTTTTCAACGTTGTCAACAGCCAAGCTAGAAAGGCCTATGCCAACGTGATGCTTTGCCATACACTTCACAAGGAGATCAAAGCCCTCCACATAGTATTTGCATAATTCATCAAAATACTCGTCAGAGTCTTTAAAATCCTGTACCGCCATCGCCTCGACATTCTGTAGCTTCAACTCCAGGTCACAAATCTGCTTGTCCTTCAGCTTGCAAAAGTCCTTCTCCATTTGTAGGCTTTTATCCAAGGTTGCCACATGCTTCTTGTCATTCTCAGCTTCAGCAGCAAGGATGGCAAACTTATTCTTGAACATCTCATTCTCGGTGGATAAAGACTTGATCAAAGGCTCGAACGTAGCCACCTTCTTTTCCAAGTCCAAGAACTTCCCAGAGACAAACAAAGACTCCCCCAAAGCCTATAGAGAACCTTCCTTAGAATAAATAAAGCAAAGGAAAAGAAGAAGTAAAGACGGCCTAAAACACTTACCTGCACAAGCTTCTAAACGTGAGACGACATCACCTCGCTAGATGACTTCGCCATCAAAGGGTTCGGATCGTCCACAGAAAGAGCCTCGCGGGCCTTCAAAGCTGCCGCATCAGCATCGTCCCAGAAGGTAGGAAGGAAAGATTTACCACTAGATTTCTTCTTCTTCCTAATCTCCTCTCCACCAAAGGCAATCATCTTTAGTGACGAAGTGGGAGAGGTAGGGCCCTTGGCAGGAGGAGGCGTTTTCGTGGGATCTTTCTTAACAACGTCACCAGCCTTCTTCTTGGACAAAAGACCACTGACGGTTCCGCCCTTGGCCTTCTTCTCTTGAATTTCAGCTTACTAAACCTAGTTGTCATTCCTGAAAGGACGAAGAAAAGGTAATAAATAAATAAAGGATAAGAAGAAGACAAAAGGAAAAGAAGCACTTACTCTTTTTCACAACTTCCAAATCTTTCTGAACCTTAGTAGACATTTCCGAGCCCAAGAAATGAAGAAATAAAGATTGAGGAGAGACGAGCTCGTCAAAATCCTTGACGGTCTCCAAATATTCCCTTACTCTTTCAACACGAAGCTGGTACCTCTTCTTTAGACAAGGATGTTAAGCAATTGTAAAACAAGAATATGAGTAAGTCACCTATCATCGTCACTCCTAGAAAAAAGGAAAAACAACTAAAAGACAAGGAAGACGCACCAGACACGGGAACTCCCCAACTACGAAAAAACTTGGGGGCTTCGTCCAAGTCTGCACCAAAGACGAACTCCCAACCACTTCCAAAGATAAAAAAGAAATTCAGCTTCTAGTTTTGGAGAGACAAGGGGTAATCAAGGATTAACCTAGAAGTCCTATCCCATGGCTTAAACTCATAGTAGCCGAGGTCCTTAGACTTCCTCAGAAGATAAAAATGAAGGAATTCATCCCTCTTAATGACATCACCCTCATTGGCAGACATCTATACCACCATGTAAGAAACAAGGATCCACCAAGAGTTAGGCACCAACTGTGCGAGAGCAAGATGCAAATAGGAAAAAAGTTCCCTAACAAATGGATGAACAGGGAAACGAAGGCCATTGGTAAAATCGGCCTCATAGAAATAAACCTTATCAGCATACGAGTGACAAGCACTTTCTTCGTCACTCGGGATCCTAATTTTTACAGAGCCAAGGAACTGAAATCTATCTCTGATCCGCTTCTCGTCCTTTTCGGAGAGAGAACACGATATGTTCCAAGCCTTATAGGTGGTAGAAACAGAAGTGGCCTTCGAGACCACATGATCATCAGACGAGGATAACCCTATCTCTAGGTCACTAGACCTTTCCTCGGACATCCTCAACAGCCTAGCTACTTCAACAGAATGGGAAACTAAAGGAAATAAGGAAGAAATGACAAAAGTATATGGACAATCCTTCCCTACGAAGGAACTAATCCTCTCAAGACGCTCCCCTCTTCAGACTCAAGTAAACTACCTAAATGAGCAAAAAAGAAAGCTATGGAAGGACAATTCTTTCTAACGGTAGGATAATCTACCATGGAAGAATCAGAAAAAAAAGAAGAAGCACAAAGGACTTACTAGGAATCATAGAATAGAGAAAGGAACCTTGGAGGAGAGACAAACCCTAAAATGGAAAACTGAATAAGGAAAAATACAAGAGGAAAGAAAGAGGAGGGAAAAATGCAAAACAAGCGGCCAAAACTCATGTGGGAAAACCAAGACATGTTCGCACGTCTAGCATATCCCAGCCGTACATAGCATATCCCAGCCGTACACGTGGCGCCCAACCACTTAGACATCAAGTCGTCATAAATGCGCAGTACACGAAATACGAAGCGTCAGATGAACTTGTTCTTATCTCATCTAAAAGACGAGAAAACGAATAAAGGGGGCAACTAATGAACCAGAAAATTATGGTCATCCTTACATGAAGATTGTCATTCACCCAAAGAAGACGCTACACATTTATTATGCACATTGCTGACGAAATGTAATGGACAGTGGTCACAAAATAAGTTGTGATCTCCAAACAAAAATTCTGTAACGCACTAGCCGTTGAGCATAAATGAGGCACATAACTATAAAAGAGAAGACAACCAAAGTTAAAGGTACACACAAATACTCTATGAAATTACTCTAAACTCATTTTCTCTCTAGAATCTTTCTCTCTAGAATTTTTCTCTCTTACTGACTTAAGCATCGGAGGCGGTTTGGCTAATGCCACAACGGCATGTTACTCTTCCCCTCAGTTTATTTTGCAGGATTCTTGCCTATAGAGATGACCCAATTCACAGCATCGTCCATCTGCTATGACGAGAAACTCAACTATTGATTTTTTGCATCATCAAAACCGTTGACCGATCTGTGAGGAGAAAAAACAAAAAAACAAAAACCTTATTATAGAACAGTGCTGTAGAGGGGAGAAGAAATAGGGAGAAAAGAGAGAAGAGAGGCAGATAGAGAGAGAAATCTATGAAAAGAGAAGAGGCCAGAAGGGATGATAGTGAGGGTGTGAGAAGAGAGAAAAAAAAAAGGGAAAAGAAAAAGTGAGAGAGTTTATTGTGAGAAAGGCTGAATGAGCGAAAGAAAATATTTTTTCCTAAGTCAGAAGAAGATAATATTTATAGGAGCTATGCATTGTGTGAGAGAGAGATTGTTTTCCAAATTTTTTTTTTGGAAAACAACCTATAGAAAATAAGCCTTATTTTTATAAGAGTTTTCCGTTGACTAAAGATAATTTTTCGTTGATTAAATTTTTTTTTTTTTAATACTATCAAACACTAAAAAATGTGGAAAACTATCTTTATAGAAGGTTTTCCAATAAAACAAACAGAGCATAGATATCTATACAAAATCAACAATACAATAGCTGGCCCTAATGATTGGAATTGGATATGGAAAATTCCATGTGTACACAAAGTTCAAATTTTCATATGGAAATGTTGCCATAATCGTCTCCCTACCAGATCCTTTTTAGCAAATATCCACCATGATTTTGACCCTACTTGTCCTCGATGCAATCATGTTGAAACAACTTCAGATGTTATTAAATATTGTCCTTGGGCTAAAGAATTTTGGATAAATTTACCAGGAAACACCTTCACATGTTATTAGATACTGTCCTTGGGCTAAAGATTTTTGGATAAATTTACCAGCACAAAGAGAAATTTCCTTTTTTCACTCACCTTTGGTTAAAAGAAAATATCACCAATACAAACCTTGTAGGGCCTTCTTTTACACCCTGGAACATTATATTTGCTTATGCTCTTTGGCACCTCTGGCTTGCTCGTAATGATAGGATTTTTCATTCCCCTTTAGCTACTCTCCATCAATGCATTTACACAACAACTAGTCTCAGAATTTTTCTATTTAGCACACTCCTCTGTTCTTACAAAAACTAGAATCACCACACATATTTCATGATAGCCCCCATAGATTAGCATGCAGATTGTACTATTCATATATATATATATATATATATTACTAGTAATTACAATTTACAAATTATCCAATGCATTTCATTTTATGGATACAACTGTGCATATTGGGACAAGGCCGGCTCTATAGTATAGCGAATGAGGCAGTTCTCTAAAGCCTCCAAATTTTAACCAATAGGCAATAGGGTAACTTAAACTCTATTAATTAAATCTAAATATTAGCAAATAAATAAAATTATATTTTTTTATCAAATGACAAAAAAAAAAAAAAAAATGATATGCCTATAATTTTTTTACAACAAATCCTAAGTGTCAAATTGTTACTGGTTATTATTGGTAAATAAAAAGTAATTTTAGTGGTAGGAAGAACTAGTAACAACTTAAGATTTGTTGTGAAAATGTTATGAATGTATCACTTCCCTTCTAGGTCTATCACTAACATCATATTTTTACTTACTACTATCAATCTGTCACATCAATAGGTGAGAAAATTTTAGTCAAATTTTTTGTGTCTAGAGTTTCTCCAAAAAAAAAAAAAAAAATTCTATGTGCTTAATTAATAATTTCGCAACTAAAACAAGTGAATAAAGTTTAAGTAATATTAATTTTTAAAAAAAAAACATATTTATATATATATGTACTAAGTAAAACTAAGCCTCTGAGATAGTTGTGAAAACTGAGCCTGCTGAAGACTGAGGCCAAGGATGCCTTATATAGATGGAGGGAGCCTTGGATCCATTCAGGAGACTGCTGAAATCATGGGAGGTGAAATGCTTTTACCTTCAGGTGAATATCTTTTCAGCCGAAAGCAATAGTAACTCCAATGATTCTGTCAGGGCACTGTTGAGTGAACAGTAGCTGGTCACTATTTATGAACAGTGTTTTGTCCCCTTGCTTTTCTGAAATAGTAACTCTG
The DNA here is from genome assembly GCF_001633185.2 of Quercus lobata. NCBI lineage: Eukaryota > Viridiplantae > Streptophyta > Magnoliopsida > Fagales > Fagaceae > Quercus > Quercus lobata. Next base: position 36,935,918 of record NC_044911.1, read on the forward strand.
CATAGTGTTCTGGACTGTGCAGTGGATAGTGCTCTGTTGGTCAACTCTGCAAGTGTGGGTACTGTTCTGAATAGTAACCGGATTTTGCAAAGGTGGTACATGAGTTCTTCTGGGCTTCTGGAGCTGTTCTGGAGCGTTCAGGAGCCATTTCTACAGACTATTTCAATGTATATCATAACCAGAGGGATACCCTTCGTACGGATCAAAAGTAGGAGGGCTATCGTTATGGTCATGCTCGTGGTACATGTCAAACAGATTACAAAACCCACAATAGAGGAGAGGTTCATAGTCTGCTTTCAGAGCCGTGTATTGGGGAGGATCTGTATAGTCAAGCCTTTGAGTGGTGAAGGCTTCTGAGTATGGCCTAGTGGTAAATATTGTAACTCTGCCAGTATTTCCTACAAAATGGTAATTTTCCCATAGTTCTCCAGTGACATCTCGGAGTTCATTGTTGAAGTAGTTTGTCCAACATTCTACGAGGGCCAAAGGGTCTGTATAAGAAAGGTAGGAATCACCATCAAACCAGGGACCATTGTGAGTTTACCCATTGATGAGTACAAGGTGGTGAGCAGGTTGAACTGTCATCCAATTGTTACCGTCCCATTGTGGGAGAGTGCTCCAACATCTGATGGATACAAATGGACTTTTGATCTTTGTGACCACCTGTTGTATTATCAAAGGGAATTGGTTGATTTGACTATGGCTTGTTAGCTTGATAAGTCTGATAAAGCCATATTCAAACATTCTTGAAAGCCAGCTTGGGTTTCTGTCTTCATCATCTGCCCCGTCTTCATAGTTGACTATTAGACCAGGAAAACGATGTTTCTTTTCATAAACCCTATGACTGCTTCCAAAATATTGGTTCCAGGTTGCTCGGATGAAAGCAGTTTTTATGGCATCTGCTTCTTCACCTAAAACCGGAAAATGGGTGGTGACCATAATTTCAAAATGCGTGAACCATTGGTCACATGATTCAGACATAGCCTTGCTTCTAAATATACGTTCTTGTATATCAGAAGGCAAGTTGGCAACAGCACTTCTGAGCTGGTTTTGAGTCTTAAGACTTAACCTAGCATAATCAGTGCCCATGATAGTTGTTTTATCCATGGAATGGATATCCTCTTTGCCAAAGAGTTGACTAGTGAGAATTGCATTTCCTGCCTCAAGCTCAACTAGGTGTAATTCTAGTGCTTTAAGGGTTCTTTGGAAAAGGTTATAGTGGTTTTGGGTAAATGCTCTCTGAAGGTTATCAAGGATGAATTTAGAGGAGGGAGGGAGATCTGTATACACTCCATTGCTAAATTGCAAGGTCTTGTTTTTAACTTCTTGAAGAGTGATAGCCATATAACCACTGGAATATGTAACCGCTGTGGGGTACATAGGTTGAAGGGATGTTGCTTTTCTGGGTTCTTGACCAGAAGAAGCGCCTTCATGCATTTTCTGAGGAAATCCCTGCATAGGTGCCTTTCCTTTTTTCTTTGAATTTGAAGAAGACATTCCTGTATTAACAAAATGGTTGTTTTCAAAAACATTTTTGTTAAAATCATGATATGTCATGGAACAAATTCTTTTATATGTAATATGATGAGATGATAATTTATGAGGTTGATTGGGACTCAAAGTATTATCAAATATGATGGATGGTACAATTTGATCAAGGTTCTCAGCTTGATTTGGACATCCTGAAAGATTTTTGGTTTTGATGAGGTTAAGGTTTTTAGAAACAGAAACTTTCTGGAGACTCTCAATCTCTTTAGGTTCTGGGTTTCTAAGGAACTTAAACTTAACTGGCTGACCAAAAGGATGGGTAGTGATTCCCTCACTATCTGTGGTGAAAGGATACAACAGACACATGAATGGGTTTCCTAAGATGACCCTATCTGTCATATTTTTGACAAGAACAAAGGTGGTTTTGAAACACGCATTGTCTTGGCATACATGTGCTTTTGGAATTTTGAAATCAATCTGCATTTTTCCTCCACTTGTAGAAGTTAACCTTTCTTTGGTTTTCTGGAAGTATTTGGAAGGGATGATTCCTTCTTGAATGCAGTTGAGATCAGCACCCGAATCAATTAGGGCAACAACCTCAAATTCAAAATCTCTGATGACAATCCTTACTTTGGAATGCCATTTCTGGAAGTTAATCCTGCTGATGGTTTGTAAGAACGATCCTTCTGATGGTTCTGGTTCCATATCTGCAGTAGGATTAAGTGTATCATCTACTTCATTATCGGAAGGGTTCTGTAATGAGATTCTGTCCTCATTGCCTTGATTTGAAGTAAACTCCAGATTTTTGATTCTAAGATCCATGAGACCATGATCAACCCAAAGGATGGTTAATTCTTGCTTAAGGTTTCTCATTTCTGATTTGTTATCCTTAATCTCTTTCTGGAGATCTTGGATGGTTACTTCTTTCTTGGATTTGGTAAACCTATTGTAGATTTTCTCCAAATCAACTTTGGGTTCCTGAAACCTAGGTTTGGATGTACTGGCTTCCTTGACTAGGGTCTTGTGGAACTCACTAAGTCTTTGAGCTTTTTCTTCAGGATCCTTGATCTGTTCTATGAGATCGAGGAGCAGTTCTTCTTGTTTAGAAAGAACATGGACAGTTTTGTTTCTATAACAACTATCCTGGCATGCTAGGATTTTATCCGAGTCACTAGAGGAACTAGAAGATACTCTAGAGGTTTCAGAGGATGTCCTAAACAGCTGGTGTTTCTCTTGGTCACTAGACTCACTGCTTAGGTGATCGAGTTCTAAGAGTTTGAGGATTTCATTTTTGCTGGTTTGGTCACTAATGAGAGTATTGATAAGGGTTTTGGCCTTAGCTTTACACTCTTTTTGGAAATGACCTTTCTCTCCACACTTAAAACATGTTCCTGATGCTTTAGGTATGAATTTACCTGTGGGTCTAGATCTACCTTTCTTATAAAAATCATTAGTCTTAAACTTCTGTTTTCTATAATGTTTGGAGGTAGGTTTCTTCCTATGGGACTTTTTAGAGGGTTCTCCGCCTCTGTGTTTGGATTTCCTTTTGGGGATGATTGAAGGTAAGCCATATTGGGTACAGAAATTCCCTATTTCGTACTTGGCTTTGCTCTTGTTGGCTTGGCTCTGGATTTTGAGATCTCTACACATCTTCATCCCTTCATTTCGGATTGTGCTAGAGATGTCTCCATAGGTCAGGTTATCATAGTCTATGACACCTAAAGAGCTGGCAAGAGTTTCTTTGACCTTCTGTCCAAACAATGTGGGTAAGCCATTGATAAACTTCTCCTTCCAAAATGGAGAGTTACAATCGCTTTTATGCATGACACGAGTGGTGAACACATCTTCATACCACCGATATTCTCCAAGGTTTTTACATCTAAGGTTACTCAACTGGTCGTAAATCCTAGATGTGATATTGCTGGGTTTACCAATGAAGTGTTTCATGATCGTATAGATCAGGGTATTGACTCCATTGGGAACTCCTCTGCCTATGCGTTCGTCAAAGATAGGGTTCTCATCCTCATCTTTTTGAACAGCATGCTTAATATCATCCTTGGAAGTTGCTGTCATACAGTTGTTCCACTAGTGCAACAGTTTTCCAGTAAATCCTAAAACAATGAGCTCTACAACCTCAGTATTTGGAATACCATCATTTAGATAGTTATTGGCTACCATGGTTATATGCTGGATTTTGTTTTGGATTTCTTGTTCGGATAAACCATCTATGTTCCATTCATAGAGTTTACCACTGGATACTGTGAACTGCATGGTCCTTTCCTCAAATTGGAGGTCAGGGGGTGTTGGTCTGGGATACCAATTCTTGGTAAGGCTAGTTGGCGTTACCTTTGGTTGGTAAAGCTTATTTACCTGTAAACCTCGAAATTGGTCTTCTATTTGTTCTATCTCCTTTTCAGTTTCTGAGGAGGTTCTACTAGAACTACTAGAAGCTGTATGGGCATGTAAGGTTTCAACCTGGGATTCAAGCCTGGGGTCCCTACTGGTTGTGGTGTGGTTTGGTGAAAGGGTGACTGGTTCTCTTTTAACAAGATCTTCAAGCTTTTGTGCCACTTCATGTAAGGCTGTTTGATCCTTAGGTTTGAGGCTGGCTTGTCTAGTTGTAGGTAACTTGACTAGGGGTTTTTCGAGAGTCTGGACTGGCTTGCTAAGGTTTCCTGGTTGGAGGAGAACTTTGTTGTCAATCCTATCTTCAATCCTATCAAGCTGTTTACCAATAACTCCTAAACACTGGTTGGTATAGTTGTTTTGCTCTATTACTTTTCTGACAACCTTTTCTTCTGGGGTTGTAGCACATTTGAAAGGAGAGGCAATAACATCAGTACCACGTTGGTTAAAGAGGATGGCTTCTTGAGGAGGATGGCTGGTCCTAACAATTTCTGGTTTGCTAGAGCTTGGTGCATCCTTTTTGGGGAGTAACTTCCAGTTGGTTTTGGTGATGACACAGTTCTTTTTGTGCCATTGGAAATGTTTCTCAAAGTATTCAAAGAAAGGATAATCAGCTTTTACCTCTTTCATGAATAACTTCCATTTCTCTAAAACTTCAACCTTTTGTTCCTTGGTATGGTTTGCTCTATAGGCTTCTCTTTTAACTCTGTTTTCTTCAGAATTAAATTCCTTTTCGAGCATGTCCATATCAGGAATGAATTCCTTTGTCAACATTAGGAGCTGATGGTCATATTCAGGTTCTTGCTGAATAGGATTTCTAAAATCAGATCCTGATGGTGAAGGAGGTCTAAGACTGTCTTGACTGTTGCTGTCTTCTTCTTGATCAGCAACTGAGTCTTGCTTAGCTGTGTAACAAGGAGTACTAACTTGTGAGTGGTCTTTGACACCTTGAAACTGTGGACCTAAGTTTCTTCTAGATGTGGGAGCTCATGTTCTAGATGAACTATACTGGGATGCAGGTCTATCTTTCAAAAGGATAGTTGGCTGCCTAAAGGGTTGGCGTAGATCTATGGATCTAGACCTTGGTTCCTGGTATGTATCATCATACTCTAAAGGTGACCTAAACCTAGATTGGTCAAAGCTAAGTCTAACCGTTCCATCGGCTAACTGCTGGACAACTTCTAGATCTGGGTTCCTAACAGGATTCTGGATCTGTAGAGGATAGTTTTCATTCTCTAAAGACCATTGTGCTGGGAATGTTATATCAGACCATTTCAGGGTTCTTGGTACCCGAACGGTGGATCTAACATCTGAGGTTTGGATAAGAGTGGTTTCACCTGCCTTTCTCTTATCAAAAGCCTGGATGGACATGTTCGTCCTCGTGCACTTATAATACACTCTGTATATAAGAGCAAGCTGTCTGGTGCCATGTAACACAAGGGTTCCATGGGTTTTAATGTTGAGGGTGAGGACCTTCAGGATGTGAGGGTCGTCAAGTGCAACTGTGAGGTTTGGGAAACAGTCGAAATGAATTGGACCGTCACTCAAACTGGATTCTATGGTTCCTAGGAGACTGTCGTTGAATCTGACAAGACGAGTATCCCTAAGGGCCATAAGGATCGAGTTGTTCAAACCTTCTCTAATCAATGGTTTTACTCCAACTTGGACAAGTCCTATATGGAGGAATCTATGACCATTTTCCCTATGAGCTTTCATGGCTGCAGGGGACAACAAATAACAGGTTTCATATTCCTTGTTAATGCTGTAGACTTGTTCTATAGTCCTAACATGGTAGTCCGTTCTGAAAGACTTTTTCAAGGACCATGAAGACTTATAGATCTGGGTTGTGGGAACTTTGGGTATGTTCCAATCTCCTAACTTTTGATCTAGATCTGAAAGCTGGTACGACTCCGAGTTGATTGTTCCATCTTCTTGTGGAATCTCAGGGGGGTTTGTACTGCTAGATCTAATGGAAGTGGAAGAGTCACTCCTTCTAAACATCTTATTTATCATTCTGGATCACAAGCCTAAGAAATCAATTACAGCCTAGACTACCTTTATCTTCCAATTTCTGGATCTAACCTTAGATCTGAAACAGGGAGTGTATGGACGCCTTCTGTACCTAGTTACCAACTTACCGCCGCTTGGACGCCTTCTGTGTTTTCTACTACTACTGACCGTCGCTTTTCCCTAATACCAGTGTATACGAACTCTTGTCACTCCTACCCTCAATGCCTAACGCCCTCCTGGCTAACGGCTAAACGGGACTCTCGTGACACTGGTTCACACTCAGCCTCGGTACTTTAGACTTACTGGGTAGCAAAACGAACACAAAACCGGGCTTACTCCTAGACTTACTGGATAACATTCTGACACAGAACTTGGCTTAGTACACATCTGCAACAAATTGTGGGGAAGAAACAAAGACAGGAAAAAGAAGATAACTGGGAAGCAAAAGATTAGTTTAAACAGGTAATCACAAGATAATAAACAGTTTGAATGAACGGGAGGCTCAGCCTATCACCAAAAGAAAGAACAGTAAACACTGACTAAGATGAAGTAGTAGATGAAGAATGCAATATATGGGAGTGAAAGTGCAATCAGAAAATAGATGTAAAACAAAATAATGTTTGTTAGAGATAACATACTTCAAAGTAATGTATAACCACAAAATAATGGATAACTATGGCGGTATATAAAAGGCCTTAATTCAGCTTTCGCTTGAGACCCTCAAATGCATCAAGCCGCCCCTTCTTGGAATGATCAATGGTGAATGAATTCTTCTAGTTGTTGAAAGAGAGCAAGTATAATTTGTCTTCCAGCAACTCCTGTAGAATAATTATTTTATAAGCAAAGTCGATGTGCTATGTAATAACATAAGCTGAGTAACCATGGTGTGAGGCAATCTAAGAATCAAAAACAATTTGATCCAAAAAATCCTACTAAGTAAGATTATGTTCTAAGCACATTGAATCAAACACAATCTGATCAAAACACAAAACAGTTACAAACAAAATAAATATACAATATATCTTGAATGTGTAGACAATTAGTTTTGCAACCGATAACAAATCCAAATTTGATGGTAAAATGGTCATTTAACATGTTCGAGAGTAAAGGTCAGTTTGTACCACTAAAAGACTCAAAATCCAATTTAAGACATCAACAAAATCTTTAATGATCTATAGGTCACTTCTCAGGTGAAAAAATGAGATCATTTTATTGAAGGATCATGCAAAATCAATTTTTCTTGGATTATACAAATTCAAAGCAAGGATAAACATCAATGCATGGAATCACTAATGTGGGACACACGTTAAGTTATGGAACTATTGGTTTTGGGTTCATGAATCACGTTGACATAGCTGATCTATTATTATCTCATTTAATATTTGGTCCCCACTTAACGCCCCTACTCCCTAGCCTAAACTTAGAATGCAAGGCTTAAAACATTGGGCCAATCCGTGCTATATGAGAGAAAGGAGTTTTCAATTTTCAAAACACATTCCTCATTCTGCTTCAGAAATTCCAAAATACAAAATTGTCTATTCTCAAAACTAATGGGCCATAACTTGGTGTGGATGCCAAAGAGAAATAATTATGGAGCCGCCCATGAGCCTTGTGCTCCAATGACACTTTTTTGTTGTATTAAACCTATTTTGTAGTTGGATCATGATAATGTCTTTGTAACATTTATTAATGGAAAATTTTTAAAAAGTTTTAATACCACTTTTATAAAAAAAAACATAAAAAATTATAATAAAAAAAATCAATTACTTTTTTTCTTTTTTCATGAAAATTTTCTAAAAATATTTCATAAACAAATGTCCTTAGAGTATCATTAACTTTTTCCTTTGTAGTTTAATTGGTATTTCTTGATGCTTTCAACAGAAGACATTCAGGGTTTAAATCATTCATTTCCCATTGTTATTATCTAATTTACCACAAAAAAAAAAAAAAAAAACTTAATGCAAAAAAAAAAAAAAAAAAAACGTATGTAGTTCAAATCTTGTTTGGGAGCACATAAATATAACCAAAAAGAGCCAACTATATGAATATAAATTATATATTACTAAGTTGTAACTCATGCTTACGCATGAATCATTCAACAGTAGTGATGTTAGGGTGGTCTTACATAAGTGAGTGAGGTGATCATCTTGATTTTCACGTTGAGTTTGACACCAAAATTTTGAAAATTAAATTGGATACATGGTGCAAAATTATAAATAAATTAGAAACTAATTTGAATTCAATTGAGATTTTGATTGTGATTCAAGTTTAATATAATATATTCTATGTGTGCTTCAAGTTTAAATTCATATTTTTTGTTCTAAGTGTGTTTCAATGAAAATCCTTATATGAAAATAGTTTTATGCATTTTCTTGTATTTGGTAGTATAAAAAAAATGAGTCAAATGAAATAAATATATTACATAATTCACCAAGGTTCGCCACTTTTATGATCATAACCAGGAAAAAAATGGAAATAAAATTAAATGCTATGGACCATATTAAATTATCAACCTCCATCATCTTATCTTAGTTGAACGTGCCGTAGGTAAAATATGAAATAAATTTAAAATACTATGCACTCTCTTTGTAATATATTTATGTAATATCAACCACCACCACTACCATAGTCAAAAAATACTATGCACTCTCTTTGTAATAAATTTACTATGCACTCTCTTTGTAAAAAAATACTATGCACTCTCTTTGTAATAAATTTAAAATACTATGCACTCTCTTTGTAATATATTACATCAACATCAACCACCACTACCATAGTAAAAATCAACCACCACCACCACAGCCACCAAACCCATATGAAAATACATTAAAAAAAAAAAAAAAAAAACTCAATCACAGCAAAAAGAATAGAGAGATGGGCGGCGACGATGGCTTGCGGCTTGGGGAGGACGGTGTCGGCGTGGGTCTAATCGTCGCAGCTTCAGACCGGAGTTGAGGAGGCGACGTTGACGATGAGCTTCAGATCGGAGTTGTCGACGAGCTTCAGACCAGAGTTGAGGAGGCGACGTTGACGATGAGCTTCAGACCGGAGTTGAGGAGGCGACTTTGACGAGCTTCAGACCGGAGTTGAGGAGGCGACATTGACGATGAAGCTGCGACGTTGAGATGAGCTTCAGACCGGAGTTGAGAGGAGGCGACGTTGACGATGAAGCTGCGACGTTGACGATGCGGATGAGCTGCAGACCGGAGTTGAGAGATGGAGATGAGAGTGAATGAGAGAGAGAGAGAGAGAGAGAGAGAGAGAGAGAGAGAGAGAGAGAGAGAGAGAGAGAGAGAGAGAGGCACGGTGAAAAGAGAGAGCAAGTGGGAGAATAAAATAATATTTTTTTTTTAGCTCTCATGAACAGTATACATTTATAGATAGATGTGCACTGTAGTAATGAAGCTAAAATTTTTAGATTTAGCTCCACTGCTGCAGTAAGATTTTCGTGTTTGTAGAGCTAAATTTTAGCAATATAGCAATATGCCTCTACTGCTGTGATTGCTCTAAGTTCCTAACAGCCAAATCCGAAACGTGTGAGCCTGCGTGGCCAACTTTATGGGCTAATACATATATTCATTTCTGTCCATAAAATTATAATGAAAATCTCACATCGCTCAAATCTTCTTAATAGTGACTTAGCTTTTGCAATTTCATTTTCCAGCAACAAATAATCTAAATCATCTTTCTGCAACACCACCAGAATATGCTTGGAGTCTCCCAATTTTTTTTTTCGAAAGCCAGTGAGCACCGAGCACTGAGCAGTGACCACTACCAACTTAATCTTTGTTTTCGGTTATTTGTTCTATTATGGAGTAAATATATTGAAAGGAAGAGAATGATAAAATGATAATATTAATCTTTTGATTTTTTATTATTTTGTTGACATGTGAAAAAAAAATACAGATCATATCAGATTAAGAGGAGCCTTAAAAAATCAAAGGACATATAATTTACAACCCGTTTTTGACCCAAATAAAGTCGGGTGGAACCATTGAATTCTATCAACCCGGACCTGTCAGGTTAGGTCCAAAACCAAGATCGTATCAAATTTCACCATGTCCAACAAAATCAATGGCAAAAGAACACCAAACCCATCGTGATCCACATAGCACCTGATTTTGCCTAGCAGCCCGACAAGACTTGCCAAGTGGAAATCCGACGTGTCACGCTGAATCTTTCACCATTTCAATAATTGGATTTGGACATTGAAGGAAGCACCAGCACTGGCATAGAAGATCCCACGTTTGCCAATTGGAAATCCGACGTGTCACTCTGAATCTTTCACCATTTCAACCATTGGATTTGGACATTGAAGGAAGCACCAGCACTGGCACATAAGATCCACGTTTTTTTTTTTTTTTTTCAATATTTATTAGAAAAAAGATAAAAATAATAATAATAATATTAATATTTTAAATTAAATTTATAATATATTATGGACGTATTTGGTATATATATTTAAACATATATTTATAATTTTTAAATATTATTATATGTATTTTTACATTTTTTTACCTATATTTATATTTCAAAAATGCAAATAATATTACTGTAACAATATTATCTAAACGAACCCTATATAATCAAAATACAACTTTAAAAAAAACATAAAAAAACTCCACGTAAATACACATAAATACGCACGTATATAATTTGTTATAAATATATTATTAAAATATTGCGGATCTTAGCAATTTTTTAAAAATATTTTTATATTCAATTTCGCTTTTTTTTTTTTTTTTTTTTTTGCGTCTAAAATTTGGCAAAAAAAATTATGTACTGTTAATCCGAATCGGTCAACGCAGACCTCTGGATCCCGCATCCTCTTCCTCTCAATCGTTCCTCTTTCGTACATAAAAACAAAATACAGCCATTATTTTAAGAACGGTTTTCATTTCACAACTATAAATATTCTCTGGATCTGAGTTCTGAATTCCAAGCGATCCGAATTCCGATTCCCGAGAATTTGTTTTCCAGGTACTTCGGACTTTCTTGTTTTAATCAAAATTTCATTTCTATAATTTGAAAGAATGGAATTCCTTTGCTTTCTCAATCTGTGTTATTGAGTATTGTTTGGTTGCTGAGAATGTTAATGAATCCGCTTTAGCTTTTATATGTTTTGGATTCCGTTCAAACGTAACGTGTTCGTTGAATTTACTGAATGAGATTGCTTTAAAGCTGGTCGCGCAAGACTACGAATATTATAATTGGTAATACATTTTTTGATGTGGAATATTCACTTTTTGTAGCTTTCAAACTATGATTCTATGTCCTCAAGAATATTCTTTCGTATTCTTATTGTTTTTTTAAATAAAATTTTGCTAAAAATATTCCTCTTTAATATTAAATTTTGCTAAGAAATTGCTTAATTAGTTATCTTTTTTTCCTTTAAGCCTAACTGATGTTAACGGACACCTTTACGGTTCAAATTCCCCTCTCTCTATTACTGTAACTATTGAATTATCCCCCCCCAAAAAAAAAGAAAAAGAAAGTTATCGTTTTTTGTTGTATTTGAGATGAGTATGATTCGTAATTTCGTATTGAAATTTTGATAAGGCTTGCATTGTTTTGCAATTTCAGTTAAGAAATAAAGATTTGATTCTTTGGCTGTATTTGATAAACAGTTGAATTGGTGGTATGGGTGGTATTTCTCATGTTTCTTGTAGATAAAAGAAGAAAAATATTTCTTTCTTGGTCACTGAAATTAACAAACAATGATTAAGTGATATGCAGTTAGAGGCAGTAATGGCGGTTGCTGATTCTGAGTCCGTGAAATTAGAGGAGTTCAAAATCCCTACTTACATACTTGTACATGAAGCGAAGGTTGAGAACATTCCTGAAGAGCCTAAGTGTCCGGTGATAGTGTTCATCAATTCCAAGAGTGGTGGTCAGCTGGGTGGGGATCTTCTTGTGACATTTCGTAAGCTTCTCAATGAAAAGCAGGTAAATTTAGTTGTGTGTGAAATGTGGTAGATTTCTTTTATTTAAGCATCTATTTTTGTCATGAGGGCTGACTTTAAAAGTAACTGATTTTCAGGTTTTTGATCTGGGGGAAGAGGCTCCTGATGAGGTGCTGCGCAGAATCTATGTCAATTTAGAAAAGCTCAAGATTAGTGGAGATGAATTGGCTGTTAAGATTCAGGATAGATTGAAATTAATTGTGAGTTGAGTAGTTTTGGATGCTTTCTGATGCATATGTTTCCTTTATATGTACTTGTTAATTTTACAATGTATTATTTGCGGCAACCTTGTATGCGGTTTCCCTTTAATATTTCTGACTGTTATTTCCCTTTTAGGTTGCAGGTGGTGATGGAACAGCTGGCTGGCTTCTTGGAGTCGTTTCTGATCTAAAATTATCTCATTCACCACCAATAGCTACAGTTCCCTTGGGAACAGGAAATAATCTTCCATTTTCTTTTGGATGGGTAGGAAATGACTTATCATATTAGCCTTTATGACTTAAAACTACCTTTAAATAGTTATAATGGCTAGATGAGCCATCTTCATTTTCAAGCTCAATAGGCTGTAGTTTTTTTTTTTTTAATAAAAGCTATTTAATTTTGCATGCAATTATCTAATTTGAAAGCTTGTATTTGTCTTGATCCATTCCATTTTACCATTTTGGATAAAGCATTTGACATTAGTCAAGCATCTCAAAGACAGCATGCGAGTATGTATGTTGCTGTAGTATCTGGAAGATTTTTTTTACTTTACTAATGTAGCCTCTGAGCTTGAAGATATGTTGCCATCTATATTTTATGCAACATCCACTTTTGAAGATTGTGATTATATTGCTACCAAGAAGTTTCTCCATTTTAATATGTAAGCAGTATATGCATCGATGATTTGAATTGGGTAATGTGTATTTGCTTTTATAGGGAAAGAAGAACCCTGGGACAGACGATAATTCTGTGAAACTATTTTTGGGTGAAGTAATGAAAGCCAAGGAAATGAAAATAGACAGGTTATGAAGCTGGCTTGATCTCTTCTTTTAAAGCATAGCTTATAAAATTTTCATGAGTTGCTGCTTAGATGCCTAGATCTATTTGTGTTATACCATTTCCTTGGTGATTTATTCTTCATCTATTTTATTTTGGGTAAATATACTTTTGGTCCTTGAAATATAGATTAAGTTTGATTTTGGTCCCACAAATTTTTAGATGGTGACAATTTTGTCCCTCTAATTTTCTATCAATTTTTTGCTATGTGGCTAATGGCATGCTAAGGTGGCTTCTGATATAGTAATTTAAATTTCTTCTTTTTTGGACACTATAGTCCCGCACATGTGCTTCCCCTTCCCTGCCCCAAAGCCTGTTTAGGACTGAGAACTTCATGGCTGCTTACAAACCCACACATGTGCTTCCCCTTCCCTACCCCAAAGCCTGTTTAGTAGGACTAAGAACTCCATGGCTGCTTACAAGCCCACACAAACTCCATTAATGCTGAAATCTGAGGGTGGTGAAACTTCATTCATTTGAGCCGAAATGCCATAGTCATCACTCCTCTACCACTTTGCTAAAAAATTACAAGTAGACAATCAACCAATGCAATTCCCAAACAACCATACCCCCACAATCCCGATTAACGCTAAAATCCAAAATCTTTCTCAAAACCAAGCCCCAAGCATCACCACTGGCAAATCAACCTTCATGGCCAGCCAACATTTTATCTAGTCTCAGTCATGAGCCACCACACACTACACAAGTCCAAATCAAGCCATCACCACCAAACTTCCCTGGTTACCAGTCACTAGTCACCAGTCAATCTTCTTGTGGAGTACCTCAAAAGAGGGGCTCAAATATTCTTTGGTGGAGTGGGATAAGGTTTGCTCAAATAAGGTTTGTTCACTCAAATTAGTTGCATGTTGCAGCGCATACTGCACAACAATACTCATTGTTAATCAAACTTCTTCAAGCAATTGACCCTACCTGCCAGAACTAATAACCGAGTAATTCAGGGGCTTTTCACCCCTGATGGGTTAAGTAATTTATCCTCATGCCCATAGGGAGCTTTAATCAAGCCTTAATGAGGAAATAATTATGGTGCTTTGGGAATGAAGATATGCACGTATGGCGTAGGGTGATAGCTTCAAAGTATGGGGTGGAAGGAAAACCAATTGGGGCTCATGGGCTTAGCTTTTGGTGTATTATAGAGCAGGATGGATAGATTTGTCTGGCACGTGTCCTTTGTGGTAGGAGTTCGCACATGATTAAGGTTTTGGTATGCTCAGGTGACAGAAATACCTCAGTTTTAGCATGTTTGGATAGCCAATCGGATAGGGCGGACTGAGTTCGAATGTGTAATTTCACAGAAACTTTCATGATTGGGTGTTAGAGTTGGTAAATTCCTTTCTAGAACTTATTTACTCAGGTGCCTAGGGGAAGAGGGGGAAGAGGGATGTGATCGGATGAGATGGCAGTTGAATGGGAGTGAAAAGTTTGATGGTCATTCTTATTAAAAGGCTATCTAAGTTACTTATGCTGTTTCATTCTCTTGGAAGAGTATTGGTGTGTCAAGGCCCCAGCGACGGTGCCCTTCTTTGTTTGAACGGCAGATTGGGGAAATATTACCACCTATGCCAGCCTTATCAAGAAGAATTTATCTTTAGCTGGCTGGTGTTGTATATGTCAGTGTAGTGGGGAAATGGTGGTCTATTTGTTGCTCCATTGTGATGTTGTATATGTTTTGTGGAGTGCAGTCTTTAGGGTGTTCGGGGTTCATTGGGTGTTGCCGAAGATGATAGCATACCTACTGTTTGGGTGGAAGAATTGGTTTGTGATGCACTCTTCACATGTTTGGAATATGACTGATATGTTTGATGTAGGTAGTGTGGGGGGACATAATAGCTACAATTTTCAGGATATTGAGAGACCAGTGGATTAGTTGGAATCCTTGTTGATTCAAACTTTGTTTGATGGGTATCACACATGGGGTTTTACACACTGTAACTTTATCCTTGAGTTCCAAGATTCACTTCACCTTTTTGTATACTTCTTTGTAATTTTTTTAGTTACTTACTTACTTTAAGGTCATTGTGAACATGAAGTAATATATTCTCTAAATATAATGCCATTACTTATAATAAAAAATAAAAAATAAAAACCACAAGAGAGTGGTCTTGTGATCTTAGTGATTTGTGGCAGTGTTTGGTTTTTGTTGAATGGGTTTCATGGGCTTTGTGTGGTGAGGCTTTGGAGTAGTGGTGGTGAGCTTTTTCTTGCCGGTGGATTTCTGGTGAGGAATTTGGGAGTTCATGGTGGCTGGAGAAGAAAGGAGAAAGGAGAATTTAAAGAAGAAGAAGAAGGAAGTGAAAAGAAGGACAAAGAGGAATGACCAAGAAAAAAAAGAAAAAAATTAAACTAAACGAGAGCCACATCAAATAAAAAGTTCCAAATCAGCAGCCCATTAAGGGATGTGTGCATAAAATTGACAGAAAATTATGAAGGCACTAAATTGTCACCTTCTAAAAATTCAAGGAACCAAAATCGAACTTACCCCAATTTTCAAGGGCCAAAAGTATAATTTACCCTTATAGCGTTACTCCCTAGAAGATGCTCTATCAAAGTATCAATTCCTAGATGATTTAGTCTTTATCCTTTCAACTTTACTCTTCTAACTCTAGAGTTTCACACAAAAGTGATCTAAAACCGAAATGATGCTAAACTTTTTAACATTACATACTTTCCTTGTGATGTACATCTTAGATGAAATGAAGGCAATGTGCTTTTGAGGAGCTGCCCTTCTTTGGCGTAGTAATCTTTAGCTTATTATGAACTATGTTATCTACATTTCTTAGCAAGAGTGATTACTGTAGCTTGAGGTTATTCCTTCTTTAGTATACCATAAATAAGTTGGAGCTTGGTTGAAATTCCAAAACCAGTTTGTGCATATTATCAAAGAATTTTCGGGCACTCGTGGATATGTGTGAGGTTGGCGATGTCAGTAAAGTTGGGAGGGATTCACCTTTCCTCTTAAGGTCTTTTTATTTAGCGCCTGAATCTTAAACTGCCATTGTGCAGCTGTGCTCCTTTGTTCCGAACATTTTATGGCTGTGCTACTTAATTTAACTGCCATTGTGCGTCTGTGCTGCTTAGTTTAACTGCCATTGTGCATCTGTTTTCCGGTAGTACTTGGTGTTTCACAAGGCACTTATCATTTACATGTGGAGTTGTGGACAATTGATATTGATAGCCTAGGTCAATTTTGTTACAACAGCTATCCATCAGTTTTTCTTTCCTTTGTCTTCCCCCTTATCATCCCCCAAGATATGGTTATTGAATTTGTTTTGTAATCCAGCTGGCATATTATCATGAGGATGAAGACTCCAAAAGAAGGTTCCTGTGATCCCATTGCACCTCTTGAACTACCACACTCTCTGCATGCATTTCATCGTTGCTCTGAGGCTGATGAACTGAATGTGGTACCAATCTAAACTTATATGCACTCTAAACTAAATGTATCTGTGATCCTGTGTGGCTTCTAAATTTAGATACTGTATCTTGCATGTAAGAAGTTTTTTTTTTTAAAGCCCTCCTTTTCTAAATCATAGACTAGTTTTTTTTTTTTTTTTTTTTGGTTCCTAATAATACTTCAAAATTTTCACAAATATGTTTGAATATTTCCATTTCTTTTTTCTGAATGGCTGGTTGTCTCTCCGGTCCATTCCCAGGTCTTTCTGTTAAAGACCCAAGCTTCCATTTTTAGGGATGAACAAATCTATGACAATCATGCAAAAAAAAAAAGAAAAAGGTTAAATTTCATTCATGTGGCATGATACATGACATTGAAGTTAAAGGCAGAAAAAAGGAAGAGAGAGAGAGAGAGAGAGAGAAATTTACTGCTCTATTCAATGGTCATATGGGGAGGCAATATTGAAGGTGGATGTAAGTCTCCATGACAGTGTGCAATGTTAGCTTTGGATCTACAGAGATAATATGATAGATTGGCCGATTTGCTGGAAAATGCCTAGGCCTAATGATACAACTATTATTTATTTGTAACCGCTAAGATTTGACCCAAAAAAAGCTTCGGCTGGCAGAACTGGAACTTATCATTAAAAAAAAAAAGGTAGCCAAACTGGAACTTCTAATTAATATACCTGATTATGATTTTCAGTGATTTACACAACTGATTTAGTCATGCTATCTTTTAAGAGTCTGCCCAGTTGGTTTCAGGTGGTAAATTTTTATATGAAGAATTTGGAACAAAATATTTTAACTTTTGTGTGGCAATTATAATTGGTTGTTTTACCTGACTATTTATAATTTGACACTTTTGTTTTAGATTCTCAAATGAAACCTTCCTCAAACCCAGTTGATCAGTATGTAATTACTTCTTCTGAACACATCAGTCTCCATCTCTGCTAAATCATAAATAAGCACTCCCAACCCAAATTCTGAAGTAGTTGTATAGAGAAGAAACAATAACCATAACGATAACATTAATGTTTTGTCCTGCTTGACATTCCTTCAGTGAAAGCTGTCTCCTTTTAGTATATACTGCATTTTTTTGACCATGCTTATGTCTGACATCTCCTCAGGAAGGTTGCCACACATTTCGTGGGGGATTTTGGAACTACTTTAGCATGGGTAAGAGTATGAGTCCTGAACAAACTTAAACTTTTATATTCTTAACATTTAAACTTTTAAACCAATACAAATCTGATATTGGAGAAATAAATCTTACCATTTAATAGGAGCCCAGTTATTCAAACATCCATATAAATTATGGCCAATAATTGAAAAATAAAATTCTTTTGTACGCATTGATTTGAAATTTCTAGTTATTGATTGTTGTTTATCGTTAGTATCCTATCAAAAAGAGATTAGGAACTAAGATTGATACTTCCATTTATTTCTTTTTTTCACTTGATTTCATAATTAATATCTTTTTGCTTATTTCTTGCAACTCTTTATGAATCCATCTGGTTTTGGAATAACATGTTATTTGTCGTCTGTAGGAATGGATGCTCAAGTTTCATATGCTTTTCATTCTGAGCGAAAGTTGCATCCTGAAAAATTTAAAAACCAGTTAATTAATCAGGTATTGCTATTGTTTCTGGACCATTTATGCTTATTTGTACTATTCTATGGAGATATATTGAGACCTCTTTGAATTTTGGAGTACACATAACTGTTCTTAAATATCTTGAAGGAGGACTTTGATAAGCAAACTTGTCAGAGGTGAAATAGTGTAGTAATTTTGCAAAGAAGAATGTGATACGTGTAGCACAGATGTTCCTGGAATGTACACAGTTGTTATGTATAATTGCATTGACTAGCTATAAGAAAGTATGTATAATGCTTGTATTGATTAGCTACAAGACAGTATATATATTGCAGTGGCATTCTTATGCTTCTCATAATCATATATATAGTTTCCCTTTCTGGTCAATATAGTATAATCATACATAAAAAATATGGACATTGAATCACTTTTCACATAGTGACAGTCAGGTAGACTTTTTTGGATCTTCGAGGACTAATTGAGATAGTCAGTAGTGTAGTGACAAAACTGAAATTTGACTCATAGTTCAGGGACTAAAATCATATTTTGACCAAAAATTATATTTGTTGGAAGCAAATGCTACTTACTGCCTCCCTTTTCTTTAACCCTTTATCTAACTTTTATTCTTATTTCAATCCTCAAAATTAGAGTACTTATGCAAAGCTTGGATGTACGCAAGGATGGTTTTGTGCTTCTCTTTTTCATCCTGCTTCCCGGTGAGTACAAAGATATGACCCTTTAAACAAGTCAATACTATTCTTTTCTTGTTCTTTTTTTTATATTATCGTCCCACTAGTCACTATAGATTAGCACCATTGGCCTTTGGGCCAAATGGCATTTCCACCCCCATAAGTATGGTGGGGTGGAGGGGGAGGGTGGGGATTCAGTGCCCGTGTATTTACCTCTCAAAATGAAGAACTAGTTGCCATTGGTTGTCTTAGTTTAACTCTCTTTTTTGGTAGAAACTTTTCTAGGATGGATTAATATCAGTTCATGAATATTTTCAATTGCGCAACATGAGCCACTTTATGTTATCAACATATTACTAATGCACCAATGAGCTCTAACTCAAATGACACGTCATTTCTTTGTAAAAACAAGTTGGAGGGTGAGGTTGTGGGTTTGAGACCCACTAGGTGCCTAAATTTATTGGTAAAAAAAATCAACATATTACTAAAGTATACTGATTGATAAGCGATCAAGAATTTTCTTTATTTATTTGTTTGTTTGTTTGTTTTGATAAGTGATCAAGAATTTTATTACTAAAAAAATAGAGGTCAACTAAAGAATTATAGGATAAACCCCCCCCCCCCCCACAAAACCAAAAAAAAAAAAAAATAGTGCAACATTCAATCATTAAACACAAGCAAAAAAAGAAAAAGAAAAGAGACTTAATCTCAATTAGGGGTGTTCACTGATTGGTCCCGGGTTGGGTTTGTGCCCAACCCGGACTCGACCCGACCACTTCAGGTGGGGGAGTACGGAACCAAAAGAAAATTCTTATTGGAATGAGGTGAAGACAATGAAATCTGGCTGGAATATTGATGTGGACAGCAAAGGAACCTTCAAATGGTGGAGAACTCGCTGGAAAAAGGGTGGAAAAGAAGGTTTTCGGACGGTTGGGTTTGTCTGGTTTCAAGCTCTCTCACCCATCACTTGAACCGACTTTGTCAGGTCTACACCTTTCAGAACTGCAGCTGACTGACAGGCTCATCAGATTGGTTGGATGACGATGGGTTGGTCAGTTTCTTCAGGTTCGGTTCTTATTGGACAGGCCTAATCTCAATAATAGATCTCCATGCATTCAAAGGTTTGGTTATTACGTTCTCTCCAAATTGCTCACATAAGACAGTAAGGACTCACATCCAGATGATGAATTTTGTCATATCTTAACATGGGCTTCAACATGTATTTTTCCTAAGGGGTTGCACAATTGGTTAGGGATCACACCTCATGAAGCGTAGGCCATTAGTTTAAATCTTCCCTTCCCACTTTCCTTGGGCCCAAAACTTACTTAAAAAATAAAGAGTCAGTGTGTATCTATGCTTGCTAAATTATTTTCTAAAATATCAGATGTAATAATATTATAATTTTAATAGCTTAATTAAAGCGTGTGTTATTAACAAATATATTGAATTAAATTTACTAATTTTTACATTTGTGTTCAACAAGATAATTTAAGAAAATGCTATGGGTGAGATAATTTAATTCAACAAGATAATTTATATTGAATTAAATTTACATTTGTTATTAACAAATACATTTGCTCTTAGTATGACCATTTATAAATATTTCTTTAAATTAAAGAAAAAATGGTATAATTTTCAATTTATATGACGTTGTAATATTTCCTCTCCTTTCCGTTTTATTTTTGAAAGCATCCAAACAAAGGGGAGGGATATCTATTCTACTCACCCTACGTAATTGCACGTTGTATCCATTCTCCTTCCCTCTCCTCTCCCCTTTCCTTCCCCCTTGTAGCTTCTACTCTCATCTCCCACCACACTTCCAAACACACTTTAAGAGTTTCCAAAGGGGATGCCATATATGCACCTATTTAGTTTATGAACATAACTCCTTAAGTCTTATTAATTATGGATTCTGGGAAAAAAATCATAGAGAAAAAAGAAATAAATAAAGAAAAAATGAAATTGACGGAGGGACCATTTTTTTTGGGAAATTCATATCCGGAAAGCCAATTCTTTAGCTTAACACTTGCTATATACAATTGATCACAATTTTGACTTTCCATCAATTATTATTTCATGTAAGCTTACATCAACGGACCATATATTATCCATATTGTCCATATGTTATGGATCTTTATAAAATTTGGTAATTTGTTCAAAAGATGCATACTATGCATAAGCCTTAGCAAAACCAACTACCAAAATTTATATACAGAATTTATTCCTTAAATAAGAGATATAAACACTTATAATTATCAATAAGTCTAGAGACAATATTTTTCATAATTTTTTTCACAATTGTTGACATTGCCTGTTGTGATTGGTGCATAATAAAAGTGGTGTTAGTAGTAAACCAAAATAAAAATGATGTTTCTTCTAAATAAAAATGATATTGCTCCAATTACAACAAGTCATGTTAGCGGTTGTGAAAAAAGTTGTATAAACTTTTGTGTCCATAGCATTGCTAATTGATTAGCATTCCTACTTATATTTGCTTCTTTTTATATATACATTTAATCATCATGGAAGTTAAAGAAAAATAATCTTTGATATCCAGTCTTACTATAATGCGTTAAGAGGGTCTTCTTTTGTCATCTTTCCCTCGGGTTTCCTTTTTTGTTTGGACTGTGGCGTGAAGGAAGATACTCGCTGGTGACAATCTGAGGAGAAGAGGTTTATCTATTGTGGATTGGTGTTGTATGTGTTGGCATAGTGGGGAGACAGTGGATCATCTTTTGATTCATTGTGAGAAGGCTTATCTATTGTGATGTTTTGTCTTTAGATCATTCAGGGTTTTGTGGGTCTTACCTAAAAGGGTGCTAGATCTTTTCTTTGGATGGAGGAATTGGATGGGGAAGCTTTCATCTGACATTTGGAATTTGACACTATTGTGCTTGATGTGGTGTATTAGGAGGGAGCGCAATAATTGCACATTTGAGGATGTGGAAAGTTCAGGGAATCAGCTGTTTGCTATGTTTATTGCTACTTTGTTTGATTGGTCTCAAGCTTGGAGACTCACATCTAGTGATCTCCTTTAGATGTTTATAGACTCTTTTTTTTATGTACGCAGCTTTTTGTTCTTTTCTCTTTGTAATTTCTGGCTGCCTCGTGTCTTTTTGCATGAAAGTCTTTTTTTTGGTAAAATTTTACTTATCAAAAAAAAATGTTTGTTACGATGCATGAACAATTACCACTATGCAATGGAAGGTAAGGTTTTCAGCCTGTATTACCTGCTTTTGTTAGCAGTTTTTAGTAAATTGCAAATGTTATTCTTTCAATACAGGAACATAGCACAACTTGCAAAAGTAAAGGTTATGAGGAAACATGGTTCCTGGCAAGAACTCCACATACATCAAAGGTAAATCACTGTGTTTATTTTTAGAACTAATTTAGTTTAGTTTTCGTGTTCCCAGTTTTATGCTGGTTGCTGCTTATGGACTACTTGGACAGCATATTATCGATCCCTTAAACAGAAAAAGATCATTCATTTATATGTGATTTGAATGTAATCTCAGCTACGTGTTAACAATGTAAAATTACATGACTGTCTCATTAAAAATTTGTGCTTGGATGTTATTGGCTGTTGTCTTGCAGGTGACAAAATCAGATCTGCTTCCTTGTATTAAACGTTAAAAAAGAACATACATAGCATGCAAAAGTTTTTCATTAGTCATTCTCATGTGTTAATGTCTGACTGCAATCTGTTTATCTAAGGTGTGAGATTATTCATCATCTATTTTATTTTATTTTTCCATATGCCTCGGTGGGTTTTAACCCCATAGACAACCTTCATCATGTTTTTTTGGGAGGAGGAAGTACGGTTTGAACTATTGCTCATTGGGGCTCTACATTATCTGTTTGTTGCTGACATTGTAGAATCCAATGCTTAGTATGAGATCCTAATTTCTTACTTTTACCATGTAAAATTTTTTTGAAAGCATTAATCTATAGTGCAACATCCTTTACCTGTAATGCTCCTGTATATAATTCCTTGGTTTCTTACTCTTTTTTTAGGGGGGAAGGGGGGGAGAATCAATTGAGTTCTTGCCTTCTTGGTTACTAAAACAAATGCAGCTACTAAATTTTTTCTGTTGTATCTCTTTTTTATATTTTTTTCCTAAAGTTAGATTTATCATTAGATTGTTCAAGTTCAAGTTTCAATATTATAACCCTTTTTTTTTTATTTTTTGTTAAAAATACAGTATCCGGTCTATTATATGCCTGAACTTGCCTAGCTTTTCTGGTGGACTAAATCCTTGGGGAACGCCAAATAGCAAGAAAAAGCGTGATGTTGCTCACTGCATTTAATCTTTTTTTTGCAAATCTATGTGTTGATCTTGAATAATTTCACACAAGTTGTTTCTGCTTACACAGTTCTAATTTTATATCCTGATGGAATATGATTTACAGAGAGAGTTGACTCCACCATTTGTAGATGATGGCCTTCTTGAGATTGTGGGATTTAGAGATGCTTGGCATGGGCTTGTTTTGCTCGCTCCAAATGGGCATGGAACTCGTCTTGCACAGGTAAGAAATCAACTGTTAAAGTGCTAACCTCAATTTATTGGTAGAAAATTTTGTAGTTTTCTGGTGAACTAAAAGACAAATCTCAAAAAAGGGCGTGCACAAGGAATTGCATAACTTTGGATATGGTCATAATCCATATATGTATTTGGCAGTCTATGGCTAAGAGGTTCACCATCTTGGTGTTCCAGAGAATTCCAAAAACATTGGAAATTTTATGTCATGGTAATGAGGTAGACAACTCTATTTGTGGTAGGTAAATGCAACTCACACCCCTATATGGGATTGAACCTATTGGCAGAGGAGACACTAGTTAGAAGACCATGGCCTTTTTTTATTTTTTTTATTTTATTTTATTTATTTTTTTATAATTTTTATCTTGGTCCTTCAGAGAACAGATTTCTGAGTAGTTCTCCCCGCTCCGGTGGGTTAAGCATACACCTTCCCTTGTGAACAGATTGAGTGGTACTTTTTGGTTACAAGGTTTGGTTGTATCAGAGAATGACTTCACTAACCTACCATTTGACATATATTATTTTGAATTACTCAATGAAAGGATGACTGAAAACCAGCTCACCAATTGAATGACCCAGTATATTATGATTTTTGGCATTAGGCACATCGTATCCGCTTTGAGTTTCACAAAGGCGCATGTGATCATACGTTCATGAGAATTGATGGGGAACCCTGGAAACAACCTCTCCCAGTTGATGATGACACTGTTGTGGTAGAAATCTCTCACCTTGGCCAAGTAAACATGCTTGCCACCCATGATTGTAGGTCCAAAAGTATTAATGATCACAAAACAACACCTAGCCATCACAATGACGAGGAAGAGGATAGCAATGAAGAAGACTTTACAGAAGAAGAGTTTAGGAAGTTCGGTGCAGCAGATACATTTAAGATCCCTGATGAGGTTGATATTTCCCAACTTAGTTAAATCATTTCCTCCAAGCAATAGTTTGTCCTGTTGCTGGAGTTCCAATATAGTTTTGGGTTTCAGCACTTCTATGATTGCTTGGTCTTAATCCGATCAAGTTGATTGAAGCTTAACTGCCGTTGGTAATCTTAGTAGTCATATTCTGGAGGAAGGGTGGGGAACATTTTAGTTTACATTAGCTTAGAAGAATTATTGCTAAACAATTAGTGATTTTTCATTATTAAGTACTGATTCTTGGTAGTCATTTTCTGTATTTGCAATTATATGTACTGGGTGCGTACGTGTGGATTTAGTCATATAGGATTCAGGGGGGAAAAATAATTGTAGTGAATAAATGTGAACTGGTCTACCTCAAAAAATAAAAGATAAAAATTGTGTACTGGTGATTTTTTCTTTTTTTAAACAATTTAATCAGGCTTAGATATTCAGTTTGTAACATTCTCATCGATAATTTTTCCTCTCTCATGCTACTTCCAGCCTAATAAATAAAAGTCAAATTAGAGAATTTGCAAAAAAGAAAAAGAAAAATAGTAATAATTTACACAATTTAATTAGAGTTTGTTTAGAGAAAATCAAACCTAAGTTAAGTACCGAGTTGTTTCAACCCTCCAAAGTTGAAGGTAAGTTATTTAGGGAATATTTATAACGCAAAAAACCAGATAATAAAATAAATATTAGAGTGATGACATGGATAAATATGAGTTTTTAAAAGTTTAATGGCAACAATTAAAGAAGTATAAAAAAAAAAAAAAAAAAGTTTCAAGTCTTCCCTAAAAAATTTCATAAAACTTGCTGCTTGGAACAAACACAAAAAGCAGAAAGAGTGCTCAGCCACTTAATGCAAATAGTCACCCTTCGAAGAAAATAAGAAAGGGAAGAGTAGAGTTGGGAAAGAGGTCGGGTTATGCGGGTTTAGTTTTGGCCCGATCAGATGTGAACTTGTTAGTTGAAGGCCGAATGCCAACTCGATAAGAAATCAGTTAAACAAGCAAAAATTGGACGCTAAATAGATTTGATATATGTATTAGCGTTTCAAATTTTGTGACACTAATAAACAATGTTTATAACTGATTAAAAAAAATAATGTTTATAAAACTAGACCTAGCAAATGGGTTTGGTAGGATAGGTTTCGGTTTATCTGGTTGGGTAAAAGTCAAATTGGTTACAGATTCTTAAATTATTGGATTAAAACAAATTGTCCTATGAACCTTGCTCATTGTTTGATGGGTCGGATCTGTCAATCAGGTATGATACATATGAGCCCGGAAAAAATTGGCTTTTGCCCCTTTCAAAAAAACAATTTAGCATTTTGCTCTATTTTCCAAATTAATTAGGAAAATGCTTTTTTTTTGAAACTCGATTTTCTCAAAATCGAGTTAAGTCTTATAGTGACGTTTTTAAAGATTCTATAGTGACGTTTTAAGGACCTATAGTGGCGTTTTGTAATCCAATTTTCATGAAGTCGAGTTATAGGTAAAAAAAGAAAAAAAAATTGCATGTAACTTGACTTCATGGAGATCGGATTACAAAACGCTACTATAGATCTTTAAAATGTCACTATAAGCTCCTTAAAATGCCACTATAGGGCTCTAGATTTTTTTTATTTTTTTTTTATTTTTATAACTTGATTTTGAGAAAATCCAGTTTCAAAAGAGGGACATTTCCCTAATTAGTTTGGAAAATGGAGCAAAATGCTAGATTTTTTTTTTTGAAAGGGGCATTTGCCCATTTTCTCCCATATGAGCCCTAATGCAATAAAAAAATTTCGTATAAAGATGAAACTTATCCCAATACATGTTAATGAGGTTGGAATGATACAAGAATATTATTATTTTTATTAAATATAACTAATAAACAAATTTATACAATAAAAGTTTTTTTTTTTTTTGGGTGGATGACAACCATTTCTGTATTAATAAAGTGTTGGATTTTGAAAGAACCATTATTGCTTAACCAATCATATTGTTGGAGAAACAAGTTGAAAAAATGATACAAGAACATGAACGGAAAAATAAAAAGTTAGAATATGGAGTAGGATTCAAGAACTTGAAAACATGACATAGGAAGACTTACAAACTTGAATGGAAGAATTAAGAACTTGAACACATGACACATAGTTGTCCAATATGAAAGCCTAGAATACTACAACTAATAGGACAATTTGACAATGATCCAGCTCAACAATTATAACTTATCAATGCATTTGAACTAAGCCCTACAACACATTTTCATTCCAAGTTACTCCAACTTCCATCCTGACCTGATGAGTTCTAAAAATGATCTTTAGACATACTATAAATCTTATTTTCAAAACCAATGCATCAATTGATTACTGCAATTTCTTTCTTTGCTTGTTTTCCTATTCTATTTTAATTTCATTCCCTCTCGTAATTGAAGGTTATCCTATACTACACCATTACCTTTGATTTAGTGGTGGACTCATGTAATAGTAATTTATTACTGATGGATTTATTGTTCTAAATAGCTTTAACAGGAATCCTCTAGCATTTTCCACTTGTATTGGACTTTTTTTTTATATGCATTTATATTTTGAATTTTACACTACACCCATATATAACAAACAGGATGGTTTTTCTTTCAAAGTTGTAACTTGTAAAGGAGAAATTTGATGCAATTAATCATCATCAAGTTGCATGTGATGAAAATAATATGATTCCCCTTAACTCAAACTCCAAATCGAAGAATAATGGTGTAGAATCAATGCACATGGTAGTTGGGAGCTTGGATGAAACAATTGTAGGCTTTTAATTTCCTCCAATATTTTACATGAAAATTTATATTAAAAATAAAATGGTATTTTTATATATATATTTATATATATAATTCAATAGTTGAGGGTGAAGGAATTTGAACTCTTGATGATGCCAGTTAAACTACAATGTAGTATTTTATATGCTTTGATCACATGAAAAGGTATCCAAAGTAGATTGTTTTTCATGAGTAATGGAATTCATAATAATTGTCTAGCATACAACATGCAACTTTACTTTTTATGTGTGAATTAAGGAAAAAAAAAAAAATCAAAAAGGAAATTTGATATTTTATTTTTTTGGAGAGAGAATGATGAGGCTAGATCAAAAAATGAACACTAAAATGTGTGTGTGTGTGTGTGTGTTTTTTTTTATCCCTAGCCTCATCATTCTCTTGACTATATCAGTAGCTTGCAAATGCATAACACTGATGGACAAACATGTAAACTTCAAATTGGAATGAGCAGAAAATTTTGACATTAAACTAGAAAAAAAGAAAAAAAAAGGGGGGGGGGGTTCGGAGGGTGGGCGGCTTGGAGCACCCACATAGCAGTGTGTGATTAGCCTAGTATTAGTACTACAAATAGATTGAAGTAATCATGTAGTGACAATACAAGAGAGATTTCTCTTAGCATAATGTTGCTAAGATCATTTTAGGTACCTAATCAATAATTATAGTAAATTCAATTATTTTTAGTCAATTTAAATTGGCTTCAGATTAGATAATTTATGAATCTAGTAAAATGTTCTTGAGACCGACCCTCTATGAACACTCCTTATTTCATGTCTAAAAATCTAAAAATATAAGAATTTTGTATTTGATAGACCTTTTCAGCCTACACCAATCAATTGGGATTGTGAAGAAATAATATAAAAGTGCATTCATAACGAAGTGGAACCTAAGATTTCCCTCAACTCAACAAATCCTACTTTAAAATTGAGTGCTCACCTAAAAAAAAAAATAATAAAAAATAATAATAATAATAATAATTAATTAAATTGTCAAGTGCATATTCAATTAAATAAGAAATATATATAACGTCTTCGTAAAAGAATTTCTTATGATTATTAATAATAATAAATCTAAGTTGAGAAATGCCACTAGTACCCTAGCAAATAATGATTTATTTCATTTTCAAACATTGCAACGTGTAGATGACTTGCAACTTGGTGTTGTGATCCTGCATTTTAAAACACATGACCCCTTAGACACTTGCCACTTCTCTTTGGCGACCACCTTACCTTGTATGTAGCAATTGTTGCAAACAATGATGCAACAAATCCTCTCCCATATTAAAATTGCTTAGAATACAAAAAAAAAAAAAAAAAAAAAAAAATGAAAAAGAAAAAATCAATAATATAATTTGTGGGGAGTGGAAGAGTCCCCATCCAAACCTTAAGTCCAAGAAGTAAATGGGCTGCAGGGAATGAATTGGGCCTAGCCTATATGATAAAAAGAAGGCCCAGTGGACAATGGGCTGTGAAAGAAAGGAAGCTAGACCATCCTAAGTACTATAGAAGAAGAGAGCGACGTAGGAAAGTCATTCACATGGAGAGAGTAAGGAACTAGCCTTACCCAAGGAACGATGCTCGAATGATCCATGTATGGATTTCAGGATATGCTTAGAACCATGGGAAACTTTCAAAACAAGCAAGAAAGTTGAAAATTTTTGCCTCCGCATTAATGATGGGGTTCTTACCTAAACTCTGCTGCATTGAATGCATATGAGACAGCCTGAACAGTACAAACAACCTCCCAAAAGTCAGACTTCTAGGATAAGGGTGGGGAGGAAACCGATAAAGTAAAGGAAAATATCCCTGAGAATCTGACTGGTAACAAGACAGCTATAGAGATAAGAGTAAGGAATGTCACTATAAAAGGGGGGAGGGAGGCAAATGAATGGGGAGGAGCTGGAAAAAAGAAAAAAGAGATAAAAGGGAACAATCTGAAAGAAAGAAAGAGAGAAAGTGTGCGTAACACTATGGGAACGAGAGAATTTCCTGTTGTAACATTTGAGTAGAAATTGAAATACATGTGGTCAAAGAAATCAACTGTTTGAGTTTCTCATTGTGGAATGTCAAGTGTTTATTCTCATATATATATATATATATATATGGGACTCAACAATGTTAGTGATACCAAAATATTAAGACACTATATGAAGGTTGGAATCTAGAGATTAAAAATTCACACACTTTAGTAAATTACTATGTAAGTGGGGATATTCTTGACACCTACACTTTTATACATAGATTCCATAGAATATATTCACACACTTGTTATGGTTAAATTGTAAAGGAGTACATTTCTCTCTAAGGAATGGGTAGATCTCTCTCAAAAAAAAAGTTGAGATGTGTATATGGTTTCTTTAGTCTTATAAGCTCAACTCACACTCCATCCATGTCCTAGAAGCAGAGGGTGGAAGTCTTAACTTATATGATAAAGCTGAAAAAGCAAATCAAGAAAAAACAAAATATTTATTATTTGCATGCCAATCGTGACCTACTAGGTGGCAAGTAGGTTGCGACTTTCCAAGCTCACTTAATCTATTTGCCATGTGTCACTCGCGGGCTGGTAGGTCGCATAGAGGTCACTTGTAGGTCACAAAATGCAGTTTTGGGGGATATTTGCAGCCTAGCATGCTGAGGGGAAACAATATAATTAGTTGACAAACGGTTGAAAGGATTTTGTAAAGTAGCATCTTGAGTTTTAGAAACTCGATTTGTAACTCGAGTTCTATAAACTCGATTTATGCTGGTGCTAAGCGAAGAATCTGGAAACAGAGCAAGAATCTGGTTTGAGATCCATCAAAGAACTGGTGCTAAGCAAAGAATCTGGAAGCACATCAAAAGCAAGAAGAATCTGGAAACAGAGCAAGAATCTGGTTTGAGATCTACCGAAGAACATCAGAAGCAAAACAGAGGAACATCCACCGAAAGAACAGGGGAAGAAGAAGAAATCCACCGAAGAAGAAGACGACGAAGATGAAGAGCTAGTCTGAAAAGAAAATGGTGGAACTCAAGTTTCTAAGACTCGAGTTCTAGGTGGAATAGATTAGATCTTGCATCTTGAGTTTTAAAAACTCGAGTTCTAACATGGATCTCGAGTTTTAAAAACTCGAGATGCTAGTTCTCCAATTTGTTTTGCAACAGGACAACTAACGATATTGTTAAAAAATTAACGCTAAATGAAAAGAAAATTCTACAGTTTTGAGACCAAGTTTGACTAGGCTTAATTACATTTTACCCAAATACGATTTTTTTCTGGGGAAAAAAAAAATTAAAATCAAAGAAAAAATACATAAAACTTTGTCACTAAATTAAGCCAACAAAAGCATGGACTTAACATAAGTAAATCTAAAATTAAAGCTCCAAAAGTCTATTCTTTCAAATAACATTAAGAGGCCATGAATAGTGTTGCAAAACAATCATCATCATCACCCAAAACAATGCATACCCATTCACTAGAACACTTGAAAGAAAAACAGTACTAAAAAATTTAAAAAAAAAAAAAAAAAAAAAAAAACCTTGTAATAAACTATAAAATTAATATTTGAAACAATAATAAGACACATCATTGATGTAGTGGCCATTGAATGAGCCAAAGGAGGAAGGAAGGATTGTATAAAAGGGGAGAGGAATGAAGAAGAAGAACGAAGTTAAAAATAAAAAAAATAATTAATTATCGAGAATTTTAAATGTATATTTTAAGAAATGAAAAATCTAGGAATAATGTGAGTTTTTATAACAAAAACAAAAGACAATTTGAAATATGCATGCTTTCAAATTTTTAGCGCTCTTAATGCAAATAGTCACGCTTTTAAGGAAAGAAGAGAGGGAAAAATAGATTTGAAAAACAAGTTAGGTTAGAGTTTGACCCAATCAAATGAGAGTCTAATAGCTGAACGTTGAATGCCAACTCAATATTCAATTAGATTAAGAGATAATATTAATGAATTTGATATATGCACGCTTTCAATTTTGTTGACATAAATATGTAATGTCTATAATACTCGACTTAGCAAATGGGGGGAGGATGGGTTTGAGTTTGATTTCGTTGAGTAAAATTCAAATTGGTTAAAGATCATTAAATGTTTGGAGCAAAACAAGTTATTATTCCAATGACCATTACCTCACAAGTCAAAAATCAATAAACGAAATCTGTACAACAGATAAAACTTATCCTAATAGTATATTTTTTTCATGTTTTTTGTATATAAAAAAAAAGTTAACATGTTTTATAATTTCTTCTTTCTCAATTCTTTCAATAAAACACTAAAAAATAAAAAGTTGAATAATACATAAATTATTAAAAATTTATAGTTAGGTAAATTAATCCTAAATCTACTAGTTTAATGATTCTAAAAATGAATAAAACAACATGCATTTATATATTATACATAAAAAATGGAATAAAGTTACATCACCTAGAAAACCACTAAGTGTGTGTGTTGATGCCCACTTTGGCAAGGAGGCCCAATAATAAGAAGAAGCCCAACAATATGGGAGGGAATAAAGAAGAAGAATTAGCAAATTGAGAAGAAAATCTTTAACCCCGAATGGTAGGATTAATGGACCATAGTCCTGTAAAATAGTAAAAGGGCCTCAAAGAAAGCAAGCGAACCCAAAGAAGCCCGAAGAAAGAAGCAGTAAACCCATGGATATTATGAGAAATGGAAAGCAAGCAAGAATGGGCCGAAGGAACCTAAAGGAAGGAATTAAGTAAATAGGGGTTGGTGGAAAAGCCTATAAGCCCCGAAAGTAAAGGATATGGTAACTTGGGCCGGGGAAGCCCAAAAGATTTAGCAAAAGCCCATAGGAATGAAGGATTGGAATGGACCAAGGATGCCCAAGGAAATGAAACGGGCCGAGGATGCCCAAAAGAATAAAATGGGCCAAGGGAGCTCGAAAGTGATGAAATGGGCCAATGAAGCCCAAAACAACATGAGTACAAGACCAATGATAGTACTGGGCTACTGGAATTGAGCAAAAGGAAAGCATACAGCAGGCCCAAAAGAGGCCCAGTAAGCACAAGTCAAATAATAACATGGCAGGAACAACGGGGTAGCATGGCAAGAGTGTCAATCGACCTACAAAGAGGTTAAGGGATGGATTGAAGAAGGAAAGGCCCACAATCAAGTAAGACCCAGCCTAGGAAAGAAGTAAGACATAAAGAATGAAACCCAGAGACTCATCCATGCCACAAGAAGTCAAGAATGAGTAGCGGAACGTGCAGACAAGCCCTCAGGTCATGGCAAACGCATGAACAACAGACAAGCCATTGACACACATGGAAGTGGAGCACTTACGAGGCTTAAGCACCACCCACTTTTACCCAGTCAATACAGGAGTGGTGCGCCATGAGTCAGAGGTAAGAGAAGGTATGGTTTGGCGGTAGGGAGAAGGGAAAAGCCTATTCTAGGGTTCCCGCTCCAGCTTTTTTGGGGTAAATGTCCTGGTGGGAGGACATACCACCCAAAAGAGGGAAAGATGAGCTGGAATCACTAGGTGCATGCCATCGGGAATAGTAAGAGAGAATGTCCACCCTTATCCGAATGGGAATGCCATGGTGAGCAAGAAAACAAAATAAAACTCTTTTGTCTGGGAATGGGATGTGGCATGGCCAGCACAGATAAGTGGTGATGGCTGGGTAGTCGACAGACCAATGGGTGGTCTTGGAAGGACACCTATACCAGGACAAAAGCGGTTAAGGGGCAAAACAGTAAAAACTCATCATGGCAGGTAGTATAAAAAAGGGCCTCAATTGTGCACAGTGGAGGCAGGACAGGGGAGAACGGAGGAGAATAGAGAAAATGGGAAGAAAAACTCGAGATTAAAAAAAAAAAAAAAAAAGTAATAAAAGGAATGAAAGATAAGAGGGAAAGCAGGAAACTTTGAGAGGAAAAAAGGAACCAAAGAGGGAAAACAGAGAGTGAGCAAGAGTGTGATAGTAGGTATGCACCAATAGGCTGTTCCTTTCTCTCCCTCTAAAAGCCTACTCTTTAGTGAGGATTAAGGAAGTTGAGAAAAATCCATCTAGGTCCATTCTTTCAAAGTGGGCAATTTCTGTGGTAGGATGTCCTAGTGAGATTACGCACATTGAAGGGTGGTTCCCTTCTTGGACTTGACTCCGTTGAGAAATCAAGCACATTAGACTAACCTTCCTTCCTTTTATTTTATTGATCAAGCATTAATATTATTTCCTTTTCTTTTTATCATTGTTATTAACTCATTTCTGCTGCATTTATGTCACTGCATTATCTCCTCCTTTACTAAGATCATGATTTAGCTTTTCTGTTTTTTTTTTTTCCCCCTAGCTGACAGTAAACATATTCTTCTTATTATTGTCATATTACACTTACCTGACATAACTGTTTGTAACAGTTTCCTTCACCATGGGCACGTGTTCAAGGTCTTAGCAAAGGGGTTTTAGCTTGTGCACAAACTAGCTTGGAGTGAGTTGCAGTCAAGCCAGTCCTGACTCTTCTACCCAGAATCATTGGGCTGTAACGTGGTAAGAGATAGCCCAGCCTACAGTTGCAAAAAAGGCCCACCACAGTGTGCATATGGATGAAGATTTTGTTGAAAACTTATTTATTTTATTTTTTTAGAGAGTTTCAACCTATGACGTCCATTCCTGATAATAGCTCTTTATTATCAAACTAAGACATTAATCATTTTTTTGGTGTAAGCGGGGATTGAATCTTAGATCTCTTATTCAACCATCAGAAATTTTACCAATTGAGCTAATTGGAACCCACAAAAACACATTTATTTATATTGCAAAGTATAGCTATGCTTTAAAAAAAGAATTGAGACTTTAGAAAGGTATAAATAAGTAAATGAACTAAAAATTTAAAAGAAAAACACTAATACAAACTCACATGGTAGAGCTTTAAGACTAAAAATATCATGTTTTAGGTAAAAATATGGTTAGGAAAAATGTATAATGGACTTATATGAAAAAGTACTCAAAGTCATTGCAACAGTATATTTAATATTGAAAGGACAAAACTTAAATACAATACTTTAGATGCTGTTTCTTAGTTTCTCGTCTTAAGATTTAGTCATATGACTATTTAACTAAAAAATACACTTCTATCCTATAAGAAAAAATTTATATGATAGAATCTTAAAAAGAGAACCTAAGAAATAATATCTAAATACTGTACGTAAGTTTTACTCAAATTGAAAATACTATTGTGAAAGACCTCCTAGGATAGTGTGCTATGATGTCCCACACTACACTATTTTCACCATGTAGCTTACCTCATAAGCAGGTATCCCAAACCATTAACCAATCAAACACAACTCAACCAATCACCAATATATATATATATATATATATATATTGGTGAAGTTGAATTATTAAGGGACGAAAAGTATTAACTAGCTTTGTGTAATGTGTGGTTGACCACTTAAATAATAAAGCTCTATATATTATCTCTTTCTAAATTTTCTATATTTCTCCTTCTTATTATTTTATATTTTTTATATTTTACAACAAATACTTAAATTTGACAACCGCACATCAAATTTGCTTAGGTCAAGTCAAATAAGCTATATAAAAAACAAATCGGACTAAACTAGTTGCTATTTCTATTACTCTTACCCTTTTTTCATGCAAGTTTGGACGGTTTAATGAGTTTAGGTATAGGTTATGTTTGGTAATTATTTTTGTTTTAAGTTTTCAAAAACTTGTTTTCATAAATAAAATAAAATAAAAAGAATTGGGAAAAAAAATTGTTTTATTGTGTTTTCAAAGTTAAAAACATTTTTGGTTAGTTTAAAACAATTAAGAGTGAGCATTTCATGGACCTATTAAATAAGTGATAAACCAATGTTGTGAATTTCACTACAATATTTGTTCCAGTTTGTCTATTAAAATGAAATATAGAGCTTGTTGATACTGTATTTTATTTGATCATTATTAGCATGCCAAAATTCAAGCTTAATCCCTTTTTTTTTTTTTTAAATTGTGTTTTTATGATAATAAATTACATGAAAAAAATTCTATTTGTCCCGATCTGATATTGGATAAACCATTTTAATGATCCAAGAGTTCAAAATCCCAAAATTGACCAACGTCAGCTAACCTGAACCAGAACTAGTCAAAACGTTGACTAAAGATCTAACTATCCGATCAAGAATTTTTTTTTTTCTTCTTAAAGATCATGAAATTACCTTTAAAACAACAGTTTATAGACCAAAATTAGAGTTGAAAAGGATGAAATAACATAAAAATATCAAAATCCTGATTTAAAATATTATTTCATTCCAAGTCAAAATGCAATTTTTATGGATTTTCCATGCAATAAATTGAACAAATACAACCACAACGAGTGCAAACGACCTAGATTGCATTAAAATATGATAGATTAGCTACTCTACAAAAAAAGGGTTTGATGATATCCCCTTTGAATTAGGAGGAATTAATTTTCTAAGAAAAGTGTTACATAAATTTTTATACTGCATCACCTCCTTTCTGAGCGTAATATCTCAGTGACTGTAACTCCAAATTGGATGAAGCTAGAACCTTTGGAAACTATACATCTAATTTTTTTTGAAAATGTCTGTTTGAAGAAATCCGAACTCCTGAATACCTCCAAAAAGTAGCACGAAACTAGGTTGGAAAAGGGAAAAATAAGAAAATTAGGAAATGAATAATGGAGGAGTTTCTAAAAGAAACGATGAGATGGCAGTAGGATACCATTAAGGTGTGCGCCTCAATTTTGTATAAATACACCCCTCCTCCAACGGTCCTCTTGGAATTTTTGGGGAAAATTATATTTTACTCCCTAAATTATACTTCATTTTACACTTTGTTAGGGTTTAAAGAGTCATGAAGTTGCACCAAGGACCAAAATGGCACAGAGAATTGAACCCCATAGAATACTTGAGCCCGCAATAAAGAAAAAGGTTGATAGGCCCAAAATCCATTAAGGTTTTAAAAAAGGAACCTAAACCCCATGAATGGATAAGCCTTAGAATCCATGAAACGAAGGGAAGAAGAAAAGCCCAGCCTGCCAAGGTCAAAAAATCGCTAGGGAGCCTAATAGTGGGAACTGGGCCGGGATACCTGGGGATTGCCAAGAGCTTGGGATGCTGTGGACATGCAGCAAAGCCAGAGTTGGATTAAGATAGTTCAAAGGGGATGCCAAGAAACATAAGGAATGAGAATAGATATGTCCCTATCAGCCGCCCAATGATGCAGAAAGGAATCAAAAAGCTTGGGAACCAACAATTCATGAACAAGGGGCTAGTACCTCGAGGAACCTAGAAAGAAGAACCATGAAGGGAAGTGGCTAAGAAGTTTTCAACCTGGCAGGAAGGAATCAGCTCACTTGGGAAAAATGACAAAGGGAAAGGTAGCCAAAAGCTGAGACTGAAAAAAAGGTGAGAGGCCTTGAAGGAAGAATGACCAAAGGTCAGCTCTTTAGGGACACCCCAGAATGAAAAGTCAGCAAGAGACTTTTGGGGAAGAAGCACCAAAAGGAGAAAATTATGAGAAATAAGGAAGGGACCAACTCACCAATGTTGCTGGCACAACATTGGTTCTGACCCAGGAGAGCAAATGGGAGGAATCAGTGGTACCCAGGACTCGGGGATGACACTATAAAAGGAGGAAGCAGCCAACAATGAAGGGCATTTTAGCAACAATGAATTAGAGCAGAATCATTGAGAAATCTCTATTAGAATTAAAAGAAAGTAAGAAAAGAGAAGGAAATATCGCCCGGTATCCTCAAATTGCCACTAGAGAACACATTTGGATTCAAAGGGATTCAAACTTTGCAAGTCATAGAGGCCTAAAGAGCCATCTAAGTCTGTGATTTTTGAACTTATTTGAACCTTGTGATACATCCTAGTGAGCATGATATATTACACAATTGAGAAATTAATGAAATATTACACAATATCTTAAGGACCCCTAACATTTACTTTGTGTCTTTCTCTATCGCATTACCCCTTTACTATTTCTTGCTATTTAATGCATATATTTCTTGTTTGCTAGTATGTATGTGTTGTAGGATTCCTGTTCTGTGCACCATCTGGTTCATAATTAGCTCATTTAGCTGCGGTGAACCAAACCTAGTCCCTTAAAACAACAACTAAAAGGCTTGAGGTCCTCGTTCCTACTTGGGCCTGGGCATCGTCTGAAAAGGACCCTCACACACTTACACTCATAAACTAGGGGTGTGCACGGTTCGATAGAGGCAATTTTTTTCCAAATTTATTACCGAACCGATAGAGAGCAGTTTTTTCATAATTAGAACCGATGCACACTGCTTAGGGTCGGTTTTCTGACCTATAGCGGTGCGGTTGTTTGCGATCAGTTTAGTCGGTTTGGTCAATTTAAAATATTTAAAAAAAAATTTGTTTTTTTAATAATAAAAAAATTGGGCTTTCAAGCCCAATATCAATATATCAACTTGTTCAAGATTTCAAGTAAATACAAACCGTTTTTTTATTTAGCAAGCCATCTGTGCAATACCTGTGCAAAATATCTATTCAACATAAAATCTGTTCAACCAAATAGTAATGATCCAAACTATCCAAATTTTTTCATTTCATTCACCATGCAAAAATATTTCGAAATTGCCTCAATAAGAGTTCAATTCCCAAAATACTATCATGTAGCATATAATATCATTAGTGTCACTGTGTGTGTCAGTGCCAATAACAATAAGCGTTAATGTATCCACTTAATAACGTATTACAGAACCATTTTTCACTGTCCACAAATGCCAAAAAGAAAGATATACAAATTAAATTAGTATTTAGGCAAAAGAATGCTAATTGCTTGTATCCCCAATAATAATCCCACCCATGAATACTTAAATAACTACCATTAGTGAAAAGTCCACTACCAATAACATGTACAAATATAATTAGCATATAGGCAAAAGAATGCTAATTCTTGTAAGTTCGTTGTCCAGTAAGTCTGTGCACTATGCATCATTCTAGAACTCCTACAAAATACTAAACAAAACAAAATAAACACGTGGTAATAACAATAAAACGTTTATGAACAATAAAATATTTATAATTAACACAAACGAATGATAATAGCAAGTATACTTACATAATACTAACTACTAACTAACTCCAAGCAAAGAGTAGCACATTACTCATCATCATCCAACACAACGGTGCTAGGATCCTCCTCCATAGACTGTGACAACTAACAATGTATTACTAAGTAACAACTAAGGCTCATGACATAATTAAGACATATTAAAGTAAGTGGGACTAAAGTAAGTTACTTAATACATATTAAAGTAAGTTATAACCCTAAGACATTAATTTATTAAAGACAGTAAGACATATTAGAGTATAGCATTTTTATTTTTTATTTTATTATTTTTTTGGGGGGCTAACCGGATACTTATTAGCCTATATAATATAATAATATTTCCAGTAGTTTCCAGTCCACTATTAAACACGAAGACATTCATGCATCCATGTATTTCATATATATATATATATATATACACACAAGCTTTGCTTATTATATTTAAGCAGCTACTTGCCCCCCCCCCCCCCCCCCCCCCCAACAAAATAGAAAGACACAAGCTTTGCTTTGAGAGATTTTAAAAGGTGCTATTGGCTTAGCTGCTAACTGCTAAGCTTTACTCAAACAAATCAACATGGTTTCTCGGATTAGAGGGAAGTGTGTAGGCAAAGGAAGTTTTGCTATGGAGTGAGTCACTGAGTCTCGGGGTTAACATATAAAATATAAATCATGCTTTCCCAAACAGCCAAACTTAATCAAACCAACTTAAATCATGCTTTCAGCTTTCCCAAACAAATGAAAAGGAAAAGACACGAAGAAGCTTACTGTTTTGCGGTGATTGGTGTGCGACGACAAGGCACTGCGTCAGGCGAGAGGTGAGAGTGAGAGAGAGAGATAAATGATTCTGAGAGAAAAATATGTATATATACCCTGAGAATCTGAAAACCTAGCATAAAACGCACCGTTTTGCTTTAGTTTTTTTTTAATCACACCTATACATACGAGTACGACGTCGTCTCATCAGTTTCATAAAAATAGAAAATAAAAAATTAAAAAAAATTAAGAACAACAGAATATGGATCGGCTCGGTTCGGCCACTATCTCGAATTCGGATATCTCAAGCCGGTGACTCCATCGCACTGCATTGAAAATGGAGAGCGAAGTCTGAACCCCGGCCTCAGCTCATTCGGTCGACGCTAGACTCGGGACGGTATCATCAGCGCCGGTGGGTTGGGTCGACTCCAGTAATGTTTTGCTCACCCCTATCATAAACTATGAGAATGCACACTTTACCTAACACTTTCCCTCTTAAACTATGAGAGCGCTCACTTAACCGCTTAAACTATTACTCATATAACACTTTACATCCCATCCCATGGGTAATAGTTTAGAGAAATAAGTGTGCATTCTCATAGTTTAGGAGGGTAAGTGTAAAATGGGTCACAATTTAAGGGGGTAAGGTGTAGTTTCCCCAAATTTTTATACACAAAAATTCCCTACCTTATCCAACCTCTCTAGGATTCTCACTAGGCATATTTTCCCTCTCTAGAATAGATACCAAACCCATAAATTCCAGCCCCCTTTTTTCTCCCAAAAACCCATAAGTAAGCCTCCAAAGTTCTTTGCTAGAGCTAGGGTAGTGTAGCTACTACTCTATTCCCCTTTCTCTTTCCATTTTTTTTGCATATACATTCCTTTTACGTCTTCTTTTGTATATACATTCTAAATTTTAATACATTCTCTTTAATTCCCTTGCTCTTTACAATTATGTCATTTACTTTCCTTGCTCTTTACATTCATGTCATTTATTTTCCTTGCTATTCACTTTTCAAATCATTTACTTTTCTCGTCATTTAAATTATTATCCTCATTTTCGTGCTAAAAAAAAATTATTATTTTTATTTTCTTGTTCGAAGGTAGTGTTTTCCTTTATACGTTTTCATGGGTATATGCTAACTGTGAAGGTTTCTACCTTTTGCACATAGACATATTAAATCCCATAGATTTAAAGGAAAAATTAACCTTACATCTTGGTGAATTTTTATATTCTAAATCAATATGGTTAGCGGTAGCTTATCTTTCCCTATATTTTAATTAAAAAAAATAGTAGTAGTAGTGTGTGTGTGTATATATATATATATATATATATATAGTACTTGTAAGGACTGGGATTGAGCACTTCTGCTGCTAGATGAGTGGACTCAAGCCCAACTAGCCCAATATAATAAATTTATAGAGAGTAGGTTTAAGAACTAGGTCTTAGTAAGGATTACAACAATTAGACACGGTTATGAATGGATTGAATAGCAAGGATATGAACTAAAGTATGAAATTCTGTCATCGGGCATTTCGTCCTAGGAACTTAGTGTTATTCTTATCTCTTCAGTGCTAGGTTACAAAGGTTTCCAAGGACATGCAAATTGCTACCGTATTCTCCTGCTTTTTTCTCCCCTTTTTCCTGGAGGATTTCTCACATTATATATTCCCCTCCAGTCAATTTTGGCCCTCCATCTGTTGATCATGCAGGTCACTACTCGAGTGCTTGTCCTACTAGCCACCTTCTTAAACCTTCAGTGAGTTGCAGCAACCAAGATTGTACTGTTCAGGGGTCATTTCCTCATTAATGCAGCTAGAATGTTAGTTGTGGGCATTTAATGCAGATGTGACAGTTTCTCCTTGAACTGTTCCTACTCCATGCTCCCATGACTGTCCTACAGTACTTGTCCTTTTTCTTGGGATGCTCTGGGAGGTTGCCGTTGATGGCAGGTCGTTCTTCCCTACTAGGATCTAGGTTGGCTAAAGACAAGATTGTCCTCGGCGATATTTCTGGGCCGTTTGGGCTTTCTTTATTCGTCATCAGCCATTTCTTCCTCCTCGGCGTGGGCCTTGGGCTTAGTATAAAGTGGGTCGGGGTTGTCAAATTCTTTGGCCCCACAATAACCCCTCAAAATCCTGCTGTCCGGCTCCTCAGATGGAAATGAGGATTTTGGTGTCCTCGGGCCTTTATCATGGCTTGTCAAGTCTTGTCCTCCATCAGTGCCAGAGCCTCTTCACTTGTCTAAGGCACGTTCCTGGCGCCTTGGTATGCGGAGCACGTCCTCATTAAATTCTAGCAGCTCTATGCTCCCTACGTTCAATGGTGCGATGGTAATCCAACGGTGTGGATTTCCTTAACTTCATGGACATGAAAACCCGCACAATTACTTTTAATGGGTGGTATAAATACCCATTTGAACCAATTTTCATCTTTACTTTTACACTCAAGAGTTCTTACGCACATATCCTGAATTTGGTCAAATCTCCAGCCAAACTCACGTCTCTTTTTAGCATAAAAAGCTTGTCCGAAGAGCTTTTCCTCATTTCTGTAAGTTTTCTTCTTTCTCTAACTCACGTTTTCTCTCTTCTAAGTTTCTCTTCCTTTTATTCCTTTCTTTCTTTCGTCCTTCCCTGAGTTTTTTAGCCGTTTCTAGGGATAGGTAAATTAAAAAAGTTGGTTGAGTCTGAAGAGGCGATGAAAAAATTCATCATTGATTATAGGATACCCCCTAATGTAGGTTTGAGGTACTGTGAGGAAGGGGAGTGGCATTTTAGGAGGCAAGAGGGTGAAGTAGTGATTCCCCTAATCGCCTTCATAGAAGGTGGCGTGAGAATCCCTATGGAGCCAGTGATGAGGGATTACCTTGGCATTTCCGATTAGTTCCCACCTAATGTGCTGCCAACGTGTTTAGGATCCTGGGTTGTGTGGATGCTTTAAACGAGAAAATGGGGTTAAGGTTAACTCATCACGATGTAAACTGGTGCTACAACCTCCAACACCTGAAGGGTAAATCCTACTATATGAAGACGAGGGATGATAAGGTTCGGCTTATTCAGTGCCTCCTCGAGACTAGCAAAGGGTTAAATAAGGACTTTTTCATTGTGTCTGGGGAGTGGCACGATAACCTTCATTGCCCAACAGAGAAGGGGGAACCAGGTGGGGTATCGAGAGTAGGAGAGGGCTAATCTTTTGTGTTATCATAATTTGCATTGTTCGGTTACTAATATGAATATGTTTTCTTTTTACAGATCCACACGCCTTTGAACGACACTTCCACCTGGTCAACCGGGAAGATTTAGAAACTATTCTCAAGGCGGCGGTCTTTGTAAACGAAGCTGACAACTAAGTCAGGGCTGCTCATAAGATCCTAGGGTACGATCCCATCCAAAAATCATTCTCGCTCCGAAGCACGTGATCAGAGTTAACAATCCTCGGCTTCACAAAATCACCGTAACAGAACACGGGTTTGTGCTTCCCGAAGTATCTCCTGTCCCAAAAGGCATCCCGTTGACAGGCCCTTCTTCATCCCACCAAGCAGCAGAGGTCGAGGGTGATTTGGGTCTGTCCGAGGATGAATTTGGTGCATTCGACCAAGTTAATCAATCCGAGGATCCCTCTGGTGACTTGGGTGACCTCGATTTGACTGAAGCGGATCTCCTATCAGTAGGGACCTCTTCTCAGGCTGAAATGGGTTTTAAGAGAAAACCTCCAACTAGCCTGTTCAACCTAATTAAGGGCCAACCGGGAAAGGACGCACTGGGGAAGTCACAACCCAAGCTTCCCCCTCTTCCACCCCAGCCTCAGCCTGCTCAGACCAGGTTGTCTTCCACCCAATTACAGCCATCATCTCCACGGTCCAGACTTCCTCCTTCTTCTCAGTCGACCCTGCCTCCTCGGCCCGAGCCCGCTGATCCGAAAAGGAAGAGGGCTTCCAAAGGCAAGGAGCCCATAGATGGGGGGAGATCTCGCTCCTTTCGAGAGGAAGATGAAGCCTTACGAGCTTTAAAACAATTAAAAATCGGGCACCAGGGCCAAGAAAAGGAGGTCGCCACTCAGTCCGAGGCCCAGGCCTAGCTTCCTGCCCCAGTGCTCCATGGGGAGCCATTGATGGACAATGCCTCCTTCAAGAACTTCCGAGGGGGTGAAGGCACATATGTGGCTGATGCGTTGGAGAGGTCCCTGCTACTTCCTGCTGACATGGCCGAGTTGGGGAATCTGAGGAGGCAGGAGGTCTTTCTCAACATCAAGAGGTATTTGGGCATGGTAAGACTTCTAATACTTGTGACTCCGTTGGTTTTCGTTCCTTGGTTTCCAACTTACCATGTGCTTGTTTCAATTGGCAGGCTGTCCAGGCCACTTATAGGCTGGAAAAGGATGCTAAGGAGTAGAGTAGGTCCCTGGAGCTTAAGCGTGACAAGCGCTTGAACGCTACTCAAACCCTTAAAAACTCCAAGGCCGATCTCTTGAAAGCGAAGGAGGAGCTGAAGGAGATGACGAGGGCCCGAGAAAGCGCTGAAGTAGGCCTAGCTGGTGCTCAAAAATAGGCCGAGGACCAGACAAGGTGCCTACTCGATGCCGAGGATCAGTTGAAGATTGCCAAAGAGCAAATCATTGATTTGAAGAAGAAACTAGCCGAGGTAGAGGGGGCCAAGAACGTTGCTGAGTGGGCCAAGGATGAGGCCTTAAGGGCCAAGGCAAAGGCGGAATTCGCCAGGACAAAGGCTGAGAGCTCCAAGGAGAAAGCCGAGGAGGAGGCTTACGACTTAGGAGTGGCTGAGACCCAGGCCACTCTCAAGGCTTAAGTACCTGGAGTATGCAGGCTCTACTGTTTCCCAGGTTTGGAATGAAGCCCTTAAACAAGGTGGGGTTGAGGCTTCATCCGATCTATGGAAGGTGGAGAATGTATACTACCCTCCGGCCATCCGCGAAACTGCCCCTGCTAGCTCCGAGGCTGAGGTTGCTCTTGAGGAGGTTGAGGCTACTCGGCCTGAAGCTGCTCTA
This sequence comes from Quercus lobata, assembly GCF_001633185.2. Lineage (NCBI taxonomy): Eukaryota > Viridiplantae > Streptophyta > Magnoliopsida > Fagales > Fagaceae > Quercus > Quercus lobata. The sequence goes on from NC_044911.1 coordinate 36,979,587, forward strand.
GCCATAACTGCTCATAATGAGCCAGCCAAGGAGGGTGAGCTTTTTGGGGCGACAGAAACAATGAAAACTTGAACCCAGAAGCGCCCAGAAGACTACAAAGTCTACGGCTGATGCTTAGGCCCCTTATGCCGAGGAGCCAGCTCTCTTGATTCAGCCCCTTCAAACTGTTCCCCCGAGCGAGGGCTCCAAGGGTCTTGAGGTCACTCCTGCTCAACTCCCTAAGGAAGGGGTCAAGATAAAGTTGAAGTAGGCAACCCAGCTAACTTTTGTATTAGTTTTAACAACATTGGAATCATTGTAATTAAACTTTTAGATTAAATGTATGAAATTCCATTTTATTTTTTTTATATTATGTGTTTATTGTTATTATTGCTATTGTTATTACTGTGAACCTTGTATCTCATGAGTTGGTTATCCTAATGGGTAAAAATGGATATGTACGTATCATAATTGAAATTAAACCTTTAAACTTTAACTCACCGGCATCAAGGGGACGCTTAGTTTGCGTCTGCCCATATTTTTAGGGGATGGGGGCCGAGTAGATGATCCAGGGTACTAAGCGTATATTTAGGCCATATTCGCAACTTTTATGAATCTTGAAATAGCTAGTTTCCCCATAGGTTTGAGTCCGAGGACCATGCAAGATTTTGGTTCTGTCCGATACTTAGATTTTTCTTGAAGTAGCTAATTTCCCCATAGGTTTGAGTCCGAGGACCATGCAAGATTTTGGTTCTGTCCGATACTTAGATTTTTCTTGAAGTAGCTAATTTCCCCATAGGTTTGAGTCCGAGGACCATGCAAGACCTTGGTTCTATCTAGTACTTAGATTTTTCTTGAAGTGGCTAGTTTCCCCAAAGGTTTGAGTCCGAGGACCATGCAAGACCTTGGTTCTGTCTAGTACTTAGATTTTTCTTGAAGTGGCTAGTTTCCCCATAGGTTTGAGTTCGAGGACCATGTAAGACCTTGGTTCTGTCTAGTACTTAGATTTTTTTTTGAAGTAGCTAGTTTCCCCATAGGTTTGAGTCCAAGGACCATGCAAGACCTTGGTTCTGTCTAGTACTTAGATTGTTGCCAAAATACAAGACATATAACCATAATGGACTAAAAATTTGAATTAAAGAAATGCTTTTGTTAATAATAATACATTCTCAGGTTATTTACATTCCATGGACGAGGTACAACTTTTTCATCTAAGTCTTCTAAGTAGTATGCATCTATTCCTACTATTGAAGTAATTCAGTATGGTCCTTCCCAATTTGGTCCAAGCTTTCGCCAGAATGGGTTCTTGGCAACACCCACAACTTTCCTCAACACTAAGTCCCCTGGTACTAGCAGTCTAAGCTTCACATTGGCATTATATCCCTACTTGAGCTTCTGGTGGTAATAGGCCAACTGGATCACTGCCTTTTCTCTTCGTTCATCGATCAGGTCTAATTTCTTCCCCAGTAGTTCATCATTACTATCTAGGGTGAAGGAGTTCATCCTCAGCATTGGGAAGCTTGCCTCTAGAGGGATAACAACCTCGGCCCCATAAGTCATGGCAAAAGGTGTCTCCCCTGTTGATCGCAGTGGTGTAGTTCGATAAGTCCATAAGACGTGCGGCAGCTCTTCTACCCATCTTCCCTTGGCGTCATCCAGTCTCTTTTTAAGCCCATTGACTATGACCTTGTTGATAGCCTCGGCTTGTCCATTTCCTTGGGGATAAGCTGGAGTTGAGTACCTGTTAGTGATCCCCAATTCGCAACAGTATCTTCTGAAGGCTTTGCTGTCAAATTGGAGTCTATTATCTAAAATGAGGGTATGAGGATCCCCGAATCGGGTAACAATGTTTCTCCAGATGAATTTCTTAACATCCACATCTCTGATGTTGGCCAGTGGCTCAGCTTCGACCCATTTGGTGAAGTAATCTGTGCCGACCAATAGATATCTCTTATTTCCTGCTTCCTTAGGGAAAGGGCCTACAATATCCAGGCCCCACTGGGCGAACGACCATGGACTGGACAAAGGGTTGAGGACCCTTCCTGGTTGATGAATATTTGGGGCAAACCTTTGGCACTGGTCACACTTCTTAACTTATTCCAGTGCTTCCTTCTGCATCCCCGGCCACCAATATCCCTAGGTAATGGCTCGGTGCGACAGAGATCTTCCTCCTATGTGACTCCCATAGATCCTTTCGTGCAGCTTTTCAAGCAATAACTCTGATGCTTTTGGGTGAATACACAGTAAATATGGCCCAGAATAGGAGCGTTTATATAATTCGTGGTCCTCAAACAACCAGAACCGAGGGGCATTTCTTCGTATTTTTTCAGCCTCTGATTTCTCTTCGGGTAGGACATCATCTTTGAGGAACCTCACTATAAAGTCCATCCAGCTAGGACCACTCTAACCTCATGGATATGGAGCATGCATTTTATAGCCTCATTTGCTCTATCCAGATGCTCGACAAGAATAATTCGAGGCAGACCCCCTGTCGAGGAGGTAGCAAGCGTGGCCAATGAATCTGCATGAGTGTTTCCACTTCTGGAGACATGTGACAAGCTGAAAAGATCGAAGTCTGACTGCAAGAGTTTGACCTGGCTTAAGTACTCTTGCATCCTCGCATCTCTGGCCTCCAATCCTCCTTTTACCCGGCCTACTACTAGTTTCGAGTCTGAGAACATCTCTATTGTTTTTTCTCCCATTTTCTACACCATTGCCATTCCTTGTAACAAGGCCTCATATTCAGCTTCGTTATTCGTAGCCGAGAACCCAAGTCTCAGGGATTTCTCTATGGTAGTCTTCTCAGGAGATCAGGATTAGCTCTAGTTCGGACCCCCTTTGATTTGCTGCCCCATCAATGTACACCTTCCAACATAGGGGTCTTGGCATAGAGATTACCTCAACTGATTTTCCAACCATGTTACTTTCCTCTGCTACTATTTCTACTGGTGGTTCAGCAAATTTGGCCACCAAGTCAACTAGGACCTGGCCCTTTACGGAGGTCTGAGGCATGTACTTGATGTCAAAAGCTCCCAGAATTGTGCTCCATATGGCAATCCTTTCAGTGTAATTAGCGGTCCAAAGAACAGACTTCAAGGGTAGCTTGGTTAGAATAACCACTTGGAAATAATGGGGAAGCTTTCGCGTAGCATGGACCACAGCCAGTATAGCTTTCTCTTGGGGTAAGTATCTGACCTCAGCTTCATGCAACAACTTGCTCACATAATAAACTAGATTTTGAAGGCCATTGTCATCCCATATTAGCACCAAGCTCACAGCATAAGGGGCCATAGCAATATATACGTATAGGACTTCATCGGCCTCAGGACTGGACATGATAGGTGGCTGGGATAGGTATTCCTTGAGTTGCTAGAAGGCCGCAATACAGTCCTCGGACCACTCAAATCCTTTCCACTTGTTGATTAAGAGATAGAATGGTCTACATCTATCTGCCAACCTAGAAATGAATCGATTTAGGGCTGCGATCATCCCAGTAAGCTTTTGGACCTCCTTGGCATTTTGCGGTGGTTTTAGATTATTTATAACCTTGATTTGGTCGGGGTTAACCTCAATTCCCCTATGAGTAACCATGTAGTCCAAAAACTTGCCTGATCCTATGCCAAATGAGCATTTGGAAACATTTAGGCGCAGCTTATACTTCCTTAAGACACCAAAGGTGCTGCCGAGGTCTCCTAAATGCTCAGACACCACTTTACTCTTCACCACCATATCATCAACGTAGATTTCGATGCTCTTGCCCAACTGTGGCTTGAATATTCTTGTCATCATCCTTTGATAAGTGGACCCTGCATTCTTCAGTCCGAACGGCATTACCTTGTAGTGGTAGTTCCCAATTGGTGTCATGAAGGCTGTCTTCTCCTAATCCTCCAAGGTTAGTGGTATTTGATGATAGCCTTAAAAAGCATCTAAGAAGCTCATCCGAGGATGGCCCACTGTTGCATCCACCAGCTGGTCTATCCGAGGCATGGGGAACAGGTCTTTTGGGCAAGCTTTATTTAGGTCTGTGAAGTCCACACAAACCTGCCATTTTTCACTTTTCTTCTTGACCATCACGTTGTTGGCTAACCATTCGGGGTAAAAAACCTCTTTGATAACCCCTGCACGCTTAAACTTCGCCACTTCGTCCCTAATCGCATCAGCGTGCTCTATTGACGGGTGACAGGGTGGTTGCTTCTTGGGAGTGATGGACGGGTTGACATTGAGATGGTTACAGATGAAGGTTGGATCAATCCTGGGAGCATCGTAGGCATCCCATGCAAATACGTCAATATTTCTTTTGAGAAACTCAATCAACTCCTCCTTCTCCTGAAGAGGCAGCTGAGCCCCTACTCGAAAGAACTTCTTCAGGTCACCACCAATAACCACCTCCTCTAGATCTTAGCATTTCGCCTCCTCGACAGCGGTATCAGGAGGCGAAACCGGGGCCATTGATTGCTATAAATTCTTTTCAGCAGAGGCCGAGGACTCCACATCGAGCCAATGTAAGATAGCAGCCACCACACACTGCCTTGCCGTGGATTGGCAACCATGGATTTCAAGAATTTGGTCCCCTGATGGGAATTTCACTTTCTGATGCAATGAGGAAGCAATAGCCCCTAAGGTATGGAGCCAGGACCTACCGACGATGGCTATGTAGGGAGAGTAGGTGTCTACCATGATAAAGTTCACCTCCACTATCTCTGGACTGGTTTAGATGGATAGCCTAATCATGCCCTTTGGAATGACAAGCTTCCCGTCGAAGCTCATCCGAGGAGAGTTATAGGGCATTAAATCTTTCGATTTTAGCCCCAACCCCTTGTAGAGGTCGGGGTACATAACCTCGGCCCCACTACCACCATCCACCATTACTCTTTTCACATCGTAGTCCCTGATTCTGAGAGTGATCAATAGTGCATCGTCGTGGGGCTGGATGGTTCCGATCTTGTCTTCTTCTGAAAAACTCAAGATTGGATGAAAATTCATTCTAGCCCTCTTCGGCTCTGGCTGGGATTCCTTGGCAAGCCGCCGAGCCACAGATAACACTCGTGAAGGGCGCGTGCCTATTCTTCCCAGCACGGCCAAGATTAGATTGATCGTCCCTACGGGTGGCCTTAAGGCAGTATCTCTTTGGGGTTCCTGATGGGTCTGGCCTTGATGACTATTGGGATGATGCAGAAGGTGTTTCAGCTTTCCTTCTCGGACCAGCTGGTCTAGATAGTTCTAGAGGATGGCTATAGTATCTAACGTTTACATTTACACCTCTGGTAGTGCTCTTCTTCATGAGAAAAGGTCTCGCTTGGGGGAGTTCTCGATCTTTGCCTATAGTCATTATCACTTTCATCATTGGATGGTATGTTAGGCCTAGAATGAGATCGCCTTCATTGTGCATGGCACAGCTTTCTCTTCAGATCATCTATCTCTCGCTGCATGGCCTGCTTATCATCCTGTTTCTGGGATACATGACTCCTAACTTCTTCTAGGTGCATGGCCCGGTTGTTATTTTGTCTTTGGAGCACGTGACTGCCCATACGAGAATAGCTGTTGCTGGTTTGAGTGGTGTGTACACTTCCCTCTCGAAACCTTCCATTCTCTTCATTTCGATCACGCTCACGGTTAGGAAAGTTACCCTATTGTTGGGATCTAGCCGATTTGGGCTGATGAGGGCTTGCTTGATGAGGGCCTGATCCTACCATGCTTGATTGTTGCCCTTACTAACACATAAGTTCTTCCTACAGACGGTGCCAATTGTAAGGATTGGGATTGAGCACTTTTGCTGCTAGATGAGTGGACTCAAGCCCAACTAGTCCAATACAATAAATCTATAAAGAGTGGGTTTAAGAACTAGGTTTTAGTGAGGATTACAACAATTAGACACGGTTATGAATGGATTGAATAGCAAGGATATGAACTAAAGTATGGAATTCTGTCCTCAGGCATTTTGTCCTAGGAACTTAGTGTTCTTCTTATCTCTACAGTGCTAGGTTACAAAGGTTTCCAAGAACATGCAAATTGCTACCGTATTCTCTTGCTTTTTTCTCCCCTTTTTCCTGGAGGATTTCTCACATTGTATATCCCCTTCCAGTCGATTTTGGCCCTCCATCTGTTGATCATGCAGGTCACTACTCGAGTGCTTGTCCCATCAGCCACCTTCTCAAACCTTCAGTGAGTTGCAACAACCAAGACTGCACTGTTCAAGGGTCATTTCCTCATTAATGCAGCCAAAACGTTAGTTGTGGGCATTTAACGCGGAGGTGACACTTTCTCCTTGAACTGTTCCTACAACATACTCCTGTGGCTATCCTACAGTACTTGTCCTTTTTCTTAGGACACTCTGGGAGGCTGCCGTTGATGGTAGGTCGTTCTTCCCTACTAGGATCTAGGTTAGCCGAGGACAGGATTGTCCTCGGCGATGTTTCTGGGCCATTTGGGCTTTCTTTATTCATCCTCGGCCATTTCTTACTCCTCAGCGTAGGCCTTGGGTTTAGTATAAAGTGTGCCGGGGTTGTCAAATTCTTTAGCCCCATAATACTAATTTAAGCAATTTCATTCAATAAATTTACATTTTTCCTCATTAACAATATCATTGATCATTTTAAGAGAAATGCTACAACTAAAAACTTTTTACAATAGTTTTTAAAACTTTTATTAAGGTAGCAAATTCTTATTGGTTCATATCTGGACCTAATAATTACATCACTTTTTTTATTTATTGATAACCACTCATCACAAAACAATTTGGAAAATGGAAACTTGGCCTTTTAAAAAATTTTAAACAAATTAATTTTTTCCTTATCTACAAAAGACGCACTCTACACACACACAAACAAAAATAATTAAAGAAAACCCTTGCTAAGCCAGAAGTCAAAGCAACTGCACACAGCCAACAATAAAGCCATCTCCCCTAACTCCAAATCTTGGCTCCATCCCTGTTTGTGCACCACCATTACTGGGTGTTTGGTTTGCTATGATATGTCTCTGATTTGATACACATTATGATGATATGTCATTGAAGTTTTTGGTTTATTTTCTTTTTTCTAACATTACAATAATTTAAAATTATAAAATATATCACATCATCTTAATCTCATCACCTTCCTAAACAATGTAATGTTGTATTCTTGTATTGAGATTACATTAATATAATATTACAATAACATAATATTATGGCGTAATGTAACATCATAGCGAACTAGATGCCCCCTAAATCAATATGATGGGTGAAGGTTTATCCTTGTGCACCACTATATTTGATTTGCTATGTGTATAGATGTTTATTCAAGGAAGACTTTTTTTTAATATATATATGAATTAGGTTCAAATTACACCTGATGTAACTCTAAGTAGTGTTACACCATCCAATAACTTGTTATATAATTCATATTTTAAGAATCTCACCATTGAATTACATGTTCTATATGTGCTTAACAAGCATGCCAATTTTCATGTCAATTGGATGTTATTTATCATGTGATCCATAAACTCATCTTTTATGTAATATTTTAAACTACAAAAACTTGAATTTAAACAATTGATTGATGACATGACTATTGATCTTTGATCACCATAAAATTTTGCAAGCATGGAGAGTATATGAATATAATGTAATCCTATGGTAGATTTCTCAAAATTCGCATCTAATAATAAGCTATTAAGTGTTGTAATATTGTTTAGAGTTACAATAAGTGTAACTTGAACCCAACTATATATATATATATATATATATAAATGAAATTTACAGATTTTCTTGCCATCCACGAGGACTCCAACGTAAAGCTAGAAAAACCCAATTCAAAAAAAAAAAAAAAAAAAAAAAAAAAAAAAAAAAAAAAAAAAGAGAGTGAGAGAGAAAGACCATTACAAATATTCTTGAAAAAAACAAACAAATAAACAAACGAGAAGTACTCAAAAAGTTAAAATCAAATTATAGTGGTTAAAAGAATGCATAATCACACCTTTTCTGCTAAAGTCTGTTCTAGTTGGATTTGAGGTCAGCTGGGCCTCCTTAGGAATGGAATGGATTAGGGAAGTTAGGGAAGAGATGAGGAAGAAATAGTTTGTTCTTATTGCCTGAAGATTCAATAAAATCAATAGCTATTTATACAAGTCTACAAGGCTTACTGCACCACTAACTAACTACTGCTAGCTGTAGTAACTAACTCTACCTGTTGTCCACCCCATACTAGCTAACTAACTGCCATACAAATGTAATACCAGCTACTCATGATCAAACTGAATCAATCTTCCCATTTACAATCATCTTGATCAAACTTAGCTGGTCTCCTAATAATTGCCCCTCCTTTAAAGCACCTTACCCACAAGATGAGGGAATTGTTGCTGAAGCTGATACAAATTCTCCCAAGTAGCATTATCTTTAGTTCCTCCCTACCACTGGATTAGCACTTGTGTGACAGTTCTATTTCTGATCTAATGGGACCTTTCTTGCAGTACAGCAACTGACCCTGGATTAAGAATACCTTCTGAGTTCACTACTGGAAGAGTAGAACATGGTGTCACCTGTTGTCCAAGCTTAGCCTTAAGGTATGAAACATGAAATACAGGATGAATTTGAGAGCCAAGAGGTAGATCTAGCTTGTAGGCAACTGCCTCTATCTTCTGTAGCACTTGGAATGGACCATAAAACCTTGGAGACAACTTATTAAAGGTCTTATGGGTAATGGACTTTTGCCTATAAGGCTGTAACCTCAAGTACACCCAATCCCAACTGAGAATGACCTTTCTAACCTATGCTTATCAGCATGAAACTTCATTCTTTCCTGAGCACTGACAAGATTGGACCTGAGTAAGGAGAATAGTTCCTATCTAGACTTCAATTGAGCATCTACAGCCTCAACTTTAGTTGTGCTAGGTATATAATCAAGCAGTCTTGGAGGTGGGGAGCCATATAAGGCTTTAAAGGGAGTGAGTTTAGTAGTAGTATGAAAGTTGGTATTAAACCAATATTTTGCTAATGGAAGCCACTCCACCCAGCTATGAGGCTTGTCAGCTGCATAAGTCCTAAGACAGTGCTCTAAGCTTTTATTCACCACTTTAGTTTGGCCATCTGTTTGAGGATGATAAACAGAGAACATGGCCAATTTTACTCCTTGCAACTTCATCAATGCAGTCCAAAAATGTGAAGTGAAAATTGGATCTCTATCACTCACAATTGAAGAAGGCATTCCATGAAGCTTGAAGACAAACTACATGTGTAAGGCTGCTACCTTTGAGGCTATATAAGGATGTGTTAGTGGAATGAAATGTACATATTTAGAGATCCTATCTACCAGTACCAAAATGACATCCTTCTGCTGAGATTTAGGTAAACCTTCCACAAAGTCCATGCTAATGTCAAGCCATGGTCTTGCTAGAATAGGTAAGGGCTACAGTAAACCAGCTGATTTACAAGTCTTAGTCTTATCCTTTTGGCAATTATCACACTCTTGAATGTGCTTCTTCAAATCTTTCTTCATTCCTGGCCAGTAGAAGTCCTGTTGGAGTCTGTGTAAAGACTTCAAGTATCCTGAATGTGCCCCTAAGGGTCCATTATGGATTTGCTACAACACAGTAGTTTTAAGGTCACCTTGAGATCCCAAATAGAGCCTTCCTTTGTACAACAAAAAGCCATTTTGCAAAGAGAAGCCTTTGGAAGCTTGTTTCCCTTCTTGTAATGACTGAAGTAATCCTTGCACCACTTGATCAGATTCGTAACTAGCTTTCAAATCTGCAAGCCAAGTAGGAGTAGGAAAGGAAATGATACAATAAGTGCTCACTGGACCAGAACATGTATCATCAACAACCTGTAACAAGCTAGCATCTTCTTCAAAAATGTCTATGTCCCTCCTAGACAAAGCACCTACCACCTTGTTCTCCTTGCCCTTCTTATATTCCACTATGAAATCATAGCCTAGCAACTTGGTGATCCATCTCTGTTGTGTTGGTGTACCAATTATTTGCTCCAGCAAGTACTTCAAACTTTGTTGGTCAGTCTTAATGTTGAAAGGTTTGCCCCATAGATAAGTCCTCCATTTCCTGACTACAGTCACCAAGGCTAGCAATTCTTTTTCATAAGTAGATAAAGAAAGACTTCTACCCTTTAAGGCTTGACTATGAAAGGCAATGGGTCTCTGATATTGCATTAGGACAACACCTAAGCCTTGGCCAGAAGCATCACATTCAATGGTAAATGGCTTGTTAAAATCTAGTAAAGCCAGCACTGGAGGATTAGAGACAGCTAACTTGAGTTGAATAAAAGAGTTTTCAGCCTCTTTAGGCCATGAAAAAGAATCTTTCTTTAGCAAGGCTGTTAATGGAGCTGCAATTTGGCCATAACCCTGTACAAACTTCTTGTAATACCCAATGAGACCAAGAAATATCCTCAAGGCCTTAACATCAATAGGGGTAGGCCATTGCTACATGGCAGTAGTCTTTTTAGGGTCAGCCTTTACACCTTCACTAGAAATAAGATGTCCAACGTACTTTACCTCCATATAAGCAAACATACATTTGGATTTCTTTGCATACAAATGATGTTTAGCTAATGTACTCAAAACGATTCTAAGGTGGTTAACATGATCAGCCAAAGACTGACTATACACCAAAATGTCATAAAAAAAGACAAGTACAAACCTCCTAAGATATGGCTTAGAGATATCATTCATCAAGAACTGAAAAGTAGAAGGGGCATTAGTCATGCTAAAGGGCATGTCCAAGAACTCATAATGCCCTTCATGAGTCCTAAAAAGCTGTCTTAGGAATGTCTTCCTCCCTCATTCTGATTTGGTGATAACCAGACCTTAAGTCCTTTTAGAAAAAAGACAAGCACCATGGAGTTCATCTAACAAATTATATGTGACAGGTATTGGGTATTTATCTTTAATTGTCTCACAATTAAGTGCTCTATAGTCTATGCACATTCACCAAGAGCCATCTACTTTCCTGACTAAAAAAACAGGAGATGCAAAAGGACTTTGGCTATTCCTGATTAAACCAACCTTCAGCAATTCCTTAACAATCTTTTATATTTTAGTTTTTTGGTAGTATGGATACCTGTAGGGTTTCTGACAGATGGGTTATGCTCCATTCTTCAAGTTGATCTGGTGCTCATGCCCTCTTAAGGGAGGTAATCCAATTGGTTTATCAAAAACTCCACTGAATTCCTGCAACAAGGATTCAATCTCTGCTAGATAAACACTCTGTTGGGCACCTACAGTAGGCCCTTGCATTGCAATGTGAACTAACAATCCCTTCTTAAGTGGTCCTTTTAAGAAATTGTCAACATCTTGTAAATTGGAACCTGTAGCCTTCATACCTTGTAACAGAACTTAATGACCATAATACATAAAGGACATAGTTAAGAGCTTAAAGTTCCAACTAATAACCCCAAGAGTACTGAGCCATTGTGTGCCTAAGACCAAATCACAGCCACCCAAAGACAGGACATGCAATTGAACATAAATTTTTTAGCCTTGTATCACTACTAAAACATAATACAAAGACCATGAGTTTGGATAATGGTTCCATTAGCTACTTTTACACCAAGAACTTGAGTAGTATCAATAGGAACATGCAATTTAGAAAGCAAGGACATATCAATGAAATTATGGGTACTTCCAGAGCCTAAAAGAATTACTAACCCTTCTTTTTCTATTCTGCCTTTGACCCTCATGGTTCTTGGAGTAGGATTGCCTATAAGAGCATACAAGGTAATTTATGCTTCCTCTACACGATTATCTTGCAAAATTGCTTCTGCTTCTAACTCACCATTTAATTTTGTAATCTAAACCCCTTGGTTAAATTCTAGACCAAAATCTAACCCTTCCAACAAAAACAGATTAGCCCCCTTACACTTATGATCTGGAGACCATTTATCATCACAATTGTAACACAACCCTTTCTTCCTTCTTTCTTCCACTTGAGCAGGAGAAAGCCTCTTAATTGGCAGCTTGATCTTGGTTTCATTGCCAATAGTCAGTTTAGGGGCCCCAAGAATAGAAGGTTTGATTTGTTCTTAAACATTCTTGGAATTCTTCTTGTTTGTTAACAAATATTCTTCTTGAATCTTAGCCAACCCAAAAGCTGCATTTAAGGTAGATAGATTCAACATCTTCACTGGCAACTTGATGTCATCCTTCAATCCACTTAGAAAACAACTAAACTTGTGCCTTGGAGACAATTCCCTGATTCTGTTGGATAAGGCCTCAAATTCTAGCTTGTAAGCGACCACTATTGTTGATTGCCTCAATCTTGTTAAAGCTTCCATTGGATCGTCATAAGTTGTAGTCCCAAACCTGATTTGTAGTGCTTCAACCAAGGTTTCCCAATCTTTAAACAACCCAGTGTCTTCACCTTCTTGAAACCAGACTAATGCCTCCCCATCCATATGGAATAAAGCTAGTAACAATTGCTCATTAAGAGGAGTGTTGTAATGCTTGAAATATTGATTGGCTTTATAAACCCACCCAGTAGGCTACTCTCCTGAAAATCGTGGAAATTCCAATCTCAAGGGTTTGGAGATAGCAAGAACTGTTGAAGTGTTTGATTGAAATTCATGGTTTCTTATGGTCTGTTGCCTAGTTGCTTTTAAAGAATTCATCTTTTGCAGGATTTCACTGAGTTTCTGATTCATTTCATTTAGCATGCAAGCATGGATGCTGGTGATCTTGTGGATTTCCTCAATACCTTTGGCTTGGTGATTTGAGGTTGTGCGAAGAGAAGCAATGGACTCATTGAGGATAGCATGGGATCGTGTTTCTGCCATTTGACTTACAGGATGATCTTGCTTTGATACTAGTTGCTAAAGTCTATTATAGTTGGATTTGAGGTCAGCTGGCCTCCTTAGGAATGGAATGGATTAGAGAAGTTAGGGAAGAGATGAGGAAGAAATAGTCTGTTCTTATTTCCTGAAGATTCAATACAATTAATAGCTATTTATACAAGTCTACAAGGCTTACTGCACTATTAACTAACTACTGCCAACTGTAGTAACTAACTCTGCCAGCTGTCCACCCCATACTAGCTAGCTAATTGCCATACAACTATAATACCAGCTACTCGTGATCAAACTGAATTAATCTTCCTAATTACAATAATCATGACCAAACTTAGCTGGGCTCTTAACACTTTCTTTGAAGAAACCCACTTGATGAGCCCTCAATCAAAAGCTAGGATAAACAATCTCAACCCTACATGTACCCTTTTTCTCTTAGAAATCTTGTCCACCCGCCAACCATTGTTATCAAAAGCATCAACCTCATCAAGTAGAGAAAACTCAATAGCCAAATAATTAGATGGTATGGGACTGACCTTGTCCATACCAACATCTTAATTAGTGAATAAGAAACATAGCTGAAAGGGTTCACGCCCACCAAAACAAGCTATTTGATACAGTGGAAGCACATCAACCTCGATTAAAACCGATTACACCCCCTTCGATAGTCTTGTCAATGCCATTGTCATTGCTCCAAGATCATTTAACTTCTCAATCCTGCTCTCTACAAGCTCTACTTCTTCAACTCAGTCCACCTCCCTTTTTTTGATGTCATTTGGAAGAAACACAAGGGTTGGTTGTCTACATCATCCATACCAAGGCCCTCTTTGGCTCTACCCAAACCTAGCCACCCTAGGGCACAACTACTTCAATGAGAACACCATGTACTAGGGGTGTAATCGGTTCGGTTCGGTCGATGTTGAATGCATTTTTTGCACTGAACTGAAAATTTCGGTTTTAATTTTTTAGCACCGAAACCGATTTGTAAGGAAGGGACGCTGAATCGATCGATTGCATTTAGTTTCAGTTCCGTTCGTTCAGGTTTTGGTGTTTGGGATGTGAGAACAAAAGCAATTAAAAAAAAAATTATCAAACAAAGATATAATTGAAACACAATCATAGTACAACAACTAACAAGAAAAGAAAAACCAACACAAACCCTATTGTCAACACAAAATACAGAGCAACATAGCCAAAAACATAAAACACAAACTAAGATTAAGTCACCATCTACAACAAAAGGTAGCAGCTACAAAGTTTCTTTAAAACAAAATCAAGAAGACATACCCATAGCAAGCAACCAAGAGAGAGAATCGGTGCTGGAAGAAACAAAATCAAGAAGACATGCCCATAGCAAGAAACCAAGAGAGAGAATCGGTGCTGGAAGAAATGAGAAAAATATGATCACGGTATGTGAATATCAAAAAACGAAAAAGATGCAAGGTATGTTTGTGAGAGGGATAGAAAATTGGGGAAGGGCGGCTGGAATGAGGGTTGTAGACTATGAGGGTTATAAGTTTATAACTTATAAGATGCTAGGGTTTAAATTTTTTTAAAAAACTCAAGAAGGGTAGCGTGAAGGCTCGAACTTGTGATTAAGAGGCTATAACACGCGTGTCATTCCACTAAGCTACTCACTCTATTATGTTTTAAACTTACATAAATAAATAAATAAATATATATATAAGTAGGTTCGGTCGATTTCAGGGTGAAAAAATCTAGCACCAAAACCGAAACCGAAATATTTTGGTTTCAAGAAATCCAAACCGAAACCAAACCGAACTAAAAAATTAGACTCAGTTCGGTCTGTTTTGGCCCTTTTTTTCGGTTTATTGGTTTTTTGCACAACCCTACCATGTACTGTGACTTTTGGGGGAATAACATTGTTTGTGTGTGGAGTGAGAGAGAGAGAGAGAGAGAGAGTTTACAAATATCTATTATCTGGTTTAATAAAGAGTATCATTGTGGCTTAAATAGAATTCAAAATGACATTTTTTTTTTTTTAAAAAAAAAAAATTACGGATGATGGTTAAAGCCACCTTGACCAAGAACCAAAGCCTTGAAAACTGTGTTTGTATATGATGCCTTAATACAAACAGAAAATTATGATGAGAAGAAATATTACACCGTTGTGATATTGCAATAATTATCTAATACATTCTCTTCTTACAATGTAAACCCCATAACCATAGTTATTAAATCCAAATCGACCCAGCTAGTTAGAGTGGAAACTTGGTGACCTTGCACCTAGATTGGTTTAGGTATTTAAATGGACCATTTATGCATATGACCCGGTCAAATCCAATCAAACCTGGTGGGTTTGTGGCAACCTAAGTAACCCAAATTAGTTTATATAACCCAATTAGGTTTGTAAAATTAGTAAAAGTATATCTATAGGTCCACTTAATTGACTTCTTCAATGTTTAATGTGTTATAATATGGTAATTTAAAAAGGAGAAAGCCTAAAGAATTAAAAAAAAGTGCACTTCACTATCTATCTACCTACCTCCAAGACTCTCATCCTATCAAAAGACTACTCTGTTATTATGAAACCTTGAATTTAAATTATAATTATATTTAATTTAGACATATGCCTATTTTTTAAATTTATATATTTATGTTATGATTTCTTAGATTTATGTTTATATATATATATATATATATATATATTTTAAAATTATTTGACCTTGCAGTTTGACCAGTAACGCCTTGGTTGAACCAGTGACCTGGTAACCTGACTCATAGACGGGTAAATGTCTAAGCCAAGTTTAATGACTATGCCCATAACCGTGTGGGATTCATGTGATCTGAGGAGAAAGCATATATCAAATGCATGGGATAAATTTTGTCCAATTCCATCACCAAAGAAAGTCAAGTCCTTTAGAAGGTGGTCTTCCCCCAACAACACAATATTGTTTCTGATTAAGAACTATTCAGTAGCCATCTTATTGCACCTATTTCATTGTTTGTGACATGATGCTTTTGGCAATTACAAGGATCATATTGTTATCTGGTTCCATCAGGAATTCTTCCAAATGGGGGCATCATAGACTTGTTTTGGTAGAGTATTCTCAGAAATAATATTCTTAAAAACAGAATATAATCTGAAAGGACTTCACTATCTTGTGGAATAAACAACCAATGATGGACATCTCAAGAAAGAGAAGAAAAATAAAAGTTGAGATGAGAGAGAGAAAGAGTAATTATGAAATGTAGATTACAAAGGGCAATACCAATTTATATGCATTATAAGTGTGATAGTTATGAATTATGAAATACATTTGGAAGTGAAACAAGATGAGTTTTAAGGAGAAATGTATATGTGGACATGGTCAATGTAGGCTGTATCACCATTCTGAACAACATGCTAAAAATGCATGCTAATCAGCTGATGAAAGGTGCCTTAACTGTGAAAACTTGAACTCTACCTTGAAACCACTTCAAACAAATTAGGGGTTGAAGCTTCATAGCGTGTGAAAAGCAAATGGAGGAACCACCACAAACTGAACTACTGGCCTGCATACTGGTAAACCCCCAAACATTTTGTGACGGCCTCATTAGCCTTCTGTGTTTCTGCCCTTTCCTCTCTTTTTTTCTTCTCCCTGAAAGCCAAAATCATTGCAAAGAAATACTACGGTTTATTCACCAAAAAGTAAGTATATGATTCCCTAAGCAGAACAATACAGCATAAATTAATTCTTTTGTTAGTGACTAGTATGGACCTAAGACCAACCCCAACCCCAACCCCCCCACCCCAACTCAACCATTTGCAAACTGAAGAAAGGGCAAGAGGCAAAATCAAAATGGAACAAACAAAAAGTTTGCACTCCAAAAAAGGCCCAAGTAATATAAGGACTTGAATTTCAAAATCCAACCTGTGGTGTCATGTAATGTAGCTATAAAAGACTTTCTATCAGATTTTGGAAATGCAATCAACCTCACGCCTAAAGTATGATTGCAATTGGATCTACCTTGCTTTATGCTCGGACAAAATTTGGAAATTCTGATCCTTGTAAAAGGTTCATAACATAAAACTGTTCAATTTCCAGTTTTGTTAATTTATGAATTCAAAGACTTTTATCCAATCTGGATGTAGGTAAAGTTACCACGCTCAAGTACCAAGAGAAGTACCTAGTCATGTGTACTTTGCGGCAAAGAAAAAGAAATTCTTTCCATTCTCATCTCTGTCTCTGTTTCCACACAGGTTCGTTTCTGTTTACTTTTTATACTCTCTCTCTCTCTCTCTCTCTCTCTCTCTCTCTCTCTCTCTCTCTCTCTCTCTCTCTCTATATATATATATATATATATATACCTAAACATCATTCATTGTTAAAACTTAATATCAACATGTATATCCATGTTTGTGGCAACTCCCAACTCTCTGCAGATCTTATATTTTGTCAAAAAAGAAAAGAAAAGGTATGTATGTCTTTTTATGTTTAACAACCTTAATTGTCTCTTCTCTTTGTATATCTATTTTACTCTTTCTAGACAGAGTTCACATAATATGTCATCCTTAATTTACTACTACTACTACTACTACTACTACTAATATTCTCATTCCTTTTAACTTTTTAAGAATCCATATCCAAATTCAAAACTATATAGTATCACAAATTTAAAGTGTTGTTTTTACCTATCCATATATTCCTTCAGCAGCTCTTTTGCCTGAACCAGCTTGGAAAGCAAATTGCGATATACATCAAGGTCCCGATCCACACTTCTTTTGTTAACATTCAAGGCTGCACATAACTGTTGGAAAGCAACAAGAGATTTATTGCCAAACCATTAGTCAAAACCCCACTCCTAAATGATAATGAAATATATATATATATAGGCTCCAAGTTTTAACTGTCATTTTCATCTGAACTTCAGCTATCTTTTAATAAAAAAAAAAAAAAAGATTTCAGCGGCAGATACACAGGGCACAGTACAAAGTTAGCAGAAACTAAACCAAAATTTTAGTTAAAACTTACCTAATTACAAACTTTAGAAAAATTTATAGCTGAAAAATGCCAACACATTAGCAGGATGAGAATGAAGCAAAATATGTTTCTCTACCCCACAAATATACGCCTCTTACCCACCCCTACTTATGCAACAATGGAGATTGATTTGCTATCACTTTGCAAATTCGCCTATTCAAGAATTATTTTAAGGGGCCTTGTGAAGTCCAATCGAAGTAAAAAGTTGTGTGGTTTTAAAGGTTTAGGTACGAGTCTTTTTGGGTTAAAATAATTTATTATTTGGGTTTTTATTTTTTAAGTTATGGTCAATTTCATAGTTGGGAAAATCTGTAACTTCTGTAATTCCTATGAATCAAGGGTATTTTGGTAGCTTAATTAAATCTAGAATTTTCTAAGTGATCCTAAGTATCTTCTTAGTTTTTATTTTCTTTGGGTCCAAGTTAGTCTTTTACTAAGTTTTTAATTTACAAGTCAAATTAGGAGTGCTATTGTTACTAGTAGTTCTAATACTACTAGTACAAGAAAGAGAGAAGGAGTCTATATATATTTGTGCTCGATGCATTCAATATATGGAGTTGATTAATAAAAATATTCTGTTTATTATTGAGGCATGTTAGCCTTCTGCTTCTTTTGGGTACTGTGCTTAGAATACCATAAAAACTACTTTTTTTTTTTCCTTCTTCCTTATAACACCAAATCAAGCCCCTTCTTTTACCTATCGAAACTCTAAAACCCCTATATACTTTCTTCTACCAAAAAACCATAAAATAACTCATCAAACCACCTTTTAATACATAATAAAACCCCATAACCCTTTCTTCAACAACCCTAGATCCTATTTCCACAAATCCTCCTAAACCTTAACCCACCACAAACACACGTGGACGAGTTGCCCTTTTGTCCTACGTCACGTACAGCCACATCTACAGTCTACACACTGACAGAATCATATGTGACAATTTTATCATATTCATTAAAGTTTAAGCTCTCACAAAAGAATCAATTTGCTATATGGAAAATAAGGCTACAATGCCAAATGCCCTTTTGGCATCAAGATTTTTAACACCATCATCCATCACAGCAGGTAAGGATTATGTAGTTCTTTTTTATTTTGCTATTATTATTATTATTTTATAGATAGTGAGGCAAGGAGAGGTGGGGTTCAAACCACAAACATGAGGCACCACAAAGGATGCCATTACCATTGGGCTATCACTTGAACACATAAGTATAATATAGTTGAGGGTTGATATATCCTACAAAAATAAATGCTACTACTAGCAGTTTTGAAGTAATAATATCTGATGTGCACCATATATATCACATCTTATGTCCACCAGGAGGCGTATGAAGTGATTCTTAGTTGTGGAAGCCTAGAATTATCATATTATGAAAGATAGATTTTTCATTTTGTTATTTGTGTTAGTGGAAGTAATTTCTCTACATCAACCAATACTTTTTAGTCTATCTGTGAATTACAAGTCTCCAAACAATCACATAAATTCATGTAGGGGTCTAATTTCTTCATAACCTTGAAGAGCAAGCAATTCCATTGATTTGTTATAATCGCAACACTAAAATTCCACCACTTTGGGTAGAAAAGTGAAAACTATAAATCCCAATAGCCTAAAACAAAGCTGATGGAAACTTTAAGTGCAAAGCAAGGTTAAGATCCTAGGGTTAAACTTAATGCTCAAACCTTTTCTAAAATAGTGGGTTCAGTTGCATTTGCCAACTCAAGAAGACGAAAGAGCCCAACAGCAAAGAAACGGCTGTAGCTGAAACTCCCCTTTCCCCCAGCTCTTTCTGCAATGTCCTGTAACACTCCCTCAACATCTCCTTCCCTGGATGTAAATTCAACCAATGAACTAGCAGTTTGAGCCCGAGCCCATTCTTCCAACTTTTGTGCATCAATTCTGCAGTGCACAGAATAGGAAAAATTCACCGTAAGATTGAGAATCCTTCTCATATATATGCGAAAGAACTTCATAATACAACACAAATGCTCAAGAGCTTAATATTGATTAAGGATTACTTTCTTTCCACAATTAATCTTCAGACAAGGAAAAAAGGGAGTTTGATGTTAGTTATGTAATCAAGACATGGAGTGGGGCCTCTAATTTTTATAAGAATCCATCTCAGGTTCTCAGGCGGATTATTATTCACTTGCCATATCTTTCGTCCTCTAGCTAGAGCTTTATACATTTACAGCATGCTGTTTGTATGACTCATCTATTTTCTTAGTTTAATTTCTCTTAATTACACACAAGTACCCACAGAAGAAAGATATTGCAAGATCACAATCTTAGCAGCCTACCATGCCATGTTACTAAATTTCAAGGTGTTCTATGCTTAATAAGGTTACTGGTGCTTCGTCTGGTTGCAGTTTAAAAATTAAATCTATAATTATGGAAACAGAATGAGTCACTGGAGAAAGATGAGAAACCTATATTGCTGAGGATCCTCCTTTAGTGCTTTTATGTATGCTTGGAAGATGGCATCTCGATCCTCATCACTAGGGTACCCTTCCATGAGTTGATCATACACGGTAACGAAACCAAGAGCAAACACAGGGTCATAACGGTAAGTTCTCTTGTACCTCATCAAATGTTGCTGGACAATCAGCTCCTGCAGCACAGTGTTGTACACAGTCGGAATTGGTCGCTTATATGTGTTAAGGAAATTCAACTTTGTCTCAGACACAGTGGGCACATCTGCAATCAAGCAAAAAAATAAATAAAAAATAAAAAATCATGACCAACAAAGATTTTAGGATCTTTATTTCTTACTTGGACTAAAAATAACAAAGGCATCTAGAGCAAATAACTTCAACCTACATATAATATTATCTTGACATAATTTAAAATTTGTGGCTTTGGAAATGAAAACCCCAGAAGGATTTTAGAGTGCCCTTATAATTAGTTATTCGAATAAATACGAGATTTCGCAAATGAGTCTTCTGCCTATAATCAAACTCAAAATTCATTCTTTTTCCCACTCATACTATTTTCAAAGATGGATAAAATTAACTCCAAGCTTAATTGCATTTAAAAAAAAAAATCTACATTACAGTTACTTTTTCAGTTAAACTTATATACAATTATGTAAATTAATAAAAGCACAAATGCAGTAATTCCAGCTACTAGTACTCCAAAAAAACAAAAAAATTAAATTAAAAAAAAAACGCTCAATTAACCAAACCAATCGTAATTACTTAAAATTCACTAATTCGAGCTTAAACAAAACTAAAACTTCACTTTCTATTCATTTTTTACTCGATTTTTCTCAGCAACCAAGCAGAGTATAGAGAATAACCTGTGGAGACGGACATGCAGTGAATAGCCATAGGAGAAGTGGAACCCGAAGATCGAACGCCCACATAGTGACAAGAAAGGTTGGTACGGAACCGAAACGCTTCGGAATTCGAAGCCAGAGTACGAGCAGACTGCACGGTTGCTTTTCTCTCAGAGCATTGACTTACTGCTGAGAACGACAATGAGGCAATAGCCGCCATTATAGAGAGAGACAGAGAGATACAGAAGAGATTGTTGTATATAGTTAGTGATTTTCTGGGAAAATGTGGTTCATCACTGAACTGGTTTTTTTTTTTTTTTTTTTCCTCGGGAAAATTGAGAGAGAGATGTCCACGAAAAGTTAAGCTTATCCAGTGTGTGTGAAAAATGAAAGTTTTGTTTTCGAATGTAATGTTTAGGGAGGACCGTGTAAGATTTTGACACGTGGAGGATTTTTTTGAGGCTGGGACATTTAATTCTTTGGACTTGTTTGGGTCGCGTTGGACTTGTTTGGGTCCGTGACTTAAGTGTGTTTCTCACTTCTTGCTTTTGCGGTGAAGGATGGTTGAATGGGAGAGATGGCGATGGATTGGGTTTGGATGGTTTTTGGTGGTCAATTTTTGACATATTTAACTATATTGTATATTATTATTATTATTATTATTAACAATCAAACCTACTGTCGGGTGCCTTATTTTTTCCGTTACCAATATGATATTTGGGAAGTCAAGACTGACACTCGATTT
Organism: Quercus lobata; assembly: GCF_001633185.2. Lineage (NCBI taxonomy): Eukaryota > Viridiplantae > Streptophyta > Magnoliopsida > Fagales > Fagaceae > Quercus > Quercus lobata. The sequence continues at coordinate 37,001,338 of NC_044911.1, forward strand.
TGGGCTTGGAATATAGTTTAAAAAAGTCCGGGTTACATCTAACAAAAATTATAACAAGACTCCAAAAATACCTCTGCAAAGATAAGCTAGCACAAAAGATGGTCCACCACAATAAGTGCTCAAATAATAGTCTAGTGGCAAATAAGAAAAACGTCAAATGTTAAATATCTAGTAATAAATGTATTTGCATAGTAAAAATTATGCATTTCTTTCATAGTCAGTTAATATAAAAGTGGACCCGTTATAACAAGTACATAAGAGGAAAAATGGTCCAGTAGTGAATATGACAAACCTCCAGCGGTAATGTCTGATTAGTCAATAAATGTATTTACATGATAAAAATTATATATTTTCCTCATTATTATTAAGTCAACATGAATAAAAATTTCATAGTATCCAAGACATTATGTCCTTCATTATAATAGCAATAAAAAAGGATTAAAGACTTTATAATTACAAGTAAAAGAGGAAAAATTAGGATGGAATAAAGGGAGAGAAAGACCCCCAGCTTAGTGCAGCAAATATTTAACGAAGGTTCTTATGCCCATGATGGAATATGTGGAAGGATGTATGGTAAATGATGGAAACTACTCTTATATGAGTGGGTGAGCAAATATATGGTGATGCGGGGATAAAATGGTAAAGGAACTTGGCTATTTTTTGCCGTAGTGGAGAGAGACCGATTGTAGCTAATCATGAGACTTTTATGGTGCTGGGTTTTGTTAGAAAATGGAATGAATATTTGTGAGTTGATGGCTATGGGAATTTATGAATTAAAAAAGGAACTTATTTCTGAATTAAGGGTTGAAAATAGCAAGATTGATAGAGACTTTGAGAGGATTTTGTACCCCCTTGGTGAGTAGGCCTTTTATAGTGAAGCTTAGGGAGAAATTAGCAAAAGCCAAAAAGGCTTGAGCAAAATTTTCAGAATATTCATTGAATATTTATCTCCTTAATGTCAGATAAAGCTAAAATTCAAAGCATCTAACCTAGGATTTAGCCAAAAATGGTGTGATTTGCTTTTGGGTAATGTCATTATGTGTTGATATTTCAAGATTGATCTCAGCCAATAAAATCAAGACAAACATGGAGTTAGAACTTGGTTGCTGCAATTAAGATTTGAACTTCAAAGAATAGGAGTTATCATCCTAAGCCAGGTTTCAAGCTTTTAGCTTATTTCAGGGAGCTCCACTGAAGATCTTTTTATGCCCTCCAAACCACATTTCCCTAAATTTTCCCTTTTGGGATTCATGGGCTTGGTTCATGAATCAATTACATACGTTTTTAGTAATAAAATAAACTATTTGGTTGAGGATTTCATGAGCTTGGAGATATTGGTTATGCTTCCTTGAGTTGTAACCAAAACTTGGGAGAAAAATGGTATTTATTGCCCATTAGCTTTTAGGTGTTAGCCCAACCCCTTAGTACAGTTCACGTAAGAAATGGCAGATGGGACAGGTGGCCAGCTTCTAATTTGGTTTAAGAGCTTGGTTGCTTCTTGAGATGCTCTCTAGCGGAAGGTAGAATTGAAGGGATTTCTCCAGCTAGGTCAATCTGCACACATGGGCTATTTTTGGCTAAGATTTCATGTTGGGCTTGGCCATAAGAGTTGAGTATTTTGGTGGGCCTCTGACTTGGTGGTTCTCTCCACTTAGGCCTATCCTTTTGCTTTCCCATTGTGAACCCTACAAAATGGACAAAGTTACCATATATTGCCATGGATTTTTATTCCACATGGGCTTTAGTTGTTAGTAAATATGAAATATATTCATTAGCTTTAATGAATATTTATGATAGGTTTTGGGTATTAATTTCCATGGGCTTTAAATAACACTTGTATAGTTTCTCATAATTTTTATCATGGATTATTTTGTAAATGATATTTTCTTTAGGGATTTTAAATAGTAACCTCAAATGTTTCTTGTGAATAATATTTACCATGGGTTTTAATAGAGGAAATATCCATGTGTTTCAAATAAAATATGGCAACAACCACTATAGTGGAATAATGTGAAATTCTCATGGGTTTTTCTATAAAAAATCATAATGGGCTTGTAGGATAAATAATTATCATGAGTTTTGAAAATAAATATCATGAATGTTGTGATATAAGATAAATAGTGACTATGGGTTCTTATATAAATTCCATTTCATGGGCTTGAGATAAATAATCATAATTTTCCATGGGCTTTTATATTAGTAACACAAATGCATAATTCTCTATGGGCTTGATATATGTTTGCCATAGGTTTTGGAAAAATGAATTATGTTACGTAACATAAATAATTATCATGGTTTTTATAAGATAGATTTCATGGGCTTGTAATATTATAGTAATAGGTTTAAGAACTTAAAACATTGTTCATCATTGGACTTTAAGTGAAAAACTTACGATATAGTATTTTGCCAAGCATTGATAACTTTGGGCCTTTTACTAAATAGTGTCAAGTAGCTAGCTTGGGTTTTTAGTAGTACTAACGTAAATTGAGTTTTTGATATTGCCAATGAAAATTGGGCTTTTGAAATATTGTCAAGCATAAGTAGCCTTGGGCTTTAAAAAGAATGGGACATGTGCATTGGGCTCATAGTTTCGGTTTTGGGCTTATCTAAATAATAATAATAAAATTTGATAAGATATGAGTTTTTGGGCTTTTGTGATGGTTTATATCGTGGCCCAATTTAGACAGTGAGATAGGAAATATTTGTGAGCCAATGAGATGAGAAATTTTGGTATTTTTGGTGAATAAATAAATGTGATTAAATAAGATTGGGGCACGTGGCATGAATGAAAAAATTGTACCTCAACACTTATCAAAGAAAATGTTGTAAATTTGAAGGGAAAAAGTTAACGAATGCCTTAAGATATTATTTTAAGAAATTTTTAAAGAAATTTTCTATAACAAAAGAAAAAAAAATTAATTTATTTTGACAGTTTTTAAATTTCTCAAAAAAGTAATATCAAAATTTTTCTAAAATATTTTATTAACAATTTCCCTTAGGATACCCATTAATAGGACCAAAAATTAAAATCAGTTTAATGAGTGATTTGGGATATTATTGGTAATGGGTAAGTTTGTAGCACATGTGATGTTATTTAGGGAAATAAGGAATGAGAGTTAATTCAATAAAATGAATGTCAAATTGAGTATGAAATTTTCTAAATTTTTCATTATTTACTTTCCAAAAATGGGATTTTTGTTGGTTTTTGAAATTGTTAGTTCTTGTTCATATTGATTGGGTACTTGAATAGAGATAAAATTAATGTCAAATTGAGTAAGAAATTCTCTAAAATTTTTCATTATTTACTTTCCAAAAATGGGATTTTTTTTTTTTTTTTTGGTTTTTGAAGTTGTAAATTCTTTTTCATACTTATTGGGTACTACAATTGAGTTTTTTTGGTAAGAAACTTTAAAAAAAAATTTACAATCCAATTGTTTTACTTGTCTACTTAAGATCCTTCCTTTTGCTATCCCGTAGATACGTTTTGTAGTAATAATAACAAATGACAGGGATGAACTTTTGCACACCAAAGAATTCCAAAGAAACCGCAGAGCTCAATTTTTAGCACTCATTTTTCCGAATTAGTGTGCCCTATTGTTTTTTATTTTCAGCTTCTTTTAAACTCAATTCAGCAATAAGATTGCCAAATCGCAGATTTTTTTTTGCAAAATAGCATCATTTTCCTACAATTTCATTAGTTAGCAAGGTTTCCAAACTATTTAAGAAACTAGCATCTCGAGTCTCTTAGATTCGAGTTAATTGTAGCTCAAGTCTTAGGGACTCGAGTTCCATATGCTGGCAAAGCTGAGGTGGATTAAAATCCACGTGAAACTTGAGTTTTAGAGACTCGAGTTCCAACTCTTGCAAAATGAGTTATGTTCTTCCTTCTTTTTTCTTTCTTAAGACCCAAATCAAGGATTTAGAAAATACCCACACCCAAAGGCTTGAGTTCTTGCAAATCTAGTTGTGAGAGAGAGAGAGAGAGAGAGAGAGAGAGAGAGAGAGAGAGAGAGAGAGAGAGAGAGAGAGAATCCGAGGTGGAGAAGTCATCCTTATGATGGTGGTGGCTTGGGTTTGCTGTTAGATCAAGAGAATTGGCTTGAGAGAAGATGGTTTTGGTTCGGGTTCAAAGAGATGAGCTTGAGATCGGACCACCGCCAATGGTGTTAATGATGGTCAGAGGAAGAGCCAAGGAGGCTCGGCCATGGAAGTTTAGAGAGCAAAGGGAATGGAAGTTTAGTCCAAACTAATTTCCCTCGCCTGGAGCCTTTGCCATCTAGGTTCAGTTCGATCATGGGGGTTGTTTTGTTAATTCATTGTTTCTTTTATGGGTTTGTTGCTTCTTCTTTGGGTTGTTTTGTTTGTTTTTGTTGCATCTTCTTTGGGTTGCATCGTAAAAGGGAACTCTAGGTTGCTTTGTTCTTTAGGGAACTTGAGTTTTTAAGACTTGAGGTCCATGTGAATAATAACCCACCTCAACTTTGTCAACACATGGAACTCGAGTCTAAGAGATTCAAGATGCTAGTTTCCTAAATAGTTTGGAAACATTGCTAACTAATGAAATTGTTAGAAAAATGGTGTTATATTGCAAAAAAAAAAAAAAAAAAAAAAAAATCCTCCAAATCTCTCCTAAATTCGATCTTTATTTTGCCGAGACCTCCATTGAGCTTAACCATGCCAGCATTTTTGCTGAGCTTGGCTAAAAAAATCCAAAGGTTAAGTGTCTTGATAAGAAAGAATACCTAACATATGGAATCAATTTTGATCTGAAGAAGGAAAGAGCTGGTCATTTAAAGGGGTCAACTTACTTAATAAAGCCCATAATTTTTTTTTTCTTTTATTTATTTTTAGAATCAATCAAAGCCGTACCTAAGTTACTTAGAAAGCAACTTTTTCTTTTTCTTTCTACCTTGTGCCCTAGTAATAAATATTTATTAAATAATATGTATGTATAAATGGAATAAAGATCTTTTAGTTTTTTTTTTAATATTTCTAAAAATAAAAATCATAGGTTTCAATTAACTCAACTGATCATGTCATTCTCAAAAAAAAAAAAAAAAAAAAAAAAAGGAAATCAATTGATAAAGTTTATTGTCATTAAATAACGGACTTCGGTTAAAATTCCACTTATATCAAAAACCAATTGTTACCTTCACCTAATGATAAAGAACATTCATCATAAAGTGGATGTCATAGATTTAAATCTATTGTGTGTAAGCATAAAAATGTAAATTATACACTTAGAATTTGGGGCAATTTTGATTTTTTCTCCTTATAATTAAAATTTTTAATTTTCGTTTTTCATGTTTAAGATCTTTACTGATGTCATCCTTTTGTTGATTCTATGTGCGTGTATAGATATTAATGTATATACTGTTTTAACTTTTTAGTATTTGATGGTTCATAGTACATAATCTTATCCCAACTTTTAACTTTTAAGCCAATTAAAATTTTAAAATAAATTAATCAAGATTAAAGTGATCAAGTTCTCTTTTAATTCAACCAAAATTAAAATATAATAATCACATTTTTCTTCTACACTATGCTCTGGAGCTTAAGATGAGATTGTTCTTTTTATTTTTTTGCTGAAGATGAGACTCTTCATTTTGTGACCTCTTGGATATCGAGCACTCCAAACTAGGTTAGCAGGTATTTGGCGACCCTCAGGTATGACACGTTTAATTGATATCGGGTATGGCTTTTTTATTATGTGTTTTGACATTTTAAAGGACTACCACTATGCGCTAATGGATGGGCCATGGTTTATGGGTGAACAATACTTACACATGCAGGCATGGGAAGTGGATTTCCACCCGTATATTGCCAAAATCTCAACCACGGCAGTTTGGATTCATTTGGAACAATTACCTATAGAATATTATCATCCAGAGTTTCTCAAACATGTGGGCAATAAAGTAGGAAAACTTTTAAAGGTGGATGCAATAACTAGTGCTGCCATTCAAGGGAGATATGCTCGAGTGTGTGTCCAAATAAATATGGCTAACACATTACCGAAATGTGTAAAAATTGGCGCTTTTTGGCAAAACATTGTCTATGAAAACCTTCCCATGCTTTGTTACCGGTGTGGGAGGATTGGCCACCATGAAGTTCACTGCTTAGAGGGCATTGCTAAAAAAACAACCACATCACCACTTGAATCTGATCCACGTGGTGACTAATTGCCTTTGGCACCTAACCATGAGACCACTCCTTGGAAAATGGTGCAAACCCGACATGCTAGAACACGTGGCCCACCTCCAGAGACTTCTACACATGGTAAGATGTACCAACATGATTTGCAACCCCTGGTTAAACCACATGTCCAACCCGTTTCACCTTAGGTACATGTGATGCGCAATCCTCATGTTGGTTCGGTGATAAGACAGAGGCATGATGGGTCGAAGAGGCCAGCTGGACTTCACCGCGAGGAGGTGGCATCCCATGGTAAAAATTTGGATTTACTTTAGCCACGTGAAATGGACTTAGACTGCATGCAAACTCGCATGGCCACGTGTCCAAGCGTTGAACATCTCACACCATCCTTTTAAGACATGCAACACTTGGAGAAAAACAATGATGATCTTCATTCCATACCCACACAGACCAAGCAACTCTTGAATAATGCCTCCCTCATCGAACCAAAGCTCTTTGACACCCACTCCGATAGACCCCGACTTGCGTCTCACACCCACTCCCCAAAGCACCCTGACTCTCCTTACCACTCCCACCATGAACACACATTCATTTACTCCCCAAGACCAAGCTTTGGAGATGGCGAACCTCGAGCAGATATGGAGCGACTTATCTTTAGGCCGTTCCAACGATGAGACGGTGAGCTATGTTCGGATATTGGTTCACCCACGGACTGCATTGGCATGGAACTAGGCGACGCAAACTCCAAGTCTGCCAATGCGGCTCGAACCACCACCCCAGCCCACTCCCTACCATATGCCACGGACTCATGTCCGAGTGCGCCACTCGGTGCACCTTTACCCACCCCCGGCAAGGCATTCCCGAGCTCCTCCAGTAAGACAGCAAAACAATCAAGCGAGCTCCTCTAGTGTGGACTCTCCAGACACACTGCCCATAGCCATTTTTTGCTTCTTGGATCTCGGCAAAATAAACATAGCACTGTGAGAAGACGAACCCAACTTATACATAATCATGTTCTCAAACCAAAGCCTACCATTTGTCGTGTTCAGCACGCACTAGGCCAGGCTCGGCAAAGTGGCACCAATGTATCGTATCAAGACCACCATAGTGAGGCATCAATGCCTCCCTCAATCTGTAGCAAGGACCCCGATGATAGGGGGAGTCCCGAATGATTATCTCAATCCTAATACTTCATCAATGAAGATGATTTCTTGGAACTATCAAGGAGCAGGTAGCGTGACTTTTCGTAACCATGCTTATGAGCTCCATTGTAGGCATCGCCCTAATATTCTGATCATTATTGAGCCCCACATTGCCGAAGCGAGGGCTCAAGCAGTGATTAACACTCTTCCTTATAATCATTCTCGACGAGTGGATCCTACTGGTTTCTCCGGCGGCATCTGGCTGTTATGGAATGAAAGTCCCTTCTTCAAATTTGAAATTATCACCCATAGTGAGTACAGTATCCGTGCACTTATGAAGGTATCATCTCCCTCTCTTTCTTTTTTACTTACTGCCGTGTATGCCTCTCCTAATTTTAATAAGCGTAAATATTTTTGGGATTATTTGCAAAATCTAGCTAATGTTATATCTTTACCGTGGGTTTTCTTGGGTGATTTTAATGATATGCTTTCGGATGATGAAAAAATGGGAGGCTTACCTGTAAATAGAAATCGTATAATTGCTTTTAGAAATTGCATTGATAAGTGTGGACTCATGGACCTAGGTTTTCAAGGTCCTTGATTCACGTGGACTAATAAAAACCCGATATGGCAAAATAATATTAAAGAACAGTTGGATAGAGGGTTGGGCAATGCTGAATGGAAAATGCTCTTTCCTGCTGCAAAAATTCACCATCTGCCTAAAGTTAAGTCTAACCACTGTCCCATTTTGCTTATCACCGACCCCTTAGAGCCGAAATCTCCCAAGCCATTTAGGTTTGAGCAAATGTGACTTACTGATCCTACCTTCCCTTCCCTTGTGGAGGATAGCTGGAAAGCATCAGAAATACTCCCATTTGCTTCCTCCTCTTTATCTAGGTTCCCTCGGCGCCTTGATTTCTTAACCGATAACATTCGTACCTAGAACAAAACCCATTTTGGAAATTTATTCTAGCGCAAAAATCGTATTTTAGCTAGAATTCGGGGAACCCAACTAGCTTTAACTAGGAAACCCTCGGCCTTTTTATATTTGCTTGAGCAACAGCTGGCACAGGAATATAACACTGTTCTCCATCAAGAATATGTATATTGGTAACTCAAATCTCAAATCATGTGGCTAAACTATGGAGATGTCAATACAAAATATTTTCACCTAAAAACCATTCAACGCCGAAGCCATTTGCGGGTGGCTACTTTAAAAGATGACACGGGATTATGGCTGACTGGAGAGCCCTTAACCCAACATATTAATAATTCTTTTCAAAAAATTGTTTCAAGCTATGTTTCCTCATCTGTGCTCTACATCTAGGAATATGATGCAGTGCAGTCACAATAGCCCTTTTCTTATTCACGCCCAGTCTTTAGCTTGTATTCCCTAACCTACTGAAATCCTTAGGAACCTTAGGGATCTCCCTCCTTTAAAGGCACCGAGGCCAGATGGTTATCATGCTCTTTTCTTCCAAACAAGTTGGCCTAGTTTGAGCCCGAATATAATTCAGGTTATTCAGGAAATTTTTGAGCATCTTACTATACCTCCAAACTAGGGCATCATGAACTTGGTTCTTATTCCAAAAGTTGCACATCCTGAATTGATCACTCAGTTTTGTAGAATCAGTCTTTGTAATACCCTCTATAAATTGCTTTCTTGACTCATTGTGCAACGACTCAAACCTTATATTGCAGAGGTTATAAACCCTGCCAAGCCGGGTTTATACTTGGACGTCGAACGAGTGACAATATTATCCTCGTCTAGGAAATGATTCGGACTTTAAAATCAAGGCGGGGTCGGGCTAGATACGTAGCTCTCAAATTGGATCTTGAAAAAGCATATGATCGGTTAGAATGGCCTTTTATTCAGGTGCCACCAACTCTCATTACTCTTATAATGAATATGATCTCCTCCACTCAGTTCCATATTCAGTGGAATGAGACTCCTTTCCCGGAAGTGGTGCCAAGTCAGGGAGTTAGACAGGGCGACCCTCTATCCTCGTATCTGTTTATCCTTTGTTCGGAACGGTTGTCGATCAAGTTGGAAGAGGTTGTTCGTGGTAAACTCATCCACCCTATAAATTTTAGGGTTAGGGATTGGAAAATTTTAAGCCGAATTTTACAGACATTTTGTGATTTGTCTTGTCAGCTTATGAGTGTTACCAAATCGAGATTATGGTGTTCTCTTGGTACCCTGAGGCGTATAAAAGAGCAAGTGGCTGGAATATTTGAGATTCCCACCATTGACCGCATTGGTCCCTATCTAGGCACGCCCATTTTCACCTCCCGCCGCACAGCACAATCTTATCAATATTTAGTGGATAATATATGATTATGAATTGGCGGATGGCAAGCCAAATATTTATCAATGGTTGGCCGGGCCACCCTTATAAAAGCCTCTGTAACTTCCATCCCGATCTACACCATGCAAACCACTTCCTTCCTCAAAAAATTAGTCACCAAATAGACAAATTGAGCTGTAACTTCCTTTGGGGGGATATTGACCATCATAGGGGCTATCACACGGTTAAATAGGAGATTGTCACATTACCCAAGGAGGCTGGGGGGTTGGGCATCCCATCCACCTGGCATAGAAACCATGCGATTCTCATGAATCAGGCCTGGTGCCTCTATACCAATCCTACTACACTTTGGGCCCAGGTGCTAAAAGCTAAATACTTTCCACATGCAACTTTGTTTACTAGTCCAAGAAATTCAAAAGGGTCTCATATTTGGACCACTTTCTTGGTAGGAGTAAAATTGCTTCTTAAAGGCATGAGTTGGATAGTAGGCAATGGGAAACCTATCCGTATTTGGAAGGACCCTTGGCTCCCCTACGGCTCCCTTTGTAATTATATACAAAGGCCCTTCCTCCCCCATGATGAAGACAATAGGGTTAATTCGTTGCGGACCACTCATTCTTGGTCTTTCAACTCTCTTAACATCTCTCTTCCCCCCTAACTTCAAAACCTTATTTAGGGTATTCCTGTGGCACAGTTTGCTCAACTCGCTGATACTTTCTTATGGCCCCACAATAATGGTGCATGTTCAGTTAAATCCGCTTCAAAATTTCTTTTTCACCAACAACATGCACCTTGGAATAAACTGGTGTGGAATTAGATTTGGACACTAACGTGCCCCAAAAAGATCCAAAATTTCTGCTGGAAGGCTATGTGTAATCGGCTACCCACCAAACAATTCCTAGCTTTTGGGCGTCCCCATGTGGATAACCACTGTCCTCGGTGCCATACCCCAAAAATGACCATACACATTTTACGAGATTGCCCCTGGGCAAAAGAGGTCTGGAGTCAATCCCCATGAATTTTGCCCCTGTCCTTCTTTCAAATGTCGTTGCAAGACTAGTTAAGGTACAATGCAATGACGAATGTTGTTATCCTACCCCATCAAATCCCTTGGCATGTTTATTTTCCTTTCACTTGTTGGAATCTTTGGTTAGCTCACAATGAGCAGATTTTCGGGAATCAATCTCGATCCCAACATAGCCTTATCTACTCCTCTGTGCAAGCTGCTACGAAATTTTACTTCCTAGCTGGCACCGCTAGACGAACCCAGGTCAGACTCCCCCAGATTATATGATGCCATGCGGCCCCAAATCCCTATATTAAAATCAATATTGATGGAAGTGCCCTAGGTAATCCAGGTATAGCTAGTGCTAGGGGATATTGAGAGATCACTTGGGACAATGGATATCAGGTTTTTCCCTTCACATGGGTCTAGCAACGAATAATATGGCTGAATTAGCCATGGTCAGGCAGGGCTTGGCAATGGCCTGGACTATGGGTTTTAAGTATATTCAGCTTGAACTTGATTCTAAAGTGGTTTTAACATGGTTAACAAATCACAATGCGAGTTACCCTACTAATATGATGCCTTTAATTTGTGATTACAGGAGACTCTTAGATCAGGACTAGGAAATGCGAGTGCAGCACACTTACCGTGAAACCAATGAATGTGCGGACACTCTGGCAAAGCGAGGAACTCACCAACGGAACCTTTTGACTGTTTATAGTAACTGTCCCAGTTTTGTATATGCATGCTATGTAAGGGATTTGGCTGGCCTTGGAGTAACTAGACTATGTGCCCAAGGCTCAGATGTTGGTGATGTATAAACTTTATATTATATAAATAAGACCTCCCATTTTCCACCAGAAAAAAAAAAAAAAAAAAAAAAAAAAAAAAAAAGAGACATGAAAATTGGTCCAATAAACAAGTAAAGAAAATGTGTTCATTAAGTTTCGATAGATAGCTCGACAGAAGCCTGCTATCGAGACTTAATGTGAAGCTCGATAGATAGCTCAACAGTTGCTTGATCTATCAAGAATTACGATTTCAGTATTTCTAGATCTGAAATTTAGTCTAGGCTTGTGTATTTATTTAGGGTTTCTTTTCTCACAACCTTATACATATATAAGGTTCATTTTTAAGAGTCGTTACACACGGATATAGAGACCAAGAGACTTATTTTTTCTGTGTGAAGCTACTGCATTTGTACGCCATAGGGTTTTGTAACCAAGTGCTTCCAGATCTTCATTGTTGATGAAGTGAAGAACTTTGCAGCTAACAACATCTATTCAAATTGCTGGAGTTAGTCACGTACTCAGATCAATGCAAAGAGTTAGTCACAAATTGGAGGTTTGTGCATCAAAGGGAAAGAAAGCTACTACAAGATCAAGTCCAATTGGGTATTGGAGCGAAGGTTCAAATGTAGGTTAATATTTCGGGATAGGCCGGGGTAGTTGGTAAGATTCCTTATATTTGTAACCGCTTGATTGTTGATTAGTGGATTTTTGGGAGTTGTGACCTTAAAATCACTAGGTAGAGTTTTTGCCTTGCAAAGTTTTTCTCATTTATCAACAAATCACCGTGTCTAATTTATTTTCCGCTGCACTTAGTATTTTTGGTGATTTGTTAGTGCCTTCATGATTTACATACAATTGAACTTAATTAATCAACTTGGGTAATTGAATTAATTAATTGGGATCAAGCTATCTTAACCCAGCATTATAGGCTTATAGTACTATTCCCATAGTAAGAGCATTCACATCAAGTTTTCAAAAATTTTAGCATTTAGTAGCTCAAAAAGCCACTTTATCTATTTTAACAACTAATTTTACAATACACCCAACTAGGACTGAGCAAGGACTCGGCCCACCTGAAAACCCGACCCGAACCGACAAGTATTGGGTGGATCTGAGAACATTCAGGTCGGGTTTCGGGTCTTAATTCCGGGTTATTTTCAGGTTTGGGTCGATGTCGGGTCGGGTGTCGGGTCATATAAGTACACTAGTCTAAACCCGATTTTTTCTTTTGAAAAAAACCCTACTCCGTTGTTGTTCTCTCCGCCTCCCTCAAGGCCTCAGTTATCTGTGTAAGTCATCCTTCTCGTTTTGTGTTTGGTTTTAGATTTTGGATAGTGTTGTTGTGTTTGTGTGTCTGTGATAGTGTTGTTGTATTTGTGTGTGTGATAGTCTGAACTCGATTCAATAATGGGTTTATGTACTTATGGATGAGTTCAATCTGAGTGCCTTCAAGTTTCAATTTTTTTTCATATATTCTATCTGGGTTTATGGCTAGAGCCTTCAAGTTTCAAATTTTTTTTTTTTTTTTTGCTTTCTGGGTTTACTCTCTCTTCACTCATTATACACGATATTGGGTTTTCTTGCAGTTTTTTGTTCTCTCTTTGAACAAGAACAAAAACCCAATTGGAGTTTGGTAGTTTCAAACCGCCAAATCTGTTCTACAGTGCTAGGTACGTGTAGTTCTTGTTTTCTCTATGCTTTTCACTCCAATGGGTGTTCTGGGTTTTGCTAAAGATAATATTTTTTTATCAGATAGGGTTTTTGGTTGTTGTTATGTGAGATTTGGGAGCTGGGTTTTGTGTAGGAGGTTGTTTGTGATGGTGGGTGTGGAATACCATTTGGATCTGAGAGAGATTTACTGAAAGAGAAAGGGAGAGTAATGGAAGGGAACTTTGTTATGGCTTTTCTTTCACTCTTCCTGATCTTCCTACTTTCTCCTTTAAGCTTGATTTCAGCTAACATGGAAGGTTTGTTTTGATATTCATAACTTGCTCTTATTCTTTTAGTGTTTTTCTTTTGCTTTAATCTTTGTTTCTTAATTTCTGGATATGGGTTTTTTTTTTTTTTTGGCAAACTAAGAAAAAAAAACTTTTTGTTTTTTGTGTTGGTAGTGGAAATGGGTATGTTTAAGTTAATTGAATTACTTATGTGATTATTGTATTTCTTAATAGTTTCCTTGTCTTTTGTTGATTGGCTACTATTACTGTGTTTGTATTCAAAGTAATAATTTTGAGTAGATGAGTACTCAGCACAGCTTTTTTATGGTTATGGTCAAGAGTTTGAAAGAATTTCTAAAGACAATTCTTTCTTTTCTGGATGCCCTTATGAGATGCTTCAGATATGGTTCAAGTTGGGCGCTTAGATTAGCGTACATTAAAATAATGAGTGGATGATTTGTGAAAATAACGACAGTTTTAGAAAATTTGAATAGCTTTTAGTTTACCCTTCTCAAGATGGCCATAAAACCAAGCTATTTGATACAAAAGTATCGTTTTTTTACCACTTTTCCATTCTTTATGATCAACGAGGGATCCGCTAGTTTAAAGGGGTCTAACATACATTTTCTTTACATTCAATATTAATTGCCTTTCAATAGCCTCGAATCTGTTATTGAAGTGTCTTACTTTGAGCAACATTTAGCTTTCTTCTGATTTTTTTAGAGATTTAGAGGTGTTTCTGATGATTGGAGATGAGTATACTTTCTCACTATATCTTTTCAAGTTCATGATCATTTATTATCAGCATGTAATGGTGTTCACTTACATCTTGAAACAGGTGATGCTTTGCACAGCCTAAGGACCAATTTATAGGATCCTAACAATGTCCTACAGAGTTGGGATCCTACCCTCGTTAACCCTTGCACATGGTTTCATGTCCTACAGAGTTGGATTTTTATGCAGTTTGGAGTTTGCAAAGACTGTGAAGCAGTGGAATGTAAAGATTATCTCAGTGAGTATTGTTTTTCTTGATCTGGTTGGTTGTTTTGATCTTAGTTATGTTGAATGGGATATGAGTATATCGATGTTTGCGGCCATTTATTATTAGGATTTGATGTGAATGTATATGGCAAATGTGCAGATTAGCAAGAATAAGCGACACCAAGATAGAACTGTAGCGTTGGATGTGTGGGAAAAACTAGAAGATTTTGTTTGGTCACAATCACATTCTTGATGTGCACCGACTTTTTATCAATAGATAGTTTGCTTGAAAAATCAATTACCCATATTTACAAATTTAGATAGTCTGGAGTTTATGTCAAAAGTTGGAACTTTGATAAAAATAAGTAGGAAATTGTAGTTGACATTGTTGATTTTAGGTGTGTGTGTATAATTGTTAATGTAAGACTTGGTCTTTGTTTTCGTGATTTTTGGTGAACTTCAAGGTTTTTCATTCATGGTAGTTGATATAGAGGATGCATTTTGCAAGAACAATGAATGAAGTGTTATGTGTTAAGTCACACTTCAATTTCCTTGATGGGTAATTGGAGATGGACCATGCAATTTTATTGATATATAAATTTCATTTTTTGTTGTTGCCAATTTGCTTAGGACAATACTAATCTTAAAACCCAGGAATGATTTTTTATTTATTTTTTGATGAATGAGCAAATTCATTCAAAAGAAATGACCCACTTTAGGCAAGGATAGGAAAATCTAAACAGTCAAACAAAGTATCCAAGAGTTGAACTATAGATGACCCAATAGCAACCCTTACTTCCCGTTAAACAAGCAGCAGTAAAAAAAAAAAGGTCCGACCCGAGACAAGGAAAACCGACCTGATTACAGACCCGATTTTTCAGGTCGGGTCAGGTTTCAGGCAGCCAAACCCAATTTCTATCAATTCGGGTTTCGGGTCACAGTAAACCCGACCTGATCCAATATCAGTCCTACACCCAACATTAAAGGTTCTATTTTTACATTTATCTCATTAAAATAATATAAACAACTTAATAAATAAAATAAAACTTCCAACAAAAAGTTCATAACAACCAACCACTTTCACCACCACCACTGTGGCAGCCACAACTCACTGGAAAAAAAAAAAAAAAAATCCACCACCACCACAAACACAACAACAACCACCATCAGCCACCACCAAACTCGTTCACCACGACCACCACCATGGGAGCCACAACCCACTGCAAATAAAAACCCCAAAACGCCATAACCACAACAAAAACCACCATCATCAACAACTCACCACAAAACCCATTAAAATTGACCAACATCACCAGCCACAACAACCACCATCACAATCACAAGCCAACTCCAACAACAACAACAACAACAAAAAACCCACCACCATCAGAAAAAGAAAAAAAAAAAAAAAACCATAAAAAAACCACCATTGCCTACCATTACCACCATGACCTGGAGAGAGAGCAAACCCACCGTGACTCACCATTGCCACCATGACCCACCACAGCACCACCACCACCACCACCACCACAACACGCAGAAACATTAGTCCAAGTTAAAAATTATTGTTAATAAAATTTAACTTAAGGCACGTTTGGTACACTGTAATGATTATTACATGAGAATAGGAATAAGTATTATAAGGAATACATTAAGTTGGAATGTAATAAGTATTACTATTTACTAGTTTAGTGACCATTTAATAATAGAATCCTACCACCGCACACTCTTGGTGTGGTGGTCATTTCACAAGTATAAATGCTTGTGGAGTGTGGAGGGCAATGGCCGGGGTTCAAGTCTCCAAGAGGGAGTTTCACACACATATGCACTTAGATTAGGCTAGAGTAGAAATTCTATCTTGTAAAAAAAAAAAAAAATGATAGAATCCTGAATATGCATCCACAATTTAGTAAAGTATAAAAAGAAAGTGTAATTAAATAATTTTTAAGTCAAATTTCTTAAAATACACTTATTTTAGGGTGTTCAAAATAGAGCTAATAATTAACAATAAGGAAAATTTATTTTCTTTTCTTTTGAAAATGTGACAACTAATGGCTTTTTAGGAAATTTTTTTAAAAAGTTATTACATAAGGTGAAGGAATAGATATTCAATACTTTTGATAAGGAATAGTCATGCCTCATTTTGAAGAATAACTATTCATAAGGAATAATTATTCATTGTAATAAAAACATAACCAAACAACTGAATAGTTATACCATAAGAATATCTATTACATTACAGTGTTTATTACAGTGTACCAAACGTGCCCTTATGGATTCTATTACCGAAACATCAATTCTCATAAGCGTCCTAAGAATCTTAATAAAGGACAAGTTTTTATTTATTTATTTATACATACACAATAGAAATATTGGGCCATGTTGAATCCAAACAGGAACATGCCCACAGTGAGTTTGTTCTAGTCTATAATGAAGAGTTCGCGACTCTTCGAGAAAGGCTTTGATTATTTGTGAAAGATTGTGAATCTTGATGAAGGGTTACAACTTACAACCTTTGATAAATGTTGCAACTTGCAATTATGAGGAGGATTGTAACCTTCATTGAAGGGGTGGAAATGTGTCCTTAAGCAAGACTACACATTTTTGTTAACACAATTAATTTTGTGTGATGTTGTAGAGAACAATACACAATATATATACACGCACATATTTAGATTATATACATTGTGTTTTGTAATTATAACAAATATCACCATGTGAGTATTATTAAAATTTTGTTCACGAGAGACAATTCAAGACAATGCAAAAGACTTACAAAATCTTGTTTATTTGTGACTTTAATGAATGAAAATGGTAAAAATTGCAAAATAATATTATTTGAATAATTATTATTTAAATTGATACTTGTTTTGAAGTTATTTCAATCTAGCCTTTTTTTTTTTTAATTTTTTTATTTCACTTTGAAAACACAATTTCATAACTTAAAATCGTATTTCACAAACAAAATTGCAGCTTTGGCTGAATTTTAAGTGAAATTATGTTTTGAAAACCTAATTTTTAATTAACATTTAAAATCATGTTACGACAAAAAATTATTTATAGAAAAAATTAGATTTCCAAAATAATTTCAAAACAATATCATTTTAAATAATAATTATTAAAATAATATTATTAATTTGATAAAAGTTTCCAAACTAAAAGTTACTTAAAAATTTTTCTCAGCATAATGTTTTGGGTCCAACTAACTAATGTTGAGGATGGAAAACCCAATGCTGTCAAGCATGTTCACTAAGAAAGTCTATATTTTACTTTCTCCATTTGCTACTTCTCATTACAGGTAGATCAATAATATGTTTAAAGGCAATCGTTAACAAAAGGTTTTTATTTATTTTCATCATCTCCACTTTTCAGCAGGTACTGACAAGGCATGCAAGTTTTTTTTTTTTTTTTTTGGGGGGTGGCATAAACGGGAGATTTTAATAATTGAAAAGAGTTTATACATTTTTCTTTTTCTTTTCTTTTTTTTTGATAATCAAACAGAGTTTATACATGTGAACAGAGATAGATGGACAGTTCCCATAAAAATAAAAGGAAAAAAGAAAAAAGAAAAAAAAAAGGAAAAAAGAAAAAAGAAAAAAGAAAAAGAAAAATATAAATGGACAGTACATGGCATGCAAGTTGCAACTATGGTTTGGTGTCAATCTTATCCAAATGACTAACGTGTATATGCTATCTAACGACTCACGTGGTAATGTGCTTTCTGTCCCAATGTTTATGGAAGTAATGCTAGGTGTCTTTCTTAAACTGCAATAATCTTCTTTTAAGAAATGCTATTTTATTGCAAAGCAAGAAGAGATAAAATTATGGCTAGGGAACAAGCTGATATATTCTTCGATAAAAAAAAGCTTAAAATATCTCAAAGCAAAAAGTCCCCAGGTAAAGATTGATAAGAAATAAAGCATATAGTTCTCTATTATTTAGTTTTGTGATCGAATCTAGCCCCTAACATAGAGTAAGACTAGACACCAAAGGTAAAGGTGTATTTGACAGGTGATGCAGTTTATTATAATGACATTAGTTTAAATAAGGTTAAAAGAGATAACATTACTTAGGATCACACCCAAGCCGGCCAGGTCAGTATGCATTAGGATTACACACAAACCAAGTTAGTATACACGCTCAAAGTATTAGGATTACTCTCTCTCTCTCTCTAATTATAGTGCTTGTTTAACTAGAAGAATATTTTTGGTCATTCAGAACCATTTCAAGTACTGCTAGGGTGGGATTAAATACTGCAGAATATTGAACTTGATGGAGATGGATTTGCCAAGTGGATCGTTAAGATCTTTGACGGCATTATGTTTTCTTCTATCACATGTAGAGACACTTTCCACATTGTCTTTCTGAAACCAGGAACCACCAAAAGCAAAACCACCATTGTTTCACAGATTGTGCCCTCCCTATATATAGATTGATAAACTCCTTCCAAAGTCCCCTCCTCCTCTTTTCTTTTTCCTTATCCACTCTCTTTGTAGAACTACTATGCCACTATAAGCCAACTCTCTCTTTCTCTGAAAAGAATAGCATTTGGATTTATCTATTAATTATTGGAGATGATCTTGAGGTACATGAGCAGAGATTTCTTCCAAGAAGGCTCACAAAGGATGCGAGGAATTAATGACCAAGCTCCTAAAAGTGACTACACCATCTCATCTTTCAAGGACTCTGGTTGCAAATCCACTTCTTCGAAGCAAATGAGAGGCCAATCAGGTGGTTTAATTGCTGATTCCTCTGTTAAAGCTGCTAAAACCAGCGAGGATGATAAGATTAAACAGGCTGAGGAGTCACTTCGGACTGTGATGTACTTAAGCTGTTGGGGTCCCAATTGAAGTCCAACCAAAATTTTCAAAGCAACTCTGAACATAGTTTTCTGTAGCTACTTCTTTCTAAGACTAGACTATGAAAGTAGCCCACTGTACATATAGTATGTGTGTATGATGTTGAAGAAGTTGGAATCGCATGGATATTTATGTTTCATCTTCTATATAATCAGAACAATATTAAGTCTTTACTCTTCAGCAATAATTAGTGGCATACTCATTGTGCATAATCCATGATTTTGCTATCAAAGCAAGGTCAGCACAATGCTAAAGACACTATTTTTCACAAATTGCTAAGGTAATAAGTTGTAATTGTTTTAACATCAATTTACATTGATCTATCGTTGACACTATTTCTATTACGAATTAACATAACATGTAAGATCAATAATTTGGAAAAAAAAATTGTCCCAAAATTTATTGGAATTCTTGTACATTTCTTGACCTATTTCACGTGGGAAGTCCATTGAACTGCAAGTAGTTGCTCGCTATGACAGGATACATTAAAAAGATAGACTAGAATCAAACATTTGTATACAATAAATTATGATCCCCTATTTCCCATCTCGTTAAGAAAGAGGTCAAGGGCAAAAGCATTTATTAAATTGCTAATATCTCTAGCTTTGATTCAAGTATCAAGCTCTTGTTCACAGTACAGTAAAGCTTAAATATTCATTCATGTACTAAAATATTAATCAAGAAATTGAAGCACTAGCTTGTTCACGAAGATATGACCATTAAATAAACCAAAAATAGGGAAAGGGCATAAAAAAATTTTAGTGGTAGAATAATTTCTAGCACAGATATTATATCAATCAATGGATTGAATTTTTTATTTGTTACAATATGTTGCTCACTTCTATACCCCTTTCGATTTCTAGTATACGTTCAGTTATCACTTTCCATTAATTGTGACCATCTAGTTTAGTTAATCAATCTTATTGAATTTGGAATCTAATTCAACCATCACTATTATTCAATTTATATAATATATGTATGTATGAAAACTTGTAATTAGTTTATCAATCTTGTTAAGAAAAACTTCTGCCATATCTGAATATAAACCAAATATTTGTTCAAGAAAAAGCCTGGTATTTCCTGTTGCTAAGATTAAAGTATCAAACTCTTGATCAGGGTAAGGTAAAGCTTGATTATTCATTAGTATTAAAATATAAATCAAGAAGTTGAAGCACTAGCTTATTAGCAAAGATATATATTACCATTATTAAATAATAATAGTGCAAGTATATATGCAAAATAATAATAATAATGATTTTGGTTAAGAGTAATGATTTTTACTAATAAGTTCTTTGGAATTTTGGTTTTCTTTTTAAAATTTTCTTATTGAATAGATGTATTGAACACATCTTTTATATGTATGTGGGATTGACCTATGTAAGCTCAACATACATATTCATATTGGTATATTCAATTTGTGTGTGACCTTGGGTCCTTGCTATTTAATTGTTACTCTCTCTCTCTCTCTCTAAAGGCTAAATACTTTGATATGTTGAGTTATTTGGGTTTTATTTGAATGGTTTCACTGTTTTTTGCAGGTAATCTAGTGCCAATTAAAGACTGTTACTTTACTCAAATTTGTATCTGCCAGCCCTTCTAAGAAGCCTTCAAATAGGTATCTGAAAACCTAATCAGAGCATGATTTGGTCGCACTAATTCCTACAAACCTGAGTATGAGTCCTCCATGACCAGTAGTTGCACTTCAAATCCAAGGTCTTCTTTCTTCAATTATATTGAATTGGGAAATTCTAGCTCTTTGTATTATAGATTTATGTTGCTGTTGACTAACTATTTGATTAAGTTTGTTTCTCATGATCTATTTAACTGATACAATCCATGAACTTGGTTTAGTTGCTACAGATGTCAGTTTGTATGAAAGTGTGACTATTGTTGTCAAATAGCATTTGTTGGGCCGACTAATGAGCAAAAAAATGAAAACAAAAAAAAGAAGAGAACAAAATGAGTTAAATGGGAATTGAACACGTTCTAACACGCCTCTAGTACACCTAACAATATTGGCAATAAAATGTGTTAAATGGGAATGAAAAGACTATTTTTATTCCCATTTACAACTTGTACATCACAACGTGTTAGGTGTACTGCAAATAATCTTTTCATTCCCATTTAGAACATGTACACCGCCTACTTGAAAAAAAACTCAATCCCTCTTGGTTTTTATTTATTTATTTAGAATTTGATAGTTATATACTCTCACATTATTTTAAGTCAACTTCATGGTTTGTGTCTCTTGGTTTTAGTTGTCATAGGAATTGCTAACACACTGAAACACCACCCGTGCTCTCATCCTACATTAAAACAAAAAATGTTATTCACTGTTAACTAACCAAGCATGGCAAGTGTTCAAGAAAATAATATAGTAACATTATCCCATTGCTTTCAATTTATTTCTCCTTCCCCTAATTCCACACAGATACTTTGACATATTTTATCAAACAAGTCCATGCATTACACCACAATGACTCACTAAATGCATTGTATGTAATTGTGGTAGATTTGGTTGAATTAGAATTGGTTTTATAGTGATTGAAACCCTAATTTGGGTCCATTTCTATATACAATCCTCTATACACATCCATTGGTAAGGTTTTTGTTTTCCCTTTTGAAAATTTGGATTTTAAATATGACTTAGGTTTTGATGTTGTGGTGGATTGGTTTTGATTTAGGAAATTGGGTTAGTTTATGGTCAACATAAAAGGGGTTGCCTAAGAGATCATTTGGGAGAATATGCACTTAGCATTAATTTGTAAAGCATATTTTGTTGGTGTTGTTGTGGTGGTGTGGTTTTTGTTTTGTTTTGTTTTGTTTTGTTTTTTTGTTTTTTTTTTTTTTTTTCATGCCGTGTTGTGGACAATTATCAGTGAGTATTAAACTCTTATATGGTATATGTATACATGTTATTTTCAGATCTATAATTGAGTTTTGCTCAATTTCACCATTGCCTTTGGTGATTATTATGTATAGGCTACACTTACATCATCAGTTGAAGGAGTGGTGTTCCTTTGCAAAGCAACCAATAAATATAAAGCTATCAACTTCATTTTCTTTTGTTCTTCAATGAAGATGAGGGGGATGCATGTTCACAAAGCTTGATGTGCAGGTTTAAAGAAAGGAGATGAGATTTTAGAAGGAGAATGTTTGGATCTAGCTTGTTGTAGCATCGAGCAACCGTGATAGCTATTGCGGTTGCTATTGGCTTCTATGTAAATTAAATGCCTACAACAAATATAGATGTGGCAATAGTGTTTATTGGAATTCCTTTGACAGTATTTGATCTACAAAATACATTAGAGCGAAAAGTGAATTTATGTAGTGAGACTGATTTACAATTAATATGAAGTACGTTTTTATTGTTTCAAAATTGAATTTGGATTTTGACCTTGAGCCAAGTAAACATACAAAGGTTGCAATCCTTTGCAAATAGATTTCCCATTGTCTTAATGTCGCTTTAGTTTTCAACATTATTATTATTTTTTAAATAGTTTTTTCTTTCTTTCTTTTTCAATGTCTTTTTTTTTCCCCCTTTCCTTTTTAGCTTTTTTTTGGTGGGCAAATCAGCATTTCCCTGATTCTTTTAGCCTTTTCTTTTAATGTGAGGTTGATTAACTAAATATTTATTTAACTAGCTTTTTCTTTTAATGTGAGGTTGATTAATTAAATATTTATTTAATTATCTTGTGCATCTCACGGGTTAGTGACTAGTAATAATAATAATAATAATAATAGTGCACAAATTGTGGAGGCCGAGAAGAATCATGTATGGTTGAAGCTTGAAGAATCCCGAATCTGAGCACAAAACCTAATATTATATTAAAACAAGGAAGGCTATTTTGGAAAATATATTAACAAGGGAAGGAACTTTTTCTTTATTAGAATATATTGCTTAGTCGTCTATACCTCATACCCCATAGGATTTCTAGAATATGGTATCACTTTTTTTTGGGATTATGGGGCTAACAACGGAAAGATCTCAAGTAGACTTTGTGGTACGAATGTATCGTTTCCTTCAAGGAAGATATTTTTTCCCCACTCCATTAAATTTATTAAAATGCTACAAACAAAATTGTCTTCAGGATACAACTCAATCAGGATTCTTCAAGAAACAAACTTAGAAAATTCTATGAAGTTCTCTTAATGTGTGCAAAATTTGTAAAAATAACTGAATGTGAAAGCAGGCAAGAACTTTGAGTTAGGGGACAGTAGTATAAAATGAAAAAGATTACAAGGGAGAGAGATAGAGGATTTAATACAAAACACACCACAAACTCCACTAAAAAATCATGATAAGGGCAATGCAAGCTATATTACAAACAACACAATTTTTTAGTCAATATGAAACAATTACTCTTTTTTTTTATTTGAAATGAGCATTCATTTAGTATTAACAAAGACACAGAAACTAACTATACATCTATACTATATATCTATTTTGTATTATTTGTCACTAAAAAACAAATTCAATTTATATAGACATATTATAATAATATTAAAAATACCCATCTACATAACCTCATGTCCAAACTTACAGTAGTGAGCGCGGCCTCAACTCACAATTATTGTAAACAAAACAATTATTTTTTTGCTATAACGCAAGTGAAATTTTTATCCAATTTGTAATTTTGAACTCCTTTGATCCACTCGATTATTTATTTATTTATTTATTGTAGAGAAAATATCTTTCAATGTACCATGAGACACTCATGACTCACTATACAATGCACATGAGTCATTATCTAAACAGAAAAAGGAGAAAGATAAAGGCAGAAAGCTCTCTTCTCTTCCCCTCTCTCTTCTTTGTTTCAGAGAATAAAAGGGGAACTGAGAAAGAGAGACAGATAGATCACTCCACCTACTCGTTGCTCAAATGAGAGAGACACAAAAATACCAGATTTGGGGGTTGGAGCGCGGCTCTACTGCTTATGTATTGTGCTAGAGATTTGCTTAATTTGCTATCCTGCTATGCTACTCAGCTATCTCCATTCGGCAATAACACTACCTCTTTGGCTCTCTCCGCAGTTCAAAATCTCTCACTCTCTCTCTGTTAGAGTGTTTTTATTTTATTTTATTTATTTATTTATTTATTTTTTTTATAGAATGAAGGAAAGATTTTATCCATGGATTAGTATTGTTTCAAAAAAATTTAAGGGCTGGGCTTTTTTTCTTTTGGTAAAATTAGTTGATTGTGATAAATTTTTTAACTTTGGCATTGGTGATTTTGTTGTTGGGCTTAGTTTGTTGGGGCTTAATATTATTAAGGAGGCTAAAGATACATTTGGATACTATTTATTTTATTGAAAATTGAAAATAATAAAAAAATAATTTTTAAATTACTGTTCACATAAAAAATATTGTTTATTTGCCTATTTACACTATTCATGGGACTTGCAATAGGTGTTGGTTAAAAAAAAAAGGAAAAACATCAGATGTGGATGCGCTAGACGTGATCCAAATGGTACCTAAGGCTGTATTTGGTTTGATGTAAATCGAATTCTGGGTGTAAAATGAATGCATGGGAAAATGAATTCCCGTAAGGAAAATGAAATCCGGGTGTTTGGTTCTGCAATGAAAAATAGTCCGGAAAACAATTTTCGGTGTTTGGTAACATTCTAAAAATGCTATTTTCCTACAAATGCTTCATATTTTCTTAGCCATTTTCTCAGCTTCCAAACAAATTTTATAACAGAAAATTTCAAAATATACACTTAACACAACCAAAAATCAAAATAAAATCATTTATTCACAATATATCCATAATATACTCAGTGAGAGATAGATCGGGAAAGAGAGAAATCAGTATCAATGGAGGACGACAGTGGCCAGATGGGGAAAGAGAGAGATTGGTACCAACGGAGGACGGTAGCAGCTAGATTAGGTGGGTGTGGATCGGGCAAGATGGGTGTGGGTTTGCCAAAATGGGGATTGGGTTATGTGGGTAGATGGGTAGCTTGGATGTGGATCAGAGCTCATGGAGGAGGGTAGCTTGGATGATGGCGGGGGTGGTGATGTACATGCAGCGGTGGAGCATGGTGGTGAGGTTGAGTGGGTGCGATCTCGGAGCAATCTTGGTGCGAATGAGCTGGTGCAATCTCGGTGGTGCGGCGTGATCTGGGCGGAGGGGGTGGCACGATTTGGGTTGGCCTTGGCTTGGCTGGGCAGCCAGAGCTTGGTGTCGGACGATGTGTGGAGTTGAGGTTAGTGCGTGGACTAGAGCTGAAATGAGGTTGATGCGTGTGTGAGAGGAGTGTAATTCATTTGAAGGTAAAATAAAACCTGAAATGGTTTTACGCCTGAAATGCCTTATTTTACAATCAAGGCAGAATACCAATTCCGTTTAACCTAATTTTCAGTACCTACCAAACACAGACGCGGGTGTAAAAGCATTTCCGGAAATCCTTTGAAGCCAAAACAAATGCAGCCTAAGTGTACAATTTTATTGAACCAAATTAGTAAATCAATACATATAGTATATACTAATAATTTTTTTTCAAATTTTAAGGAGGCTGTTGCCCCCCAAAGCCAAAGAATGGCTCCTTCCTGTGTGAAAGCCTAGTTATAAACATTGAAAAGTAATCTTTGAAAAGACACTAAAAAAGTTACTTTAGCTGATACAAGCCCTCTAAAAAGTTGTCTTAGTTGTTACTAGACGTTAGGGATTGGAAAATCCTCTCTCCCAACTGTGTAGAATTTTCACTCTTTGCAGTTGTCTCGCTAAGCATGCTTTACAATCTCTCTCAATTATTAAGTGAGAAATAAGCTATTCCAAGATTCCACCCATACTTGCTTGTGTCACACTTGAGTAGGCTTATTCAATTGAAGTTCCAAACCAAAAACTCTGTTTGTTGATCAAGGAAATCCATGTCTCCACACGAGCAACAGAGAAAGTACTAAGCTCCCTAGAGCGACTCACTGAAACTCAATTTATTACTTTAATCATTTTCTATTCTTATGCTACAAAAGTATGGTCACTCACATATTACAACTTACACAATAATATATTTAGATATAAAACACCTTTTGTGTGACCATAATTGATCAATTTATGTCATGATTTGATAACATATCAATTAATCACTGTTATCCAATATATATATATATATATATATATATAACATAGAGTGAAACTAGGGTTAATTACTACAAAATTTTGTAGTTTTTCAAACTCATATGTTACTAATAACAAAGAAGTAATTTAAATATTCTTTATTATGTTTTGAAATCTACCCATCACATTAATTACAATGTTTGCTTGTGAAGTTTACTTAATAAAATTTATGGTTTCTTTAATTAGTATTTTCCTATATCACATTACATGTGTTTGTATGAAAAATGAAGCATGTATGTCAAGCACATCAATCATTTTTTACCCTTTTGTTCCACTATACCTATTAGGTGTATGAGCTACACAACAAGAGCTAGTATGGCTTCCCTCATATAAACCGCCTCCCTTTGGGGTAAGTGGGAATGTACCTTGGATATATAGTCTTTTTCCTTCGAAGCTGAATCTTGAAGCACTAACTGCTAAGCCAAAAATTCTACCATAACTGAATATAAAGCAAACCCTTGTTGAAGAAAAAGACTTCAAAACCACTTGTAAGTGGCATTGATGGAATCGCCATGCCAAAATTGTCACAATACTTGAGCTAACATAACCCTTTTCCCTTCCAGATTTATCAAATACTTCCGATATTCCAAAATTTTATCACCTTATCATTCTTTGTAAATCCAAGAATGCTCCTTGGTAGTCGCTATAATGATCACTGATCAGTACTGATTATTGATTAAGCATATAACATGGTCAAACTTTTCTTATCAAAGTATATTTGATAGAAATTCGTACAACCATTATACAAGTTTAGGTTTATTGCATCTTTTTTTCACGTGTATTATCTTTCTTCTCCTCTTATCTGTTTGTTTTAATGTAATTTCTCTCTGTGATATCTTATTACAGCTAATTAAGTTGCTTTTACTTTACATTCAGCCAAAAAAATAGGTTCTTTTACTTCGTGCTTAAATTTAAGGTATCAATGCATATAAAAAAGAGTGCCTTTTCAATCAGAGAGAGAGACAAAAACGCAAAAACTAAAACATAAAGAAAAACCAAAACTTAAAGGCCAAAAAAAAAAAAAAATCAGATCTTACAATTTACATAAGAAAAATGATTACTTGGGTCCCCAACAAATTAGGTGCATGACATTCTCAGCCTTCTCAGCCTCCCTTAGTCTTCTTTTCCCAGCCACATTAACCTTCTTTATTGGTTCCACAGTGCCCGAAAACCATCTAATCTGAGAGGAATTATCAGAATTTGATCTGATTTTTGATTGAGGAGGCCTAGTTAACCCTTTGGATCCCTGCTCTTTTACTCCTTCAACTATTCTAACAGCAGTCCTGCTCAGATACCTCAAACTCATTTTGGAGCAATATATCTTTGATCTTACGGAATTGACTTTTCATTAGGAGTCAGGGAATATGGTAAGAAACCTTTGAATCAATAAAAAACTTTCTTCTTATAAAAATAAATAAATAAAAAACTTACTCTCTTTATTCTGAGTATTTATTACAGTCAGGGAAAAAAAAAAGTGCTTTCTTGGTGGGTACGTATAATCCAATAATGATTTTTGTTATTTATAAGGAAAAAAAAAAAAAAAAGAAGATCTTTGATCTCCAACGATACAATCTTTGGACTTTGATAAGCGCCAAAGAGAACATGGACATAAACGGAAATTTCTTTAAGACACTCCAAAAGCATTAGCACAAATTTCGGAAGAAAGATCAAGATTAAAAAAAAAAAAAAAACACTCATAATTAGTGGTGTAAGATTTATTTATTTATAGAGAGTGTGCCAGTGTGGTGAGAATTAAGATCGATATAGTATCAGCCTTTCTAGACAAGTGCCCATTTTGGAATTTCTGTAAAATTGCCAATGCCTTTAAATAAAAACGATAATTCCTAATATATTCCATGAAAATAAAATGTTTTAAAGTTGTTATACTTTTTCTTCTTTTTTTTTTTAATCAAATTGATAAATAGCCTCTTCTCAAAAAAATAAAATTGATAAATAGCTTTTATATGTCAAAAATAATGAAATGTGTCATATTTTGTATTTTCATAATTGAACCCAATTGATTAAATATGAATCTTAAATATTTTTATTGAAAATACTAAAAAGTGTCAATCAATTGAATTATAAAATCTTTGATCATTACCAATTTTATTTAGTTATTTTTTTTTATGTTATTATATGTATGTCTAAGAATATGTGCACCTCAAGACTCATGAGTTATTTTGAAAAATAAGTATGACCATTTATGCCAATTAATTATTTCTTGTAAAAGTTGTAATAGTGGGCAAATAGATTTAAATATTAAAATTCGAATTCCAAAGCTTAGCTTAAAACTATTTTTCAGCTTTTGAGGGGAATGTTTTTTAGCAAAATTCTCAAATATATAGCAAATTTTACTATAGAGTTTTAAGTGCCTCTTTTTGGGAGAAATTTTTTTATATATGTGCTCGGCATATGAGACATTTCTCTCGTTAATATGTTTCATAGGTGTGGAACCCACAATCAAAGAGGGAGATGTCTCATACATCTAACCCACAAGATATCTTCCCTTTTATTTTTTGAGCTCTTAGGACTTGTCTAATGCAGTGCCAAGTATGCCTTCTCAACATATTTGCATTAGTGACACCCTTCAAGCTATGTATGGGCCTAGAAGGGTTTTAATTCATCTTTACACCTATTTTGAAAATTTTATTATACAAATATTTTTCTTTCCTCTATAGTTGAAAATCTGCTTTAAGGTAAAGGCAAGAATTTGAAACTTTTGAGATAGAGTTATTTTGGCATTGTTTTAGCTTTTAATGAAAACACTAAATTAATTAAAATGATCTTGTTAATTTTTCAATATAACACTTGATGCCCTGATCTCTCATTAGAGCATTCATATTAGTCTTCTCAAATATTTAGTTAAATTAATCCAAAAAACTTCACTTTTTCTATTTTAGGAAACTAGCTTTTTAATTCACCTACACCAACCTCAATATTTTCTCTCTCATTTATTTAAATATTCATTTTTTTTCTCTCTTGATAACATACTGTTTCCTTTCTCCTCGTTCTTTCCTCAGCTTCAACCCAAAATCAAACATCAAAAACCTAGATAAACCCAAATCAAACATCAACAAATAGAACAAATTAAACAACCCAGATAAACCCAAATCAAATCTCAAACAAATACCATCGATCGCACAAACTATCAAGCCAAAAACACAACCCAAAAATCCACTACCATATTAAACCATCACCACATCGTTCGTCTTGCACCAACGAACCCCAAAATCCACCAACCCAGAGGTAACAAAACCCATCCAATGTCGACGTACTAGATTGTTGTAGCATCAAAGTGACGACGGAGTGGATATTGATGAGGTGGAGATCACAGCAAAGCAGTACATGTATTTTAGTGACGGCAGAGCAGGAGCAAATCCATTGATAAATATTATAATAAG
This sequence comes from Quercus lobata, assembly GCF_001633185.2. Taxonomy (NCBI): domain Eukaryota; kingdom Viridiplantae; phylum Streptophyta; class Magnoliopsida; order Fagales; family Fagaceae; genus Quercus; species Quercus lobata. The sequence continues at coordinate 37,031,037 of NC_044911.1, forward strand.
ATTTTTTTTTTTGAGAAAGTTTTAACTTATGGCGTCCACTCCTGATAATAACTTTATATCATCAGACTAAGATACCAATCAATTTTTGGTATAGGCAGGGATTGAACCTCAAATCTCTTATATAACCATAAAAAATTTTACTAGTTGAGTTAACTGAAACCTACATTATAATAATATTATTAAGTCTACGTGATTAGTAAATAATATTATAAGTCCAATAATATTATAAGTCTATGTGAACTCTTCTTAATATTATAATATTACAAAACATCAAAGAATTAGTCCAATAATACCACTCATTGGTAAATAGTGGTGATTCACGAACAATGGTAATGGAACATCATAACAACGAATAGGAATGAAAGAAACAATGGCTCCTATATGAACTACTGGGAAGATCTTAGCAAAGAAGCCAAGGCCCCAAAAAAAAAAAAAAAGGGTAAACATGAAGTGTCGTGAAAGAGGGGGATGGGAAACAAAATGGAATATACCGGATTTTTATCATGTATAAGCAAAAGACCAAAGTTGGGCTTAACAAAATAGAAAGTATCATTGGTATGTTGTCCATTCTTGAAATGGAACCTTCATGCGGGAGCAAGAAGTAGCTTGAAAGTCGACTAACACTTAGATGAAAAGATAATTTTCATCTCAATTCTCAATAAAATATACCTGACTTATCATCTTCTATTTTGTGAGTGCCAAATAGTATTTCTCAAATCACATATTTTTTCTCAATTTTTAAATACTCCCACTATTTGAGAAAAATTTTTACATGTAAAAATGTTTCATATAAAATTCTCAATTTTTAATCTCAAAAATTCAAAGGCATGTGAACTCTTCTTAAAATAAATTTCATAATATAATAATAAAAAAAAAAGCATCGTATCTTGTGGGTTTCATAAAAATTCATGAGACTTTTCACTGCCTCATATAAACCTATAAAATATTTTTTCTTGTATGAAATACAAGAGCATTTCTCAATTTTTATAGTGGTTGAAAATATTCAATAAATAAATAAACTCAATAATATCATACTCAGATAACACTATTTGGGGATTTACTAATATTTCTTATTGATAAGAAACTTTTTATTCATGATCACTTTTAGACCGGGCATCATCTGATATCCTAAAAAAATAATAACACATAAATAAATAATCCGTAATTAAAAGTTAAAGAAAAAAAAAAAACAAAATAAAACCTCCCTGTTATTTTTTATTAGATAAGAAATGGGTATTAAGAGATTAAGAAATGACAATTTATGTGGAGAGAGAGAGAGAAACGTTCATTAAGTTTAGTGTATTCCCAAAAGTTTCCATAACAATATTATATTTTTACCTTTTATGAACATATGGATTTTCAATTAGTGGTGCCAAACTGCCAATTCCATATTTATCTATCAAAAATTAGATGTTTTTAATTCTACAACTTAAGACGACTAAAACTTATTATTTGAAGAATTTCAGGATTAAGTGTTGATGGATGACTACAAGCAATTTTTGGTGATGGTTTTAATGATCATATTGATGGCATTCTTAGCTCTTATTGGAAGCACACAAGGGCAACCAATTTGTTGCATTCATGACCCTTGTTGTTAGGGGTGTAATCAGTCGATTTCAATCTGTTAGAAGTGCGATTTTTCCACCAAACCGAAATTTTTGGTTTTACCAAATTTGGCATTGACACCAAACCGTAAAGGAGGAACACCTACACTGAACTGATTGGATTTCAATCGGTTTGGTTTGATTGGCTTTCGGTTGCTTCCAATTTCTTAGAAACCAAACAGATCAAAGAAAAAAAAAACTCAAAATCATGTATATATTCAAAGAAGATACCAAAATAAGAAGAACAAATCTATTACCCTTTGGTTTCCCATGTTTTCTCAGCACCCAAACACCAAGCAAACACACACACAACAACAACAACAACAAAAACCCTCAAAATCATGTATATATTCAGAGAACATACCAAAATAAGAAGAAAAAATATATTTCCCTTTGGTTTCCCATGTTTTCTCAACACCCAAACACCAAGCAAAGTAGCAAAAAAAAAAAAAAAAAAACAGGAGGGGAGGATGGCTGCTGCTAAAGTGAGAGAGAATAGCTGAAAAATAAGGTTAGTAGGGTTATAAAACAAACCCAAAACGATGTAGTTTTGGTATAATAAGGAGAGGACAAAAAAAAAAAAAGGCTTTGTTGTGGGTTGAACTTGGGTTTACTAGTGGGGTCACGCATGTCCTTGCCACTATGATACCGAGAACTTTCTTGATATAATTTGTACATATTAATATTTCATATATTTTGGTTCAGTTTCAGTCGGGTCAGTGTATTTGTGTGGGACACCAAAATTGAAATATTTCGGTTTCAAGAAATTAAAACCGAAATCGAACCAAAATTTTGGACACAATTTGGGTAGTTTCGGTCAGTGTTTTAAGTTTTTCTGTTTTTTACACACCCTTACTTGTTGTGAAAATTGTCAGTCTGATCCTGTGCATCATCCACCCTAATTGAAATTGGCAAAAACGTATAAAGTGTATGAGTGAAGTATGCAATAACATATGGAATGTATGAATAAAGTTTTTTAACTTTTGGTTGATTTGTTTCATTTACTGAATGTTGCCTCTCTCTCTCTCCATATATATATATATGTATGTATGTATGTATGTATGTATGTATTTGCCTTTTAAAAAAATTAGAAGATCAAAGATATTTACATGATAGCATGGTATAAACACCACAATAGCAACGGTTGTCAATAAGACAAACATCTCAAATGAGGAATTTTATAACTTCAACTTAGCATAAATATCTTTCTCAAAAAAAAAAAAAAAAAAAAAAAAAAAAAAAAAAAAACTTAGCATAAATAACAATTAGAATTGAATGCGAACCTTAGGTTGATTGGGAATTGCTTATGGATCAAATACAATGGCATAATTACACTAGGGCTAGAGGGTCATGGCTTTTGCTTAGGCCAATGACGGTGCTTCTTCACATCTTTGCTCTTACTAACAAAAAAAATGGTTCTAACTTCAATGTTTATTTAATAAGAAAATGTTTCTTATTTTCTTTATATCATCCCACCTTTATAAAACTAAGGGCTTGAGTATATATCACAACCTCTAATTTTGGTTCATTTTCAATTTCTTTTTTAAAGTTTTACTTTGTTTTAAACTTCGAAGTCATGTTCAACATATAGTCATTCTATTCATTTCTATCAATTGGAAAATTGTTGTGCTCCATAAATAGTGTAGTTTTGATCTTTCCCTTATTTCTAATATGGAAAACGTTTGATGCTTTCAAAAAAAAAAAATATATGGAAAACGTTTGATAGGTTTTCTTTATTTATTTATCAATTTAATTATTTTTAATAAGGCTAGGGACATAAGAAAAATTTACTACACTTTCACCAAAATCCTACAATAGCCTACGACTTCACACTTGGAGCCATAACAAATTTGCAATTTAATTTTTTAATAAAAATTTAGAAATATTGTGAATTTTTGTTGTGTTTCTAGCATGACTTCATTTTTTTTTTTTTTTTAATCACAGCCCAATAAGAAATCGCTTAGAGAACACATCAATTAGACCATCCCTAAGTATAGATGTTGAAAAAATAAATAAAGGAGAAAAATAAGGTATCTGCGTAAGTGAGAGAGAAAGAGAAAAGAATGGTATATATTATTTTAAGAATCTGGAGATAAACAATGCATCCTCAGTTGTAGCCTGTGCACTATCCTGTCCATTATTAAGGTTTTGGGAGAAATTATTGAGACTGATGTGGAGTAAAAGAAATGTTATTTTAGAGACACTAATTTGAGTGCTTTTGCCGATCTCACATCCCTTTTTCTTTCATCTCATTCTGGCAAGGACAGTGGTTAGTAAAGGGTAGCTTGACGGCTTATTGTGCGATAGAGCTAGCAGTGGCATGACATCTAGAATTGCAAAAATCATAGTATTTGAGATATAGATGTTGCTACAGTGTAGTTTTAGATGTTATAACTTATAATAGCAAAATGCAAAAACAAAGTTAGAGCACTAGGTGTGGTGTTTGTTTAAGCAATTGATGCTACAATAAAATAATTTTCTCAGTCATTGGTAAGAAAAGAGAAGGGGGGGGGGGGGGGGGTGGTTAGTATCTAGTGATCTTCAAAATCATGGTTGCAATGGGTTTTTACAGTTGGCACTGAATTCGTTTTGATATTTTGTTGACCGAAGGAGAGAATGACAATTCACTAGAATTTTATTGGCTTTTGTGTGTTTGATGGTAGTAAAGATGGTTGTATTTTTGGTACCTTGGGTGACATGGAATATAAGTCGATGGTGGCTTCGATTTTGGGTTTTGCATGTGCTGTGAGGGTGTTTGTGCAATTGGTAATTAATGTTTTCACTTTTGGGCCCACTATTTTTAAGGTTAAGACCACCTTGGAATCCCTATACACTAGTAAATTTTTCTTAGTTGTTTAAAGGTGGCTTCCATTGATTTGAGATCAATTATGTTTTTAAAGGGTGCTTAACAGGTGCTATACAGTACCGTTAATGTGATAAAATTTAAAATAAATTATTCAAGTTTTTTTTAGGGATGTGGAAAAAACTAAATATATATTAAATGTGTGTCAATTTAGATAGAGAAAGTCAAATCATTTTGTGATAAACCACAGCTGAAAAGTAAAATTTTACCAATTTTCTATGCAGTGGGATTTGTGATAGATCATAGATGAATCACAGCTGGTTCATTAACAAGTGCTGGCCGACACCTGTTAACAAAGTCTATTTTTAAATTAGAGTTTGGTTTACCTCTAGTACTTTTTTAATTGAAATCTATTTTTGTTTTAATGAAAAACAGTTACATCACTCACTAATTAAATAAAATGTGGCGATTAAAACTCACTATTACTTGCCATTGTGTATTTAAAACAAAAGGAGACCTCTAGTTAAAATAGTACTGAAAGTAAGCTAAACTCTTAAATTAATAAATATGAAAACATGTATATTTTATGAAAAAAATAAACATTAATTTTATTTCCATTATTAAATCAACTTGTTCAAATAAAAATCACATGTCAAAAAAACCCCCCAAAAAATTGAATTGATACAAAATAGGCCCCAAAAAAATTACAATCAGTATAGCCCATTTCGTAGTCCATCATGGCCTTCCAAGTACCAAAAGTGATGAAGCATGACTTCGTTGGTCGAGTTAGGTGCGTCTAGATGGATCCAAGCTCTCGTTTGGATACCTGCGTAAATGAAAAGACGCTCCTTCTAATGGGGTCACTGGTGTGGTGCCTACCACAATGTCTCCGATGCCAAAGTCAGAACAGGAAAGTGCTTTGTAAAATGAAACAGAATAGCAGAATAACAATCAGTGTTTTTCAAAGTGTCCTTGTACCTTGTATTGGCAATGTGAGGGCTTTATATATGTTGCCTTGGATTCTAGCTGTTGTGATTGATATTGTGATGTTAATGCCCTCCTTGGTAATGCCTCTTGCCTAGTAATGGGGCTTTACTATGCTCTCAACAGTCTGTACAATTGGTTTTGTAACCGTCCGGGGCATTATTAGTGGCATTGAATGATCCGGCTGTCTTCATCAGTGACGTGGGCATTTGTTAGGCTCACGTCAGGGAATGGTTTCGTCTGTTTTGCTGAGCCCGTTAGTAATCAATTTTGTCAGTCCCATCAGCTGCCCCAGGATTCTGTGGTCGTCATGACATGTCATGACGATCATAGAAGATAAAAGGTCTTTGGACTGTAAGTGACTCTTGGGATTTCGCGCCATATTAAATGCGTAGTGGCAGCGCCACACGCGTCGTGGCCACGTGGTGTGTGTTGATCGGTAGGGTTATTTGCATGACCCTTAGGTTTCCTGCTGTTTTTCAGTTCTTTGGGCTTTAGTTTTTAAACTCTTTTCCTTTTGTTGGCCCCTTCACTTTTCCAAATTTCCTTAATCATTGCTTTGAGTTTCTTCTTCTCTGTTTGTTCTTACGACTGTTCCGACCTTGCTCCGGCGACTTCCTCTGAATTTTTTCCGATTGCGCTGCATCTTTTCAAGGTATGTTTCTCTTTTTCTCTTCTTCTATTTCCTTTTTTCTTCGTAATCTGTTATAAGTTCCTGATTTTTCCTTTTTTCTTTCCTTTGTTGTGGTTGTCTTTATTTTCTAGCTTTTGGGATTTTAGTATTTACCTCCTTCTTCTGTGTTTTTCCTGGGTGTCCATGGTTAGTAGTTCTGAGGTTAGGATAGCTTGCCCCTCAGTTTCTTTCCTTTTTATGCGTTTGGGGGGGGGGGGGTCTTTAGGCATTTTCCCAAACCTTGAGGACTTTGTTTTTTAGGGTAACAGTTTGGAAGTTGCATTGGCTGAGTTGTGTCCTTTGCTTCGTCAATCTATTGATTGGTTTGAGGGTCTGGTGAGAGAGCGGGGGACGATGTCTGAGGTTAGATCCAATGAGCTCGACACTGAGTTATCATCTAGCGGTGACCCGGTGGAGGGAGAAACTACCGTTTCTACCCCTCGAGAGGTTAGGGCTTTTTACACCCTCGAGGAGGTGTGTGGGTTGGATGTTGACACCGTGGGTAGGTTCAGAGATAGGTTTCAATTTCCAGAAAGGGTTCATGTTCGTCGGCCCCATGACGATGATAGGGCTTGCCACTTCTTCCCTGGTAAGGTATGCTTCTATGAGGCTGCCTTCACTTGTGGCCTTAGGTTCCCTGTCCACCCGTTCATGATGGAGCTTTTAGATCATTTTGGCATTACTCCCGGGCAACTTATGCCCAACTCATGGAGGATAGTGGTTAACTGTATGGAAATATGGTTGGCCGCTAACAGGAACATGATTAAGGTGGGTGAGCTCATCTACCTGTATCATTTGAAATGGTCTAAAGAGTACGGGTATTATGAGTTAGTGCCCTTGGAGAGGAAAACAAGGATTGTCAAGGGTTTATCGTCATCCTTCAGGCATTGGAAATAAAGATTTTTCTTTGTGTCTGGGGACGATTTTGAGACTCCCTCCTGCAGGGATTGGGGTGATATCTCGAGGTTGCTTCGTCGGTGGAGAACCCCGACCTTAGGTGCGTCAGTATTTCTTTTCGTCATTTCTAGTTTTGTTGTATTTGTTGTTACCATCACTGACTCCTTTGCTTCTTGTTTTGTGCAGTTAAGAGACGGCCTAAGCTCAAAAGCAGGCATAAGGAGCGTGTTAAGAAGGCGATAAATACGCCCTGACGATTGAAAGTTGGGACAACCTGGTAGATCTGCGAACCCTTGCCTTCTATAACCTTGGTCCCAACCCGTCTCCCTACGTTCTGCGCGGTCTCGACATTGAAGAAAAAAAGAGTAAGTATTGAGTTCGTCAGTATTGTGCTCATTAGTATTGATTCTTTTGAAAACACTTGGATTTTTTTTTTTTTTTTTTTAACAAGTGTTTTCTTTTTGCAGAAATGACGACCAAGTTTAACAAGGATATGTATGCGAAGATGAGGTCCAAGAAGGACGAGCCGCTGTCCAGCATTGGGAAGAAGGGAGTGCGTGTAACGGGGAAAGGTCCGTCCGTTACTCCAATTGCTTCTGCTACTCCCATCGTCTCCGGTGTTGAATTTGTAAGGATGACCTCTCCAGCCACTTCGGTTGAAGAGATCCCCACTCCTTCATCAAAAAGGCCGCGCATATCGGGCAAGGAGAAGGAAAAAGCCGATTCTCGCTCGTCTACCGTCTAGGACAACGAAGGGCTAACAGTGGACAGGGCGCACGAGGTCATGACTACTGAGGACCTGAAGGCTTTTACCAGTGTACCATTCAACGTGGTCACGAATCAACAAGTCCACAAGCTCATCCAGGTAAACTGCTCATGCGTCTTTTAGTCTCTTTTTCTTTCTTTTTGTACTGACGGCTTTAATTTTCTTTTCAGGTGTTGGGGGAGAGTCTCCATATTGCTACTGAGTACCTCACTCAGGAGGCCAAGGTGGCGTCTCTAACATCCAGGATGGAGGCTTTAGAAGAGGAGAATTCTACGCTGAAGAAAAAGCTCATCGACTCCATGCATGAGGACAACACCTTAAAGGAAAACGCCAGGACCTTGACTGACGATCTCCGAGCTGAGCGTTAGCTAACTCTAGAGAAGGACGATCAACTTCTGGCTGCCAAGGAGAAGCTCAAGACTACTGCTACTAGGTCCGTCGAGGCTTTCTAACAATCTAACGAGTACAACACTATGCTCTTCAGTTGGTACTTTAAAGGCTTTGAGCTTCTGAGGAGGTGCCTCGTCAAGCATCCCACTGGAGTCGACTTGCAGAACTTGGACCTTGAAGTGGTGGACCAAGAGATGGCGATTGATGAGGCTACCCAGTCTTTAGCTCCTGAGGTTAACGCCCTCAAGAAAGCTCCTGCTGATGACGCCTCTGCTGGTGATGACGTTGCTCCTGGTGATGACGTTGCTGCTGACCCTCAAACCTAATACTTAAGAAAATTTTCTCTCCTTTTTTGTTTCTTTGGGTGCCCGTTATGTTTTGGGCTTCTTGTAAATCTAATTTTAAAACAATTTCCTTTTAATCTATTTTGACAACAATTTTTTTAGCCCAGTGTTTATGGGCCTTTAGATGTGAAAACAATGGTAACTGCCCGTTGTTTTTGGGCTTTAATCAAATTTATGACTGTGTACTTACTTGCATTTATGATTGCTCACTTACTGGCTCGTCATATGCTTGTGATGTCTTACATCCGTCCATGCTTTGTACTTAGAAAAAATTTTAGTTGTAATTTTCCTTTTTCTTCGTCATCGATTTTCTTCACATCTGCGCGGGTTTTGCTACTTAGTTGATTTCATGCAACTTACACCTCTTCAAGGGATTTCGTCGAGGGTCATGGTGGACTGGTTGGGAGCTCAGATTCAACCTGAGCTTTGTTCTGATTTGTTGCAAGATTCTTGTCCTTCTTTTTTTTTGAAATTTTTTTTATCCTCTTAGGGACTTTGCCGTGCATATGGCTTCGCCAGTAACTTACATCCGTCAAGGCGGAATCTTGTTACTTTACCATTTTATTGTGTGACTTACACCCATTTAAGGGATCTTGTCATATTTGTGGCTTCGTCAGTAACTTACACCCATCAAGGCAGAATCTTGTTACTTAGCCGTTTTATTGTGTGACTTACACCCATTTAAGGGATCTTGTCATGTTTATGGTTAGTAACTTACACCCGTCAAGGCGAAATCTTGTTACTTAGCCGTTTTATTGTGTGACTTACACCTATTTAAGGGATCTTGCCATGCTTGTGGCCTCGCTAGTAACTTACATCCGTCAAGGCGGAATCTTGTGACTTAGCCATTTTTTATTTTACAGTTGATTAGACCTACTTGCATGAAGACATTAGCTGAATAATTCTTTTATTAATTTCAAGAATGGATACATTTATTTGTTACATCTATTGGTGGTACTTCTTTAAGTGCTCAATGTTCCATGGCCAAGGGAGCTTCTATCTATCTAGGGTTTCCAAGTAATAGCTGTCTTGCCTGGAGTAGTGGGCGACTTGGTAGGGTCCTTCCCATGTGGGGCCAATCTTTCCCTGGGCAGAGTCTCTAGTTACTGTGGTGACCTTGCGTAGGACGAGGTCACCTATGTCAAGTCATTTGAGCTTTACCCTCTTGTTGTAGTATTCGGCCATCTTCTGCTAGTATTTCATCATTCTGCTGGAAGCTTTGTCTCTTACTTCGTCCAAACAATCCAAGTTGATTCATAACTGATCATCGTTGTCGTTGTCTTCTTCGTGCAGAACTTCTGGCCTGATGCTGGCTACTCCTATCTCGACCGAGATTACTGCTTTAGTGCCATAGGTGAGTCTGATTGGGGTTTCTCCAATTGGGGTTCTCGCTGTGGTCCTGTAGGCCCACAAGACGTTGGGAAATTCTTCTGGCCAGGCACCCTTCGCGTCGTCCAGCTTAGCTTTGATAAACTTGAGCAGTGTCCGATTCGTCACTTCCGTCTGTCCGTTCGCTTGTGGATGCCCTGGGGATGAGAACTGGTTCTTGATGCCTAGGCTTGAACAGAAGTCTTTGAAGCCTTGGCTGTCAAACTGCTGCCCATTATCTGATATGATCATTTTTGGAATCCCAAACCTGCAGATTATATTCTTCCACACGAAGCTCCTGATTCTTGCTTTAATGATGGTTTCTAATGCCTCTACTTCGACCCACTTTGTGAAGTAATCAATAGTAACTAGTAGGAATTTTACTTGGCCTTTACCTTGGGGCAATGGGTCGATGATGTCGATTCCCCATTGTGCGAATGGCCATGGGGATGCTATCGTCGTCAATTTCTCTGCTGGAAGTAGCTGGACATTCTCGAACTTTTAGCACTTATCACACTTCTTGACGAGCTCTACTGCATCCTCCTGCATAGTGGGCCAAAAATAACCTATTCAAATGACCTTGCTTACTAGGGATCTAGGGCCAGCATGGTCCTCGCAAACTCTTTCATGGATCTCTTCCAAGATGTACTTGGTTTTATCTTCATCGGCATACTTCAAGTAAGGCATGGAGAAGCCCCTCTTGTATAAGATGTCATTTAGGATCGTAAATTTGGCTGCCCTCTTCTTGATCTTCTTGGCCTCCTCAGCGTCATTAGGGAGATACCTGTCTTGGAGGAAAGATACGATTGGTGTCATCCAGTTGATTGTGCTTTGGATTTCAAATGTTGGGACTTCTTCGATGCTGGGGCGCTTTTGGATCAGCATGTCTAACTCCATACTCGTTGAGCCTTCTTCTGACGAGGCCATCTTTGCAATCTCATTTGCTGCCATGTTCTGGCCTCTTGGGACCTACACAAATTCCAATTTATCAAACTCCTAGGCTAGATGTTTTGTCAGCTTAAGGTATTTCTGCATTCTTTCCTCCTTTACTTCATACTCTTCTTTGATATGCCCTATTTCTAATTTCGAATCACTCTGGACGAGCAATTTATTAGCCTCAAGTGCCTTCTCGAGTCTCAAACCCATCAGTATTCCTTCGTATTTGGCCTCGTTATTGGTGGCTGGGAACTTCAGTCAGACTCCGTACCTAAGCATTTCTCCATCGGGGGCGACTATGATGATCCCTACTCCCCCTCTCTTTTGAGCTGATGAACCATTAGTCTGGATTGTCCACCGTTCTGTTTCATTGGTAGGAGTGTAATCCTCTGGGAGGGTGAACTCAGCAATGAAGTCTACCAAGGCTTGTGCTTTAATGGTTGTTCTGGGGTGGTACTTGATGTCGAACTGGCTGAGTTCAATTGCCCATTTAACCATTCTCCTTGCCGCCTCGGGTTTGTTCATGAATTTTTTGATAGGTTGATCCATCATTACCAGGATGGGGTTCACCTGGAAGTACGTCGCAATTTGCGCGAGGCTACTATTAATGTGAACGCGATCTTTTCAATCCTTGGGTATTTGGCCTCAGCCCCTTGGAAAGCTTGACTAACGTAGTAAATGAGGAGCTGCTTCTTGTCTTCTTCTCAGATTAAGGCTGCACTCATGGCCGTAGCTGACACTGCCAGATATAGATATAAGTCTTCTCCTTGTTTAGACGAACTCAGAAGGGGTGGATTGCTCAAATAATGTTTGAGTTCCTAAAACGTTGCCTCACATTCGTCAATCCAAGCAAAAGCCTGTTTCAACGTTTTAAAGAAGGGCAGGCATTTGTCCGTCGCTTTAGAGGCGAACCAATTGAGTGTCGCGATCCTTCTTGTGAGCTTCTAGACTTCTTTGATGGTCTTGGGTGACGTCATGTCGAGGATGGCTTGTACCTTCTCCGGGTTTGCTTCTATTCCTCTTTGGAACACCATGAATCCTAAAAAATTTCCCGAGGCTACACCAAAAGCATACTTACTAAGGTTCAGCTTCATCTGGTATTGTCTTAGTGTGGCAAACGTCTCCCTCAGATCGTCCAGATGTGTTAGTTCTTCCCTGCTCTTGTCGAGCATGTCATCCACATATACTTCCATGTTTCTTCCAATTTGTTCGCTGAACATTTTATTCACCAGCCTCTGGTAAGTTGTCCCTACATTTTTTAACCTGAAGGGAATTACCTTATAGCAGTAGAGCCCTTGACTTGTAATGAATGTAGTTTTCTCCTGGTCTTCTTCAGCCATCTTTATTTGGTTATACCCCGAGAAATCGTCCATGAACGTCAGTAGTTTATGTTCGACCGTAGAGTCTACTAGCTGGTCTATCCTTGGTAAGGGGAAACTATCCTTTGGGCAGGCTTTATTCAGGTCTGTGAAGTCCACGCACATTTTTCATTTCCCGTTTTCCTTCTTCACTAAGAAGACATTCACCAGCCATTCTGGATAATACACTTCGCATACGAAGCCTACTGCCAGTAATTTGTTAACCTCGTCTGTAATGGCCTGGTTCCATTCTGGGGCAAAGACCTGTTGTTTCTGCTGGACGGGCTTCTTTTCGAGATTCACATTTAACTTGTGCTCGATAACCTTCAGTGATATGCTTGGTTCTGTTTTGGGGCAAAGACCCGTTGTTTCTACTAGACGGGCTCTTTTCGAGATTCACGTTTAACTTGTGCTCGATAACTTTCGGTGATATGCCAAGCATGTCCTCATGGCTCCATGCAAAGATGTCAAGGTTTTCCTTAAGGAACTGAATAAGCATTGAACTCATCTCAAGACTCAATGTCGTTCCTATCCTAGTTGTCTTGGTTGTCTTTCCTTCTACTAGTTCCACTTCTTCTAGGGCTTCTACTTTATCTTTTTCCTTTTCCTCGATCATCCACATATGGTTCTCCTTGGCAGCCAATATGGCTTGGTAGCATTCTCTTACCAAGACTTGATCTCCTTTTACCTCGACCTACACCGTTCTCTGTTGGAAACTTCACCTTCAAGCAATAGGTGGACGTGGCTGATTTCCATTTGTTGAGTGTGGGCCTCCCAATGATTACATTGTATGATGAGGGGCAATCCACCACCAAGAAGTCTAACTGACGAGTGAACTGCTTCGGGTAGGTCCCCACAATCACTGTCAATGTCACTATGCCCTTGAGGTATACCTTATCTCCACTAAAGCTGACGAGGGGGGAGTCAAATGGGTGCAGTCTTTTAGGATCTAGCTTCAGCTGCTGAAAAGCAGGTAGGTAGATGATGTCTGTGGAGCTGCCATTGTCCACGAGGATCCTCTTGGTATTGAACCCTTCAATCGTGAGTGTTATGACTAAAATGTCATTATGAGGCTGCTTCACCCCCCTTGCGTCTTCCTCGTTGAAGGACATATCTTGGTTCGTTCGTCTTTGCTTGAACAGAGGTACCATGTGGACGCTGTTCACCTGTCTCTGGCATGCTTTCTTGAGGGATCTGAATGACCCTCCTGTGAATGGCCCCCCTACGATCGTCGTTATTTCCCCAATCACATTCTGTGGGGGCTGGAATGGGTGATCCTAGTCTCTAAACGAGGACTCGTGCTGGCTTTTATTGTTGTCTCTGAACCTGCTGGGCTCCCCCTTCTTCACATACTTCTGCAATTTTCTTTTCCGTATCAACTCCTCTATATGCTCTTTTAGGTCCTGGAAATCCTCTGTGTAATGGCCATGATCTTTGTGGAACTGGCAGTACTTCTTTTTGTCACAGACGTTGGGGGACGAATGCAACGGCCTTGGCCACTTGAAGTAGTGATCATCTTTAATATGTGCCAAAATTTTATCAATAGGCATAACTAGAGGAGTGAATTTTACCATTTTAGGGGTTTTCTCGTCTTTCCTATTACCCCCGTTGTTGATTCGTCGGTCTGGTCGCTCCATTTTTTGTCCTCTGCAATCGTCCTCCTTTCTTCCCTTATCTCCCGGCTTTTCTACATCCTTTATGGCGGCTAAAGCATCTTCGGCGTTCATATACTTCTTTGCCTTCAAGAGCTTCTCCGCCATCGACTTAAGTGAATTCTTTGCGAGTGAAACCACAAAATCTCTAGACTCCAACCCTGCTTTAAAGGTCATCAGCTACACCATGTCATCAGCTTCGTCTACCTCCAGATTCTCCTGGGTAAATTGTTTTACGTACAACCTCAGGGTTTCTTTTTCCCCTTATCTGATAATGAGTAAATGGTCAGCTGGTCTCTTTGGTCGTTGTCCTCGGATGAAGTGGCATAAAAAAGCATCGCTTAATTGCTCAAAACTTTCGATAGATGATTTTGGTAGCTTTGTGAACCATTCCCTTGCAACTCCCTTGAGAGTTGTGGGGAAGGAACGACACAGTATCTCATCAGGAGGCTGTTGGAGGCCCAAAGTCGTCTTGAAAGTGTTGAGGTGGTCCAAAGGGTCCTTAAGCTCTTCAAACGACTTAAGTTGAGGTAATCAGAATTTAGAAGGCATAGGGCACTCCAAGACTACCGTGCTGACCGGCGAATCTGTTGTCCTGACCATCCTATCCACACTCCGATTCGTCTGCCCTCTAATGGCCTTCCTCAGCTCGTCCATCTCTCTTCTCATCTCCTGGAGAAAGTCTGAGTGGGGTTCATCCGGGGTAGTTGGCCCTCGCCCGTCACTCTTTCTGAGGCTATCTCCCTTGTCCTCTTGATTGGCTGCAGACCGATTTTCCTCCTGCTGAAGCCATAGCTTTATCTCTTGATTCTATCTAGTGAGCTCCTCGACAATGGTCGTAAAAGCTTGAACTTTCTAAGCTAGAGCTGCAGAGTCTTGGTTGGAGTCCATCTAAATGTGGAATTTGATAGGAAACTACGCTCTCGACCTTGAGTACGAAAATGTCGTTCCCCACAGACGGCGCCAAACTAATGAAGCGTGACTTCGTCAGTCAAGTTGGGTGTGTCCAAATGGATCCAAGCTCTCATCTGGATACTTGCGTAAATGAAAAGACTACTCCTTCCAATGGGGTCACCGATGTGGTGCCTGCCACAACGTCTCTGATGCCAAAGTCAGAACAGAAAAGTGCTTTGTAAAATGAAACAGAATAGTAGAATAACAATCAGTGTTTTTTTTCAGAGTGTCTGTGTACCTTGTATTGGCAATGTGAGGGCTTTATATATGTTGCCTTAGATTCTAGCCATTGTGATTGATATTGTGATCTTAATGCCCTCCTTGGTAACGCCTCCTGCCTAGTAATGGGGCTTTAATATGCTCTCAACAGTTTGTATAGTTGGTTTTGTAACCGTCTGGGGCATTATTGGCGGTATTGAATGATCCGGCTGTCTTCGTCAGTGACGTGGGCATTTGTTAGGCTCGTGTCAGGGAATGGTTTGGTCTGTCTTGCTGAGCCCGTCAGTAATCAATTTCGTCAGTCCCATAATAAAATAACATAAAATAAAAAATAAAAAACCAAAATTCTCCTTTCTAATTCATTCAATCACCAAAGATCAATTAAAAAAAAAACCCAAAAAATTTTAAGTTACTCTGTGTGTGTGTTTTGTGCACCTAACCCATCCCGCCGTCAATCACCTCGTCATGAATCTATGGTCGTCATCAACTCCAAGCTCGGTCACAGTACCACTGGTATCTCTCTCTCAAACTCTCTCTTTCTCTCACTCAGTATTTAACTTGTGAACACCAAGTAATATACTACTAAAGACCAAACTAGTGTAGTCGGTTTACCACTTTTGTTATACAATGTGTTATATGTTGTACTTTTTCTTTTTCTTTTTTCTTTCCGAAACCATGTATGTTGTACTTTAGCAATTTTAGCTTAGCTGAGTTTCATTTGTGGGTCTGACAATCTCAATAAAAATAAAAAAATCTTGCGGCTATAATTTCTTTAAATATTTATTTGTAACTTTATATAATATATTAATAATATTACTGTTTTGTTGAGTC
This sequence comes from Quercus lobata, assembly GCF_001633185.2. NCBI lineage: Eukaryota > Viridiplantae > Streptophyta > Magnoliopsida > Fagales > Fagaceae > Quercus > Quercus lobata. The sequence continues at coordinate 37,046,816 of NC_044911.1, forward strand.
ATGAGTGAATGATGTGCTTTTTTTTTTATATATTATTTATTTATACTAGCTGCATAACATTAAATAAACTAAGGAGAATACAAAGTTTTGAGCCTTAGTAGGCTAGTTCAGGATACAAAAAGACCAGGACAATGAGCAGCTACAGAGGCTATGTGAAGTACATTCGTCATAACTAGTTTAGGAACAAAAAAGACAAATATACACAAGCTTTGCTGCTGCAATTGCCAAAGGTCAGCAAGGAGAGCTTGATCTTGCCATAAGGGTTTGCTGTACAGGTTGTGAAAGGTCACAAACTGAATGACCCCTTGTGATAGAAATTAATTAATTAATTAGCCAAGTTATTAATTAATCAATTTATCATGCAAACGCGTGGTAGCACAAACAAATCACCAATAAACTAATAATGCAGCAGAAAATAAATAATACAGTGATTTGTTTACAAATGGGGAAAACCTAACAGCAAAAACTCCACCGGGTGATTTTCAGGTCACCACTCCCGAAACTCCACTATTATCACAACAAGTGGTTACAAGTAAAGGAATCCTAAGTACCTTACCAACTTATAGTTGAACCCTTACCCTAATACTCAATTGGACTTTTTTTATAGTGACAGTTCCCCTTTCTGATACACAACTCCCAAGTACGTGACTAACCAATTACGCGGATCCCAGTACGCGACTTCAATCACCAACTAAGAAGATTGTTGGTTGCAAAGTTCTTCGGTTCATCCACACGATGAAGATTAAGAAGATGCTTGGTCACAAAACCCTATGGTGCACATACACATCAACTTCTTCAAGAGAAAAGAGATGAACTAGGGCAAGAACTTCATCTCCGGTCACAATTTGCTTGAACAGAATTTGCTCAAAGCTTGTGCAACTTGTGAACTGTTTGACGGCCCTTAAAACAACCATTTTATATGTCTAGGGTTAGGAGAAAATAAAGCCCGAAGACATATTCACGGATCCCAAGAAAATCATATTTGAATTCTGAAAATCTTAAACCTCGATAGATAGGAGGTGTCGAGCAGGTGTCGAGCACACCAAATTTTAAACAGCTTTCTTAAGCTCAATAGATGCAGCTGTCGAGCCAGTTGTTGAGCTTTACTGAATTTGCACTATCAACTTGTTTTCTTGAATAGACTTGAAAGTTTCAATACTTGATCTTGAAATATGGTTTCTTGAAGTATTTAAACACATCCTAAATCTACCCAAATACAAGTAAAGTGCATTTTGTCAAAGGATAAGCCAATTACATAAAATCATGACATATGTTCTTAATGTGAAACACATATGTCCTAACAGGTTGCAAATTTGGACTAGCTTTTTATGGTTGCACAAAACAAGTATTTTGCTAAAACCATGGTCTTTGGCTTTGAAAATTGCTTCCACCATTGCCTCCTGAGTCACCATATATATTGATTGTCTACCGCTGTTTGCTACACCGCTGAAGATAGTGACCCCTGCCATAGAAGTAGCTTCAAAAGCAAAGCCAAATCTCTTAGTTTTCCTATTTCTGCTAGCTGCCACTTTGATGAGAATCTGCCAATTTTGGTGAGGAATTCTTTGCAAGGTCTGTTTCTCACTTGGTCTGGTGTTTTGCCTTTGACTGAAAGCTGTTTGATACCTGCACATGAGAGATTGAGAGATTAGAATAACTTCGATGGGATTAGGAGATAGACCCTGATGCAGAACCATATTCCTATGGTTCCAAATTGACCAAAGAGTGGTGAAGATAGTTTGCAAGAAACACATTCTGCCCTGTTTCAAATCTATACTCGACACAATACACTGACTGAGCCACTGATCCACTGAGGTATAGTCCATATCAGAGGTTCTTAAGCCAAGATTTGAACTATGCCAAATTGCTCTAGCACAGTTACATTCCAAAAAAAGATGAGAAGCAGACTCATCTAAATCATTACACAGTACACATGTTCCTGCCATTGGGATACCTCTTTCCCTCAGCTTATCCAAAGTAGGCAAGCAATTATGCAGCAATTTCCAAATGAACATTAGAATCTTCAGTGGTAATTTCACTTTCCAGAAAAAACTCCACACAAATGGACTTAGGATTGAAGCATTTTGGAGGAGAGTGTTCTGCTCATGGTGAATAAGTTTGTATGCTTGACTAACTTTGTAAGCTCCAGATGTAGAGTATTTCCAAAACAATTTGTCACTATTGCCTTGGGATTTAGGAATAGGAATCTGAAGTATCTCCTTAGCTTTGGAGGGTGGGTAAATTTTCCTAATTAGATCACATCTCCATGACCTGGAATGATCATCAATTAAGTCTGCTACTGTACCATTATTCAGACCATACTCCCTAAGGGCATGGTTTGAACATTGAATCCAATCTGGGTGGGAGAGTGGAATTTGGCTTCCATTTCCAATCAGCCAGCGTCCATGATGAAGGGAAGAACACTTAGTCTCAATGATATTCCTCCATACCCAAAAGTGATGGGGTTTAGGTTGGTATTCTCTTAAGGAGCAAGTAGGGAAGTATTTTTTCTTGAAGGTCCTAGCCAAAAGTGAATTGGGGTTATCATGTAGTCTCCAATACTGCTTAGCAATCATTGCTTGGTTGAAAAAACTAAAGTTTTTGAACCCTAGACCACCCAATCTCTTAGGTTTGCATAGCTTACTCCAATTAACTAAATGAAGCTTCCTAGTACCAGGTTCATATCCCCACCAAAAAGACCTAACAATGGTATCCAATTTCTTGCACACAGAATCAGGAACTTTAAAGCATGAAAAGGTATAGGGGGGTAGAGACTGTAGAACAAAAGAAATTAAGGTTGCTCTCCTGGCTTGAGACAAGAGTCTAGCCTTCCACCCCTTAAGCTTATTTTGGACTTTGTCTACTAAGTCCTGAAAGTCACAAACTCTCCTACCTCTAAGTTTAAAATTAATGCCAAGATACCTACTAGGTTGCTGGACAAGATTAACCTGAAGAGAATTAGCAGTGGTAATTTGCTCGTTTTGAGGAAAGTTAGGAGAACAGTAAAGGTCAGACTTAGCAAAATTGATGCATTGACCCGAGATAGAACAATACCACATAATAATCCTTTTTAGATTAGTAAGGGATGACCTATTATTTTGGACGAAGAAAAAAGAATCATCTGCAAAAAGAAGGTGAGTGAAAGAACCCCCTGCCTTCCAATTGCAATGCCCTTGATTTGTTTCCTATTTTCAGCTTGAATTAAGGCAATGGAGAGTATATTGGCACAGAGAAGGAAGAGGTAGGGAGAAATGGGATCACCTTGTCTTATGCCCCTAGATTGGTGAAAAGAAAGAGTTGGGCTGCCATTAACAAGCAAGGTGTATTTTACTGTGGTAACACATTCCATGATCCAATTGACCCAAGTGGGGCTGAAGTTCATGGCTAACAAGACAGCTTGGAGGAAAGTCCAATTTACTCTATCAAATGCTTTGCATATATCGATTTTCAAAGCCTCAAAACCTTTTTTCCTTCCTTTTTTCTTTTTCAAGTAATCAAATATCTCATGAGCAAGGAAATGTTATCAGTGATACTTCTACCCTGAATAAAGGCATTTTGGAAAGGAGAGATCAGTTTATCCATGAGAGGTTTCAACCTTTCCACTAAGATTTTAGATATGATCTTATAGGAGACATTACAAAGGCTAATTGGCCGAAAATGGAAGACTTCCTCAGGATTGCTCACTTTGGGTATAAGGGTGAGAAAAGTATGGTTTAGAGAATTAAGAAGGGAGCCAGAGTGGAAAAAAGCCTTGACGGACAGAAAGATGTCTTGCTTTACAATGTCCTAGTATTCCTAGAAGAAAAAAGCAGGAGTTCCATCTGGTCCAGGGCCTTTGAGGGATCCCATATGAAAAACAGCCTTTTCAATCTCATCATCAGTAACCGGCATGTCAAGCATATGTTGCTGGTGCTGATCAATTTGTGGAATGGGAAGGGATTGAAGTTCCTCAGTAATGTCATGAAGGGACCTTGACTCTATTGTGTTATTGAAAGTGAATGTTATATAATATATATAAAAATATATAATAGTGTCATGTATTGTATGATAATATATAAATATATATTTATAAGAAATTCGTAACTTTTACTAAGAAGAAGATAAAAACAATATATTTTAAGCCAAAGAAGACTCAATTATATTAAGATTTTCCTCTCTCTAAGTTATATATATTTTTACTTAATTGTTTGTTTATCTCACTATACATAGTAGTTTATGCTTGATTTTCCATATTAGTGTTGTGTATTGATGATCAATATGGGATCATCCTAGAGTCCAAGATGGAAAATAAGATTTTGAGTAATTTTTTAACTATATATATTACTAAAAATTTAGCTTAGAATAAATTATAAAAGATTTTAGTATAATGAAAAATATAGGTAACAACTTTGTTGAGTTAAAGTTAATTTATGAAATAATTTTTTTTACTTAAGAACTTTATTGTATTAAATCTTTAGATTGGCCCCCCTGGAAAATATTCCTGGCTCCGCCACTAAATATAACCAATTTTAGAATAGAAAAAAAAAAAAAATGTTGTAGATGATGAAATATGATAGCATCTCCAGCAAACTCTCCAAAATTTTGTACTATTTGGAGAGTGAACAGCTCCTTTTACCTTTTAGCTTCTTACTTTTTCAAATACATTTTTCAACAGACTCTCTATCTTTTATCTATCATATTTAAATATTATTTCTTATTTCTTTTTTTAATCTTTCTTTGTTTATTTTTTCAATCTTCCCTCATTTATTTCTAATGACTGTGTTTTTTCAAATACCCAACAACCATATTTTTAAAATCTCCCAATGGTAATATTTTTAAATTTTTCCTAATGATATTTTTTAACAAATCTCATGAAGCACTTGTGGTAACGATATAGTGAGTTGTAGGTCATCTAATTTTAATTAGAAATTATTCTAAAAAAAATTAACTAAAAATGCTACATTCACAATATTTTGCATAATACTTTCATAGTAAATCATATGTGATAAGTTGTTGTTGTTTCTAATTTGAACTGACTAGTTACCACTGAAATTATTTTTTTGCTAACCAATAATAGCCAATAACAACCTACCATTTAAAATTTATTGTGAAAATATTGTGGTAGTGTTTCTTAATTTTAATTTCTTATTCTTATTTTTTTTCCCTTATTTCTTTATTTTTTTCATCCATACGATTTCTTCTTTTCTTTTTTCTTTTTTCCATCTTTTTTCTCCTTCACACACGCACCCTTACTCTTTTCTCTTTTTTTTCCTTCTTTCCTCTTTTTTCCCTACCACTCCCTCCAAACTCTAGAGCATACCAAAACTCTCTTTCAGTCTCTCTCTCTCTCTCTCTCTCTCTCTCTCTCTCTCTCTCTCTCTCTCTCTCTCTCTCTCTTTTTTCTCTTACCACTTCGTCCAAACTATGGAGAATACCAAAACTCTCTCTTTCTTTCTTTCTCCCTCTCACAAACAGAGATCACTAGTAGATAACTCGTCCTCTCCACCACCACTTGTCCTCCTCCCCACAACAGCTCAAATGGGTCAGATTTGCTTTTTCTTTTTCTTTTTTTTCATTTTTTGTTCTAATTTGATTAGTTTTAAGATTGTGATTTGAGTTTGTATTTTGATTGTGATTGAGTTTAGAGATATTTGAGAGAGAAAAGATCTAGAACGGTTGAGTTGTAGCCGTTGTGATTGTTGAGTAAAAATTGAATATTTTAATGGGTGTGTTGAATTTTTTATTCCCATTAATTCTTTTAAAAATTAATAGTAGGTCATCAGAGCAAGAGAGCTACTATTCAATAGCAACTAATTTTTTGCTAATGAACAGTGAATTATAGAGACTGCTGGAACACATTTTTGTGAGTTTACTCACCAAATTTTAGGTTTAAAGAACTTGTTGGAGATGCTTTAAAGTGAAACACAAAAAAAATAGGACATAAGATTTATATATATATACTTCTCCCCTCTCACTATCCTTGTCATTTCACAATTCCACCTATTAGTGGTATGACTTTCCGAAAGTTTATAATAGCTTTTTTTTTTTTTCTTTTTTTCTTTTTTTTTTCGTAAAGAGGATAAATATCATTGGAAGAAAATCTCTCCATTTAAATCCTTCAATTCATTCTGTTCTTTAGAAAGATGGGAGATACGTGTCATTCATTTAATTTTTATGTAATGCCAGGTATCTCACATCTACTTAAAAATTAGGACGAGGTGAACGAGTTAAATGTGAGGGAGTCTCCCCAATATTCACTTGGTGATACAAAGCACATAATTGAATATTCTCTAGTGGGAAGTCACAGCCATAGTGGAGTCATATTGTGGTTGTAAATCCTGTCATTTCAAAAGAAAAACGAAGGAAGAAAAAAAAAAGACTAATTCACAAGAAGGAAAGGATTAAGCAATATATATATATATATATATATATATGACTTAATTGGGGCCCCAACATATGAGGTGCATGACTTTCTCTGCCTTCTTAACCTCCCTTGACCTGCTTTTCTGATCCACCCCAATAATCCTCACCAAGTCTTTGAAGTTGAAGCTAGGAACCCTGCTAACCTGACAACTCGTGCTGGATTCTGATCTAGAAAGTGCCTGAGATGGCTGCTTTCCACATATCATGCCTGCAGGGTTTTGGTCCTCTATCCGTAAATTTCCTTTTTTTTTTCTTTTTTTTTAAGATATTAGGCTATTAGCCCTTCATTCTTAGATTGCTCTCAAACATTGCTGAAGATCAATTGTTCAATATAAAGAGAACATCTTACACTAAAGAACATTTATTTTCTTATTTTAACGATGGGTCATTTTCTTTTTTCTCTGAATAATGAAGAGTCATTTTACAATGAAGACTTTTTAGCAAAATATTGATAATTGTAGCTCTCGAATAAAATCATATATTAATATATATATTTGAAGAAGAAGAAAAACGGCTTTTCGCAAAAGCCATAATACATTAGCATTCTTTTTTTAAAATATAAATCACATCTACTTATTATTAGAGATTAAATTATGTAAGGACATCATGTAAAACTCATGTTCTTCCAATCTCAACATGCCACATTATCTTATCACATATTTAAGAATAAACACAACCATGCCCAATCAATTCTAATACCCATATATAAATCCAACCAAATTAGGAGTTTATTGAGATGTTATTAGATGTGGTAGGATGTATAGAATTTTAAGTAAAATGCTAATGTGAAAATTTCTTATTGGATGGTGTAAAACATGGGTTTTATACTCCCTCACCATTTAGACTCATTTTTTAAAAAACTGGGGGTGCGCACACACACAATCTTAGTAAATATTTATCAAAAACTATCATAATTATTAAATTTTATATTTTGAAAAAAAAAAAAAAAAAAAAAAAAAAAAAAATGACATAGGTTATCATCTGGTTATATATAATAATAAGAGTCCAAATTTGGCAAGGATGGGATGTACAACTCATGTTTTGCACCATCCAATAAGAAATTGTCACGTCAGCATTTTACTTAAAATTCAATACATCCTACCACATCTAATCTCAATAAACTCCCAATTTGGTTGGATTATATATAGATATTAGAATTGATTGGGCGTGGTTGTGCTTATTTTTAAATATATGATAAGATGATATGGCATGTTGAGATAAGAAAGATAAAACATGGGTTTTACACCACATCTTTATAAAATTTAATCTCTAAAAAAATTATAAACTTAAATCTCAAAAATCAACCCACATTTTCTTTCTAAAAATACTTAAAGAAATTTTTTTAATTAAAATTGTAAGGGCGTTAGGCCCAACAATATACATTTGTGTATATATTGGGCTGGGGGCCCAATCTGAGGACATGAAGTAGTTTGAGGAAGGTTGACCATTATTAGGGGAGTCCGTGTTAGTAAGTGAAGAAGTTAGTTTTGATTATAAGGGTTCATGAGGATGGTCTGAGGATGAATGCCTCCTCGGCTAATCAAAGCCGAGATCTAAAGGGGTGGTCTACCACCCAGGGTAACGTTCCAGGAGATTCTATTAATACGGATAAGCATCATAGAAGCACAGGGTAGAGGGAAGTCCTAAAATATTTGAAGAAAAAACTGCTACCACCGCATTGAATGCTCTGCACCTAACCAACTGGCCACATTTATGTGGAGTTGATACCTGAATAGTAATTTTCAACCTTACAGTTACTACCAAGAGCTTCAAGAAAATGTTGATGGGACAAGGATCAACACCAATGATCTACCCTACACATGAATGGTAGGGATGAAAGAAGGAAGGTAGTATAAAACAGAAAGAAGACCCTGAAGGATGGGGATCGAGAAATTGAGAGAAAAATATCATAGCAATCAAGAGTTGAACTTGTAATTAAACTTGAGAAAAAATATATAAGAATTGATATTCTTGGATTGTGCCAAGGACGATTTTCTTTAGATTAAACCAGTCTATCTTCATTTTCTTGTCATCTGGATCCACTTCACTTGTTGTCTGACTCATTAAAACCCAATTTTCCAACCCACTCTCTACAAATTCATTGTATTGGACTATTTAGGCCTAAGTTCATCCATCATTTGGGCTTAGGAGCCAAATTGTGACCTTACAATTGGTACCGTCTATTGGAAATTCTAGTGCTATAGTGATTTTAATGTCCAATTATGGTAGGTTCAAGTTCGAATTTGGAGGAATCTATGGGGTCCCAATGTCAAGATCATTTTGTTAATCTTGAGCACAGAAGGGACCGAGAGGTTAGTGTGCATTTCACCCATACTAGTAGGAGACAATCTCGAAATGGGAGTCACCTTTCTGATGAGGAGAATACCAGAAACATGCAGCTAGAGATTGATCATTTGAAGAGGAAGTTGCGCCACAAACGGCGAAGGTAAACTCCCTCCAATTCTGATTTCTCTTCTAACTATGAAGAGGATGGTAATTATAGACCCAGATCAAGGACTCCTCCTAGTGAGTCTTTCTTGTATGATAAGGACTACCACCATGAGCGCAGAAATAGGAACTCATCTTCTAGAGGCTTAGGAAATGATGCGATAAGCAGAGCGCTCAACCAAATTTCCAGATCACCTTTCACACGCAGAATAAAGGGAGGGGGACTTCCTCGACAGTTCACTTAGCCCACATTCACCATGTACAATGGTTGAACAGACCCTGTGGAGCATGTAAGCCACTTCAACCAGAGAATGGCTATGCACTCCAAGAATGAGGCCTTGATGTGTAAGGTATTCCCATCCAGTTTAGGGCCTGTGGCGATGAGGTGGTTTGATGGCCTAGGTGCAGGTTCCATTGATTCCTTTAAGGAGCTCACTCGGGCGTTTGGACATCGTTTTATTACGTGCAATAAGGTTTCTCGGCCTTTAAACTCCCTGTTATCCATGTCCATGCGAGAGGGGGAGACCCTGAAAATGTACTCGACAGATACTGGGAGATGTTCAATGAGATCGATGGGGACTTTGATGACGTGGCTATAAGGACTTTTAAGGTCGGCCTGTCTGCCGAGCATGATTTGAGAAAGTCCTTAACCAAAAAGCCAGTAAGGAGTGTGCGTTAGTTTATGAATCGTATTAACGAATACAAGCAGGTTGAGGAAAACCAACAGCAAGGGAAGGGAAAGGCTAAGGTTATCCCTCAGGACAGAAGGAATTTCAAGTCAGACAGATACAATAATAACAAGCCCCAAAGGGATTTTGCTGGGCAATCTGGGTCTATGGCTCCTCAAGTGGTAAATACGGTGTTCCGAGAGCCAATACATCAAGTCTTGGAGAAGATCAAGAATGAGTCATACTTCAAATGGCCAAACAAGATGGGAGGAGACCCTATGAGGTGCAACCAAAGTCTTTATTGCCAGTACCATTAGGAATGAGGGCATACCACCGAGGACTGTAGAACTCTATGAAATCATCTGGAGCAACTGGTTAGAGATGGAATATTACAACAGTTTTTGTATCAGCCCAATTGGCAGGGAGACCATGCAGGGTCAAGGGCTTAGGGGAATGCTTCTTCAAGGCCCCTTTTGGGCATAATTAATGTCATTTTTATTACTCTTGGGAGAAATAGTTCTCATCCCTCTAAGGTGATGTATGTAGCTCAGCCACCCGCCGAGGACTCTAATTCTAAGCCAAAGAGGGCTAGAGTGGAGACTCGACCAGCATTGAGTTTTTTGGACAAGGAGAAAATTGGAACCATACAACCACACAATGATGCTTTAGTGGTCATGCTAAGGATCGGAAAGTGTTGGTAGACCAGGGTTGTGGTGTAAAGATTATGTACCCTGACTTGTACAAAGGACTGAACTTGAAGCTTAACGATTTGATAGCCTATGATTCACTTTGGTAAGCTTTGATGGGAAAGTTTTCATTCCAAGGGGTCAAATTAGACTACCCATACAAGCAAGTTCAGAGGTAGTGGAGGTGAACTTCATTGTGGTGGATGTTTATTCTCCCTACACAGCCATTGTGGCCAGACCCTGACTTCATGCCCTAGGGGCTGTTTCTTCAACTCTGCATTTGAAGGTGAAATATTCGTTGGGGGACCAGATTGAAGAGCTTGTTGGGAGTCAATCCATAGCTAGGAAGTGCCTGGTGGCTGCAATTATGCATCAGCCTAAAGCTGAGTCCTCGGCCTCTACTAAGAAGGGCTCATAGCAATCAAGGATTCCAGTCCTATTTACAGATGCGGTGTCGGAAAAGGTAAAGTGTGAGAGATTGGAGGAAATTGTTATAGATGGTGATCCGGAGAATTTTTTTCAGGTTGGAGCTCAGTTGCCTCCTTAGGAGAAGGAAGAACTGTTAGCATTTCTAAGGAGAAATATTGATATGTTCGCATGGAATGCTTATGAAGCTCTTAGGGTGGATCCAGACTTCATTTGCCATCATCTGAATGTTAACCCAGCTATCCTCCCTAGGAAGCAACCACCTCGGCTTCCATCTAATGAGCATTTTGATGCTGTTAAGAAGAAAGTGAACAAGCTTAAGCAGGCTGGGGCTATTAAGGAAGTGTTCTACCTTGAGTGGTTGGCCAATACAGTGATAGTGAAGAAGAAGAAGAATGGGAAGTGGCGGGTTTGTGTAGACTTCACAGATCTGAATAAAGCTTGCCTCAAGGATCTTTTCCCAATGCCTCGGATAGATCAGTTGGTGGATGCCATTGTAGGCCATCCTCGGATGAGCTTTCTGGACACCTTTCAAGGGTATCACCAAATACCTTTGGCTTTGGATGATCAAGAGAAGACAGTTTTTTTACTTCTATTGGGAATTACAACTACAAGATGATGGCCTTTGGTTTAAAGAATGCAGGGTTTACTTATCAGAGGATGATGACCAGGATGTTTAAGCCACAACTAGGAAAAAATATTAAGATTTATATAAACGACATGGTGGTTAAGAGTAAGTTGGAATCAGAGCATATTAACGATCTTAGGAATTTTTTTGAGATCTTGAGGAGGCATAAGCTGCGACTTAATGCTTCTAAGTGCTTTTTTGGTGTCGGATCAGGGAAGTTCTTGGGGTACATGGTTACGCACTACGGAATTGAAATCAACCCTAACCAAATTAAAGCAATTAACAATTTACAGCCACCTCGGAATCCTAAAAAGGTCCAGAAGTTGACAAGGATGACTGCTGCCCTGAACCGATTCATTTCTTGGTCAGCAGACAGGTGTAGGCCTTTCTTCCAATTGTTGAACAAGTGGAAGGGATTTAAATAGACCGAGGAGTGTGTCCTGGCCTTCTAATAGTTGAAGGAATAGTTATCTCGACCATCCATTATGTCTAAGCTTGATGTGAATGAGGTTTTGTTTGCTTATATCGTGGTGGCTTCCCATGCGGTGAGTTTGGTATAGGTGTGGGTTGATGTTGGTGTGTAGAGGCTAGCTTACTATGTGAGCAAATCACTACATAAGGCCGAAGTGCGTTACCTGCCGCTGGAAAAGGCCATTTTAGCAATGGTGCATGCTACGCGTAAGCTCCACCACTACTTCCAATCACACACAATTGTTGTCTTAACTCAACTTCCGCTTAAATCACTTCTTCGGAGTGTTGATTATATTGGAAGGATTGCCAAGTGGGGTACCATCCTAAGGGTTTTGATATTAAATACTTGCCTCGCACCTCTGTCAAAGGCTAAGTCCTCGCTGATCTAGTGGCTAAGTTTGCTGAAACTCATTTGAAGAAAAAGTTGAGAAGCACAACATGGATGGAAAATCAGTTGGCATGGTCTCCTTGCAAGAGCCTTTACCCTGGAGAGTACACGTTGATGGTGTAATGAATCAAAGAGGATCTGGAGTGGGGCTAGTTATTATTTCTCCTGAGAAGATCATTATTGAAAAATCCTTAAGGTTAAGCTTCTCAGCCTCCAATAATGAGGTCGAGTATAAGGCTCTATCGGTAGGGATGACTATGGCTCAGAGAATGGGAGGAAAGGCAGTGGAGATGTTTTCAAATTTGAGATTGGTTATAGGCCAAGTAGGGGGAGAGTTAGAAGCCAAAGATCTCAAAATGCAGGAATATTTGAACCAGGTTAGACACTTACAGTCAGGATTTGATTCTTTTAATTTATCGCAAATCCCTAGAAGTAGAAATACACATGTTAACTCTCTTGCCACACTTGCAACTTCCTCGGCACAAAGTTTACCTCTGGTGATCCTTGTGAAAGACTTGTGTAAACTTACTGAAATAGGGAGAAACGTGGTTTATATTCATCAGATTAGGTGGGTCCTAGCTGGATGGACTCTATTGTGCTATTCCTTAAGGAAGACATCTTACCAAAGGGTAAGTCCAAGGCCAATAAGATACGGAGAAAGGCTCCTCAGTTTTGGCTGTCTGAGAACCAAAAATTGTACAAGTGCTCTTTTTCTAAACCATATCTGCTATGCATACACCCTGAAGCAATTGAGCTACTCCTAGAAGAGTTATATGAAGGGATTTGTGGAAGTCACACAAGAGGCAGATCTTTGTCTCACAAGGCTCTTACTCAGGGATATTGGTGGCCAAATATGTAGAGGGAAGCACAAGAGTATGTAAAGAAATGCGACCAATGCCAAATATTTGCCCCAAACATTCACCAACCAAGAGGTGTCCTTAATCCTCTGTCTAGCCCTTGGCCTTTTATTCGATGAAGCTTGGATATTGTAGGGCCCTTTCCTAAGGCAATAGGGAATAAGAGATGGTTATTGGTCGGCACAGATTACTTCACCAAATGGGTTGAAGTTGAACCACTAGCAAATATCAGGGATATGGTTGCCAAGAGATTTATCTGGAAAAATATTGTCACTTGGTTTGGAATCCCTCATACATTCATCTTACAAAGGTCTTCAGTTTGATAGCAAAGCCTTCAGGAGGTATTGTTGTGACTTAGGCATAACAAATAGATATTCCACCCCTGTATATCCACAGGGGAATAGATAGGCCGAGGCTATCAATAAGGTCATAGTGAGTGGACTCAAAAAAAGGCTGGATGACGCAAAGGGAAAATGGGTGGAAGAGTTGCCACACGTCTTTTGGACATACCGGACTACACCTCATAAGTCCACTGGAGAGATGCCATTTGCGATGACTTATGAGGCCAAGGCTGTGATTCCTCTGTAGACAAGGTTTCCAATGCTAAGGACAAGCTTTTTTACTCCGAGCAGCAATGATGGACTATTAGAGAAGAGTTTAGATTTAATTGAAGAGTGGAGGGAAAATGTTGTGGTTCAGCCGGTGTACTATCAACACAAGCTCAAGCAGGGGTATGACTCAAATGTAAGGTTAAGGCCACTAGCGCCTAGAGACCTGGTATTAAGAAAGGTTTTGGGTACTGCCAAGAACCCAGCCTAGGAAAAGTTAGGGCCTAACTGGGAAGGGTCATATCGCATCACATCTGTGGCTAGAATAGGTGCACATTATCTTGAAGATCTAAAAGAAAATGTTGTACCATGCACCTGAATGTAAATAACCTGAAAATGTATTATTATTAATGAAAGCTTTCTTCACCATATTTGGGTTTATTACATTATGCATCATGCGTCCTACTATTTGTTTGAATATCAAACAGAACCTTGGTCATGTCTGGCTCCTTAGACCACATACCTTGGGTAAATTGATATTTTAAGTTATCCATCTAAGTATTAAATAGAACCTTAGCTATGCCTGACTTCTCGGACCACATGCTTTGGGTAAATTAATACTTCCTGACATCTATCTAAGTGTTAAACAGAACCTTAGCTATGCTTGGCTTCTCGGATCACATGCTTTGGGTAAATAAATACTTCCTAACATCTATCTAAGTGTTAAACAGAACCTTAGTTATGTCTGGCTCCTCGGACCACATGCTTTGGGTAAATAAATACTTCCTGGCATCTATCTAAGTATTAAACAGAACCTTAGCTATGTCTGGCTCCTCGGGCCACATGCTTCAGGTAAATTAATACTTCCTATTATTTTCCTAAGTATCAAACAGAACCTTGGTCATGCTAGCTCCTCGGGCCACATACCTTGGGTAAATTGATATTTTAAGTTATTTTTCTAAGTGTTAAATAAAACCCTAGTTATGCTTGGTTCCTCGGACCACATGCCTTGGGCAAGTTCTTACTTTCTATTATTTATCTAAGTATCAAGTAGAATCGGCCATGCTAAGGTGGCAAAAATCTTTGTCATGATGACATGATCAAATGAACATTCATTAGCATCACTTAAAGCATTTGAAAGTATGTCCATGATCTGTTTAAGAGGTGATATGTTTGGATCAATATAAACATCACAAGTATAAAAGAAAGACTTGTAGTTTTCATAAATATTAAGCCTCTGAAAAAGGCAAGTATACAAAAGGTTGACATGATTACAGAGCTCGGAAACAAAAACAACGATAAAAATAAAAATAAAAAAAGAAAAAGAAAAAGAAAAAGACAACCTATGACTTCATTTTTGTTACAAGTTTGTCCTTTGCATTCTTTAGAGGCTGCCATGGTAGACGCTTGACCTTTGCCTTTGAGGTCTTCTTTTGAAGGTATGGGGAGAGTTGCCAACACAATCTCCATGCTCTGAGAAGCCTCTTTCTCCTTTGAAGGGTCTTTAAGGGCCACTAGAGGCAAGACAACATCATAGGCCACTTCCTTGGTGGCGTCTGCTACCTTTTCAGCATCCTCGGCTTGCCCTGCTTCCTTGGGGGAGATGTTGGCTGTAGGAGGAGCTTTGGAAAGGCTTTCCTTACCTTCATCTGCCTCCCAGGAGACCAGGTCGGCCTTAGAGCCCGAAGAGCCTAAGAGGTGTATAGCTGGGGTGTAGTACATATTCTCTGCTCTCCTAAAGGTCGAGGAGGCCTCAACCCAAGCTTGGTCGAGGGCCTCATTCCACACTTGGAGGCAATAGAATCTGCATACCTCCGTGACCTCAACCCTGAGGGCTTCCTCGGTCTCAGTCACACCGAACTCGTATCCTTCTTACCCAGCTTACTCTTTGGCCTTCTTGGCCTCCTCCAATTTTTTGGTTAAGACCTTGATCTAGCTCCTGGCAGTAGTAAGGTTGTCCTCAGCTTGGTGGAGCAGCTTGCACTAAGCCTTTGCCTACTCTCCACCCTATCCAAAGCAACCTCAGCACTTTTCTTGTCCCGCTCGGCTTCAAGTAGCTTGGCATTAAGATCTTGTGACTTTTTCTCTACTAGCTCAAAAGTTTTCATGGCAACGACTCACCTACCCTCCTTTTCCTTCATTATCTTTTGAGAGCTGATGACTATCTCCTCAGCTCTATGGGCAGCCTAGACTGCCTTTAAAAAATAAAAATAAAAATAAATAAATAAAAAAGTAATAAAATCAGCAAAGTCTAAGTACAAGTATAAAAAAATTGTTGCTATGATAATGAGAAAAAGTGGATAGTCAAAGGACTTACCATAGCTAGGTCTCTCTTTAAACTGAGGAAGACCCCGTGCCTCCTCAGTGACCTTAAAGCGGCCATGTCTTCAGGCAGCAATAGGGCCTGCTCCACAGCATCAGCCATGTAGCCAGCCTTCCCTTACTGGAAGTTTCTGATTGACGCATCAATAGGCAAGGGGGCACCATCTAGCACCAAAGCGGGTGTCCAGGCAGGGACCCCTACTTGAGACTTAACTCTTTTGTCTGCCAAGGTTTAGGCTACCTTGGCTTGTTTACCTCCCCTCTAGTGCTCAGCCTCCTTTGGGAGGGGGGGGGTCCTTCCCTCCTAACATTTCCTCAGGACCTTTTTCATCCCTTTTTCTCTTGTGGTCTGCAGGGTCAAGTCGGGGAGGCAGAGAGGATGGAGGAGGGGGGAGCTTCGCCTGGGTTGTTTTCTTGGGCACCTTACTCTCGGACTGAGACTCCATGACATCTAGGAGGCCAGTCCTTTGTTTGCATTGGATCCCCATACCTTCTAGAACGAGGAGGTCTTTTTGCGTTTGGCTTGGTTCAGCTGAAGGCAAGTGGCTGAAGTCACTAGTAGGCACTTTTTGGGACTCAAGTCAGTTGAAGACCTCAAAATCGCCATTGAATTCGTCCTCGAAGTTGAGCACTTCAACTACTTGCTCCTTTTCTCCTTTTTCTTTTTCTTCCTCTGCCTTCTAGATGATTGGCCAAGAAGGAATAGCTATGTCCTCAGCCTTGTATGGGGGGAGTGGCTCTACCTTCAGTACGCCTTTTGGTCTTGGATCGATGGTGAGAAAGCTCGGAACGGCAACACTTATCCGATGTAGGTAAGGGTTTTTTGCTTAAATTACACACTTCAGCGCTTGGAAGCTTTTAGAAATGGGGGTGTATCTGAGGATTAGATGTGCTGCCCTTAGCTGACCGTCACTATAGACGAACACCTCGGCCTTCAGTATCTTGTCTAAGTTCAGCTGGTTGACAAGACTGAAGTTGGGGACAACAACGTTCTTATCTACAAAACCATTAGGAAAAACAAAAAACGTCGTCAGCAAAAAACAGCATGAATCAAAGAAAAATTATATAAACACAAACAAAAGAAAAGGGGAAGGGGGTGACTTTAAAATAATTGACCTAAACTTGAAGCCCCACCTGGTGTCCCCTCTCTCGTTGGGCAAAGGAGGCTATCGTGCCACTCCCCTGAAACAATCAAGAAGTCCTTGTTCAGGCCTTTATTGGAATCAGGGAGGCATTAGATGAGCCTAACCTCAGGGTGCCTAAATTTTAGGTAATACCCTTACCCCTTTAGGTGGTGGAGGTTGTAAATCCAATTGACATCATGGTGTGTAAGCCCTAAGCCCATTTTTTCATTGAAGGCATCTACACTCTCTAAAATCCTAAACATGTTCGGTGCACATTGGGTGGGAGCTAGTCTATGAGCCCTAAGGTAGTCCCTAGTGACAGTGCCCATAGGGATTCTCATCCCACCCTCTATAAAGGCAATCATTGGAATTATCACTTCTCCCTCTTGCCTTTTCTCATGCCATTCCCCTTCCTTACAATACCTAATGAAGACTCCTGACAGGATTCTATGTTGAGCTTTAAAGCTTTCTATATTCTCCGCGGAGTCTACTAGCTAAGTAAATCTACCCATTCCTAAGAGAGGGTTGAAGGTACTAAAGGGATACTAAGAAGGTGAAGAGAAAATAGAAGGGTTGAGGAGAAAAGGATATGAAGAAATGAAAAGTAGATAAAAATAAATAAATGGAAAGAATTATAAAGACTTACACTAAGAAGAAAACTCTTCTCGAACTGACTCTTGGTATGTATAAGGGTAAGATTAAATTGAGTTAGTGCGCAAGTTTAGTGTATGAGTGCTAAAGTGAGGTGAATGAAGTGTTTGGATGGTATTTATATCAAAGAGAGAGTGATAAGCGGGAAAATTCCCACCCAAGTTCTCACAAAATCTTCAGCCGTTGGATTCACATTGCACAATAGAACGTGGGGAACATAGGGCCACAAGAATTTAAAGAAGGCATGTCTCGGATGCCAAAGCATCAGGAGCGTGCGTTGCGCAGTTAAAAAGATACCTGCGCAGATAAGGATGTGGTGTGACAAGGTACGAGGTCACTGTAGTGACATCGAAATCCTCCTTTCTTCCCGAGGAGCCAGAAACGAGAATTTCGAGGGGCTATTGTAGGGGCATTAGGCCCAACAATATACATTTGTGTATGTATTGGGCCGGGAGCCCAATCCGAGGACATGAAGTAGTCCAAGAAGGGGCAAACATTATCAGGGGAGTCCATGTTAGTAAGTGAAGAAGTTAGTTTTGATTATAAGGGTCCATAAGGATGGTCCGAGAAGAAATGCCTCCTCAACTAATCAAAGCCGAGATCCGAAGGGGTGGTCTACCACCCAAGGCAACGTTCCAGGAGATTCTATTGATACGAATAAGCATCACAGAAGCACAGGGTAGAGGGAAGTCCTAAAATATTTGAATAGAAAGCTGCTACCACCGCATTGAATGCTCTGCACCACCAGCGATCTACCCTACACGTGGAGGGTAGGGATGAAAGAAGGAAGGTAGTATAAAATAGAAAGAAGACCCCTAAAAATGGGGATCGAGAAATTGAGAGAAAAATATTATAGCAATCAAGAGTTGAACTTGTAATCAAACTTGAGAAGAAATATATAAGAACCGATCTCCTCGAATTGTGCCAAGGACGATTTTCTTTAGATTAAACCAGTCTATTTTCATTTTCTTATCATCTGGATCCACTTTACTTGTTATCTGACTTATTAAAACCCAATTTTCCAACACACTCTCTACAAATTCATTGTATTGGGCTCTTTGAGCCTAAGTTCATCCATCATTTGGGCTTTGGAGCCAAATTGTGAAATTACAAAAATTATTTACTTATTTTATAACTTATTATTACTATTTATTTATTATTTTTGTTTTCATTTTTAAAAAAAAAATTTTAGCCTACGTATGAGTCTTCATTAAGTCGTGCATCATATGGGAATAATACCAGTATATTAATAAAATATGGGCTTTCAAAAACTTATGTTAAAAAATTAGAAAAATCAGCAAAATCGCATAAGTTTTGGTTTTATATATAACTCATTCATAGTGGGAAAATTCAATAAAATATAAACAATTTTCTATTTTATTTTCTTTCTTGAATATGAAACTTGATAGTTATAAGAAAGCTTTTTAAAATATTTATAGAATTTAAATTTAATTTACAATATATATATATATATATAAATATAAATATATAATTTGTTGGAGCATTTTAATATTATATAATTAAAATTGATTTATATTATAACATAAGTGTAAAGATGTGAGAGTTAATATGGAAGATGCGGACTTAGTGAAAATGTTTAATCCCACATTGAAAATGAGGGAAATTATTTTATTCGTTTTAATTGTGGTGATTAATGGGCTAATATTTATTGATTTAGATATTGGGCTAGATACGTGTGTAAGGGGGAGATTAATATCCTGAAATTAATCTTGTAACAACCACTACATTAGAATAATGGACCTAATTAATCAGATTAACTTGGGTAGTAATTTCGTGATGCCCATTGAACCTATAAATAGACTAATTCAAACCCAATACCAGTTACAGCGTTCATACACCAAAAAATCCAGTAATTGCAAGCATTCTTACACACTAAAAAAATAGAGAGGTTTTTGGCAAAGAAAGGTATTCTTTTTGGTGGAACTTTGGGCTTGAACACTTTGTGCAGAGATTGTTCTAGTCATATGACATTTGTTGGGCCGTTGTATCCCGAGGGAGACAAGTCAGAGAATGTCTACACCAATTACAAAGTTAAGCCAACTAAGGGCTTGAATCTCCTTAAAGAGAGCGAGTGCCGTGTCTCAGTCTAAAAACTGTTGTGTATTTCTTATCTTCAAATTAATAATATTCAAAAGTATTATTCAGTTTTTCTTTGTATTATTTCCATTATTATTGTATTTGCACCAACATAATGACATAGAAAACTATGGATTTTCAAAAGTTTATATAAAAACTTGAAAAAAATAAATAATTAAATAGTCAACAAAGAGTCAAAGACTCGTATTTTTTTGTAATTATACGATAGTTGGGAGGGCAGAATTTTTTAAAACACTTTTTCTCCCTTTAGTGCTCATTTCTCTATATAAAAGATGTCAATCACATGTTCTTAACATTGTTCCTTCCAAAAATAATAAATATGAAAAAAAAGTACATTATTTATGTGTGAGTAAATTATTTTTATGTTATTTAATCTGTTGGGGCCATTTAGTTAGAAGTTACTATTAAGGCTGTACTAATTAGGCCTATGGCCCAATCTGAGAACATTGGACCATCTGAGGATGTTCGGATGAAATTATTAGGGGAACAGAGTAAAGAGAAGAGTAGAGATAAAAAGAGATAACTCCAACGAATGTCCGAAGATAAAAGCCATCTCGGTAACAAGTGTCCGAGGTTAGTAAGACTACCATATTATCATGGACCTTCTTCGAAATTACATCACAACTAAGGGTTGGACATTGGACCAAGGGTAAGAAAAGAAAGGTAAACAAATATCTTCAAAAGCTGCTGCCTCCGCATTAATGCCTCTCAACCAATTCTCTGGCCGCATTAATGTGGAAGTGATACCTGAACAATGATCAAGCAGCTTTACAGCTACTGGTTGATGGTTCTGGGAGGTACTGGATGGGACAGGAAGGAGTTCCCTGAATCTAACCTACACATGTGTGGTAAGGATGACACCAAGATTGTAGTATATAACATGGGAAGATGTACTAAAGAGGGGGATCGGAAAAAATCAAGGATTTTTTAGAACAAGACTGTGCACTCTTGTATAATTTTATTGTTCAACAAGATAATATAATATAAACTCCTCGAGTTATTCCGAGGACAGATTTTCTAATCCTATTTGTGTCTAACAGTCTTAAATTACCAAATTTAATCGTTTTTCTTCTGGAATAGATCTAATTCTTTCATCCACATTCTACAAATTTATTGTTGGGGCCACTTGGGTTTGAGCCCAATCCTATTTTGGGTCCAATCCAATTTCAGTCCTTACATAATCTTTTCTATACATGTCTTATTTATGAATTTATAGATTATTTTTTAGCATATTTTATTGCCAATCCCAAAACACCTCTCTCTTAGTATTCTTATGATTGCCCCCTCCCCTTCTTTCATTTTTATCTCATTAATTTATATATGATTTTTTATTAACTAGTGCATTGATTCAATAGCCATATGATTCAAACTAGAGAGCAGGATTAGAAACTCAGCATGTCTCTTTTTAACTTTCATTTTTTCTAGTACACACTTAACCTTTTTTTTTCCTTTCATCCTTATGCATTTAATAATAATAATAATTTTAACTCAAAAATAATGCTAAAAGAGTAATGTTATGAATATAACATTTGAAAGACAAAAAATACTAAAACTATTACAAATTTTAGAACAAAATGTTAACAAACTGTGGAAATGAATATGATTAGTATATTTCAATAACTTAATAAATAAAGGTTTGAATTAAATTTTTGTAATTGACAAATTAGTCTGTAAGTTTTATGTGGTAAAATCTATAGTTTCTTTGTCAATATTCTTGTAATTCAACTAGCACCTCCTAATGTTTCAAACATAGTTGTTTATGGTTCAAATCTCTCTCTCTCTCTCTCTCCCCCCCCCCCATTATATGTATCAAATTCTAAAATTAAAAAAAAAATTAAAAAATAAATAAATATCCTTAGGATCGTTCCTAAAGTTTTCACAATAATTTTTACAACAATTACAATGATTTATTGTGATCAAAGTAATATCACTTTTATTTGTATCCAATACTTACATGATTTTTATTATGGACAATTATTGATTTACATTTATTGTTCATGTAAATTGTACCTATAAGGTCGTAATTTGGATCCTAAACCCAAAAGGTAAAATGATCTAGGTCCAAAGAGCCCAATACAATGAATTTGTAGAGAGTGGGTTGAAAAACTAGGCTCTAACGAGTTGGGTAACAATTATAAGGGATTCAAATGACAATAAAGTAAAGATAGACTGGTTTTTATCTAAAGACAATCGTTCTCAGCACAATCCGAGGAGATCAGTTCTTATATATATCTCTTGAATTTGATTACAAGTACAGTTCTTAGTACTACAGTATTCTTCTTTCAATTCTCTGATCTCCTTTCCTTAGGGTCTTCTTTCTATTTTATACTATCTTTCTTCTTTCATCTATACACTTCACGTGTAAATTAGATTGTTGGTGTTGATCATTGTCCCATCAGCACCTTCTTGAAGTTTTTGGGGAGTAGTTATAAGGCTGAAAATTACTGTTCAGATATCACTTCCTCATTAATGCGGTCAAAGAGTTAATTACAGAGCATTCGATGCGGTGGTGACAGCTTTCTCTTAGATATTATATGGATTTACTCTGTCATGCGCTTCTAGGATGTTTATCCTTATCAACAAAACCTCCTAGAACGTTGCCCTAGATGGCAGACCACATCGTCAATCCTCAGCTTTGCTCAACTGAAGAGACATTCATCCTCGGACCACCTCCTTGGACTCTTATGACTAAACCTCACCTCTTCATTTGCTAACGGACTCTCATAACAGTAATTTACCCATCCTTGGGCTACTTAATGTCCTCAGATTGGGCCTCCAGTCCAATATATACATAGATACATACTATTGGGCCTATCACCCCCCATAGTATCCAATTGTACACATTTGCATAAATAGCACACAATATTGTACACTTTAATGCAAATGTATATAATGTTGTACACATTTATTTAATTAAAAATTTAAATCTAAAATGAATAGTGGAATATAAACTAATAATTTATTATTATATATTACTCACAACAAACTGTATCATGGCACAAGCTTATCCAAAAAAATTGTGAAATTCCATATCCTTATTCTTATTGATTTAATTAATGCCACAAGGCCACAACAAAGTCGTGCAAGGCCGGTATAGTCACAACGAGGAGTGGGGGAATAGGAAAACCATTGGCTTCCTAGACACCAAAACCACTGGCAAATGGTATAGAGCCTCTGGTTTTCCTCAAATTTCGGGTCCTACTCAAAGTACCCCACTTCCATCACTGTCGCTGTATATAAGAGACCCCATCATACCTTTGCTTCATCAAGCACATATCCTTCTTATAACAGTATTATTTGCAACATATAGTTTACAATTCTTTGCTTCCTTTTTTAAGAGCAAACAACAGTGTTGGGAAGCTTGGAAGATGAGTTCAACAAGAAAAGTTATTGTGGCAGTCAGTGTTGGAGTTGTGGAAGCCATGAAAGACCAGGGGATCTGCAGGTGGAATTCTATCATGAGATCGGTGCAACAACATGCCAAAAATCATCTCAGGTCGATTTCCCAGACCAGGAACCTTTCTTCTTCAACTTCTGCTGTGGTTTCAAGCAAATTGAGAGATGATAAAATGAAGCAATCAGAGGAGTCTCTGAGGAAAGTCATATACTTGAGCTGTTGGGGTCCCAATTGAGGTCATAATCGGCTAAAGAAGGTGACCTTTGGAGTGAGCCAACGAGTTCTGATGGAATTTCATTGATTGAAGGAAGACTTGTACAAGGCATGGAAGATTCTGAAGTCATATTAGTTGTGCTTTGTGCTTGAAATTTGTGACAATTAGATGTTGATTTTTGCAGATCGGATGTAAATTGGAGATTGTAATGATAAATAGTTATAGCAAACAAGATATTTTGACAAAGTTGATCTCGTCACTGTCTTCCCTCTTTCTTTTAAATCTCTATCTTTCACTTTAGATGAAGATCATTAGCCTACATATAGATTAATATAACTTGTCAAGCAAAAACTCAGAACCCCAAAAAAAAAAAAAATTGCCAAGCCAATGGAGAAAACAGTTTTTATACCTAAATTGGTTCCCTCATGATCCAAGGTTTTGTCTTTCTAACTTCTTTTTTTCCACTAATTTAAACCCCCTTTTTTTCGAATTTATCTGAATGTGTCAATTGGAAATATTGGGAGATGTAACGAGATTTTTTTTTCTTTACCAATTTTGGTATCATGGATTAGTGGGTATCTTTAAAATGGTGAAGTTAGCGTTCATTGTAGAATCTTTATCCAATTTTGTGAAATTTATATAGAATTTTTCTCCAAAATTAATAAGTCGAAAAAAATTTCAAAATTTTTTTTTTATTTGCAATCAAATAGAGAAAAACTACATATCCCTAATGCTAATGGAAACTTTCTATAGGCTGAACTTGGCTACCATCCATCGTTTGCCTGGCGTAGTATCTTGGTAGCACAGCCCATTATACAAAGAGGGTACCGTTGGTAGGTTGGAAATGGCCATTCATTGAATATTTTGAAGGATAAATGGCTTAATTAACCATCTACATTCAAACTCACATCCATACCAGTAGAGTCCCATTCGATGCCTGAGTGTCTCTGCTTATTGATCCTTACACTCGAGCTTGGAAGGCTAACATGGTTACAAGCTCTTCTCCCCTTCGGATGCCTGTAACTATTTTAAGTATTCCCCTTAGTTTTCAGCTTCTAGGAGACCAGATAATATGGGCTTATACTCCGAAAGGGGATTTTACAGTTCGTAGTGCTTAAAAGATCTCGTTGGATGAGGTGTTTAATGGAAACGAAGGGGAAGCATCAAACAACCTGAATCGTAATATATTCTGGAAGACACTCTGAGGTCCCAGTGTTCCTAATAAAGTCAAATCATTCGTATGGCGAGCATGTAGAAATATCATTCCAACGAAGGCTAACTTATGTAGGCAGAAGGTGATTGATAATTCCACCTGTGAGGCATGCGGGTTGGAATCAGAAAGTAGTGGGCATGTATTCTGGGGTTGTGAAAAAGCACCGGAAATCTAGACACTATCAGCTATTCCTTTTGAAGCACACAGAGTTACCTTCCCAAAATTTGAGGACCTAATCTGGCATTTGAAGTTCGAACAAAGAATAGGGAATGACCTGCTGGAACTTGTAATTATGGTATCCTCGGCCATCTAGTTCAACTGTAATGAAGTGTGACAAGGGAAAGCTCGACTAACAGGTCTAGCTATTTTGCAAAAGGCATGATACATGTTGGAAGAATTTTAAACGGCCACCTGAAGTTGCCCGAGCTCGGAAATAAGGATAAGGTTCGGTGAGAGGCTCCAATTGCACCGCGCGCGGTACAAGGTCAACAGCGATGCTGCAATTTTTACTAATAATAACTCGACTGGATTGGGAGCTATTATTCAAGAACATGGTGGGCGTGTTGCAGCAACTCTTAGTAAATCACTTCCATTACCGTTGGGGCCTCTAGAAGCTGAAACTAAGGCATTGGAGGAAAGCTTACTATTTGCTTGGGGTGTGGGGGGTTTGGTATGTTCTATTTGAATGCGACTCCAAGATTGTCTATGATGTTGTGACTGGATGTAGTGATCCTCCCTAGGTAATTAGCAATATCGATGAGGGTATTCAACACAAATTGCAAGACTTTCGACAGGCACAGGTATCACATGTTCGTTGACAGGGTAATCGCTCTGCCCATTTATTAGCACAATGTGCTAGACATATTGTTGATTATGTAACTTGGATAGAGGAAGCACCTCCTATGGTTGAATTTGCTATGACTCATGATGTAGCGATGTTATCTTTGTTTTAATAAAAGTTACAAGTTTCTTATAAAAAAAAAAAGAGAAAAACTGACAAACAAATTATTTCTCCAAAAATGTTTTCAGGTGAAGAAAAATTTATTGTAGAAATAAATGGTAAAAATAAATAAATAAGGACTCTCATATAGACACATGTAAAATGGGGTAGAGATGGAAAATGGGCAAATAGAAATAGGCACACGTAAAGTGGGTTTAGAAGTTAAAATTTAAAACTGACGCAATCTAGTCCCTTCAGTTAGGGCTGTAAACAAGCTAAGCTTTGCTTAGTAGTGCATGTTTGAGCTTGGCTTGTTAATAAAAATCAAATGCTCAAGCTTGCCTTGAAATTGAGACAAGCCTGAAAACAATGTTTGAACTCGAGTTCGTGAGAATGCCAAAAAATTTGAGCTCAGCTTAACTTGGCTTGATTAATTAGTCAAGCCAAACTTAAGCTTAATATCAAGATCAAATTTAAGCTCAAGTCAAGCTTTTTAGTTTGAGATCAAAAAATTACATTATCAAATGCATATATCACCAAAAATCAATTATAAATAAATAATAAAATAATATACTCATTTTATCATGCTTCTAATTCCATCGTGATTAGAAATTGTTCAAATTACAACTTTACATAATTAAATCCATTCATTTATCATTCATTGTCTATAGTTTGAGTAATTGTTCAAAATACAATTTTGATATCCACATTTGTCATCTGTGCAAATATAATCTTCACAAATCTAAATAAATTAACATTTCAAAACATATATGAATAAACAAGGTATAAATTAACATTCTAAAACATGTGTAGTATCATAATAATAAGTTTATTTAGTAAACATATATCAAGTTATAAACGAGCCTAAACTTGGCATGTTTTGTATCGAACCCTATTATTCATGAGCTTGTTCACAAACAATTTTTTTTGTTTGGTCTTGGCTTGTTTATCGAGCAAGTCTAAAACTAAGGTTCAAACTTAGCTTATTTGTAAACAAACGAATATAAACAAGCTTTTTATCGAGCCGAGTCTGAGTTGTTCATGAATGGTTTAGTTCGTTTACCGCCCTACCTTTACTCTTAACAATTTTTTTTTTTTTTTTTTGGAAACAAGTTGTTTGTTCATTGTTGATTTGATCCAGCCCTACTTCCAAGTTTCAAATGGTTTTTAGTTTTTACGGTTTACACTGAAAAACGGTGTGCCCCTTTTCATTTTATTCAGGAAAAACAGTGCGCGTTAGTACGTGTAAAGTGGCTATCATTATCTTTAATTTATAATTGGAGCGTCGACATTACTTTGTCATCATCGAAAATTAAATAATCAAAATCCAAGTTAACCCCTATCTACTTAATGCCATTATATACTATAAGAAGGGCAGTACAGTCAATATAAGAGAAAAATCCATCGGCTTCCCTATATCCCAAAACCAGCGGCAAATTCTGTAGCCTCTGGTTTTTCCCAAACTTTTTACCTCCTACCAAATACCCATCTCTATATAAGTGAACCCCTCTACGCCATTTGATACATCAAACACATATCTTTCTTAGATCGGAATTATTTGCTACATAAAGTTTACAGTTCTTTGCTACCAATTTTGTAAGAACAAACAATAGTCTTGTGAAGAGTGGAAAATGGGTTCAACAAGAAAAGCTCTTGTGGCTGTGAGTGTTGGAGTTGTGGAAGCCATGAAAGACCAAGGGATCTGTAGGTGGAATTTTATCATAAGATCGGCACAGCAACATGCCAAGAACAATCTGAGGTCGTTTACTCAAGCCAAGAGCCTTTCTTCTTCTACTTCTGCAATGGTTTCAAACAAATTGAGAGATGAGAAAATGAAGCAGTCAGAGGAGTCTCTTAGGAAAGTCATGTACTTGAGTTGTTGGGGTCCATATTGAAGGCAGTAGTGATCAGTTGAAGAAGGTGACTATTATACGAGTGAGCTAGTGATGAGTAGTGAGTTCTGATGGAACTTCGTTGGGTGAAAGAATGCTCAAGACATCTCGTGCAAAGCATGGGAGATTCTGAACTCTGAAGTCATATAGTGGTCGTGCTTTGTGCTTGAAATTTGTGACAATTTTATGTTGATTTTTGCAAAGCGGATGTAAATTGGAAATTGTAATGATAAAGTTCTATAGCAAACAAGATATATATTTTTACAATAGCTCATCTCGTCACCATCAATTCCCTCTTTTTTTATAATCTCGTTATCTTTCTCTCTTCTGGGTGAAGTTTATCACTCTTCCAAATGATGAATTAAAAATCAGTTTTTTATATTTCTTTTCCTGAAATAAAAATTCGTAATATATAGATTTATGTTTGGCGTAAATGACTATATGCCTAATAGCCTTGTATAGACTAATTCAGCAAATGGAAAACACGATGATTGTACCGAAATT
Source organism: Quercus lobata (assembly GCF_001633185.2). Taxonomy (NCBI): domain Eukaryota; kingdom Viridiplantae; phylum Streptophyta; class Magnoliopsida; order Fagales; family Fagaceae; genus Quercus; species Quercus lobata. The sequence continues at coordinate 37,074,713 of NC_044911.1, forward strand.
CGCATTACTTGTATACTTGGTATGACTCCTGTCGTTTAACCTATTAAAAAAAATATCTAAATTTTCTCAGATAAGTTTGCTCGATATGAGCTGACCCTGACAGAATCGATACTGCGAAATGCGAATGTAGAAGAGCAAAAACTTCTGTTATCCATTTTATCTTTATATAGTAATATTCTATCATTGATTCCAAATTTTTGGAGCTTAAATGAAGTTTAATTTTGTGTTTTCTTGATTTTTTTTTTTATATGCTTTTTTCTTTTCTTTTCTTTTTGGTCAAATTTTGTAATAATCATGAGATGAGTATCTTGTCTTGAGCGGTGAATTAAAAAGAGCCAAAAATAATGAAAATAACAAACACGATTCTATTGAACAGTGAATGGTCAAGCTTGGCTCGATAATGAAAGTAAAACATTCAAGTTTAGTTTGAACTCAAACTAAGCTTATAAATAATATTTGAGAGATCTTGTTAAAAAGTCTAAAAGTTTGAACTTGACTTGATTCATTAGTCAAGTTGAGCTCGAACTCAATGTCAAGCACAAACTTGAGCTCACTATCATGCTTTTGAGTTTGAGATCTAATAAATATACATTATCAAGCTTAGTTTCAAGCCTATACGGTTTGAACTAGTAATTTCAACTCCTAATTACTTAAAGCCTTTGTGAGATATAAGTTTAATTGTCAAGTTCATGTTAGGCTCATTACCAACCCTATAAATTAGTTTAAGCTCATCTTGTTTTATATTAAACCCTAATGTTCACTAGCCTGTTCATGAATTTTTTTTTTTTTTTTTTCCCTTGGACTTGGTTTTTGTTTATTAAATAAACCTAAAATTAAGGCTCAAACTTGGCTTGTTTATAAATAAACAAACATGAACAAGACTTTTATAAAGTCAAGTCTAAGTTGTATATGAACAATTTGGGTCATTTACAACCCTAATTAAATTCAACTCATTTATCACATATCAATATAACCATTTTTTAAAAAGGGTAATTATTTTTTTCCTTTATTTAAGTTTTGTTTACTTACAAACAAATAATTGCAAGTTCCAATTAGTTTAACTGATAAACTCTTTAATCGTTAACTAAGAGATTTGGGGGTCAAACCTCACCTACACCAAAATTAGATTCCTTTCCCTCTTGTAATCCTAAGCAAAAAAAATCTAGAACATAAGATTGTCATCTCTTTTTTCTGGGCAATAAAAGTTCGCATCCTTAAAGATAGGAACTATAATCCACTCAGCAAGGGATTTCAAAATTCACCTAAGTCAATAATATTTACAATGGAGCAATGAGGGGGAGTCATAATGCTTTTGAGCAGTTGAATCACATTAAGAGTGTCTATTTTACAAATTACATGAGTAATGCCCAACTTTGCTACCTTTGCTACTACTACATGAGCAACCTTGGTTTTTTTTTTTTTTTTGGCTGAATAAGCAACCTTGGTTTTAGTTATTAGTAAGTCTTGATCTTTTATTATCTCTGTTCACACAAAAATGACTTCTCTTTTATGGTTCCTTCTAATTGCTACAGGGCAAATTTTCTCCTTACTAATGGTTGCATTAAAGTTTACTTTTACAAAAGAAGGGATAGGATCATAGGAGGATCCCATGAATTTCAACATCCTAAGACATTATGTGATCCAAATAAATTCTATTTATTTGATTAATTAGGCATAAAGGATCTATTACTTCCCTTTTAGATTGTTGTAGGATGTAATTTTTTGTCATCCATGTTATATCATAACATACAACTCAAAATAATATGAATTTTCTTCTTCTTCTTTTGGGGGCTCAATTTTTCTTTTAAATGAATCACAAATCTAACTAATCATTAATGGACTTGAAATTCATATCAAAAATTCTGATGGGCCATGTGGAACCACTCCAATGATTTTGTTATTGAGCAATGGACAAATAATCAAACATGCTCAAGGGTTATTCTTCCTCTACCTCATAAGCAATAAACTTTTTTTTTTCTTAGTTCTAATAGGATTTGAATTGATGACGTGGTGTCTTATCCATAATTATTTCTCTACCATCAAGCCAGACCCAGCCAATCTTATCCTTTTGGTCTCTATTTGAAGAAAAAAAAAATTTGGTTTTTCTTTTATCCCTCACTCCCAAAGTACTCCAGATTGAACGGATTTGACAATGAAAAACTGCGTGCGCCTTTCTTTTTAAAACGGAAAACAGTGTGCGCGTCAGTAACTACTAGTAAACTAGAAAAGTCAAGTGGCTAGCATTTTAATTGGAGTGACAACATTATTTTGTCATCATCGAAAAGCAAATAATCAAAACCCAAATTTACCCCTATCTAATTAATGCGATCATGTACTCTTATAAGGGTAGTATAGTCAATATATAGGAAAAAGACATTGGCTTACTCTTTTTATTTACTTAATCCCAAAACCATCGGCAGATGGTATAAGCCTCTGGTTTTTCCCAAACTGTTAGCTCATTCCACTAATAATGTGTACCATCTTCCCATCTCTCCTAGTCCTTATATATAAGTGATTTTCACACACCATTTACTTCATCAAACACATCATATCCTTCTCATATCGGTTTCATTTGCAACACAAAGTTTACTATTCTGTGTTTCCAATTTTAAGAGAAAAGAAGAGTCTTGCAAGGGTAGACGATGAGTTCAACAGGTAGAGCAATTGTGGCAGCCAGTGTTGGAGTTGTGGAAGCCATGAAAGACCAGGGGATCTGCAGGTGGAATTTTATCATAAGATCAGCGCAACAACATGCAAAGAATAATCTCAGGTCGATTTCCCAGACCAGGAACCTTTCTTCTTCAACTTCTGCTATGGTTTCAAGCAAATTGAGAGACGAGAAAATGAAACAGTCAGAAGAGTCTCTGAGGAAAGTCATGTACTTGAGTTGTTGGGGTCCCAATTGATGGTTATAGTCGGCTAAAGAAGGTGACCTTTTTTTCGAGTGAGCCAATGAGTTCCGATGGAATTTCTTTGAGTGAAGGAAGATTAATACGTACAAGACATCTTGTACAAGGCATGGAAGATTCTGATGAGTCTTATTAGTCGTGCTTTGTGCTTGAAATTTGTGACAAATTGACAAACAGACGACTTTTGTAGCTCGGATGTAAATTGTAAAATGATAAATTTTTATAGCAAAGATGATATATTATTTACTACAGTTGATGTCGTCTCTCTCGAGCAAATTAGTGGAGAACCATTTTTGTTTTTAGGTTCCATTCACGATCCAAGATTTTCTTTCACTGAGTTTTTTTTTTTTTTTTGGTATGATGAATTAATTTCTAAATTTTTCTTCAATAAGGTTGCTCGATATGACTTACGAGTTAGGAAAAAATCTATACTGCGAATGGGAAAAGCCATAAAATTCTAAGTTCTAATGTTCTATGATCTATCATCCATCTGATTTTAATTGTAGGATTCTATCATTTATTCCAAGTGCTTGTAACCACATATATATCCATTGTTCGTTATTCGAAATAACCAAGATTTCTTTCTTGCTATGCCTATGAGCATATAGCTATAATTAAGGTGGTGTCAATGTGTCATGGTGTGTGTTTCAAATAACCTAGATTTCTTTCTTGCTAGCCGTGTAAGTGTTGCTGCTGGAAGTTGAAGGATGGCTTTTCTGGTGGTGAGGATTTGGTTGTGGCCGAGTGTGGTATGACCCCATTTCTCGATGGGCCTCATGTGGTATAAATTGGGCCTTGATGATGGGTCCTGAGAGTGTGTAATTGTAAACAAGCCCGAAATGCCTTGGACCTCATAAATTTTGAGCTTCGGCTTTCAAAGTTCTAGTTTATACTTTTTTAAACAACCTCAACAATCATGAGATGTAGGGATGGCAATTTATGCCCGATCCGCGGGTACCCGGTCCGGCCCGATCCTAATGGGTCGGATTTTACCCGATCCGATAACAAATAGGGTCGGGTTTGGGTTTTAGGGAAAAGACCCGAAGCGGGTCCGGTTCGGGTCCGGGTTTTGGAAAAAACCCGGACCGAACCCGGACCCGACCCGACCCGTTTAAACTTAAAACAAAATTACTAAAATACCTACCTATATATATGTAACTTATAACAAACCCTAATCCTTTTTTCATTTGTCTGAGGTCTCTCCAAGCCGCCTTCCTCCCTGTGCTCTCACCTCACCCTCAATAACTGTCTCCGACTCATTTTCTCTCAAGCCACCCCACACGGCCTCACCCAGTCACCCTCACCGTCACTCTCAGTCACTCACCAACCCACACTTACCTTCACTCTCATCACTTGATGGTTGCTATTTCCACGGAGACGCATGGAGGTTAGATCGGAGAGAGATTTGCAAGGTTTAGGCCGTGAGCTTCGGCCTAGAGGTGGAATTGGTGGCTGAAACCACCGCCGATCATCAGAGATAGAGCCTTGGTGGACCAAGTTCTCCAATTTTTATTTTTGGGTTCATTTTTATTTTGGGTTCATGTCCTCTCTCAATTCTCAAATCTGTGAGTTTGTGTTTGTGATTTTGTGAATCTGAGTTTGTGATTCTGTGTTTGAAAGGAAACTCTTTTTTTCTTTTTATAAGATTGTGTCTCGAATCTGTGACTGTGAGTTTGTGTTTGTGTGATTCTGTGTTTGAAAGGGAAAGTCTTTTTTTTTTTTTTTTTTTTTGAGATTGCATGGCCATGGATTAAGGCCCTGAAGTGGCTGGCGGAGCCCGCGGGGCCCGACGGGACCCGACGAGGCGGGTTTGGATTTAAAAAAAACCCGTTTATTAAACGCGGCGGGTTCGGGTTTTGGGGTTGGACCCGCGTGTCGGGTCCGGATATAAAGAAACACGGCCCGAACCCGACCCGTTGCCATCCCTAATGAGATGAGAGTATTTAGATAGTCAATTGAAAATTCTAAAATGGCAATTAAGCTTATTTATCCCTTGATAGGACCATTGAACCTTCTTTCCCAGACAAACCCATTAGACACCTTCGTCTATCTTGCCACAGACGAAGGAACGCAAGCCATTAAATGGAGTATTTAATACCTCGAACAGTTACAAAACCAGCTGTCAGATCATTGGAAATCCATCAAAACCTACATTACTAAGTCCAGAGGCGTAACAAAAATGGCACTAAAGCCACAATAAAAGCCACAACGGCTAGAAGCGATATAACCATATATAAACACTCCTCCAAACCAACTAAGAAAACCATATATAAACACTCCTCCAAACCAACTAAGGTACACATTTTGATATACAAATACGTCTCAGCTCTGATATCCTAAGCTTATATTTTCTTAAAGTTTCTATACGCTGATATGAGAGACGTGTCCCTCAAAAAAAGGATAAAAAGAGATTCAGGTACCTTTTAAGGCACCTCTTTTTTTGGGTAAGTGGTATGGAGTCACCATTTATTTTTCTTTATACAAAAAAAAAAGAAAAAAAAAATACATGACTGAAGAGTTCCATTCATTGATTGAATAAAAATTCCGTATATGGAAAATTGAAAAGTTACAGAGCTTTGGATCCTAGTTACAATCTATCGAATATTTACATGGCTTGTTGTCCTAGTTACATTCTACCCAAAACAAATGAAGACAATGCTAGATCTACTAAACCAAAAATCTAAATCCGGAGGCTAGGTTACGGAATAGAAAGAAGTTAGGCACCCATTCCGCCCACACAAAGTCTGGTCTTCTAGACTCTTGTGATCAATGTACTATGCTATGCATGTCATGCATGATATGTTGAACATGTGAATGAAAAATTAAATCACACAAATTTATATATGGATGAAATCTCTTCTTTTGTTGAAAAAATCAGATTTGTTTTTATTGTTAAAAAAAAAAAAAAGATTTTGATTTGTCAAAATATCAGACCTATTTTGTAGGATGCAAAAAAAAAAAGGTTTTGTGAAGACAAAAATTCAAATCTGTGTTGTTATATAAAATAATAATAAAAAATGATTTTTGATGACAAAAATTCAGATCTGTTTTATTATATATTTAAAAAAAAGATTTTCTAAGAAGAAAACTTCACTCATAATCTAAAATTATGCAATCATGAATTAAAATAAACACAAACACAGTAATACATAATCTCTTTTTTTATTTCAACAATTTGCATGTATTAAGAAAATTAGATTTGAGAAAAATTTAGATCTGTATCTCATAAAGATGCAGATCTCTTTTTTTTTAGAAAACTCAAATCTACATCTTAATAAAGATGCAAATTAGTTTTTGTATTGAGAAAAAAATTCAGATCTATATCTTATAAAGATGCAGATCTGTTTTGTTTTAAGAAAAATAATTGTTCATATGCAAATTTATTGACACTCAAGAAAAAGATTATAACAATCATATAGAAAATATCATACTTTAAACAAAAGGACAATTAACAATTCATAGATATTTGAAAAAGAAAGATATATAAAATGCATCATCACATCACAAGAGAAGAGTGAAGGAAACAACCTCTTGAATGAGCACACTTTGTTCTTGAGATGATGTTTTAGGATTCAAAGAAATTTGTTCAAAACTCTTTGAAACCTAAAAACCCTAATTTTGTAGCAACACTCAAAGAAAGGATCAGAAAATATGTGTGATTCGAGAGTCAAAAACGTATGTCTCTCAAAACGTAAAAAAAAATGTACTGAATTATGAAGTGCAATCTTTATTTATAGAGGTCAAAGGACTCTAAAAATATAGGTACGGATGATTAGGGTTTGAATCCGGACGCATCCTTTTACGAAAAGGTCGAAAAATGTGTGCCTTATCATCACCCAAAGGTTGTTAGGCCAAAGCCCACATGATGGCAATTTGGCACTTTTAGAGTGCCGTTTGGCACTCCAAATGTGCCGAATTGGCTCTTGGAGGCTGAACGCGCTTTTGTGTTCAGGCGCCATTTGGTCTCTCCTTCTAGGGTTTTTTGGCCAGTCCTTGTACCTAGACGTGTTTTCAACCTCCGTTTATGATTTTTTGTCTCTTTTCTGGATAATTCAGGCTTTTTTAAAAATAATTATCTTGAAGATAAATACCTTAAAATAAATCTTGATAAAGTTCATATTATCCACAGTTTTATTGTTATCCAATCATCTTTTTTATTCCCATGCATGCATCCCTATTTTAAACACTAATTATCAACCAATCACAAAATTATTTAATTACTTTTAATTGTTTAACCAATCAGAATTAATTTAAATTGATCATGTGTGATCGATTCTACCTAGACACAATATATACTAGCTATGCAAATTTGATCATGCAATATCTTTCGATCTGATGGCCCGATTCTGAAACCGAAAACACCGTTGCGACCGTTAGAATCTCAAGATCATTTTTATGATATGTAATGAATTAATTAAAGCATGTAATGCAAAGGCAAAATGATGCATGTGATACAAGAATAAAATAATGCATATGATGCAAAAATGATTTTTTTTTGTACATGGATGGTCACTCCAGTCATCTTCCTTGATTAAATCATGGGTGCAATATCGAGTGTTTACAGTTGACTTTATCATCGGAGACTCTGTGGCAAGTGCCACACTGATGACCACCTAAGGAGGGCTCTTTACGACAATTGTAGGCACAGGGATGAGGTTGCAATCTCATCTGGACGAACCTATTCGACTGATGATTATCACATCATCAGTTTGGCGTCGTCTGTGGGGACGACATTTTTGTACTTAGGTTTGAAAGCGTAGTTCCATTCAACTCACAAGTCCAAATGGAGTCCAACACTCCTCAAGATTCTACGGCATTAGCCCTGCAAATCCAGACACTCATAGCCAGCATGGAGGAGCTTACCAAACAAAACCAAGAGATGAAGCTATGACTACAGCAAGAAGAGAACCGGTCTGGGACGACCCACTACTCCAGAAGGACCAAGCTCGGACCTTCTCAGGGAAATGAGAAAGGAGATGGACGAGCTGAGGAGCGCAATTAAGGAAAAAACATACCAAAGCCTGGATAGGATGGTCTGGAGGACAGATTCACCCTTCACAACGGTGATCCTAGAATGCCCAATGTCATCAAAGTTTTGTCTACCCCAGCTCGAGCCGTTCGACGGGCTAAAAGACCCCCTAGATCACCTCAATACTTTCAAGACAACTATGGGTCTTCAATAGCCCCCTAACAAGATACTGTGTCATTCTTTCCCCACCACTCTCAAAGGAGCTGCAAGGGAATAGTTCACGAAGTTACCAACATTGTCCATCGACAACTTTGAGTAGTTGGGCAATTCCTTGTTATACCACTTTGTCGGTGGACAACGCCCGAAAAGGCCAGCAGACCACCTACTTACCATTAGATAAGGGGAAAAAAAGACCTTGAGGTCATACATGAAGCGTTTTACTCGAGAAACTTTAGAGGTAAACGAAGTGGATGACAAAGTACAATTAACAACCTTTAAGGCTGGTTTGAAATCTAGGGAGTTCGTGGTCTCCCTAGTGAAGAATTTCCCTAAGACGATGGCTAAGATGCTACTGAAGGCATAGAAATACATGAACGCCGAGGATGCCCTGGCAGCAATAGAAGATGTAGAAAAGCCTAATGAGAGGGAAAGAAAGGAAGACGACTGGAGAGGGCAAAAAAAGGAGTGGACAGATCGTCAGAATAATGATGGGAACAAATGAAAAGATGATAAAACCCCTCGGATGGTAAAATTCACTCCTTTAGTTATGCCTGTTGATAAAATTTTGGAGCAAATTAAATATGAGCATTACCTCAAATGGCCAAGGCCATTGCACTCGTCACCCAATGTGAGTGATAAAAAGAAATATTGCCGTTTCCACAAGGATCACGGCCATTACATAGAAGATTGCAAAAACTTGAAGGAGTAGATAGAGGAACTCATCCGGAAAGGGAAGTTGCATAAATATGTTAAGAAAGAAGACTCCAACAGATCCAGAGATAACAACAAGGACAAGCATGAAACCTCTCCGAGGGACGAGGACCACACATCCCATCGTCCACAGAGTGCAATAGGGGAGATAAAGACGATCACAAATGGGTCATCCACAGACACAGGAGGATCGTTCAGATCCCTCAATAAATCACAACAGAGGCAAGTGAACAGCATCCATAGGATACCACCTCTAAAGTAGAGACGGACGGAAAGGAACATCCTTTTTTCGGAAGAAGATGTCAGAGGAGCGAAGCAGCCACATGACAACCCCCTAGTTATAATGTTTATAATAGAGGGGTTCACCAAGAGAATCCTTATGGACAACGGTAGCTCCGCAGATATCATCTACCCCTCTGCTTGCCAACAATTGAAGTTGGAACAAGGAAGACTGCATCCCTTCGAGTCCCCTCTCGTCAGCTTCAGTGAGAATAGAATGTATCTCAAAGGCATAGTGACACTGATAGTCATGGTGGGGTCTTACCCGCGACAATTAACTCGTCGGCTAGACTTCCTAGTGGTAGACTGTCCTTCTTCAAATAACATGATCATTAGGAGGCCTACAATTAATCATTGGAAGGCAGCCACGTCCACCTATTGCCTAAAGGTAAAGTTCCCAACAGAAAATGGTGTAGGCGAGGTAAAAGGAGATCAGGTGCTAGCTAGGGAATACTACCAAGCAGTGTTAGCTGCAAAGGAAAACCATACATGGATGATTGAGGAGAAAGAGGAAGAGAAGGTGGAAGCCCTGGAAATTGTGAAGCCGGTAGATGGAGAGCCAACAAAGACTACAAGGGTAGGGACGTCTGAATACAAAGATGAGGAAGAAACTAGTCTAATTCCTCAAGAAGAACCTGAATGTCTTCGCATAGAGCCACAAGGATATGCCAGACATATCCACAAAGATCATCCAACATAAGCTAAATGTAGATCCCAAGAAAAAGCTCATCCAACAGAGACAACGAGTCTTTGCTCTAGAACAAAACTAGGCAATCATGGATGAGGTCAACAAACTGTTAGCAGCGGACTTTATTCACAAAGTCTATTATTCGGATTGGTTAGCCAACGTCGTCCTGGTAAAGAAGGCAAATGGAAAATGGAGGATGTGCGTAAAATTCAAGGACCTAAACAAAACTTGCCCAAAGGACAGCTTTTCCCTGCCAAGAATAGATCAGCTGGTGGATACAACAGCAGGACATAAACTCCTGACATTCATGGACGCATTCTCAGGGTACAACCAAATAAAATTGGCAGAAGAAAACTAGGAGAAAACTGCCTTCATCACAAGCCAAGGGCTCTACTGCTACAAGGTACTGCCCTTCGGACTGAAAAACATAGGAGCAACCTATCAGAGGTTAGTAAACAAAATATTCAGCAAACAGATCGGGAGGAACATGGAAGTGTACGTGGATGACATGCTCGTCAAGAGCAAGTAAGAGTTTGCTCACCTAAACGACCTCCAAGAGACGTTCACTACCCTCAGGCAGTATCAAATGTAGTTGAACCCCAGCAAGTGCGCCTTTGGGGTAACGTTAGGGAATTTCTTAGGGTTCATGGTGTCCTAAAAAGGGATAGAAGCAAACCCAGAGAAGGTGCGAGCCATACTAGATATGACATCGCCCAAGATTGTGAAGGAAGTCTAAAAGCTCACAGGAAGGATAGCAGGACTCAATAGATTCGTCTCTAAAGCAACGAACAAATGTCTGCCCTTCTTCAAGACGCTAAAGCAAGCTTTCACCTAGACAGAAGAGTGTGAAAAAACCTTCTAGAAGCTTAAACAATATCTGAGCAATCCCTCCTCCTAAGCCCGTCCAAAGAGGGAGAAGACCTGTATATATACTTGCGGTGTCAGCTACAGTCGTGAACGCAATCTTGATCCAGGAGGAAGACGGAACGCAACTCCCAATTTACTACGTTAGTCAAGCCTTCCAAGGAGCTGAAGCAAAATACCCACGGATTGAGAAGATTACATTTGCCCTGATTGTAGCTTCATGAATTTACTTCCAGGCGAATCCTATCCTAGTGATGACGGACCAACCCATAAAGAAGTCCATGAATAAGCCTAAGGCTGCAGGAAGAATGTTTCAGCAGGTAATCGAGCTTAGCTAGTTTGACATTGAGTATCGCCCCAAGACAGCTATCAAGGCGCAGGTGCTACTATACTTTATCGTCGAATTTACAGCCCTTGACAAAGCAAAAAGATGGACGATCCAGGTTGAAGGTTCGTCAGCCCAGAAGAAGGGCGAAGAAGGGGTTATTATCATCACCCCAGAAGGAGAGATGCTTAAATATGGAGTTCAACTAACGTTCCCAGCCACTAACAACGAAACTGAATACGAAGAAATACTAATAGGATTAAGGGTCGAAAAGGCACTAGGAGCCAAAAACTTGCTACTCTAGAGCAAGTCAAAGCTGGTTGTGGAGCAGATAAAAAAGGGAGTATGAAGCAAAGGATGAAAGAATACAAAAATGCCTGAGGCTGACGAAATCTTTGGCACAAGAGTTTGATTGGGTAGAATTCACACAGGTCCCTAGAAGCCAGAATATAGGGGCCAACGAGCTAGCGAAGCAAGCATCATCAGAAGTAGGACCAACGAGTACAGACTTAAAGATGGAAGTCCAAAAACAACCTAACATTAAAGAGGTCCTCACCTTTGCAATCTAAAGCAAAAGTAGCTAGATGACCCCAATCCTATCCTACCTCCAAGATGGATGGCTTCCATGAGACGTCGAAGAGGCCAGGAAAGTCAGGAAGAAGGCAGCCAGGTTCACAATACTGAACAAAGCTCTGTATGAAAGAGGTTTCTCCATGCCTTACTTGAAGTGTGTCGACCAAGGTGAAGCCAAATACATTCTGAAAAAGATCCATGAAGGAATATGCGGAGACCATGCAGGCCTAAGATCCCTGGTAAGTAAGATCATCAGAACAGGTTACTTCTAGCCTACTATGCAGAAGGGAGTTTGTCAAGAGATGCGACAAATGCCAAAGGTTTGGAAATGTTCAACGCATCCCAGTAGAGAGACTGATGCCAATAGCCTCTCTATGGCCATTTTCCCAATAGGGGATTGACATCGTCAGTCCATTGCCCCAAGGTAAAAGACAGGTAAAATTTTTACTGATCGCTATTGAATATTTCACAAAGTGGGTTGATGTAGAAGCACTATCAACCATCACGGAGGCAAGGATCCAGAACTTCGTGTGGAAGAACATAGTTTGCAGATTCGAGATATCACAGACGATTATATCGGACAACAGGTGGCAGTTTGACAGTCAAAGCTTCAGGGACTTTTGCTCAGGGTTAAGGATCAAGAACCAATTCTCGTCCCCAGGTCACCCACAAGCCAACGGTCAGACGAAAGTGACAAACCAAACACTGCTCAAGATCATCAAAGCCCAGTTGGAGGATGCAAAGGGCGTTTGGCCAGAGGAGTTGCCTAATGTCTTATAGGCATACAAGACTACAGCAAGAACCCCGATAGGAGAAACCCCCTTCAAACTCACCTATGGCATGAAAGCAGTAATCCCAGTCGAAATGGGAATCACCAGTATGAGACGAGCAGTCTTCCATAAAGGTAGCAATGATGATCAGCTGAGAGTTAACCTGAACTGCTTGGACAAAATCAGAGATAGAGCATCCCATAAGATGACAAGGTACCAGTAGAAGATGGTCAAGTACAACAATAAGAGAGTGAAGCTCAGACGACTTAACATAGAAGGCCTCGTCCTGCGCAAAGTCACACTTGCTACCTAGGGGTGGCAAAATCCGACACGACCCGCAAACCCAACACAACTAACCCATTTATAAACAAGTCATGCGTTGAGGTTAAATGGGTTCGAGTCATATTCAGGTTTACACAGCTACCCGTTTATTAAACGGGTCGTGTTCATGTTCAACATGTTTAACCTGTTTGACCCAATTAGCTTATAAAGTTAATTTTACCATTTTACCCTTACAGCATAGGTATATAAGCTTAGATATTTGGTCTTCCCCTCAAAACCAGTCACCAGACCTCATGCCTCTCTCAAATCTAAATCTCAATCTCATGCCTCTTCATTTTTGTCATTAATCTTTACTCTGTCTCTGACTTTTCTTCTTCTCCTTAAAACTCCAATCGCCCCTTTTTCATCTACACTACACTACAGATACAGATCTACAAATTGATTCTACACTATAAAATCAAAATTCTAGCCTTCCCATGTCTCTCAACCTTCTACTCTCTCTTCCCCTCAAATCCCTAGCGGACCCCTCTAATTTCTCTTCTCCTTAAAACCGTGGTTGCCCTCTGTTCTTTTTCTTCAACTTTCAACCACCGAAGCCACTAGCAAGTTATATATGTTATATATTTTTTTGTTTTGTTTTCTTGCTAATGAAATTTTCAATAAATTGTAGATTTTGTTTACTGTGTTAATCATTATCATGTTGATTTTTTAGTACTAATAGTAGACTTGTTTGTTTGTTTTTCTTGTTGATTTTAAAATAATTGGGTCTAGCTCTATGATTTCTTTTCAAGTTTCTTTTTATTTGTCATCTTAAAATAAAATAATTCTAGATTCGTTCATTTATGTTGTTAATCACTATGATATTGATTTTTTTTTTTTTTTTGGAGATAAAAGATAGAAGTTTTATTAGATAAAGTATAATAAACAGGGCATAAGATCCTTAAAACATCAAAATAGGGGAAAACCAAACCTTATTCTACAAAAAAAACAAATACTACAGAAAACAACACTGCAAAAAAACTACACTGCAGAAAAATAACACTAAGCAGAAAACATCACTGTGCAGAAAAATAGACACAGCACAAAATAACACTGTGTAGAAAACACCACTGTGCAGAAAACAGACATTGTAGAAAAATAGACACTATGCAAAAAATCCATTTGTTTTGTGTTTATCACTATACTTGTGATTTTTAGTACTAATAGGAGATCTTGATATAAAAAATAAAATTTGATGTATTTAGTTTTTGCTGATTTTAAAATGATCTACCTTGCTCTATGATTTCTTCTCAAGTTTTTTCTATTTCTGTCAACTTAAAATAAAATAATTGAAGATCCATTTGTTTTTTATGTTAATCACCGTAATGTTGACAGTTTAGTACTAATAGTAGATTTGTTTGTTTGTTTTGTTGATTTTAAATTTATTTGTCGTTCTTTAATTTTTCTTAGAATTACTAAATTTCTTATCAAAAATTTTTCTTTAAATTGGTCTAGATGGAAAGTGTTGAGATGATTCCTATTGACATTAAGTGTGAAGGAAAATACATTGACTTAGAAGATGAACTTGATGAAGTGGCTGAACTTCCTCCGCCAAAGAAGGATAAGACTAAGTCTAAGAATAAGACAAATAACAAAGACTACAAAAGGAGGAGGACTTCAACTGTTTGGCGTTACTTTCAAATGCTTCCTACAAAAGATGAAGAAAAGCCTACATGCAAATGCAAGAAGTGTGGAAAGGAATATATTGCTGCCGGAGCATATGGTACTAGAAATTTGAAGCGCTATTTGGAGTTATGTCCAAGGAAATTTGAAGCGCCATTGAGCATTCTTATTTCTACAGTTATAGATATAGTTAATGTATTTTTTATTTACATGTTGGCTAAATGAGTTCTAAGTTTTATGATGATTTTTAAAAAAGAAAATAATATATATGTCAAAAAGGTTCTGGATTTCCCATATGTCAATGTTTATTTTAAATATCAATCATGAAAAGGTGTAGAGAAAAGTTTAAATGGCAGAAAAGTTGCTCTATGGACAGAGGAATTGAGTCATCAAAATAGAACATATAGAATATACACAATATTTTAGAGAATTTAAGTGGAATAAATTGAGATGAATGATGCATGATGGTATGGTTGACCAATATTATACAAATTATATTCATGCATATTCAAAATATAATAGTTTATAGATGTTTTTTGGCAGACTTGGTAGACAATAGACACTACAAGTTTATTACCAGTAATTACTACTATGCAAATGACTTAATTTATTTAATTCATTCATTGCTTCAATTGCTTGATTGCCTACAATTTCTAAATTTCTTATTTATAATGCATAGATAAGTTTTTAATGTTTCATTAAATTTATTTGATGTAGAACTTACACAATCACAATTGGAAGAGCTCACTGAAGATAAAATGAGCATGAATGTCAATAAGGACGAGCACAAGGAAGACACCTCTTCAATGGAACCCTCAATCTCTTATAATCCAGTCTCTTAATTATGATGTCTTTTACTTTTTGATATGGCACTTGGAGGGTTGGACTTGGATTTTGCCATCAAGGATATTTTGATATGTCATGTAATCATTTTGGCTTTTTATTCTCTTAATCTAAAATGTCTTTTAGTTTTTGATATGGAACTTGGATGCCATGTAATAATCTTGGTTTTTTTATTATGGAACTTTGACATATTATTGAATTTAATAGTATGGAGGGTGGAACCTTTTGGATTGGTAATTTTATTTTGAAGGAATGAAAGAATTATTTGCTTTTGTTATTATTTGAATTTTTATTACTTGATTTATGTTGAATTATAAATTTAAATATATGGGAGTTGATAACAGGTTATTCGGGTTAAGTTTAATTAAACAGGTTATTCGGGTCATAATCAAACAGGTTGTTAATAGGTTATTTTCTCGACCTTAACATGACCTACTAATTAAACGGGTTAAACGTGCTGTGTTGGGTTACCCGTTTAATAAACAAGTTGTGTTAGGGTTAAGGAGTCCTGACCCGTTTACTAAACGGGTCGGGTTCGTATTGACCTATATAACATAATACTTACAGCTCAACTTGACACAAACCCGACACATGAACACGAATTGCCACCTCTACTGCTACCAAGGACCTGACCCAAGGGAAGCTTGGCCCAACCTAGGAAGGGCCCTAAAAGGTCACCCATTATTCCAGGTAAGGCAGTTATCACCTGGAAATGTTGGACGGGAAGAAACTACCACGACCATGGAATATTGAGCATTTGAAGGTGTACCATCAATAAATGTAATGATCGATTGTATTCGTGTTTTGAAACAAAGCAATAAAAGTACTATCTAGTTAACATTTCAATGTACTGTATGCAAGTCAAGAAGTCTAAAAAAGAAAAAAAAAAAAAATTGGCTAAGTGATAAGATTCCGCCTAGACGAATGTAAATCACTAACGAAGCCAAGTGACAAGATCCCTTAAATGGGTGTAAGTCACCTAAAAATTGGCTAAGTAATAAGATTCCACCTAGACAGATGTAAATTACTGATGAAGCCAAGTGACAAGATCCCTTAAATGGGTGTAAGTCACCTAAAAATTGGCTAAGTAATAAGATTCCGCCTAGACGGATGTAAATTATTGACGAAGCCAAGTGACAAGATCCCTTAAATGGGTGTAAGTCACCCAAAAATTGGTTAAGTGATAAAATCCTACCTAGACGAATGGAAATCACTAACGGGCAAAAGCAAATACTACGCATAATGAAGAACAAACAAACGAAGGCATAAAAATAAAACGGTAAGCATGAATACATTCTGTCTGAATTGAAAGCCCAAAAACATTGGGCAAGAAATATTGTTTTGACATTAGAATTAAAAGCCCAAAAACATGATGGGCACCCAAAAAAGAAAAAGAGGAAAAAGAAAAACATAGATATCACTAACAAACAAGTTCAAGCATTGGCCTCTTCACCACCAACATCGATAAGCTCTAGAACATATCCTTTGGGGGCAGCGGCAGCAGCCTGAGTAACCTGGGCAGCCTCATCCTCATCCATCTCCTTGTCCACCACCTCTAGATCCAAGCTCTCTAGGTCTACTCTAGTGGGGTGCTTGATGAGGTACCGTCTCAGGAGCTCAAAGCCTTTGTAGTACTAGCTGAAGAGTATAGTATTGTACTCATTAGTTTGCTGAAAGGCCTCGATGGACTTAGCTGTGACGGTCTTTACTTTCTCCTTTACGGGTTGAAGTTGCTCGTCCTTCTCCAAGGTCAGCTGCCTCTTAGCCCTCAAGTCGTCAGACAGGACCCTCGCCTTCTCCTTGGCAGTGTTGGCCTCATCCATGGCTGAGATAAGGTCCTTCCTCAGTTTTGAGTTCTCTGCCTCCAAACCCTACAACTTGGACCCCGCAGATGTGGCCTTTGCCTCCTAGTTTAGGTACTCCGAGGTAATGTGAATGGTCCCCCCCAGAACCTGAAAAGAGAATCCATCTCTCAAAACCATGCAAAAGAAGAAAAAGGTAAAGAAGGAAAATGGTACAAGTTTATTACCTGGATGAGGTTGTGGATGTGACAACCCACAATCTCGTTGGATGGCATGCCAGAAAGAACCTGGAGGTCTTCAGTGGTGAAGGCGTCCTGTGCCCTCGTCATTGCAAGGCCAATGTTGTCCCAGATACTAGACGACCTTGAATCTACCTTCTTTTTCCCCTTGTCAGCCAAGTGCAGCTTCTTCATTCGGAGAGTGATCTCCTCCACTGAGGTGGTCGAGGAAGCAACCCTCGTCGCTTCCAAGATGGAGGTGACTGAGTTGATGGGAGTCCCTTTTTTCCACTACACGCATTACCCTTTTCCTGAGGTTGGAAATATGCTTGTTCTTTTTCGCCCTCATCTTGACGTACATTTCTTGGTTAAACTTCGTTTTCATCTCTGCAAAAGAAAAACCTTAAAAAAGGAAAAGAAAAAGAAAGAGTGAAAAGAATTCAAGACAGCAACGAATCGAATGAGCACTTACTCTTCTCCTCAATCTTTATGGCACAAAGAATGTAGGCGGAATGCTCTAGACCCAGGCAGTGACGAGCCAAAGTTCTTGGGTCGACCAGGTCGTCAAAGTCGTCGATCGTCTTCGTGTGCTCTATAGCTGCCTCTACGCGACTCTTGTATCTGCTCTTGAGCTTTGGACACTTTTTAACTGCACAGACACAAGACAGAAAAGTTAGCAATGATTAAAAAAAAAATAGAAAGGGAAAAGAACAAAGGAAAGAGGACTAGCAGAAGGACGATGCACCTAGACTTGGGGCTCTCCAACAACGAAGCAACCTAGGGATATCCCCCCAAACTTCATTGGAAGGAGTCTCCCAATCATCCCCAGACACAAAGAAGAACTTGGATTTCCAATATCTGAAAGACGAGGGCAAATCGATGATGACCCTAGCCTTCCTGACCCAGGGCACAAGCTCATGGTACCTATACTCTTTGGACTCCTTCAGATGGTATAAATACGTGAATTCGTCCACCATAATCATGTCTCCCTTTGTGACGACCAGCCATAACTCCATACAGCTGATTACAATCCTCCACGAATTTGGCATAAGTTGCCTAGAAGCGACATTGAAGTGACTCAGAAGCTCCATAATAAAGGGGTGGATTGGAAACCTAAGTCCGCACTGGAAAGCGGCCTCGTATAAGCACACATCCCTAGGCGAGAAGTGACAAGCTCATTCCTATTTTTGAGGAAGACGAACCCTAACCCTCTTAGGAAACTAAAACCTATCCCTAAACTTGGAAAGGGTTTCAACATCCAGGCCACATGTTTCTCAGAGGGCGTGGAAAGCCCTAACCTACCTTGGGCCAGAGGCTGCAGTATCATCCTCCCTCTCGATGGGATCGTCGCTAAACAACAACCTCGTCTCTAGCTCGCTAGATCTTACCTTAGACATAACTCTTTGCTCACCCACAACTCCCTCAAACCAATTTATTGACTCACGAAGCAAAGGAAGCAGATCAGCTAAAGCTAGACCTAAGCCACTACCCCCAAACACAAAGTTCTCAATTCGAGAACCAAAAGAATCAGAAGAACCTAAAGAAGCCCCTAAGCGTGCAAAGAAAAATGAAAGAGAGGGACAGAGTCTCCTAACTTTAGAGCTATCTACCATGTAACTCAAAGGAAGGAAAAAGGGGAAGAAACTCCAAGTTCCGGAAAAAAAAAAAAACAAAAAATAAAAACAAAACAAAATAATAATAATAAAAATAATAATAATAAAGGGGAAATCTAGCGCAATCTATTACCAAAAAAGAACAAAGTAGAAGGAAAGAAATTGTACCTCAAATGAACAAAAGGGAAAGTGCAACAGGGAGCTCGGGGAAGAAGAAAAGCAAAGCCACTATGGTGTACAAAGGAAAAAGTAAGGAGGAAAGAGAAAGGAGAAGCAGTTTAAAATAGCTGGGCACAAAAAACTGAGAACCAGTGGGAAACCCAAAAGATACATGAGTGGAGTATTAAATTCCACCTATCATAATGTGCCACATGGCCACGACACGTATGGCACCGCCATTATGCATCAAATGCGGAGCAAAACCCCAAAAGACTTGTATGGGCAAGGGACCTTTCATCTTCTATTGGTCGTCATGACACGTAAGGATGACCACAGAACTTGGGGGAGCAGCTGATAGGACCAACGAACCTTCTTTACCAGACAAACCCATTAGACACCTTCATCTATCTTGCCACGTCATGGACAAAGGAACGCAAGCCATTAAATGGAGTATTCAATACCTCAAACAGTTACAAAACCAGCTATCAGATCGTTGGAAACCCATCAAAACCTACACTACTAAGCCCAAAAGTGTTACAAAAATGGCACTAAAGCCACAATAAAAGCCATAACGGCTTGAAATGATGGAACCATATATAAACACTCCTCCAAGCCAACTAAGGTACACATTTTGATATACAAATACGTTGTAGCTCTGATATCCTAAGCTTTCATATTTTTTAAAAGTTTCTATACGTTGACTTTATCATTGGAGACTCTATGGCAAGCGCCACACTAGTGACCACCTAAGGAAGGCACTTTACGATAATTGCAGGCATAGGCATGAGGTTGCAAACTCATCTGGATGAACCTGTTCGACTGACGATTTTCACATCATCACCACATATATAACCACTAAAAAAAAGAAGGGTAATAATTTATTTTACTAACCATATGAAATCCACGAACAGGTTTATTGTCAAAATAGTTTGAGTAATATTAAAGATACAAAAAGTTTCACAATTATTAATGTGGTAAATTATTATTAGAGTAATGAAATGTGTGTGAGTCTAATATTTAGTTATTTACACCATTTTTTAAAACTTTAATCTCAATATATCATTTTAATAGTTATAAAAAAGATTGTGAAATTTTTTATTCTCTAAATAAAGCTTTAAATAAGTGGAAAGTTTCTTTAGATAAGTGGAAGGTTTCTTTAAGCATAGGAAGAAATATAATTCTTTTAGAAGCTTTCTTTACAACAAGATTAAAATTTTAAATTTTATTTCACCATTATCTCATGAGAATGGTATATGCCATATGTTGGTTCAATTTAGCATAAAAGCCCAAAAACCCCACTGCATCCGAACTTGTAAATGTAGACTATTGCAAAAAAAATTGCAATTATGCTATAATGCGATTCTAAATGTAGAATTGCACTATAGCACAATTATAAAACTAAATTATAGTTTTTTTATTCAATCTGACTTTTTCTCTCTCTTTATTTTTTGTGTTTTTAGTCCTCTCTCCTCTTTAAATGATTCTCTCTCTCCTTCAGTCCTTTCTCCCTCACTCCCACTCTGTCTCTCCATCTCCTACTCGCCGTTTCTCTTGATGTGCAGTGGTGGCCTGTTTGTGGTGGATCTCGACATGGCAAGGTCACGATGGTGGTATTTTTTTTCTGCAAGGTCATGGCGTGGTGAGATCGGTGGGTCGTGGCAGAGGTAGATGAGGCAAGCAAAGAAGGGTTGCGGCAGAGGTGGATCTCTCTCTCTCTCTCCGAATGTCTCTACCGATTCACCCTCACCCATCTCCAAATCCCTTTACCGATTTACTCATCTAATAAACCTAACACTTTAGATAGCTCTACCCATTTAACTCTTCACTCCAACACTCTCTTTAAAACCGAGATCTTCAAAGGTTTTTAGGTTTAGGTTAAGATTTTGTTTGCAAAATCTCAAAACGAAGCTCCGTCGATGTTGGGGGTTTTGAAATAGCAAAACTTGATTCAAAGGCAAAACCACATCACAGTGGTTCATTTTTTCTGGTGCGTTGCGATCCGAGTCATGTTTTGTGTGTGTGTGTGTGTGTGTGTGTGTGTTTTTTTTTTTTTTTTCCTGCTATGACTGATGCCTAAAGGAAGAGGGGAGTATGGCTGAATTGGGTATGGGTTTGATATGGATGGTGGGTTTGGAGTTTTGGTTCTTCTAGGTTCTGCATTTTTTTTTTTAATATGGGTTTTTGTTTCCGTAGGATTTTGGTGGGCAGTGGTGGGCATGGTGGAGGCACAGTGGTGGTGATTGGGTAGTGGAGGTGCGATGCTAGAGGTTGAGGGAGCTTGTGAGCTTGTGAGCTTGTGAGACCCACTGATACTAGCAGTGACAAGTTGTTAATGAGGAACTGTGAGTGAGTGAGAACTAGAGAGAAGCACAAAGAAAGGAAAAAAAAATGGTATGGTTAGACAAAACAAATGAAGATGGAAGATAAAGGAACGAGAAAACACGAAAAAATAAAAAACAAAAAAGAAGATGGAAGATAAAGGAATGGCGGAGTTTAGAAGAAGGTGAAAAGTAAAGGTATGGAGGGATCTGTAAGGTACATACGCGTGTGAAGGAGAAAATTGGAAAAAAAACAAAAAAAAAAATTATTATATAGATATATTATTTTAATGAGTAAAATAAGAAAATAAAAGTTGAGATGTTAAGTGTATTGAAAAATTGTGTTATATAATTATTAAAGTAAGTTTTTAAAATAATAATAAAATAAAATAAGATAGAATTTGCGGCCCAGTAAATCACTTTCATTTCGTAAATAACGGCTAAATTCCATGGACACTTAATCATATTGACACACGTGGATACTGTTATCCTGTCTGTCTTCATTTTAAGAAAACAAGTGGTTTGGTTCTCACACTCCAAATCTCCAGGGATGAATGGATGGTGGATTTTACCCTTGAAATCCGGTGTGCGCTTTTTTTTTTTTTTTTTAATAGGAAAAACTGTGTGCCCGAAGTAACTTAAGTGGCTAGCATCGCATGTGGAAAATTATTAGGTACTTTGGAGTATTATAAATGTATAATTTTTTTTTTATATAAATAGTAAGTTCTACTATGAATTTAATTAATAAAATCTATCATTTATGTGAAAGAAAAAAATATACATTTATGATACTATACTATGAAGTATACAATAATTTTCCGTAAATGTAACATTACTTTGTCATCATCGAAAGCATATGGGACTGAGTATAATAAAAATAAAAACCCAAATTTACCCCTATATAATTAATGCGACCATTTACTCTTAGAAGGGCATCATAGTCAATATTTGGGGGAAAAAACTATTGGCTTCCTAGATCCAAAACCACTGGCAAATGCTCTAGCCTCTGGTATTTTTCCCAAAACTAGTAGCTACTAGCTACCCATCTCTCCCTATATATAAGTGACCCCTCCATACCATTTGATTCAACAACCACAAATCCTTGTTATATCAGTATTATTATTTGCTACATAAAGTTTACGATTATTTGATTCCAATTGTGCAAGAGCAAACATCAGTGTTGTGATGAGTGGAAAGATGAGTTCAACAAGAAAAGCTGTTGTGGCAGTGAGTGTTGGAGTTGTGGAAGCCATGAAAGACCAGGGGATCTGCAGGTGGAATTTTATCATAAGATCAGCGCAACAACATGCGAAGAATAATCTCAGGTCGATTTCCCAGACCAGGAACCTTTCTTCTTCAACTTCTGCTATGGTTTCAAGCAAATTGAGAGACGAGAAAATGAAGCAGTCAGAGGAGTCTCTGAGGAAAGTCATGTACTTGAGCTGTTGGGGTCCCAATTGAAGGCAGTATATTCTTAATATATATAGTCAGCTGAAGAAGGTGATCAACTGAGCATACGAGTGAGTTCTGATGGAACTTCGTTGTGTAGAAAAGACTTCAGGATTAACGGGGTACAAGAGATTTTATACATGGCTTGTTGGTGGGAAATGTCAGGCCGAGCTGGTACTGACAACGAAAGCTATTGAAGGCTATTAATCTTTTTGAAACGAAATATGTATATGGGGGCTTTTTTTTCTTTTCTTTTCTTTTTCTTTTTTTTTTAACCGAGGGAAATAATGTTTCTTTTAGTCATGCAATAATTTAATATGAATTTTTTTTAGAAGGAATTTAATATGAAGTTGATTAGTTTTTTTTTTTTTTTTTTTTTTTTTTTTGAGAAAGATGAAGTTGATTAGTTGATTCTAAAAAGAAAATTAATATGAAGTTATTTAACTTACCCTAAGGTTAGGATTAATACCAACCAAGACATATTTGAACATTTAAAATTAACTAATAACTTTAAAAAATTAGCTAATAAATATTTATTCTCTAAGTATTTCTAAGCAATTTTCAAGGGAATATTTTGTTAAAAAAATTATGTTCCATTTATTGCAAATACCCAAAAAAGCTAAATCAGCCAAGAGTCTTTTAACTTATCTTTTTTTTCTTTTCTTTTGTTTTTTAGTCAAGAGTCTTTTAATTGAATTGACATATTCTAATATTTTTAAATATTTAAGATTCAAAATAACTTTTAAAATTGTCAGATTATTGAAAAAAAAAAAATCAAATTGCGATAGTTTGTAATCCCTTGCACCCATGCCTAAATTAATCATATTAGAAAATGCATCAACTGCCAAACTTGATATTTTCACTTAATTTATTGTTAAAGTAATGATTGTCCTAAAATTTTAAACTATTAAGATATCATAAATTTAATCATTTAATTACACAATTCTAACACGTACTTTTATGTGTAAGTTGAAACTACTTTTTAATAGGTGAAGCTTAATATTAAATATAAGGTAAATTAGAGGAGACAGAAATTGAACTCAAGATATCCTATTCAGATACCATGTTAGAATCTTTCCACACAAGCTCGAGCTAACACTTCCTTTCACGTGTGATCAAAACTATTTTTTAATAGGTGAAGCTCACTATTAAATATGAGGTAAATTAGAGGAGACAGAGATCGATATCAAGACATCCTATTCAGATACAATGTTAGAATCTTTCCACACAAGCTCGAGCTCCAACAATGGAGGATTAAGGATTACAAATTTGAGAGAAAACGAGAGAGAGATTGTTTGTAAGAAATGATTCTAACATTTATTTATGTTATCTCAACTCCACAATTATCATGATGACTAAATTTTAGAGAAAAAAAAACTATCCAAAAATATAATTTTAGGATGAATGATGATTCATCCTCTTACATTTATAGTAAGATTCATTTATTAAATTTATAATAGAATCCATTATAAAAGTGAGAAGCAGGAGCACCATTTCATTATGCTTTAAAAGTACCTAAGAATGTTTTCGTAATTCAACATAAAATGGCTCCACGCATTGATTAAGGTGACAAATGCGAATTCCTTGAGTTTATTCTCTCAAACATATTTTCTCAAACATATCAAATTTCGAATCGTGGAATGCATTATGTTCATTTTAAGGTTAGGCAGTAAGCCACTATCAGTTCTTTAAAACATTCACTCTTCTCCCCGTGTGTGTGTTAAAATACTTAGTATTTTCCCAAAAAAAAAAAAAAAAATTAGGTAGTAAGGATAAGAGAAAAGGCGATTACTCTTTTGTTTACTTTATAAATTGCACTCTTTTGTTTAGGTCGCCGTTGGGGAGTGTCAACTTGCAACACATTTCATTAACAATGGCGCCATTTCATCATCTTACAAAAGAAAATACCAATTCAATACTTGGGCACAAAAAGGAATACAAATTCAATAATACTTTCATATTAGTGGATGCACTAAGGAAAAAATCATGACATTATATGAAATAAAATTTCAAATTTCAAGTGTTGAGTACTGTAACTGCTAGACTTGTAAATGTTATTGATCTAGGGAGGGTAGCTTGGTAAAAGCATTGAAACCCTCCGCTAGAATCTGAGTAAGTTCGTCTCCCGAATGTATGGGGTTAGGTACTGGAGCCATCCATCCCAAATGGTTGTAGTCCCAGCTTCGAGGTTCATGAAATATGGATTGGTGAAGGTTGATGGTGAAAGAGCTTGGATTTGTGCTAAAACACACAAGCTTGTTTAAACCCCAAAATTTAAAGTACGGCTAGATTGCTTTTACTCTTACTTAATTGAAGTGCGAAATAAGAGTAAATGTGCGCAATGAACCGATAACTACTCTAGTGTATAAACATGAACAACAAACAATAAATGTAAAGTACAAGAGTAAGAAAAGAGAGATACAAATAAAAGATAACATCAAGACGTGTTATCAAAGAGAAAACCGAAGAACTCGGTGAAAAACCTCCCTACGACCCTCTAATTTGAAATCGATCCACTAGAAAATAAGGTTGGAGTACACGAATAACAAAAGACCTTTCAAGCCTAATCTACCCAATGTACTTGAGCCTTCCAAGCTTCTGCTACCAATGGACTTCTCGAAGTCAAGTCTTCTCTAGCTTTCCAAATCTCGCAATACACCCAATTGCATTCATCAAGCCTCACTGGCTTCTTTAGGCAAATCCCCAAAGCTTCCCAAGTTCCTAAACAATCTCTACACTCTGAAAAGGTGTGGGTTGTATTTAGGTATAAATCTCCTCTCAAGTCATAGCAATGGGAGAGGGAAGGAAAAGAGGCTAAAATGATTTCTCACTAAGGATGAGTAACTCTCTCTAAAATATGGATGTGTTGTGTTGTAGAAAACCTATTTAGGGTTTTTCTCTTTGAATAGCCTCTCTTACTTTTATGGGTAATGAAGGTATATATAGTATGGGTGAAGGGCAAGAAAGTCACATTTAAAATCCTCCAGGCAGAGAGTTTTGCGAGTACCTTGCAGGTTGGCCCTTCTCGCGAGACACTCACGAAACTGATAGCCTGGCATGACTCTTCAGCTTCCAGCATGTGCTTCTCACGTGCCCTTTTTGCGAGAACCCTTACTTGCGAGCTTTGTGCGAGTTAGTCGCGAAATTGCACTGATTCTTCATTTCATGCATAATTCTTCACCAACTTAATACTAAACCCAATACAATAAAATCTCCTCACGAAACTGATAGCCTGGCATGACTCTTCAGCTTCCAGCATGTGCTTCTCACGTGCCCTTTTTGTGGGAACCCTTACTTGCGAGCTTTGTGCAAGTTAGTCGTGAAATTGCATTGATTCTTCATTTCATGCACAATTCTTCACCAACTTAATACTAAACCCAATACAATAAAATCTCACAAAATACAATGAACAAAATTAAAGTAATTACAACACTTTTTATCATGGAATAAAACCAACGTAAAATATAGTTGTAAATCACAACTTTATAGATGAAACTTTATTGAAACACAACACAGCACCAGCTAGGTCCTACATAGAGAGAGAGCAGCACTAATATACTATTATACTATACTAGGCAGCAATAAGCACTTCGAAACTCAAGTAAGTTCCCACATTTAGTGAGAGAGAGAAAGATGAAGAGAGGAGCTATAAGCTCTTACTTTCCCTTTCCAACTAATGGAAGAGTTTTTATATCCTTAAGCAATACGTGTGGCGTAATAGGGGGCATCATTGCCCTACAAGGCTAGTTTTGGCTGATGGGGCGCCTCCTGATAGGACAGTATTGTTAGTATAGACTATCTGTGATTTCCCTGTCTGGTCCTAGTGCATGGTGCCCTAGTGAGCCTAAGTGTACGATGCCATGCGCAGCCGATTCTGTCTTCATTGAAATTTACGTTTATTTTCTACCTCCCACGAGTATTTTTTTCTTTTTTTCTTTTTTCGCTGAATAAAAAAGGGATTCCAATGTGGACTCACCAAATTCATGCCTTGTGACCATATGCCCTCAGTTGAGAGACCTTTATACTTGGTATAGATTTGGCTGTAATATGAGGCCTTAAGAAATTTGCTTGCATCAGTTAAATGAATACCCGCTCTAATTTCTCCACTGAGAAAAAAGTTATGCCGTGCCTTATCTTTTCAATTATCATATACAATGAGTAAAAGTAGTAGTAGTACTATCATTTTGAAGCAATAAACTCATGGGTCCACCGTTCACAGACCACGAAAGAAAAATTTGGAAAAGAAAGTGCCTTTCCGCAGAGGCTGTTGGATTATGCCCTAACAACTCACTAATTGCCCCGATGTTATTGTAGGTTACATGATTGCCTATCAACAATAATTTAGATGAAAAAGGAGAGATGCCTTTTGCAAGAGGGCCACATGGGAGTATCAGTGGGCATTCCTGTGTTGTTATTTTTAATTGCACCACAAGAACATGTTCTAATGCTATTATTTTATACCATCATCACATATCATGCTCTTATATCATGCTCTATAATTATTAAAAAAGGAAGATTTTATCCATTCTTTAAGCAAAAAACGGATCTTGTGGAAAAGAAAAATGAAACGAAAAAGTTGGAAGAGGAGGAATAGAACATTACTGTTTATAATGAATTCCTAGGCTCACTTTGATCTTTTATATTTTTTTGGGAGGGGGGGAATCAGCTGTGCATCTTGGTGTTGTTATAGGGAACCCTCTTAAGTTTTTGAGTCTTTTGACTATAACACTTAACCTTCATTTAGTATTGTTTTATGTGGAAAACTGTTAACTCTATAATACTTACACTTCCTAAGGTTTTTGAGTGTGACAAAATCACCCCTAGGAGATTTTTTTTTTTTTTTTTTTAATTTGTGTTATATTTAAATAAAAACTCAAGAGGATTATGTGTGCACAATCAATGATTTATATATAAAGTAATAACTAATAACATATTGATTTAAGTGTTACCCTCTAAATTTAAGGAGGTTTCATGTTTACGTAAAAACTACATGAATCTTGGGTACTTTTCATTTTTCATTTTTTACTACGCTATATATTTCTAGAAAAGAATTCATGTGATGATTGATAAAGAAAAATTATTAACTTGAATTTCTTTAAATATTTTCTTATTCCTAACTTTTCCTTTATCTTACTCATCTTTTACACATGCAAAATAGTCTTTAACATGACTTGAGAAAGAAAAAAGAGGTCAGGGTCATGTAACTTATTAGTGATATTGATGAATCTCTTTCACAAGGAGAACTACGATTCAAATTCCTCTCCCCATTTATTGGAGAGAGAGAGAGAGAGAGAGAGAGAGGTACTTAAAAGAAACTGTATATCCATTTGGTAAAGAAATACAAAAGAAAATGTTTGATAATTTCTTCAAAATCTATGAAAATTTTATCAGCATGATTCCAAGTTGAGAGGAAAAAAAAAGTTAGAATAATTTTTGTGCTTGAAATTTTTTTTCATCATAAATTTCAAAACTTACAATTCTGTCATTAAAAAATTTTTAAATCATCATTTGTTCCATATGCTATTAACTTTATTTCAGAATATGTCAACTTTTTAGAATTCTACAATAGAATTCTATCCTCCATGTATGCTGTTTTTTTTATGACAAATAAATAAAAAGATGGAATTGATGCCTTTGAAAATTTTAAATTACAAAGAATCAAAATTTAATTTAATTTAATTTAATTTTATAGACAAAGAGTATGTATTTTAGTTAGGGAATTGACATTTGCTTTTTATTTTTATTTTTGGGTTGGGACATTTGCTTTGGAATTTTTTTTTAATAGAAAGTTTCAATCTATGACGTTCGCTCTTGATGATAACTCTTTATCATCAGATCAAGATACCAATCGGTTTTTGGTGTAAGCGGGGATTAAACCCTAGATCTTTTATTCAACTATTACAGACTTTGCCAATTGAACTAATAAAAACCCACTGCTTTGGAATATTATATAGATGAAGAAAGGCTAAATTTTAATATACAACATTAAAGGTTGGGTAATTTTGATCATGTCCCTTAAAATTTAAAACATACCCCTAGCATTACCTACTGTTACCTATTATTTTTATTTAAATCATTTTGTAAATGCATTGTGTCGCGGAGTTTGTTAAGTGCCAACTAAATTCAAAACAACATGATTTTTTCATTCAAAACTATGTCATTTTAAACATTATTAAAGTCATGTCATATATTATTTTGACTAAATTACAATTCACACCCTTAAAGTTTAGGCAGATTTTGATTTTTCTCTCTCAAAATTCAAATTAACTTTAAAAATTGAAACCAAAATTATAAATTTTAAAGAGTTGAGATGAGAAAATGTGAGAAAGTAGTAGAAAATATATTTCCATAGTATTTTTAGGTACGTAACTAAAAACTGAAAACCATTTTTTTCTAGAGTATTTTTATGAACGCAATTAAATACTTAAAAATAATTTCTTTTTTGAAAAATATTTTCACCCGAATATTTTTATGTTCAGAAAATATTCGTGTAGAATCAAACACAGCCTAGTGTGACAAGAAATATCGAAGCTCCAATGCAGTTCGGAACTCACTCACCCGATCAAATAGGGCAAAATCCCAAAATTTGAGATCCAAGCTCTGCCGATCAAAAATCCGAAAAGCACGCACACAGTCACTACATTTCTACACTATTTCTACTCGTACTAACTCAACTTCACAGAGTCGAATAGCATGCTTTATAAAGCAAAAGAGCAAAATATCCGAGAAAAAGTAACCACCGATATATCCGACAAATCATAGAAAAAAGCACAACAAAAAAAAATAAAATAAGCTGAAAGGTCATTTTCCACCGTTTGGTAAAAGATCTTTCACATCAAAACTAAATCTACTTCTCGTAGTAGCTCCAACAAAAACAAAATCTGTCTTTGCATATTAACAAAAAAAACCAAAAACCAAAAACTAAAAACAGAAACCACGCTTTTGGCAAGAGACCCAGACCCAGACCCAGACCCAGTTTGTGGTTTTGGGTCGGATTTTTCCGGTGAAGAAAATAATGGCGGTCGCTAGTGAGAAAACAGGTGCTGAAGGCAAAGTTTGGAGTCTCTGTAAAATGCCATTTTGGCAAACCAGCATTGCTTCTTCCTCTTCTTCTTCTTCTTCTTTTGCTTCTTCTGCCACTGTTTCTGGTCAGCATCAGAGTCATCAAGCTGTGGAAAGGTCTAGTTTGCATTCTTCGATTGCGGTTTCTTCTATGGCTAAGTCTTTTCTTCCAACCAGGAGGAGGCTCCGTCTTGATCCTTCAAACAAGCTCTTCTTTCCTTGTATGATTTTTTGTCTTCCCCTTCTGAGTTCTTCTTGGTTTCTTTGGTTGTTTACTGTTTTAGTTTTTTTTTTTTTGTTCTGGGGTTTGTGGTTTTTGTATGATTTAGTGGTTTTAGAGTGTGTTTTTCTGTTAAATTTTCTGAATTGCGATCTGGGTCTTCTTCTTTTTTTGGTTTCCAATTCATGATTTGTCGATTTTTGGGGGTAGATTGAATTCATATGCTAGTTGCTCGAAATTCTTTGTTGTGTACACTGTTTGTCTGTTTACAATGCGTATTCTGTTTGTATTTCTGAATTAGTTGGTTGAATTGTTTTGGGACTTAATTATCAAACAATGGTTTCATTAAAGTGCTTAATTTTGCAATTGGTGATCTACATCCTCTTAATTTGGTCTAAGAAGAAACTACTTTGTTCTTTTGATTACATGCTCTATTGCTTTATTTCTTGCTTTCTATAAGCTACAGTAATTAGAGTTATTATAAATTAATTTGATCGGTGGAATCATTTGAAATCTGGGTTTTCTTTATTCAGTCTCTATAAGTGAGATTCATTCTTCTTTTACTTTGTTGATTTTTCTTGCATTACTAAGTGCCTCAAATTATTCTTCTAGGAGTAATTGAACTAAGCAAGTACTGAATTTATTACTCAAATCGGTCTTATGGCATTCATCAATATTGATGACTTTTTTTTTTTTTTTTAAATGTTAATTGAGGCTGTCAATCCTGCATGTCATTTATTTCTTTAGTAGATTCATCCCAAACTTGTTTTTTGAAGATATTACTTCACAAGTCTGGTTAATGATTAGAAGCAACCAATGGTGTTGATAAAATTTCTCTGCTCATTGCTCCTTGCTCCTTGCTCCTTGCAAATATATAATTATTTTTATTGGCACCTGATTTTATTCAACTGTGTTCAACGTGAAGATGAACCTGGTAAACAGGTTAGGAGCGCGATTGGGATTAAAAATACCTGCAAGTCTCATGTAGCTTTCAAGGTATGGAATATATTTAATTATGTTGTCTCTTCATTGTTATTTTACTTTTTCTGTTGATACTCTTCCTGTGTTGCAGTAATTTATAAGTTTAATATACGTTTTAGAACCTAACATCAGTCTGTGACTCTCTGACAAGTTGATCAAATTCAGCTCTTGAGCAGCTCCTGAGATCATTATGGGATGACACTCAGTGTGGAAAAATTTTACTGTATGTTTGGCCCAAATTTGTGAAAATGAGTTTTTTAAAATTTTATTGGTATGCCACTCTAATAACTTCTTTTGATTTGATGAGATCTGGATAGATTTTTTTTTAAAAGATTGGTTCATATCTCAGGGGGGAGGACTGGGAGGTGATTAGGGAAGATAATGAAACTAGTCCATAGATGTGTGTTGTATTTTGTGTGAAATTGTGTATATGTTTGCTATCACATATTTATATATAATTGTTGTGAATACTTTTATTATTTTATAGCATTGCTCGACTTTGAGGTAGAAAGAAATAAGAATAAGAGCAGGACTGTTTGCCCTTTTACAAAAAAATATTATTATTGTTCTAGTTAAATCTTGTTTGAAGTGCTACTTGCTACCATCAGAACCATCTAACATGTAACCTGTTGGTTGTTTTAGTTCCAAACAACTGCACCAAAGAGTTGTTATATGCGTCCTCCAGGTGGTATACTTGCTCCTGGTGAAAGTATAGTTGCTACTGGTAATTCAGTCTTCTTGATCTTCTCTTCTTTAGCAGCACACTCCCCTCCCCCCCTCTCTTCTTTCACTCCCTCCACCCTCTTTCTTTCCCAGCATTTGGTTCTTTCCCACCACATTTCTGATGAACAATATGCTGTGATCATTTAATATTTTGTTGAGTTCCTCTTCTGATTTTTTTACTTGGATTAACAGTTTTTAAGTTTGTCGAGCCTCCAGAAAACAATGAAAAACCAATAGATCACAAGAGCAAAGTTAAGTTCAAAATCATGAGCTTAAAGGTGAAAGGTGAAATGGACTATGTGCCAGAACTGGTATATCATGCAAGCCCTTTAATTGACATTTACTGTTGATTTTATTTACTGTAAATTTGTCATGTCTGCTTGATATGGTGAAACTCTTGTAGAATGTCTTAATCTTATTCTTGACTTAATTGTATTTCCATTATTTTATTCATCATATCAAATGGCTGGCTGGGTCAGTTACCCAAATTATTCTGGAATGTGAAATTGAGCTTTATGTTTGTTGAGTTTATTGGGTCAAAATTTGCTGAATTTTTTTACATTTCCCTAGAAGCAAAATAAGTACAGGCAATAAAAGGAGATATAAGCTTTCTGAAAGTTTGATCAAACAATGATTGTTTATACAGGAATTTCTTTTGATGCCCTGGAGTTTGTGTGTGTTAGGGATGAAATAAAATTAGGATCTTTATGTGCATTTCTGTGACTTCTTTTTACCTTGTATTCAATAATTTTGTAAATTTCCCATGATATTTTATATGTATCATACCTATCTAAAAAAAGAATATATATTCCAGATATATCTCAAATTATCTGCTGAACTCTCGACTTTTTCAGATTTTCACATGCACACATTTGTTTTAGCATATGTTGTCTTATCGCTTTGCAATTTATTTTTGGATTTATCTGATTTCATTCTCAAAATCATTTTCAATCGGAATTATATTTGTGGAGTTCTTGGCCTCACTATATTTCCCTAGTTTCAAAATCTTGAATAATGCAGGGCATGAAATTACTTTCACATGCTTTACCAAATTTAAGCTTTAATTATGTTAGAGTTGTGTATATGCTTGTGATATTGAATTTAATTGATTCATTAATAACTTGTTCCATTCTAATATTTTTGACAATCCCATGTTTGCACCTACCTGCTGAATTTCCAGACCGTGCTAGAAATGGAAAATTTGTTTCAGTATCTTGAGTAATAATGTGTCTGTCTTTGTGTTTTAATAGTAAGAAGTGTTATATTAGGTCTTTGGTTCTAAAAAAATATTTAAATATTTGCGTGTATATATTTTTCTGCAAGTGTTCCAAGTAAAAGTGTAAATCTAAAAAACTAGGTTAGGATGAGATCTATTTGATGTTTATTTCTTTTTTTACAAAATTGAGACCACCATGTTATATAGATGCTGAACAAAATACATTATGTGACACCTCTACCCAGTTTGACGAGCAAAGGGATCAAGTAGCAGTTGAGCAAATTTTGCGGGTTATTTTCGTCGACCCTCAACGTCCCAGTCCTGTAAGTAGGATTGGAAATATCTTTGAATCTTTGATCTGTCATGTGCCTCCACTTATTTTGTCTTTGTGTTTGCATTGTAAATGCCATTCACAGAAAAATATTTCTAAATGTTTGAAGAATTTCATCTTTGTTATTTTTAAGGCATTGGAAAAACTTAAGCGACAGTTGGCTGATGCTGATGCTGCACTTGAGGCAAGCAAGAAGCCTCCAGAGGAGACAGGTCCACGAATTGTTGGCGAAGGACTTGTTATAGATGAATGGGTGAGCCAATGAATAATTTGTGGATTCTCTTTTTATCTGGTTAGCCATCTATGATCTCTCTTTGCATAATATCTGATGTTCTACCCTCCATGTTTCTTTTGTAGAAAGAACGGAGGGAAAGATACCTGGCACGGCAACAGGTTGAAGGGGTTGATTCGGTGTAAATTGCTGTTTCCGAATGTTTTGAGCAATTAACGAAAGGTCTATATCGTGATCTTGAATTCCTCCTCAATCAATCTCCAAGAGGAGGTAGAGACAAGCATGAGGGCCTGTCTATGCCATTAGATGTGAGAAAAATTGTATTTGATTTAAAGAACTTGATTAAGGGCTCATCCCTATTACTTGTAGATAGCCTGTTTTTAATTAGAAATGAAATTGTCAATTTTCGAATGGATATATTGCCCTTGATTTTGAGCAAAAATAGCAACATCTTTTCAGCTAGCTACAGTATTTTTCTGAGTTATCTTCCTTTATGGTTGTAGAAGCCTATTTTTTACTTATTAAGTTCTAAATTTGGTCCAATGATTCCGTTTGTGGTGTTGTGTATAAATATACTTATTGGTTGCGAATGAAAAACTAAAATTTCCTGTATAATTTAACTCTCAATTTCGACAATAGGGGGTATATTGATACAGTTCTCCCAAATCAGTGGTCAATTCTCCCATATATCAATCACATTAGAAACTGAAAAGTAAGCACAAGTACAACTAGCTATAAAATAATTAGTATGTTGTTAATATTACGAATATTGCCAATTGCCTCATAGCTCAACTAGTATTTCCTATGTATTAGGTTAAAATCTCATTTTTCCCATTGGAACTATTGAATATATCAAAAACAAAAACAAGAATAAAAATCCTCTGAACATGAGGCCGCATGGGCCCCAAGGTAGCTCCATCCAAGTCCATTTTGCAGGCACAAAGCACTTTTAGCGATCATGAATGAATATATTCTAGTAGGCAGCTTAGCTGGAAAAATGTATATAAGAAGAGTATGATCTTGATTGATTTGTTAATTAGTTGAAATGATGGGACGTAGATTATGATCTCCATTGTTTTATCGGATAATGATCTGGATATGTTCCCTGATTTTCTGTGTATTTTTTTTTTTGGTCCCACTAGCCATAAATTAACATTCTAAAGTACAGACCTAATCTACCTACTTTATATTGTTTAATCCATGGGTGTGGGAGACATAGCCACCTGAACTTTTAAAGCTACATACCAGGAGATTGTCCTTTTTTTAGGTTTGATTATTTTGTGCGAAGGTTGTAATCCGTATGTAACAACTTCTCACGTGAAGATGCCCCAGGAGGGGTGGCCTAGCGGTGTGGGATCCCGCATGCATGCTCATGGTCTCATGTTCGAGTCGTGGTGGGTACCATGTGGAGGGGGGGGGGGAAGGGGGATTTATGGCATGCAATGCGCCCCACACTCTGGCTCTCTTGGGGTGCTAGGGTGAGGTTTGTGGCGTCCCGGTCACAGTAGTTATGGCTCAATCAGGGGCGGCTTGATGCATTTGGAGGCCTAAGGCGAAAATTGATCATCTTATTTAGATTCAAAATTACTACTAATTAACATGAACTACATAGAATTTTTTTTTTTTTTTTGAATTTTTAAGACAAAAAAAAAATTTGACAAAATTTTTTATACTTGTTGATATGATAGATTGATAGTGGTAAGTAAAACAGTAGTGTTAGTGGTAGATTTAGATGAAAACTAGTAAAAGTTTGCTAATTAAACTCTTATTATTATTCTTTTTTTTTTAGAAGTGCAACATTCACAATATTTTTTACAACAAATCCTAGATTTTAAACTACTTTTTGTTTTTTATTTGAAAATATCACTATAATTATTTTTTTGCCATCAACAATAGGCTGTAATAACTTGCTACTTAGTATTAGTTGTAAAAGTGTTGTGAAAAATATTGTGGACGACGTTGCATTTTTCTCTATTTTTTTATTTGTTTTTCATCTAATAAAAAAAATTATTTTATTTATTAATTATAAATAATCCTATTGGTTAAAATTTAGGGGCCTTTTTTTTACTTGGGGCCTTAGGCGGTTGCATTTTTTGCTCCACCATAGAGCCGGCCGTGGGCTCAATCTAACATTCCCTAGCGGGGGGTGCCCCTATTAAGTCACATCCTGGGGGGTAAGTCACATATGGTCGCCCCCACCCCCCTTTTATTCAGCCAAAAAAAAAACTTCTCACGTGAAGATGGATTTTATAAAAGATCCACTCCCACGTAAGAAAGATGTTGCATACAAACATTACTCATAACATCACCTCCTTCGTTCATTTTGTTGAAAACAGCAGCCAATATCAGGATTTAATATTATAACAAACTCTAATATAAAATAATCTTATCAAAATGTTAATCTCATTTTGCCTAACTGTTTTTTTAATAGCCATTATCATTATAATTTTCACTTGCATATATAAACTACCAGGCTTTTTTTTCTTTTCTTTATTTATTTATTTATATATTTTTTGTGGTTTAGTGTCATAATTTTCCTTTTTTTTTTTTAAAAAAAAGGATAAGTTTGTTTAGAAGACATGGATTAGTAGGAGATTTTCATATTTTATAGGCATTTTTAGTGGAATTGAAGATATATTTTTATCAAATTATTCTCAAGTTTTTTTTTCCTATTAAATGTAAAGTTTAGGAATATTTCTGAACCTCATAAAAGTCTAGTCTAAAAAGGGAAATCTTTTTATAGATAGTAAAGTATAAAGTCAATCTTTTGGATTTCAATAAAATTTTCCTTAAATAATAAATGGACAAAATTTAGTTACAAAATTAGTTGTAGTCTAATTTCAATAAAATAAACATTGCTATATATTTTGAAAATCAAACTGTTGAATTTCGTGTTCTTTATGCTCTTAATACACATGTCAAATTTTGTGTCAATTAGATATTATTCACTATATGATCTATAAGTTTATTTTCTATGCATAATTTTAAACTACAAAAACTTGCAATTGAAAAAAATTATTGATGATATAACTATTGATCTTTAATTTTCTAGAAATTTTGCAAATATGAAAAATATAAGAAAAAGATGGCATTCAATGGTAAATTTGTCAAAATTCTCCTCTAATAAAAAGATATTAAGGTTTTATAACCAAATTTTGTCCATACATACTACAGTGATTACAAATCTTGACGTGTTCATATTGGAGCAACTTTCGTGCCCTCAGGCCTCAGGTTCCATTGCAAGCATAAAATGATTCAAATCTCCAAAAAGCATCCAAGCATATCTTCTACTAAATTTAATAATCAGAAAACTGATATACCATGAGAGAATAAAGGTGAAGATCTTACCTCCTATACTACTCGAAAGGTTTGAGATGAAAGCCGATGGGTAGGTATCCATCACTTTCATTCGGGAATACTTCTTTTAGGGAATAATAAGAAAAGGACGTTTTCTTTTGATTAAGTAATTAAATAATTAGTATAATGAATTAGATAAAATTCATTAAGCATGAGTGGATGAGAGGAACACTTACCTCCAAATTTTATTATTATTATTTTATAATTTGATATTGTAACCGTAGAAGGAAGATTTAAATTCTGAATGTTTCAATTGAAAATATTAAAAGGTGTTAATTAAATTACAAGGTTCTTAAGTTTTGACATTAAACACGAACAATTAATTCAATTTGCTATTTAGTTCTTAAAGTGGGTACAGACCCCCTTCAAAAAAAAAGTGGGTACAGACCCATAAAAGATGAGCATGTCTTCACTTCATTACCTGTTGGAGGACTTCTACTCTTATAGAGTTTTTCTTGGCTAGACCATTGCCATATCACCCTAGTGGATGGTTCAATGGGAAAAAAATTCTTCTACCAGTTCTTGTCTAAAAAAATAACCCCAGTATATTGCAATATCAAGTGAAGTAATATTTTAGAATCCAACGTACAAATAATCATAAAGTAGATAGGAACACCTAAGCTCGTGTTGTATTATTGTATGTGAGGGCCACCCATTTGCACTAGCGATAATTGAACTAGTGAGAGATTAAGACATAAAGTTTTATATGTTGTTTCAGGATCTTTATTCACTGTTTGAAAATTGACAACCATATATTATTGCAGAATTAAGCATTATGCATAATATCCAATTTTATATACTAAGGAAACGAAGAGAAAGAATGGCCGTATTCGAAACCCATATTTTAAAGGACTAAATGGATTTTGCCAATTGTGTCCCACTAAGTATCTGAAACATCTCTAACTTTAGGAAAGAAGAAATACATAATTGAAGTTCCATTGATCTATTGTATTTTTATGGTGTACGTACTAAGCATTTTTATGGTGTACGTACTAAGCATTTTTATGGTGTACGTACTAAGCATCGTACCAAGCTCTTAAGAAGTGGTTTTTTTTTTTTTTTTTGGATTAAGAAATTACGCCCAAGCCAACATAGAAATGATCTTAATTCTCTTTTGTTCAATAGTATCTTCTCTTGCAAATTCCAAATCACCTTCTTTTTTCTTTTTTCTTTTTTAAGATAGTTTCAACCTATAGTATTCACTCTTGATGATAAACCTTTATTATCAGACTAAAACACTAATAAATTTTTGGTGTACGCAATTCCAAACCACCTTATTACTGCCTTTTGTAACTCATTTATAGACATGCCCCTTTGGCAAAAGCTCGTCCTTAATTGAACATTTTCCCCCCTTGGATTCTTGGAGTATGATAAGTTAACTTATACATAAGGATAAACAAGAAGATTAGGTAAAAAAGTGGGCGTGGGACCTACTAATTTGGTTCGATAATAAAGCTCAAGTGATCACATCAAATTGAAGGGTTGCTGGGATTTGGGACATTACAAGTTAAAACATGATGAACTATCCACGACTCATATGCGTCAATAGAGAGGCAGTATTAATTAGGCTGTGTTTGGTTCATGTAAAAGTATTTCCGGAAAATATTTCATTTTCCGGAAATGCTATTTTCCGGAAAGGAAAATGTTTCCATGTGTTTGGTTGCATTTCAAAAAATTTTCTGGAAAATATTTTCTGGTGTTTGGAAAAGAAGAAGGAAAACACAAATCCAGAAAAACACAAGCCACAACCCAGGAAAAAAAAAAAAAAAAAATCATCAACGACGACAAATCCAGTCCGACGATCGCGCCGTCGATCGACAAATCCAGTCCGACGACCGCGCCGTCGATATCTCGGATCTTCCTCTCTCGCGCGCAGTCTTCGGTTCTTCCTCTCCCGCGCACGGTCGTCAGACTGGATCGCGATCTCGGTCACGGTCGTCGATTCTTCCTCTATCGCGCGCTTGCTCTCTCTCTCTCTCTCTCTCTCTCTCCGGAAATACTTTGAAGTGAAAATGAAAGTGTAAAATGATTTCCGTAGTCAAAGCTATTTTTTTCAGTCAACGGAAATCAATTTCTGGAAAATAGAATTTTCCGAACCAACCAAACACCCCTATTTCCAGAAAAGCATTTTCGGAAATGATTTTCACCCAAAACAAACACACCCTTAATGTCAAATCTCTTAAGGGCTAGACCACTAGACCCTGGTATATTAACAACATTAATTCGATATAACTTCAGTATTCAAAATCCTAAATGCAAAATGGGGTGCTTTTATTTACTATTTTTGTTTGTGATGAAACAATGAAATTCATGGGACAGTCCATCTTTTGGCTGTGGAATAGAGTTTAGAGTGGATTCTATTTTGTTTGTCCATCTTAGAATCCACTCTAAATTGACTATACCTTCTCCATATGATAAATTATTAGCCTTACCTTTCGTTCAAGCTGTAGAAGTGGAAATTTTGCAACCAATTACAAAGCACCACATGCTATTTAGTGGATCCCACTGACATTATTTAAAGACCAATGGAAATATTCCAAGTGTTTCTAAATAAAAATTGCAAAGAATACTTAGAGCCAATCACACGTCAACATGTGTTGATAATTTAATTTTAAATGACATAAGCAATCAAATTAAATTTTGCCGTGTGTTATTTTAAAGGCGTAAATGCACTTTTGGTCCCTACATTTTGCACTTTTTCCATTTTGGTCACTACATTTTATTTTTACCACTTTTAGTCCCTAAACCAATTAACGCGTGACATTTAAGTCCTTACCTTCAGCCAACTAACGGGAAAAGCTAAGGTGGCAGACAGAATACCTTGTTAGCTAATGTGGCAATTAAAATATTATTAAAAAAATATTATTTGGCATTTTTATATGCCACGTCAGCATTTTAATTTTTTTTTAAAAGCCACATTAGATAAAAATAATATAAAAATTTCTAACCTAATTATTTTTTTAAAAAAGAAAAGAAATTAGTTAAATTATTTTTTTTTCTTTTTTTGGAAGAACATGAAGAACTCAGAACTATGTGTTTTTCATTTTCTTCTCCATCTAAGCTTGCCCAAAAAATTAAAAATTAAAAATTAAAAATTTACTTTTCTTTTCTTGCATTTTCTTAGCAAACAAACCCATAAAATCACTCAGATTTACAAAATAAAAAGACATGCCCATAAAAATTTACAAAACACAAACATTCAACAAGATTTTCTTATGCTTTGAAACTAAACACAAAAAGCATAAAAATCAAACCTAGATTTTCGGCCTCCATGCACAACCAAACCACAAACAACCACACAACCTTAAATTCGACAACCCACACACCTTTAACCCCAGATTTGAAGCTGCCGATTTAGTTAGCCTATGGGTTTTGAGAGAAAGCCACCGCTGGTTTCGGACATCAATTTAGAGAGAGAAAGTTTGGGTTTCTGTCCATGGGTTTAGAGATAGAGAACTGGGTTTTCACTTCAAACTTAACCCGATCCATGCAATCATCATCCTTATCCATTACAGTAATGACAAGTAGCGAAGCCTGAATAAGATCTTTACAAAAAGTGTACAAATTCCAACAAACCCACAAATAGTCGATTTGGATTCAAACAACATACATCACAAACCCACAAACCCAAAAATCAACATACACCACAAACCCAGGTCAACAAAACTCACAACCTACAAACCCACTGTCGAAATACATATCTCAACCACGATCTACACCACTGAGCTGAGAGATAGAGAGATGAAAGAGAGAGACTTACCGATTTGGGATAGAGAGACAACTATCTGTGAGTTAGAGAGAGTTTGAGCCATTTGGGTATGAGTTTGAGCGAATCGTGAGAGAGAGAGAGAGAGAGAGAGAGTAGGTCGTTCAAAGAAAGAAAAGAAGAGAACCATTGTCGATTGTGGTGGTGGCGGTAGTGGCAATGAGTAGAGGAGGCCGACCATGGAGTTTGAAAGAGTTGTGAGAGTTTTGGAAGAGAGAGGAAGGTTTGAGATTTAGAAGGAAGGGGAACCGGTTTGAAGGTTTTCTTTTGAGTGTGAGAAAATTTTTTGGGTTTGGATGCCAAGAAAATACATGAAAAAAAAAAAAAAAAAAAAAAAAAAAAAGGAAGACAAAGAAAAGGGAAGAAAATAAGGATTAATTTGCTAAGAATATGAGTCAATCTTTTGGGGAAGAACACAAAGAGCACAAGGAAAATGAAGAACACATAGTTCTGAGTTCTTCATGTTCTTCCAAAAAAAAGAAAAAAATTAATTTAATTTTTGTTTTTTAATTTATTTTCTTTTTTGGTTTAAATTTTTTGACATGGATTTTTTTAATTAAAATGCTGACGTGGCATATAAAAATGTCAAATAATATTTTTTTAATAATATTTTAATCGCCACATCAGCTAACAGGGTATTCCGTCTGCCACCTTAGCTTTTCCCGTTAGTTGGCTGACGGTAAGGGATTAAATGTCACGCATTGGTTTATGGACTAAAAGTGGTAAAAATAAAATGTAGGGATCAAAATGGAAAAAGTGCAAAATGTAGGGACCAAAAGTGTATTTACGCCTATTTTAAATTAGAACACTTTGGCTAATCAAATAATGCTATGTGTCCCTTGGAAAACAAGATATAAAGTCTCTCCATTTAAATTATGACATGTATCACTACTCATAGCCAATCACGTGTGATTACACCTCCCCAAGACTCTTATAAATAGAGATCCTCCTCAATCTTATGAGGGGATATTGACACACATTTAGAAGTCTCAAAACTTTGCCAGAATCAAGCTCCAAAGCTTCCAAGAACTTCAACTTTCGAACCTTAACAACATTTGAAGCAAATTCATTCAAGTCATCCTTCCAGATTTCAAAATTTATTGGAAACAAGCTCAAAAGCCTGCATAAACACCAAGAGACTACAAATTAGTGAAACTCTATAGATCCAAGCCTCCAAAGCCCCAAAGAACTTTCACTACAATTCTTCAAATACGAAGAACATTCATCCAAATCAGTCTTACAAGTCTCAAAGTTCTACTAGAATCAAGTTTTAAAGCCTCCAGAAACTTCAAAGACTTTGATCCATCAAAACTTCATTGGATTCAAGCTCTAAAGCCCCGAAAAACTTTCACCACAAATTTTCGAAGATCAAGAACATTCGAAGAACCCACGAAGGACGTGAAGAACAAGAAACCTCTAACAAGCACACAGTCAGAGATTCATCGCAATTTCATTCCAAAGATCTTTTAATCCACTTTCCAATCCAAGTGGAGGAGATCTTGTGTTTGAGTTAAGACTACATCGGTGCAATACTTGAATTGAAGACTCTCTAAGGAGATCGAATCGGAGGATTATTCTATTGTATTAGAATCTAAACATAGAGAATTGTGCCTACAAATTCATCAATACAAATTTACACTTGTGAAACATATTCGATTGTTTGATTTTCAAACTTGAGATTTTGTGTTTACACAAGCCATGTCTATCAAGAGAATTTGTGGAATATTGTTGAGGTGATTTATTATTATTATTATTCCTATTTTGTTTGCCTACTATTCAATTTCAAAATTTTCCAAAATATTGTTAAACAAAATAGTAATTAACACAAATTGCATAATTGTTATGACTTATCTTTAGTTTATATAAGACTACCATAAGCAGTGGCTGAGTCAAGATTTCAACTCAGGGAACAAAATTAAAAGGAAATATTGAAAGAAAAATTAATCTAAAGAAAATTAACCGATACTAATAACAAAATAAATAAATAAAAATTATATGCTAATATATTTGTTATACACAAGCTAATAAATGTAAAATTTATTTTATTTTTCATAATTTCAATTAGCTACACACACACACACATATATATATATATATAATCATTAAAAAAAAGAAAATAAAATAATCAATTCATAGTTGATAACAATCAAATTAAGAGACTAGTTCAAATGCATAAAGTTTAAACATAAAATTTTAAACATATATATATATATATATATATATATAATCATTAAAAAAAAGAAAATAAAATAATCAATTCATAGTTGATAACAATCAAATTAAGAGACTAGTTCAAATGCATAAAGTTTAAACATAAAATTTTAAATTTTAAAAATAAATCAATTTAAAAAGTTTTAAGATATAACAAAATACCTATAAAGTCAAATACATGACTCGCTATCTTGAATGCTTTTTAAAAAAAATTGAATATATTTTTTGATAATTTGATTGTTGCTATGGGGGAATTTAGTTTAGATGTCTCCGTTGAAAAACCATAAAGTTCTACTGTGAAACAAAAAAAAAAAAAAAAAAAAATTAAACACTTCCAATACATTAGAAAAAAAAAAAAATATATATATATATATATATATATA
Organism: Quercus lobata; assembly: GCF_001633185.2. Classification (NCBI taxonomy): domain Eukaryota; kingdom Viridiplantae; phylum Streptophyta; class Magnoliopsida; order Fagales; family Fagaceae; genus Quercus; species Quercus lobata. Next base: position 37,117,848 of record NC_044911.1, read on the forward strand.
TATTAATTGTGAGATCCACAACTTCAATTTTTACTTAGAGCATTAGTATTGGACCATTGGTGTAGGCATTTTGTTAAAATGCTAAATTTACCATCAAATAGCAAAAGTGGACTACATCAGTGGAGGCAAAGCCAAAAAAATGTTGGCTTTTGAGCTATAGTGTCGGAAAATCACATGTTTGTATCACATACAAAACATACGCAGTGGAAAATTAACAGATCTACTTCATTCAGAATTGATAACATGCACTATGTAAGTTTCAAAATATAGAACAAGAGAGTATACCTTGGTGCAGTAAATTTCAAAACCAAAGATCAGAAGATCTCGGGAACACTTTCAATCTTCACTCCAATTCCACTAACACCCAAGATGTGTGGTCTCCCAATCAGTTATATGTGTATGTTCTAGAGAGAATAAGAGAGTGTCCAAAACTCACATACATACCATTTCATGAGCTTATTGTATCTTACAAAATTCTGTATGTTTTTCTCCTAATAACTGATTATCTAATTGGGTTAGCCTTTTGAGTCTTTCCAATTGGGCTCTAGTATGTGATTTGGAGTGGGACCAAAAGGGAACAAATAAGACACTAGCTCCAATAGGTCTTGAGCTTTTCTGTCAACTCTTGACAATTCCAAAGTTACCATTAATTATATTTAATACCACTATATAAATATAATTGCACTCTAAGCCTTACTAATAAATTATATTCCAAGACTTTATTATACATGCAACCCTTTCATAAAATATTCGTAGTAATACAAAGTCATGATTGTAGACTGCCACTTTGTGAATTACTACATCTTAATCCTTGAGTATCCAGTTTAATCATTTTAAATTATTCACCATATATTTATGAAATCCAATTTCATAAATATATATATATATATATATACACATTTTAGTAATTTCTTACTAAAGTGGTTAGGCCTAACTCTCTGAATAACTGAACCCATTAAACTTATCTTAAGGGAATATTTTATATCTCCATTAAGAGACAATGAATTCCATCTTGAGAATATATGTTTCATTAACACTAAATGTGGCTGCTCAACATACTGAGGTTTTGACCGTAATTTTAGATCTCACTCCTGATATATCAAAGTAACCTACATTTCATGATCAGGTCCATTATTCTCTCAAAATTAAAAGTTCATGCAAATATAAGTCGTGAGATTTATTATTCAATTGATAGTCGTTAGGAGAATAATAAATCTCACAGCGGTCCAGTTCAATATGTTTTAACTTTTAAAACATATCAACATATCAACTAGAAGTCATCACTTCCATGATCAAGACAAATCATTTTAGTTAATATGTTATAGTCTTCATAGATGAAATGCCCAATTTGATCACCGACTACAAACTAAATTCTGAGTTTACAAAGAACTTGTGATCTATATCTTCTATGACTAAATCATATACTATGCATCTCATGGATTATATGATAATGTCCGAATATTCATGTCACCAATATTTCAGATAATAATAAAACAATTTTATTAATAACAATATTAAGTTATACATCATGTCATACATAATGTCATACATAATATCATATATAGCATCATACAATAGGATTTAAGGACACTAATCCTAACATACAGTGCATAGCCAAAGACGGTTGTGTTGTAGCTAAGATGGTTAAACAAATATATATATATATATATATTTTATTATTATTAAAAGATATATTATTTTATTGTATTGGTGGTGGGGGCTGTTGTTTATTGTAGAAGATATATTATTTTATTATGTTGTTTATATTATTTTATTGTATTAAATACTAAAATAAAATCACTAATATTGGATGTTTTGTAAAGTGGAGTGGTAAAATAGATAAAGTAGGTTTTTACTTTTTATGGTGCTAAATTGCTAAATTTTGGCAACACCAATGCTAATTCTCTTATAGTGAGAAAGGTAAAATTTGAGATACCCACTAATTAAGGCCATGTTTGGTTTGTAAGGTTTTCATCACTCAGGGAGTGAAAGTGAGAAATAAGGGAAAAGCATTAAAGTTGAAAGTGAACAGTACCATATGACCGTTAGTGACCATTACTTCTTTGGCATTTGATGTGACTAGACAGACAAGTGGGACCTCCACTTGGCTCTAAAGAATTACAAGTTTGCCATGAAATCTTATAACTCATGATTCAGAAACTCCTAAAAATTGGTTTCATTTTCACTCACTCTAACTCTTTTTTTTGAGTTATGAGTGACGGAAAGTGAGAAAGTAAAACAAAGCCAAATAAGAAGAAATGGTGTGGGTCCCTACAAAAGTGAGTGATGGGTGATGAGAATTAAGTAATGAGGCCCTGTTTGGTTTGAAGGTCACTCATATCTCAATACTCATCACTCAAATCTTCTCACTCAAATTCATAACCCAATTCTTATAACTCTAACTCAAAATTACCCATAACTCTACTCTTTGGTTCATTTGGCTAGAAATTCTCAATGGGTTTTCTAATTCAAAAACTCAACTTTATGTAACTACTGAGACCCATGGAAATTTATAGCTTAGCAGGTGCATAGAACGACAACAAGTCTACCTGCGTCAAGTCTCTCTCTCCTCTTCATGCATAGCCATTCACCCATTCCACAATACGTAGGCTCAACTTCTCCACTCTCTCACCACTGAGCATTAGCTCCTTAAACCCTTACTACCATTTCTCATTTTCTGCCCCTTACTTCTCCTTCTCCCACTCCACCTCTTTTTCTCTATAAGAACCAATTGCTGTTGGATCCATCAGTTACCAAGAAGACTAAAGTACTTTTAGATAGGGGTGTCAAATGGGTGTGTTTGCAGTGGGCATAATTTGGTTGGATATTTAAAACTCATTTACCCATTAAAACCCATTTAACTAATTGCTTCTAATCCAAATCCAACCCAACCCAATTATTATGGGTAAACCCCAATCCACCCAATTACCCAATTATCAAAATTACCAAAATACCACTAAAGTGAAAATAACTAAAGTACTCTAAAATCTTCAAAAATGATCAAAATACCCCCAAAACCCAAAAAATGACCAAAATACTCTCGAAATCCAAAAAATGACCAAAATACCCCCGAAACCCAAAAATTACCAAAATACCCCCGAAACTCGAAAATTACCAAAACACCCCCGAAACCCAAAAAATGACCAATACACCTCCTAAACCCAAAAATTTACCAAAATATCCCCAAAACCCATAAAATGACCAAAATACCACCGAACCCAAAAAAATGACCAAAATACCACCGAACCCCAAAAAATGACCAAAATACCCTCGAAACCCAAAAAATGACCAAAATATACTCGAAACCCAAAAAATAACCAAAAGATACTCGAAACCCAAAAAATGACCAAAATACCCCCGAAGCCCAAAAATTACCAATATACCTCCAAAACCCAAAAAATGACCAATATACCTCCTAAAACCCAGAAATTTACCAAAATATCCCCGAAACCCAAAAAAAGACCAAAATACCCTTGAACCCAAAAAATAACCAAAATACCCTCGAAACCCAAAAAATGACCAAAATACCCCCCAGAAACCTAAAAATTACCAAAATACCCCCAAAACCCAAAAAATGACCATGTACAAGAACACTGTATCTCTTTTTCATTTTTTTTTTTTTGAGCAGGTGCATTGATTTTGTTAAGAAATTCTATGACACTCTAATTTTTTTTATTTTTTTATGATATGCTTAAGATTTCTATTGAAATTAATGTTTCGAAATTCTTTTCCTTACATGTTTGAATGTGCTTCTTGCATTATTTTCCTTACTAATTGGCAATAACCATATGTATATACAAAGTCTTTTGGGCTTGTCTCAAGAAAACGGATTCTAAAAAATTTTATCAGAAATTTGAAGTCTATTAAATGGCAATAACGACCCCTTGGATGCTTGAATGGACCACAGTTTGAAAAAACCACTTACATGCCTCTCAGCTCTTCACTGCATGAAAAGCCAATCTCGTATTGGATTTGTTTAAATAACAAAATTCAAAAGGAGCTATTTAGTAGTACTTTCTGCAATCCAAATGAGGTCTTTAAGATTTAAGACAATGGAATTTATAATTCATCCAAATTGTATCGTTTGGGGCCCTTCTTTGAGTTTCATTTTTCCACCTTGACTTCTTGATCAAAATACCAAATCTAAAAAATTGTCAACCACGGGCGTGTGGCCACACTTTCCACGGGCTTGGATTTAAAAATTGTGTAATTGGTCTTACATTGAAGTAAATAGGCTAAACATCTGATCTGAAACAAATTGGCAATTCTAAAAACACTTATAATGTAAAAAAATTCACTCAAATTATCTTAAATGGAGATTCTTGAGCTACATCCTTGTAATAAAAAGAAATGCAAAATGGATGTAATATATGACCTGTGAACCAATTTCACACAACTTGGTCCCAACCCTCTACACAAACCTGGAAGCCCTTCATTTTCAAATATGCTCACGAGAGCATGAAGCATGCTTTGATACTGTCTCCTATCGATAGGTCCAGCAGCCTGCATATGCTTGCGAGCCACCTCAAGTGGGAAAGTTGCATTATTGGAGATTGCACCAGCTGCTGATCCAATTAAAATTTAACACCACCAACAACCAAAAGTAAAATCTTAAAACCCTGTACATTAAAAAAGAAGACGATAAATAACCTATCCAACAATGTAGCACTTAATAAGCAACAAAAACCTAACTTTAAAGCTTCCTTTCACCTAATCCTCATCAACATATGAACTAGATTGAGATAGGCACAAGTTGCCAAAATCCTCCACAAGACTTTCTTCCTCAAAATCATGTACAACTGAAAAAGGAAAGCAAAACATTTATTAGTACATCAAATACAGATTAATGAATATTGCGAGCACATAAGTGATAAAAAAAATATGATATACCTGGTACTCCACATAGCCAATCACGAGCACATAACAAAGCTTTTGCAGTTTGTGGCAAAAGAGAACTGCGAAACTTATCAAGAATGCGGCCACCAATACTAAATGCAAACTCCAAGGCAACAATAGTAATGGGAATGCTCAAAATACCATATGCCATCAAGGAAAGTTCTGGGAAATGATTACTATGGGACTTTCAATACCCTATAACATTCAAATCCTCGTGCAACTTATGGTCAAATCGAGCCTCTTCCAAGTATAAATCCAATTGTGACTTGCTTGAATCTGAACCAATAAGTTGACTCTTATATGTCTCAAAACCAAAGAAGTCATCATGCCTAACATAATGACCATGCAATCCACCACTACTGGATGCTACTTCAACCATATTGCAGATATCACTAGTAGAATTCTTATAGTCCTCAAAGATGCCATACAATGTATCACGAAGATTCGTTGCCATAGATATTGCTTCTTGCTTATACAACTTGCTATAACAAAATTCTATACATTGCAACTTGTATCTAGGATCCAAAATGACAGCAAATGATAGCACAGGACTATAATACTCCCAGTATTTATCAAAATTTTCTTTCATTTCTTTTGCCATTGCTCTGATTATCGCATCATCATCTTCTAACTGTTCCATAATACGCAACTGAATCTTCCAAACACAATGGAAATACAAGTTGGCTGTGGGGTAGTTTGTCCCAAAGAAAAGCTTGGTAATATCATAAAATGGTTCCAAAAACCTTGCTATATTCTCCACCCTTTCCCATTCCTCCTCTGAAGGGCAATTGACAAAGTATTTATCAATCCTACTCAAGTGAGAAAATGCATCTCGATACTTAAGACAAATCTCAATCATCAAGTATGTTGAGTTCCATCTTGTTGGGACATCTTGGCGTACTTTCATACTTGTCAAAAAAGGAAGCTCTGAAAGACATTGAGCAAACCTCAACTTCCTATGATTTGAACCTCTCACATATTTAACACTTTCACGTAAATTATACACAACCTCATTTATGACTTTTAATCCATCTTGTACAATAAGGTTTAATATGTGTGCACCACAACGCACATGAAAGAACTCACCACCATAAGGTAAATAAGGTCTAAAAGAAGGGTGTCTCTTTAAATGACTCACCAAAGTATCATTATATGAAACATTATCTAAAGTAATGGTGAATACCCTCTTCTCAATGCCCCACTCTTTCAGCAAACCTAACAACCTCTCTGCCAATATAACACCACCATGTGGAGGTGGCACATGACAAAAACTCAAAACTTTCTTCTACAACACCCAGTGTTTATCAACATAATGTGCTATAAGAACCATGTACTCATTAGTGTTAGGTGAAGACCATAAATCTGATGTTAAGCAAAACTTCCCAGTAATTGACTTTAAATCATGCTTCAAATTTTCCTTTTCTCTCCTGTATATTTTTATCACATCCGATTTTGCAATGTTCCTACATATAGTCTTAACATCAGGATTCAAATAACAATGAAGCAACCTATTGTTCTCATGTTCTGCAAATGAGAATGGATAGTTGTGCCTAATGATTGCCAATGCAACCATTTCCCTATACATAGCTTGATCTAAAGTCTGACGAGACACGCTTTGATTGTCAACCTCATGGCATTTTTCTCTATGATGCAACAAAGAAGTAGTGCCACTAGAACCGACAACAAAAGAATTTTGACATTTTTTACACTTTGCTCTCTCTTTCCCATCAGAACCTTTAGGTCATATTTCAAAATCCGACCATACAGAAGAAGTTCTACATCTCATTCTTTTTGGAGCACTTGAAACAGTATCACCATACTCATCATTTTCTTCATTCATTGAATCCACATCAAAAATGTAAAGGAAAACAAAACCAGCAAAAAAAAAAAAAAAAAAAACTCAGCATTTTGAACCATTCTAAAACCTGACCACTCAAATAAACACTCTTCTAGGATGTCTTAGAGATCCTGTTTGTGCGTCTTCATTCATAGAATTACTAAATATAGGATTTATAACAAAGTGTCTGAAATTTATGCCAATTATTAAAAATGTATGACAACTTGATAAAGTAAGAGCACCATGAGACCAGGTAACCTCGGTTGTTTTTTGAACATTGTAACATAAAAGGAGGAGGAGAAATCTAATACCACAAAAAATTTAAGTACAAATATAGCAACTCCCCCAAGTCATCAACATTGAACAAAGCCAAATTATCCAGCACCCAGACAAATTATCCAAGGTAAAATGCAATTTCACAAGCATATCAAAATTGTAAAAGTTTTAATAATAACAATAACAATAAACAAAAAGAAAAAAAAAAAAAGTTTTAGAATTCCATGATCCAACCATGTAAGAACTAGTAATCAAATTAGCAGAAGTAATTAATTGATCAAAGAAGCAAAACCCATTAAGTTCTGAGGTGACCCAGTTCCACAATTACAAAGAACAACACAATTTTGAGCATAGTTCTTTTGGCCAATCCAGAAATGATATAAAAATTGAGCAAAAGTAATCAAATTTGATCAAAGAAGCCAAACCCATAAAATTATGAGGTGACCCATTTCTACAATTACAAAGAACAACATAATTCTCAGCATAAAATTCTTCTGGGTAATCCAGAAATGACATCAAAATTGAAACTTTCAAAAAAAAAAAATGCTCACCAAACCTTGAGAAATTCAAGATCGATTGCTGAGTTAATTGCAGAGAAAAGAGAGCAAAGCTGGCGTCTGATAATAAAACAATGCAAAGTCTTTCAAAGATTTAATACAAATTTGCTTGCAATATAAACAACGTGCTTAGCCAAAGTAACACGCTAAAGAGACAGTAAAAGTGTTGTGACTCTGTTTGGGAGCGAAGAAAACAAGGGAAAATTTCAAAACTTGAAAAACCTAATAATTAGAAAACAAGGTTGGTACCGAAAATTGCAGTTCAAAGTGGCGAATCGATTATCGAGGACGAGAATTTGAGAGAGAGAGAGAGAGTTAGGGTTTACGAAAAGTTAGGGGGCGAAGAAATTGAGGTTTGAATTAGCGGGACTGAGCTTTCCATGTTGAAGTAGTAAATTTCAATTTTGGGGGTTTGAGTTTTGAGAAAATTTCAACGCTGAAGTTGTTGGGTTTCCAACTAAAATGTGATTGGAGGTTGAGAAAATGAGGGAAAGTTCTAAAGATGAACAGGGAAAGTTCTGGAAATTGACCAATGTGATTGAAACCCTGAAACGTCTAAGGTTGGGTTTTTTGTTTTTTTTGGTGGGAAGGGTTGGGTTGAATTTGGGTATATTGTTTTTTGGTTAAATGGGGTTCAATGGGCTTTTAGTTAAAACCCAATAATTATTGGGTCTAATTGGGTTGATGCCTATTTAACCCAACTAATAATTGGGTGGGTTTGGGTTTAATTAGAGTGGACGAATTTGGGTGGGCAAATGGGTTTGGGCTTACTTTGCCACCCCTACATTCTGAGGTTCCCCTCTCCTCTCCGATTTTGAAATCCAAAAACCCACACAAAGGAATTCCAGAGCCCAACTCCGAACACAACCCAGGTATCCCTATTTCCTTGTATTTTATCACCTTTAACTTCTAAACCCCTCTCGGAAGTGTGGGTCTACTGAAGAAAACTTTGTTCACCTCTGTATTTTGCATATATCTAAACATTTTCATGAATTTGGCTCTATATTTGATAATTTTTTTCTTTTGGATCTCGTATGTTCCTACATCTATCTTCAACAATCATAAAACCAGGGCCGGCTTAACAATTTTGGAGGCTTTAGGCGAAAATTTTAAGTGAATTTTTTTAAAAAACTTTAAAGTCTAAACCTAATAAAAGTTAATTTATTACATGGTTTAATAAATTAGTATCACTATAATACAAATGAGTTGATATAATATACATCAAATGATTAATTGGTGTGATAATTTATAATAATCGATAAAGTAAAAGTTTGTATTAAAAAAAAAAAAATTTGATAACTTATTCACTAGTGTGGGGCCGGTGCGGGCTAGCTTAGCTTAGGCCAATAGCCCTTGTGATGTGTTGGGTCTTGTGGACAAGACTGTAAAGTCCACATAGTGCTGTGCAATCTTGTCCTATCAAGTTGTAAGCGGTATTTTGCATTGTGCATGGTTATTGTGCAATATTATGCATTTTAAGATATAATGTGGTTTTTTTAATGTATTTTATTTATTAAAAAAAGTATTTTAAATTTTTTTGTAATTAAAATATATAGATAAATATATTATATATATAATTTTTTTTTTTTAACAAATGGAGGTCTTTTTTTATGCAATTACATCAATTACATTTATTGTTCAGTCGCCCTACATAAAACTAGAACCAGCTTCAAAAATTAAAATATAAAAATAAAACCGGACCCAGCTTTGTGAAGAACTGAGAAGATATGAGATAATTTTTCTCACCTTTCGGAAACAAGAACAAAGCTCTAGAGTGAAAGTGAAGAGAGAAATAATGGATCCATATCAAATGTTTCTTTTTTGGACCTAACGCCAAAAAAGTAAGACTTTCTCCTCTAGTAAAACTACAATAGTCATTTGCAGTTCTACACTTCTACTGCTACACTAGTATGGTATTGCCATATCATATTTATGAAGGAATCTTTGTGGAGCTCTAGGAGATGCCCCTCTCTCCCTCCCCCTCCCCCTCCCCCTCCTGCCCTTGACCATAAGACAAACAAAGTTCCCTGGTGCAAAAAGTTGAGCTATTAAAAGTTAACATATTCAATATTCATAAAATGAGTGTAGTTGAAATAAGAAGAAAATAACTAGACATGCACATGAAGAAAATATTCAAATTAAAGAAATTCTCTTAAAAATAGGGGTGACCACACTGATGAAAAGGTGAGGAAGAATTTATTTAAATGGTTTTGTTATGTGTCAAAGGAGAATGATTAAAGTATAAGTGAGAAAGAGTATATGGAGTATTAAAAAATAACGTCAATTATGAAAGTAACAAAAATGATGACTTAATATAAAATACAATGAAAAAAATAATAATAAATGTGGTTAAGGTAAGGGTGTCCACATGATGATCCGACTCGGGGTTTTGTATTAACTGACCAACCAACCTAAAAATGACAAGTCGTCAAGTCTGAAGAATGCAAACCTATAGCCAATTGCGGCTACAAGGGTCTTTGATTGGATGTAATGGAAATCTAATGGTTGACTCGAGTTGAACCAGTCAACGCTAGAGAATGTGGTGGAGCTAGGTAGATCTGGAGTGGATTGTTCCAAATTTGGTAGAGATATCACCATATCTCTCATATGAAATTCAAGCAACTTATGGCTGTGCTCAACAATACTTGTAATGATGGACTTGGAGTTGTTGGACTGCCGGATGAAAAAATCATCACTCAAACCAATACCATCAGTTCTTGTCTCTGAGGACTTTTCGACTCGAGTGACTCCTTGTTGAATGAATTTGTTATGTATGGATTTGACTTAAAAACCCCTATGTTGAAGATCTATATCATTACTTAAAGGGATAATTACAGATTATCCACATGTAGTTTAGCCCAAATTTAACTTACCCACCCGTAATTTTATTTTTGACACTTTATCCACCCGTGGTTCGTTCCGTCTATGCTCCGTAACCCACCTCTAATTTTTCCGTTACTCTAACACGTTTCATCAAAAAATCAAACAAGAAATCAAATCAAACACTTCTCTCCCACAACAAAACATGAATAACATAAAGAAGTTTCACTTCAATTTTTTGGTGTGGTGGTCGAAAAGGTTGATGATGAGCCACATATGAGCCACATGGATTAACATATCAAGGATAGAAGAAAAGTAGGTTGCTTAAAAGAGGAATCATGCGCCTCTCTTGACAAATACAAATTTTTCGAACCTCAACGTCCACATCTGTTCAATCACCAATTTCCAAATTACGAAGATAAAGATCCAAGCCGTATCCACAAAATTAATTTGGCAGAAACGGATCCTATCTTAGAGCCTAGAAGACTTGCCAATCTTTCTCTAGCCCATACCAATTTATTTAGAAACTAAAAGCTAAACCCAGATTTTAGAAACTAAAAGCTAAACCCAGAATTTTTGAACATAAACCCAAACCAAAAACTAAACCCATAAATCTTGAACATAAACCAAAAATTAAACCCATAAATTTTGAAAATAAAGCCACAGTCACCGCAACCAAAAATTAAAACCAAATCAAACACACCACAAACTTCTTTCTCAATCTTTTCTATCCCCTTGACAGTTTTGTTTGGATTGATAAGCTTGAAAATGTTCTTACAAAGAGGAAGAATGTTCTTAATCCAAAATTTCACCATCTTAAGAAATATGCTTTTAAATCTTGATTTTTATGCTTTTATTATGTTTTTTGTGTTGCTCACCCACTTGGGAAAAGGAACATTTGATATCAGCTTCCATAACAAGATTCACCATTTGTGAACACATGTGACACCAATACCTTGCTGCCATTGTTTCCTCCATTTTTTCTCCTCCCTTCTTTCCCCACCACCACCACTACCTTTGACTCTGTCATGATCAAAAATTTAAATTAAAAAAAAAAAAAAAATCAACATAGTAATTCAATGAATAATAGACATCAACCATCCCCAACACAAAACTCTCATAGTCAAACATTCATTTACAGGCAAAGAATCAAACAGTTTGCAAGTCTTTCACAGATCTAAATCATCATCAACATTTTCAATCACCACACCAAAAAATTGAAGTGAAACTTCTTTATGTTATTCATGTTTTGTTGTGGGAGAGGAGTGTTTGATCTGATTTCTTGTTTGATTTTTTGATGAAAGGTGTTAGAATAACGGAAAAATTAGAGGTGGGTTATGGAGCATAGACAGAATGAACCATGGGTGGGTAAAGTGTTAAAAATAAAACCACGGGTGGGTAAGTTAAATTCGGGCTAAACCATAGGTGGGTAATCTGTAATTAACCCTTACTTAAATTAGGCCAAAACAAGGAAAAAAAAAAGTTATTAATGCTCCGTTTGTTTTGAAATAAAATATTTTTTAGAAAATGTTTTCTCACTTTCAAGTGTTTTTTTACATCTAAAATATAGTGAAACTTGTAAAATATTTTCCGTTGACTATAAAATTCTATATAAAAAGTAGTAAGAGCATTCACAGTAGTGGAGCTAAAAATTTAGCAATTTAGCTCCACAAAAAATTACTTTATCTATTTTATCTACACACATGCTACAACAGTGGATCTATTTTAGTTTTTAATACAATAAAATAATATATATTCTACAATAAACATCAATCACAACCACACACACAACCACAACCACAACCACCACCACCACAGCCCATAACAAAGAAAAAAAAATCAACCAAGCCCACACCCACCCAACCCACCAGGCAACACCCACACCACAGCAATCAAATTCACAAAATGCAAAAAAAAAAAAAAAAAAAAAAAAAAAAAAAAAAAAAAAAAACACCCAAGGCTTGGATCGACGAAAAACCAAAGCAATGGGCGGAGGAAGGTAGTGGCGGCTTTAATGATGAAACCCAGAGCTTGGATCGACGAATGAAACCCACGAAATCCAGAGAAACCGAGGCTTGTCGGCGTTGGGTGAGCGTTAAGATGGAGGACTAGGCGAAGACGTGGGTCGGAGGCGTGGATTGACGGCTTAGGGCTTGGGTTGGCTTGGTCTGATCGGTGGAAGAGAAGTGGGTCTGATCGATGAGATGGGTTTGTTGGCAGAATGGGTGGGGAGATTGGCAAGATGGGTCGATGCCGGGTATGGGTCGGAGTTGGGGATGGGTCGGAGCTGGGCTGGCGGCTAGGCTGTGAGATCGGGCTAGCGGTGGAGGAAGAAGAGAGAAGAAGAGGAAAGTGGAGGAAGAAAGAAGGGAAGCCAGACTGATTTGCAATTCAGAACAGATTAAAAGGAAGAAAAAATAATATTTTAATTTGACTGAGGAGTAAAAAATTGTTTTTTTTTTGTTTAACTCTTAGCTACAGTGCACATCTATAGATAGATGTGCACTGTAGCAATTAAGCTAAAAATTATATGTATAGCTCCACTGCTGCATGCTCTTTTTGGTGTTTTGGTGGAGCTAAAATAGCAATATAGCTATTTAGCTCCACTGCTGTAAGTGCTCTAAACCATTTTACCTTTAAATATCTGGAAAAATATTTTTAAAAATGCACAATGGCTTCCCCTAAGCCTACCTAGTAGTTAGGTTACCAGTCATGTGGACTAGGCAGCTGGTGTCGGCAGTCTAGCGAATGGAGCTGCTGCTCTAGCGATCAATGCTACAAGTCTGGTCACTGGAGTCATTGTTCCAACTATCGATGTTACCGGTCTGGTGGTCGGAGTTGCTACTCTAGTAACTAGTGGTGGGTTCAATGGCACGAGTTGCCTCTACAGCTGCCAAATTGATGTTAGAGGTCTGATAACGGAAGTTGTCATTCTGACCACCAATGTTGGCAATTCAGTTACCAAAGACACTGCTCTAGAGACGATCACCAACATTTTGGTTTTCGAACCACTGTTATGGCTATTGGTTTCGGCGATTTAATCACCGGACCTCTAGCACCAGTAGCTCCAATGGCTAAGGCACCAATTTTTGTAGTTTGTTTGAAAATTTTTACTTATAACATCAAATACTTGAAAAACCTCTCTGCCGCCCTTCAAGTTGTAAATTGATCCACTAGAGAATAAGTTGGAGTACACAAATAACAAAAGACCCTCCAAGTCTAGTTTACCCCATGTACTCAAGCCCTCCAAGCTCCTGCTATTAACTGACTTAACAAAACCTTGTCTTCTCTAGCTCTTTGGATCACACAATTTAGCCCGATTGCATCCACCAAACAAATGGCTTCTTCCAATACTTCCCAGCAGCACTAAAACTTCACTTTACACTCATGATGGGTGTGGTAAGTGTTTAGGCTATCAACCTCTCAAGGATTTGGAAATTGAGAGATAGGGGTTGAGGAAAATCCCAATGGATTGTGTAGAGAATTGTTGGTACAACAATCTCTAACTCTCAAAGGTTGTGGCTAGGGTTTTCTCTATGAAAAGCACTCCTCAACATATGTGGGTATGGGTATATATAGTGTGGGTATAGACTTGGTGTATCAGATATGACAAATTGGCAAAACAGAATGTTTCACGAGTATCTCACGGAAAGGCCTTACCTGCAAGACACTCGCGAAAAACAACTATCACCATCTGTCATGACTCTTCGCATTCCAGTCATGTGCTGAGCACATGCTTCACTTTGCAGGAAGGCTTATCGTGAGCTACCCGCGAAAACTTTGATCTTCAATTTGCCTTGAGTTTTCACACTCTTTCACACACAACCCTTACAATGAAATCCCACATAAAATACAGGGTACAAAAAATTGAACAAAATTACAATCAAATTTGGCACGGAATTAAAGTCAACACAAATTAGTTGTAAATCACAATTTTACAATCCCCCGTTTGGCTATTCCGTGACAAAACCCCTAAAATAGACTCTAGACTTAAACATAAGTTTGGTAACAATGGTAAAACTCACTCACACCTAATCTAGAAGTTGTGAAGTACTTGCATGTATATACCTGTAACCTGAAACACTCGCACACAAACAAAACTTTCATTAAGCTTATGACAAGTTGAATACACGGTATGTATATAAGCAAGTAAAATGCGATCAAGGTAATAAACACTATATAAATAGTTAAGCATATCTTGATCAGACAGGAACAGTCATTAAAGAATGACTACAATGAACATTTAGCTAGTAAATGATCATCTGGACACGTAATGCAATTAAGAGTAATGCAGAAATCAATTGCATGTCCAACACACAACCAATGTGAAATACAAGAAGTATTTGCATCAAGGATACACGATCCAAAAAGGGCACAAGTGTGTAGTACTCAAGATAATGCAACACAATCTAAAAGTACTTAAAAAAATGCTACAAAGCAAAGATATAAAGAAACAAAGTACTGAATATTAAACTGATATTAAACCAAAGTACTTAAAGATTTAAAAGAAAGCAATGTAAATATCCCAGAGTTATAAAAACTATAAAGGTAAAAACAAAATTAAACCGCTAGACCACCAAAATAAACCAATATCTATGATTATCTATGATCTGCTCTGCTCCCCCTTAAACTGTGCATTTCCCCCTCAAAATTTTTCTCCCCCTTTTTGACCGAAATGGCCAAAGAAACTAAAACTGCTCAGATTCTGAGTTAGATCCCTGCTTCATCGTCATGTCTTCAATCTATGATGATAGCACAGTAATCTGGCCTTGGATATAAGCAAATTGGTCCTAGGTGTGCTGCACATGGGATTCGAGCATGCCATACATCTGCTCTACCCCTGCAATGAGGCGATTAAGACGATCGGGTCCCCGTGCTTGTGCTTGGGAAGATGGTTGTGCAGAGCCCTCCGGGGCTGAGGTGAACCTATCAATTTCTTCCTCCGTATCCCCACCTTCTTCCTCAACATCATCTCTTGGGATTTGAGAAATACCAGTTCTTGATCCAGTGATGTGGGCTTTGCTTCGGGTCACAGTATGAGTACCAATGGGATAATCTCTTTGCACAATGGTAAGACCGCTTGGAATCTTCAGCTTGGTCTTTGTTATGAGACCCATAACGAGACTTGGGAATGGCAATATTATCCTTGAGTTCCTTTTGGTGACACTCTTGGTCAGGAGGTGGTATATATGACCGCATATGTCAATCTCCTTATGGGTGAAGAGATCATATAGGAAAATGGTTCTTGGTCTGGACAGTGTTGTCAAGTTCGTCACCAAGTAGAGGTTGTGAATCATGACATAGGCCAATGTCCTCATCTCCGCATTGAAAGGGATAGTGTTCATTGACTTCTTCTTGAGAAAACCACCAAAGAGCTCTGCCATAGGCTCAAGAGAGTTCAATCTGTCATCATATTGTATAGAGATTGGCTGAGATGGAGGACGAACTTCTAAGAACTCTTGAATGGAATTCCTTGTGATAATGAATTCCTTTTGTCACACCCAAAAGTTGATGTGGTCTCCTTCCACAGTGGCATTGGCGAAGAACTCCCTTATGAGTTCAGCATATACATTTTCGCTTGGATTCAGCAACTTTTTCCAAGTTCTCTCCTTGAATACTTCAAGGATGGAAGTGTTTTCAAGGGTCTCCATTTGTACAACCCTTTCCATGATGATTGTTGCCCTTTTGTAGTATTCATTGTAGGCCATGTCTACCCCAATGGTTTGGAAATTCTCTGAGTCCGTGCGTGGATGCTTTGAGGATTTCTTGGAAGTAGAGTGCATAGTGGGAGACATCTGCACAAACAAACACAAAGTAGAAAAACAAGTGCAAAAACACAAAACAAGAACACAAACTTGATTAGTACCAAGTTAGTCCATAAAACAAGCACAAAGTCCTAAAAAGGAACAAAAACAATGTCATACAATCATCTTATAAGTGCTAAAACAAGTAATATCAATGAAATGCAAGACAATTGACAATTGTGCAAGTGTGTGCCTCAAGTGTGCATGTGGTATGCATATGTGATGCATGTGCAAGGCATGGCTAAGCACATTTGGGTCAAAGTGTGTAAAACACACAATCAATTACCAGAACATGATAAACAAGTCCAATCATGGTAATCCCCAAAGTTTGGAACTCATTGGAGTCCAACACACCATCAAAATGCCATTTGGGCATTTTATCAAACACTTGATATGCAACTATAAAACTAACATGTGGCAATGCATGAACATGGGTGAATCTTGCCTAAATACATGTTAAATTACCACAATTGGCCAACACAAACACAAACAAATCAAATGGGACAAAGCCCAATCAAGAAATTGAAAAAATTTTCACAAAAACTAAAGTTCCCAACTCTTTTTATAAAATACCCAAACCAAGTAAAACCTGACATTTGCTGCATAATCTAAGGAAAAAAAGATAAAAGATGTTAAAAACATACCTTAGAAATGAATTTGAAGTGATCGCACTTGAAATATGGTTGAGTTTTTAAGTGAAATTGAGTTTTGGGTTGGTTGAGGCTTGAGGGAGGCCAAGTGAGGGAAAACAAGAGTTTTTGAAAAACTGTCTACATCAACCCTTTAAAACTGAAAACACATGTTTTTCGCGGGTTAGCTTCTTGCAAAGTTACTCGCGAAAAATGTCTCTGAAGGAAAAAACTTTTCGCGGGAAGACTTTACTCGCAAAACAGTAGCGAGACAATCGCCAAAGTTTCTGTCTGATTTTTGTGTTTTCATGATTTTGCCTTAACCCATTTTCGTGGGAAGTGCTTAGTTGCAAGTTTCTCACGAAAATCTCTCTGAAGAAGTTTTTTGATGAAAAACATAAAAAATGCAATTTAAACAAAAACTCAAAACACAAAAGTATAAAAACACTTTCAAAAACATATAAAATACTCAAAAATATTTTTGGATTTGATCGACAAGCAATTGAGTATACACATCACATTTAAACACGTACAATCGAACAAATGAAATAAGCATTCATTGAACAAAAGTTTTGTGTGTTGTGTGTGAGTATCAAATGTGGAATAGTCCTTAGTCCAGAGTGAAGTTTTAATGATCAATTCAATCAAGTCATACACAACTGGTATTAGGTCAAGTGGTCTATCTTAATTATAGAAATGAACATATATGACCTCCCACAAGAGAACGATTACATATCTTTGAAACTTTTCATTTGGCTTCTTTATAATTCATTACATTTGATCATTTTTTATGTATCATTTTGAGATCGATGCCTGAAATTTTTAATATTTCAATATTGAGAATAATCATTTGGCTTTTTGGGCAACATACATTTCAATACAAGTCGCTTTCTCTTTTTCCTAGTCAAATACTAATATGTGCGACAAATTTTGCAACTCATTTTCTCTTTTCGAGATTTGACATTTGTTGAGCTATAAAGCAAAAATATAAAAATGTGTGGGGAGATATATAGGCACAAGTCTATGCATGTATCAAAACCAACAAGACTATTGACCAATCATTCATGACAAGCTTGAAGATTTATTTACAACAATCGCACATAGATTTCAAGATTTTTCCCACAAAGATAGATGTGCATACATAACAAGCTAAGCTCGTAAATGCACTACGCCATTAGTACGAAGGTACTAGGCCAAACTCACATGTGATATACACAATACAAGCGATCAAACTTTTTGGAGATTTTTCAATTTTTATGGTTGAATTTTTCAACACACTCAAAAACAGAACATGTAAAATAAGATCAACAAAAACATCAAGGACAAAACAAACTTGAATAGAAACATGATCTAACTAACAAGTGAGACCTATATAGCAAGCATGTAACAATGAGCAGAGTAAGGTCACATAAGAGATAGAAGTCAAGGGATGATACCAACACCAATTGTCTTAAGCAGAGACTCAAATTTGTGGACCATCGAGAGGTTTAGTAAATATATATGCCTCCTAGTTGTCGGTGTTTATAAACTCTAAACACACAATCTTCTCCTCTACCAAATCTCGAATGAAGTGGTACCGAATCTCGATATGCTTTGATTTCGAGTGTTGAACTGGATTTTTTGATAGGTTTATGGCACTTGTATTATCACAGAACACACACATAGTGTCTTGAGTGATTCCATAATCATGAAGGAGCTTCATCCATAATAGTTGTGCACAACAATTCCCCATTGCAATGTATTCAACTTCAGCCATTGATAGAGGGATTGAATTTTGCTTTTTGCTCATCCATGACACCAAGTTATTTCCAAGGTAAAAATAGCCACCTGAGGTGCTTTTCCTATCATCAACGCACCCGACCCAATCCGCATCCAAATATCCGACTAAGCACTCATTCGAGTCTCTTGAATACCAAATTCCATAATCAGATGTGCCATTGATATAATGGATACTTCATTTGACTACTATCAAGTGGGACTCTTTAGGTGCTGCCTAAAATCGAGCACATACCCCTACACTAAAGGTGATGTTTGGTTTACTCGTAATAAGGTAGAGAAGACTGCCGATCATGCTTCGATAGAGTGTTGGATCTACTTCCACACCGGCTACATCAAGGGTTAGTTTTATCAAGGAACTCATAGGAGTGGAAGTATGTTTCTTGGAGTCTAGGCCGAATCTCTTAACAAGATTTTTGGCATATTTCTCTTGAGATATAAATATCCCATCTTTCCGTTGTTTCACTTGAAGTCCTAGGAAGTAGTTTAGCTCCCCCACCATGCTCATCTCAAACTCCTTTTTCATCTCTTCTGAAAATTCTTGAGCAAGGTAATCGATTGTGGATCCAAAGACAATGTCATCCGCATACACTTAAGCAACAAGGAGAGACTTCTCTCTTTTTTTTATTTTAACAAAGAGGGTTCAATCAGCTTGACCTCTCTTAAAACCATGATCCAAAAGGTATGTGGTGAGGCGATCATACCAAGCTCCTGGTGCTTGCTTTAGCCCATATAATGCCTTCTTCAGTCTTAGCACATGGTCCAAAAAGTGAAGGTCTTAAAACCCCTTTGGTTGCCCAACGAACACTTCTTCGTTCAAAAATCTATTCAAGAAGGCACTATTCATATCCATTTGATATAACTTGAACTTCATGATACACGCTATGGAGAGAAGAATTCGGATTGACTTTAGTCTTGCTACTAGAGCAAATGACTCATCAAAATCAATGCCTTCAGCTTGAGTATATCCTTGAGCCACCAATCTGAACTTGTTTCGGACAACTTCAACATCTTCATCGATCTTGTTCTTGAAGATCCACTTGGTGCCGATTACATGTGTATCCTTGGGCCTTGGTACCAACTTCCATACATCATTTCTAACAAATTGATGCAACTCTTGGTGCATTGACTCTACCCAATTCTCTCTTTCAAAGCTTCTTCCACTTTCTTAAGTTCAAATTGAGCAAGATAACAGTTGTATGTCACATGATTCACACTATAGCTCGGTCCTTTTCTCAAACGGAGTCCCTCATCTAAATCACAATGATGTTACTTGTGGGATGATTGAGAGTTATTCTTGATAACAGTTTCTTAGAAATGGAGGGTTCCCCATCACGAGAAATTGGAGGTTGAACTTCTAAAGGGGTGAGTGGGCTTGAAGATCTTTATGTTGATCTAGTCTCCCTTCTTGATGTAGGAGGTGTAGACTCCTTTTCTGGTGATTCTCTCTCACCATCATCACCTTCACACATGTTGTCATCACCCTCATTCTTCTTAAGACTTGGTCCTTCGCCATCCTCATCGGCATCCTTTTTTAAGATGGTGTCATCTATGACTACATTTATCGATTCCATCATCGTCTTAGTTCGCTTATTATACACTCTATATGCTTGGCTATTTGTGGAGTATCCTAGGAAGATCCCTTCATCACTCTTAGCATCAAACTTTCCAAGGATCTCCTTATCATTTAGAATGTAGCATTTGCTTCCAAATACTCAGAAGTATTTCACTCTCGGATTCTTTTCTCTCTAAATTTCATATGATGTCTTCTTTGTTCCTACTTGAAAGAAAATCCTATTCCCAATGTGACACGAAGTATTTACCACTTTAACCCAAAACTTCTATGCAAGGTTTTTGTTGAGAAGCATTACTCTCGCCATCTCTTGGATCACCCGGTTCTTTCTTTCAACCACCTTATTCTGTTGAGGAGCCTTTGGGGTTGAGAATTCCTTTTTGATATCGTGCTCATTGGAAAATGTTTCAAATTTTGCATTTTCAAACTCCTTCCCATAATCACTTCTGATTTTGACTCTGGGAACTCCCTTTTCATTTTGGAGCCTTTTGCATAACATTTCCATCTTGTCGCATGCCTCCGACTTCCCTCTAAGAAATTCCACCCAAGAGTACCTTGAGAAATCATCAACTACCACCATGATGTAACATTTTCCACCCATGCTTTCCATTTTCATTGGACCCATTAGATCCACATGAAGTAACTCCAAAGGATGAGAAGTAGCAACTACATTTACTTTAGGATGGGTTGACTTTGTTTGTTTTCCCAATTGACATGGACCACAAACATTCTTCTCAATTTTTCCAAACTTTGGCAAACCAACCACTGATTCAAGCTTTGAGACTTTTGCCACTTGTTTGTAATTTGCATGCCCAAACCGTTGATGCCATAACTCCAAAAGGTTCACTCAATCACTCCGACATGATATGCTTGGTTTGGGAATAACACCATAGCAATTGTCAGTGGTTCTAAGTCCCTTCAATACTTGAACACCTTCTCCATTGAGGATTAGACAACCTTTCTTTGAAAATTGAACTAGGAAATCTTCATCTCATATTGGGGTGATACTCAGCAAGTTCACTTTTAACCTTTTGATGTACAGAACATCAATCAATAAGGGAAGTCCCGGAATATCAACGGTTCCCTTTCCAAGAACTTGTGAGTGATTGCCATCTCCAAATGTCACAAAGCCGTCTTCCTTCTCCTTAAGAGTTTTGAATAGTGATTTATCTCCGGTCATATGCCTTGAACATCCGTTGTCAAGATACCATAGACACAAATTAAACACTTTCAATGTGGTATGAACAAAAAGACAAGCATGAGATAGGCATTCTTGACCATCAAAGCTAGACTCATCTTCCTTTACTTCATTCATAGATGAGTGAAGCTTTCTTTTCAAACAATCAAGTCTATCACACAAACGTCTATTCCTTCTCTTATATTTAGCAATTAGGGAATTCAACTTACACAAGCTATTATGAATATCATGATTCCTATGTTCTAAAGATTTTAGCATGTGTACAAAAATTCTAGCATGTTTCTTTGATTTGAATAACTCTAAAAGCTCATTACTAGGACAGTCTCCAAAGATGCTCATAGAGTCATTATCACAAACACATGAACTAGGCTTCATGTTGGCCTTTGCAATAGCACTATCCATAGCAAGCCAAGGGGTCTAGGATCACACTTAGGTAATGACAACACAACAAGTGTACCCGCTCTAATACCAATTGAAAACTCGAACATGTGTAAAAACACGAGAGTTGTTTAGACCCCCAAAATAAAATTACGGCTTGATTGATTTTACTCTAACTTAAACTAAGTGCGGAATAAAGTAAATGCAAGTGAATAAACAAAATAACTACTCTAAGCCATATTCATCAAATTACAGCAACAAAATGAAAGTTAAAAGAGTAGGGAAGAAGAATGCAAACACAAGATAACATGCCAATGTGTATCAAAGAGGAAACCGAAGAACTCCGCAAAAAACCTCTCCATTGCCCTCCAAGCGGTAAATTGATCCACTAGAGAATAAGTTGGAGTACACAAATAACAAAAGACCCTCCAAGCCTAGTTTACTCCATGTACTCAAGCCCTCCAAGATCCTGCTACCAACTGACTTAACAAAGCCTTGTCTTCTTTAACTCTCCGAATCACACAATTCAGCTTGATTGCATCCACCAAAAAAATGGCTTCTTCCAATACTTCCCAGAAACACAAAACTTCACTTTACACTCGGGATGAGTGTGGTAAGTGTTTGGGCTATCAACCTCTCAAGGATTTGGAAATGGAGAGGTAGGAGTTGAGGAAAACCACAATGGATTGTGTAGAAGAGAATTATGGGTATAACAATCTCTAACTCTCAAAGGTTGTAGCTAGGGTTTTCTCTCTGAAAAGCACTCCTCAATATATGTGGGTAATGTGAGTATATATAATGTGAGTAGAGACCTGGTGTATCAAATATGACAAATTGGCAAAATAGAATGTTTTGCAGGTATCTTGCAGAAAGGCCTTACTTGCGAGACACTCGCGAAAACCAGCTATTACCATCTGTCATGACTCTTCGTATTCCAGTCATGTGTTGAGCACATGCTTCACTTTGCGGGAAGGCTTCTCGCAAGCTACCCGCGAAAACTTCTTTGATCTTCAATTTGCCTTGAGTCTTCACACTCTCTCTCACACACAACCCTTACAATGAAATTCCACATAAAATACAGGGTACAAAAGATTGAACAAAATTACTATCAAATTTGGCACAGAATTAAAGCCAATACAAATTAGTTGTAAATCACAACTTTACAATATGTGTATATATATATATATATAAAAGACCATCAAAAAATAAAATTTCCATACTTATAGTTTTACACATAGCCTCCTTGAAGATTCTACACAAAGTGACATTAACAAAGTCTTAACAGTTGGATCGAATGCTTCAAATACTAAAAAAGAATATTACTCTTGGTTCTTGAAATATATATATAAATGTATTAACCATCAACATCTCATTATATTTTCATTAATATATATATATATATATATATATATATATGTATGTATGTATATATATGTATATGTACATGTTAAGTTGTTAACCATCAAAATAACCAAAAATCGGAGAAGCCATAATCTTGGTATATGAAAAAGATAGAGAAACAAAATGAACAAAAACCCCAAACACAGTGTAAACACAATTGCGATAAAACAAACTACAAATTTAATACTTATTGCACATCATCTCACTTAATTGTGACTACAAAGTATGATTAAATATTTCATAGCTATATACTTATGTCAATTGTGAGTCATTAATGAACACAAAAAATAAGCAATAAGAATACTCTTCTATAATCAAGAGTATTCTTGATTTCCCCCTTGAAGATTTTTTTATGTGCATTGCACTAATTTATGTTTTAGCATTAGTTTCGCTGAAAAAGTGTAAACTCTAAACCCAAATTCTACTGACTATTTTGATAGAATCTTAGAACACACTAATTAATTTATATTGACTTAGGTTAAAAGAGTCCTATCATACTACTATTACTTTTTATTTTAATTCGAGTTTATTAGGATTTAGGATTTGGGATTGGAAATTCGAATCCTATCCGGATTTAGGGTCTATTTGGATACAACTTATTTTGCTAAAAATTGAAAACATTATAGTAAAAGAATTTTTAAATATGTGAAAAATTATTGTTTAGTCTTTTTTTTACTATTCATAAGCCTAAAATTACTGTTCACAGACAATGAACAGTGCCAAATACGCATAAAAAAAAACAAAAAAAAAAAAGCTGAAAACGCACAAAGAAGCAAAACGTGGCCATGAACATGAATCCAAACTCACTTAGGCAGTGTTTGGATTCACGTTTTGCAACCACGTTTGGCGTTTACGTTTGGAAAATGCTGGGACCCACGCGTTGTGCTGAGGAAACGCAGGCTGAAATGAAAACGCAACTCGCTACGCACCGTTTCATTAATCCAAACGCGTGTTTAATACTGTTTATGGACACCAACACCAGGCTCTTGAGCATTTCATTAACCTCATGGAGCTGAAACAATCTCAATAGATACGCACCGTTTTATTAATAAACCTCCAAGCTCGTTCATGGCGTGTGCTCTGTGTTGTGTTAAACGGTGCGCGACGACTCTGATGAACGGTGCGTGTTGAAGCACTGTTCATGGACACCAAGCCTCTCCCTCACTTGCTCAACAACCAAACAAACAATCACCACCACGCCACCACTGCCCTCTGCCGACCAAACCCACCGGAACCAAAAACCCAAAATTAAAAAAAAGAAAAACAAAACAAAACCCATCAAAGACCCAGTAAACCCAAAGCAAAAACAACCAAACAACCCACTACCCACCACGCCACCACCATGCCCACCACGCCACCACT
Organism: Quercus lobata; assembly: GCF_001633185.2. Classification (NCBI taxonomy): domain Eukaryota; kingdom Viridiplantae; phylum Streptophyta; class Magnoliopsida; order Fagales; family Fagaceae; genus Quercus; species Quercus lobata. The sequence continues at coordinate 37,142,355 of NC_044911.1, forward strand.
GCCCTTTGCTCACCAAACCCACCGGAACCAAAAACCCAAAATAAAAAAAATAAAACAAAACCCACCAAAAACCCAACAAACCCATAGCAAAAACAACCAAACAACCCACTACCCACCATGCCACCACCACAGCCCACCACGCCAACCCAACCAACCAATCCAAATCCAACCCAAACCCATCAGAATCCAAAATACCAATCCATAGGAATCCAAAATCCAACTCATCCAAACCCAAAAGACAAAAATTAATAGCAAAAAATCAAACAAACCCATTGGAATCCGCCGTGCCCACGCCGTGACCACTTCGTTTTCTTCCACGCCGGGCTCACGCCGATCTCCGCCACGCCGTGACCACTTCGATCTCCGCCACGCCGGGACTACACCGACTCCACCACGCCGTGACCACTCCGAATCCAACCCAACTCCGGTGGCGAGCGTGAACGAGAGAGAGATGTGAGCAAGGGAGTGAGAAGTGAAGTAACAGAGAATCAAAGAAAAAAATAAAGGAAAGGAAGAAAGGAACTCTCTGAAGGCACAAGGGAATGGTGAGGAGTGAATAGAAAAAGGGGAAAAAAAAGAGCTGAACTTTGCCATTTATTTGCTACAGTAATTTCAGCTCTGCTACAGTAATTTCAGCTCTGCTACAGTATCCGCGTAAAAAAATATAATCCACGTTTTTCCACTTATTTGCTACAGTGTTTTCAGCAATAAGTTTTCAGTTTCAGCAAAATAAGTTCTATCCAAACAGACCCTTAGTGTATGAGTATATATATATGTAAGTATTTTGCAATAATTGAAGACAATTATATATATTTGTGCAATAATTGAAGACAGTTATATATATATATAGACACACACACACACGTGTGTGTGTTAGTATTTGTGCAATAATTGAAGGGAGCTTTATATATATATATATATATATATATGTAAAACAATATAGGCAGTAGCACTCCCACGTGAGACCCATCCGTTGCTTTAACAAAACCCATCGGGAGAAGTAGACGCACTGGATGGGTCTCTAGACTCTACCTTCCTACGCGTCTCTTTCATTGTCATAATCACACTACCCATTCCCATACCCATTCAAAGACCTGTCACCAAGAAAAGGACAAGATTAAAGAAAATTTTGAGACAGTGGGACCCACGTCGATGTGAATCTTTGAAAAGTTAGTGGCTTTCAATTGGATAGATTTAGATGAGTCATGAATTTCTTGATTGTTCTTTGAGGATAAGCTCAACACCTGTATGCTACAGATTTCTTCATTAGGCATTTTCATTTTGTCATTGTCATATACAAGACACGACAAGAGATAGTGCCAAAGCAAATATAATAGTAAATAATAAGTCGAGAAGATTCGTGCTATTTTTTTTTTTTTAAAGAGATTTCGTGCTATTCTTGATATGTTACTATCTCGTGATTAAGACCACTCCTCCAACGCCCCAATAATAGATTAATGGTTTATGGCAAACATAAATGACATTTACCCTCGTCTCATAATGCCATCAATCAAGTTCATTGTCCCTCTCAAAAAAAAAAAAAAATCAAGTTCATTGTTGATTTTCTTTTTCTCTAAAATCACTGCCTATTTAATTTTTTCTTTTGCAAGGTCTTAAAACAAATCACTGCCTATTTATCAAATTATGCACATCTTAAATGATGAAGACCCCATGCAATGTCATTTCTAACGAATAGAAGCAGAATGTTAACAACAAAAATTTTAGATATAATTTCGACTTGAACTTTTTATCTAAGTATCTTTTCAATTAGATTTTTTTGTATTCTACATGATTTAATGTTATGCTAAATATTTTCAAAATGTCTTCTAATCCATTCTACTTTGAAATTAATTAAAATTACTTCGAACCCATTTGATACCGACCAAAATATTCTTATTAAAACTTATTATTAATTTATGAATAAATTTTAATGTAAATTTTTAGTAGTTTCTAAAAAAAAGATTGTTACATTTCAATATATTTTCATAAATCTTATTTTTTTTATAAGAACATAATTTATTGTAAGAGTGTAAACATTAATAAATTCATTGCATGAAAAAAAAATTAATATATACACTAGGTTAACAAATTACTTTTTTTTCTTTAATAAGATAGAGCAAGAAAAAAATTTAACAAATTGCATACTCAACCAAATGATATGTCTATAAATTTTTCAAAGAGTCAACAAAAATTAGAAAGATAAAAATAGATTATATTAAACTTAGGCATGGGCATTTAATATGTGTCTATAGTATTTATTTCTAAATTACATGTATGCAATTATGATTTATGCATATAGGGGTTGGAAGGTAGTGGTGTATCTACATAATATTATAGTGAAACTAGCAGAGTGGTTGAACCACTTATATGACAACGACAGCCAAAATAAAAAAGGAAAGAAGAAATGAAAAGGAAGCCAATTTGAATAGAAACCTCATGATAACACCTACTTTTTCTTTTGTATTCATAAACCTTTTTTTTTTTTTTTTGATGTGCATAGACCTTTTTTATAAACTATAATTTAACCAGCTTTAAAGTGAAAGTTTAACCAGCAAATAAATAACACCATCATATTTGTTAGACAATGATTTAGAATATACCATTTTTTTTGGAGTATAAAAGCTACCAGTTTGAATGCTAAATTAATAAATCAAATTCATCCAAAATCACTTTTTGAAAAAATTATTTATAAGAAAGAAGTGTCTAAGTTTTTAGCAAGACTATTTAATTACCCTTTCGTTAGACCCCAAAACCCCATAGATCAATAGTGTGACGTATGAAAATTGAGAATTTCAAATTTACTATATGTCCTCTAAGTTCATTAAACACGTACTCAAGTGCCTCCGAATGAAAAAACATATTTAAGAAGGTTAAAGTTTCTCTCCTAATTAATTTATAGAAAAATTTTGCAAACACTCACTAAAAAATTAATATAACTATATATTTTGAAAACCTAACTATTAGATTGCATGTATTTTATGTTCGTAACATGTATGCCAAATTTTGTTCAAATCGAGTGCTAAATTATCATTCGATCAGTGTAAGGACTCAGTTTGTAACGATCCTAAATTGGTATTGAGTTCGAACGTTAAAGGCCCAAATAATAAATTTGTAGAGCGTGGATGTCAAAGAATTAGGTTAACTCTAAAAGAAAAACGATTAAACCTCACATTTATAGATGGATTAGCACTGATATAACGATCAATTTCTCCTTGAAACAAGTTCAGTTTTTTAGTTCATAAGGATTTCTTCTAAGTCCTCTTTTTTCAGAAGTTCCGATCTCTCTATCTTAATGCATTCTTCCAGGTTATATACTGCCCTCTTGGTGTCATCTTCACCACACACGTGTAGGTTGGGTTCGGGGGATCCCTTCCTGTCCCATCCAACACCTTCTGGAACCTCCAACCAGCAGCTATAAGGCTGCCTCATCACTGTTCAGGCATCACCTCTACATTAATGCGGTCAGAGAGTTGGTTGAGAGGCAATTAATATGGAGGCAGCTGTTGTTAAAGATATTTGTTTACCTTTTCTTTCTTACCCTTGGTCCCATGTTCCACCTTTAGTGGTAACATAGCTCTGAAGTGCGTTTGTAACAACATGAAATTCAGGTCGTCCTCGAACTCATATTGCCGAGAAGGATTTTATTCTCAGATGAATACTGAACTCACCTCACGTGATATTTACTCTTCCTTCATGGGCCTCCTTGGACAGTTTTACGTCCTCGGATGGGCCACAGGCCCAATTAACACGAGTTTAATAATTTATTGATTAACCGGCCCCCACAATCAGTAAACGTAATTTTTATGCATAATTTAAAACTATAAAAACTTAAATATTTAATATTTAATTGATGATATAATTATTGATCGTTGATCTATCTAAAATTTTGCAAGTATTGAAGATATAATAATAATAAAAAATGCAATCTAATGATAAATTCGTAAAAATTCAAATTCAATAAAAAAAAATAGAGATATATTAAATAAAAACTTTGTCTATTTAAGAATCAAAATTACCTATACCTTTTTATTTTGTTAAAAAAAACTTTGTTTTCTTTCTTTACGACAAATCAATTTCTCGAGAAATTGTTAAAAAAAAATATCGAGAAATTGTACGTTATTATCTCTTTTGGACCGTAGCCCCTAATAATCAAAAAACTCCAACAACCAAAAAAAAGAAAAAAAAAAAGTTTTGTTGACGGGCACCGGAAGGTACCGTTAATAGCAACTTTTTACTTTTTTGTATATAATTTTTTTTTTTTTTTTTTTTATAGTTTTATCACTTTATGTTATATTTTTCAGTATAAGTTAACTTTATAGGAGGAAAAAATATTAAAATAACAAAAATAAAAAAAAATTTATTAAGCGAGACGCGCTTTTGTTTTTGGTAAAAGGTTAGCAAACACCGCTTGTTAACACTTGCCCAAAAAAAAACCCGAAACCACTCTGGCTTTCCCAAAACCACTTACACTTATTCTTTCTCCCTTCTCCCTTCTCCCTTCTCCCTTATAAATACACTCTCTTATCCCCAACCCTTATTCACTAAACAGAACCTACCCAACACCGAACATCGGACCAAGCTAATCGATTTCTGGGAAAAAAAATCCTGATAACGATTAAAATAAATATGAGCTATTTGAACCGGGTTTGGATGGCGGCGAGTGTGGCAGTGGTGCAAAGCCACTCAGACCAGGGGCATAAGTGGAAAACCGGCTTCAAGTCCCTTCAACACGGGAAACGAAAATTCTTCTCCGGCACAGGTAGCGACGCGTCGCATCTCCGGCCACTTTCAGGGATGATCGGATCGGACTTCCCCGGATTTTTGGGGAATCATGACGGAAACCACGAAAGGCCTGACGAGTCTCTCAGGCGAGTCATGTACTTGAACTGCTGGGGCCAAGGCTGAGAGGTCGCCGGAGAAGGAATTTTTCGGCCGAAATTGATCCCAAAACTCGGGAGGTGGTAGTTGACTCGGCACTCGGGTAAAAAAAAAAAGAGCTAGGAGGATCGGGCGAGTTGAAAACGCGTTGAAGAGATGATTGGAAAATGGATGTAGTCAACTACTAATCACTTGAATTGTATAAAAACAAAGTAACAGTTCTAATTAATCTGTAAATTTTTGCTATCAGAGCTCTTATTTATTGTGCAACATGAAGGTGCTATAAGAATTTCTTTTTTTCTTTTTCTTTTTCTTTTTTTCTTTTCCTTTTTGCAAGAAGGAAGTGATGTCCACTATTGTTCCACATCGTTGGAATCTCTTGATGGTCTATGGTGGATTAATCGAGCCAAAATTGCAATATACTGTGTCTTTTGATCTTAATCTCAACCTATAAGGTTACATTTTTTTACTTTTTATATTTCTTTTTTTATTATGAGAAACGAATTAGATAAGATAGGCTAAGGCATCCCCAGTGAGTCAAGACAAAGCCCCATTAAGATGAACCCCGCATAGAGACATAGTTCATTAACAGAGACTTACACCACGAAAAGATGTTGGAGGAGAACTATAGTTGGCAAAATCAACATTTTTTTTTTTTTGGTAAAGGCAAAATCACCATCTTAAAAGCGTCATCTCCTCTATTGACCTTTTTTAATAGCATTTCCAATAATTTAGGTAAAGAAAAAAAAAAAAGCAAAATAATCTATGAGACTCCAAAAATAGTCTTTACTCATAAAAAAAAAAATGTCTTTAATGGATTTTCTAAAATATGAATTTTTTTTTCCTCATAAACAGTAATTCATCAGATCTAAAGAATTACTGTACACGAAAAAAAACTAATTAAAAAAATAGAAAAAAAAGGAGTGAAGATGAAGGTACGAAAATATATAAGTTAAAAAATAATAAAAAAAAAATATTTAAATAAAATAAAAAAATAATAGAGAATCTTTTAAAAGATGTAACTATTATATAGATCTGATGAACATTAAAAGCATCTCCAATCATTTAGGTAAAGCAAAATAATCTGTAAGACTCCAAAAATAGTCTTTACTCATAAAAAAGAAAATGTCTTTAATGGATTTTCTAAATTATGATTTTTTTTTTCCTCATAAACAGTAGTTCATCATATCTAAAGAATTACTGTACATGAAAAAAACTATTTAAAAAAATAGAAAAAAAAAGAGTGAAGATAAAGGTACGAAAATATATAAATTAAAAAATGAATAAAGAAATAATATTTAAATGAGATAAAGAAATAATAGAGAATCTTTTAAAAGATGTAACTATTATTTAGATATGATGAACATTAAAAGCATCTCCAATAATTTAGGTAAAGCAAAAAAAAGCAAAATAATCTATAAGACTCCAAAAATAGTCGTTACTCATAAAAAAAAAATGTCTTTAATGGATTTTCTAAATTATGATTTTTTTTTCCTCATAAACAATAGTTCATCAGATCTAAAGAATTACTGTACACGAATAAAAAAAACTAATTAAAAAAATAGAAAAAAAGGAGTGAAGATGAAAGTATGAAAATATATAAGTTAAAAAATGAATAAAGAAATAATATTTAAATGAGATAAAAAAATAATAGAAAATCTTTTAAAAAATGTAACTATTATTAGTAGCGGATACCATAAGTCGAAATTCTTTTTCTTAAAAAAAAGTAGGTAAGTAAAAAATAAATGTTAATATTTACTGTTTAAACAGTACAAAAATATAAAAATGCTCTGAGACTAAATCTCTAGATGGGAATCTAATAAAACTAGCAATCTCCAATCATCAAGGAGAGGAGCAATGGACCTCTCTAATGCAATGTGACATGTTTCGGTACCGAAATATTCCCGAGAAACCAAAACCGAAACTGGTTTAAAGGTATTCATTCGCTAAAAATGTCACATTGCATTAGAGAGGTCCTGTTGCCCCTCATGTTGTCAAAGAAAATATAAATATATATTATTTTTAACTTTTTTTAGAAACCCCAAAACACATTTAAAACGGTATCCAAATAAGTAAATCTTAAAGAATAAAAATCATTTAATTATCATATAACAATTACTTTTTTAAAATATTAAAACATAAATGTGTACAATGGCAAAGCTAAGAATTTATTTTTGGGGGGCCATTTATAAAAATTTGTGTGTATGAAATCAAAAGATAGCAAATGAAAAGTAAAATAATACAAAAATACAGTACATAGGTGAGGGGCCTACGGAAGTTTCAAGCTTGTCTTTCACTCTTTTTTATCTAATTTAGTCACACAAAACTTATACTTTTATACTGTAAACACAAAATTACAGTAGCAGTGGAAAAATGATAGAACTAAAAAGAAAAAGAAAAAATATTTTGGATTGTATTCTATTTTACAATATTTTTACAAAATGTTAATGTGATCAATATCTTATTGGTTTTCACTTAGACTCACCATTAATATTACTTTTTCATTTACCAATAACTACTTACTACATTAGCAGTTTGTAACATTTTTTGTAAAATAATTTGTATCTTTAACATTATTCTTCTATTTAAATGAAAGTCATGTTTATTTTTAGACTTTCTTAAATACATATGTATATTATCGAATATGGGGTCAAAAATGATAGCGTTCTTTTAAAAAATTTTAAATTATTTAAGATAATTAAAAAAAAATCATTAATTTTTTTTCAAAAATTTTGGAGTGGCCAAGGCCCCCTTGGTCCTTGTGATGGTCCGCCACTTAATGTGTATTTTTTTTTTTGAGAAATAATATAAATATGTAGTTAAAATAATAAAAAATAACATCCAAAAACACACACACATATATATATATATATATATATGTATATATATATATATATATATATAAGTTTGAAACTTTCAAACTCTCTTATCTGCTTTTTGAGTTTTGTCCTTTCTAAAGCTTTGTCACGTGGGTGGGGTCAGCAAACTAAAAGGCAAACAAAAGATGAAACAAAGCAAAAACTAAAGTAAAAAAACGGAACTAATAAAAGGCAAACAAAAGATGAAACAAAGCAAAAACTTGAAGCAAAGCAAAAACTAAAGTAAAAATGAAAGAAGAGGCAGAGGGTCTGAGACGAAACAAAGAAGAAGAAGGGGCAATCTTTGTGATGGCTGGGTTTGTTGTTTAGGTGATCGACGCTAGGTGGTGGCAAGCTGTGTTGATGAGTTTGTTAGTTTAGGTATTTTTCTTTTCTTTTTTTCTTCTAAAAATTGTTACCCCCTGAAATTTATATTTCGGCCAAAATTGACCGAAATTGGCCAAAATGGCCAAAATGACCCAAAACTGGCTGGAATTAGACCCGAGGTGGAACGAGAGGTATTATTATTCCGGATTGCATCCCGATATGAGCTATTCCGGCTGGAACGGAACGAAATTTAATAACATTGATTTTTAGAAGGGGAATCTATAAAACCAGCGACAGTAGCAACATTTAAAAATAAAACTTGAATATATGGATATTATAAAAATAAAAATAAAATAAAACTTGAATATATCAACATCATAAAATAAATGCAAATATATAAATTTTTAAGAGTTTTCATATTTTGAAAATCATTGTATGATAGTTTTATTATTAATATTATTAGTTACATCTTTTTCAATGTACGCAACCAAGCAATTATTAAACTATTGATCTCTCATTCAATTACTAACACCTTACTTAAATAAGTAACAAACTAACAATATAAACAAAATGCAATCATCATTTTTTATGATATGTTCCAAACAATTTTTATGTTTTTTAAAAATAATTAGGATTAAATCAACACAATGCTCCACTAATTTCTTATTCAGGTCAATACGAATTTGCGTAGAAGATGAATCTTGCAATATAATGGATTTCCTTATAAGAAATTTGTTCATAGTGCTAGTAAAAGAATAACAGGTAAAATATAAGTTCATTTAACATTTTCAACTTAGGCATTTAACCGTTACATTAATCATGTTCAATAAAGTATTCAGGTATTAGTTTAGTGCATCTGCATGTACAAAATGTATTACATAAAATCAAAAAATTCAACTAAAGACTAAAGCAAGCACTAACAAACTAACTATTTAAAAATGTGCATTTTTTAGAGAATATATTTAAAAATTGCTATATATATTTATAGCAATTTTAAAAAAATATCTTTTGAAAACACAATTAAACATTTGATTTGGGCTTATTTGTATTTGTTTGGGCAACTTCATAGTAAATTTATGTCCACAACTGTAGGGATAAAGGGTCCAGAAATGGGTATTGGGCCATGGGCTGTATCCGAGGACAGGTAAACACTAGTGGGGGCATACAAGTTAATATTCTGTGGAAGAAGTCTGGTGGTGAGGGGTTGGGATTATAGTCCGAGGAGAAATACCTCATCGGCTAAGCAGAGCAGAGGACAAAGGTCTGGCCTTTCATCAAGAACAACACACAAGACGATCATACTGGTAAGGATAAGCATTAAAAGGGAATAAGACAAAGGAAAGCTGAGAAATATCTAGGAGAAAACTGCTACCATCGCATTGAATGCTTTGCAACTAACTCTCTAGTCGCATTAATGTGGAGGTGATGCCTGAACAGTAACATTCAACCTTACAGTCACCCACAAAGACTTCAAGAAGGTGTTGATGGGACAAGGATCAAAACCAACAATTTGATCTACACGTGGAGGGCTAAGATGAGGGAAAGAAGGGAAATAAATAAAAAAAATAAATAAAAAACCTCATTACAAAGGGATCATCTGATAATCTAGAGAAAAAGATTGTACATTCAAGAACTATAATTGTGTTTAAGTCTAAGAAAAATATATGAGAACTACCATCCTCGGACGTTGCCGAGGAGGATTTTCTTTGCACAAAACTATTTATTCAAGCTTCCTTGCACCATTTAGCCTACTGTGATTATTGTGCAACTCATTGAATTTATTTGTAAAAGTATGTGAAAATGTTTTTAACGTATAGCATTTCTCACTTTTTTTTTTTTTTTGGTTCAATCTTCAATGGACCAAAATTTTGGAGAGATCAAATCTTATTTTTAGTGGGCTAAAATTTTTATTTAGGGTGTTTTTTTTAGAGTGGTCAACAACCCATTTTATTTAAAATTTAATTTTTCTTAAAAATTAAAAAAAAAAAAAAAGTTTCAAGTTAGGGTGGTCGTGTGACCAATGACCACCCTAATTAAGAAGTAAAGTCACCCCTTCCTACAACCTACAATCATCAAGGAAAGGAGCAACAAGACTGTCATCAAAGAGAGAAGCAACAAGACCATTATGACTTTAGAGCTAGAAATAACATATAAAACTTATTTAGCATTTAAGTCAATTTCAACTAAATCAAGATTAAGGTTCTTACAAAGTAAAATGCCATCTCTGAGGCCCCATAATTAGGGCTTTCCACAGATGGATTTGGGTTCAACCCATAGCCGACTCGACCTGATCCAATGGAGCAAAAATAAACTTGCTTCCAACCACCACAAACTACGAGTTGAATCGATTTCGAACAAAACAGACGAAATAGCAATGGTGGGTGTGTTGCTGGATATCAATGAGTTTTTGGCTAATTTCGATGGATTTCAATGAGATCTTGCCAGATCTCGACAAATCTGAGGTTGAGAGAAAGGGAGGACGGGGGTTAAAGGGATGGTAGTTTCCGATGAGCTTAGATTGTGTTGATTCGATTTCCATTGAGTTTCAAAAAATCAAAACTGCCACTTGAACTACACCCCTTAGTTTCTGAAGCTGAAAATCCATCAATGACCGTTGTTGAGGTACAATTTTTCTCACATGCCACATGTCCTAATTTCATTTTCCCACTCACCAAAAATACTCATACAAGCCATATAAATTATTTTGGGCCCCCAAAAATATTTCTCATATTATTACCAAAATTGGGCCACACAAATATTTCTTATATAATTACCAAAATTGGGCCACAAAATTATATTATCTCTATAAAAGCCCAAACTCATTTAGTTTGTTGGTAAAACCCAAAAAGCCCAACATACCCATTACAAAACCCGTTGCTACAAGGCACCTATTACAAAGTCCATTGCTACATGGCACCTATTTCAAAGCTCATTGCTACATGGCAAACATTACAAAGCTCGTTGCTACACAGTACTTATAACAAAGTTTGTTACTACACGGCACATATTACAAAGCCCATTGTTACACGGTACCCATTACGAAGCCCGTTGCTACAGGGTACCCATTATGCTACACGACACCCCATTACGAAGTTTGTTGTTACACGACACCCATTACAAGGCCTATTGCTACACGTCACCCATAACTAGACCTTAGAAGCTTCTGGAGTCACTACTAAACAACTCATTAACTTACTAAAAATATGTATTATTTGGTTCATGAACCAATTACATGAACCCTAATGGGGAAACTTGGGGAAATGTGGTTTGGAGGGCACCAAGGAGATCTCTAGTAAAGTTTCCAACAAAGGGCTCCAAGATTGACACCTGACTTGGGGTGACATAGTCTACTCTAGAAACTCTAATACTAGTAGCAAATAACCAAGACCACTAGCCCTAATATTTTATTTGTTGCAATAGACTAGTTCCCTCCTGCCCTTTTTATTTTCACCAAATTTTCAATTCCCACTATTACAAAAATTCCTCTTTCTCTTTCGTATTCTCTAAATCCAACTTTTTTCACAAAATCAAAATTTGAGTTTGCCAAGGAAAGAAGAAGAAACCAAAGCAAGAAAACAAAGAAAGGCAAAGCAATGGAGGCATTAAGATTATGGAACCTAACAACGCCACAGCCATTGAGGCAGCTCTTTCACCTCACAACCTCTACCACCACCACCAACTTCTCTGCTAGGCTTGTTCTTAGGTGCTCCTCTGCCACTACTAGCACGACCGAAGGCCACAACCATCAATCTTCATCTTCATCTTGTTCTTTGTCTTCTTCCTCTTCCACTTCAGATAGAGATGTCATTCACACCATTCACTTAAAGAAGGTAATCAAATCAAATTCTCTCTCTCTTTGTTTCACAAAATCCTTTTCTTCTTCATCTTCTTATCCATCTTCTTCCTCTTCCATTGATTGATTTTGATTTTAGGTTACCTGATTGTCGATTCAATGGCACACACACTCACTCACTAATTGCAATTTATTTTGTAATTTAAGGTTTCAAATCATCAATAGTTTAATAGATTTAGGGTTTATTAGGTTAGTTGATTGTTAATTCAGTGGCACAACTCACTCATTAGCATTTTTTTTTTTTTTTGGTAATTTAGGGTTTCAATTCATCATCAGTGTTTTGATTGATTTATTAGTTGATTGTTAATTCAGTGGCACACACCCACTCATAGCAATTTATTTTGTAATTTAGGGTTTCAATTCATCATCATTATTTTGATTGATTTAGGGTTTATTTACGTTTGTTGATTGTAAATTCATAACAATTTATTTTGTAATTTAGCTTAATTGATTGTCAATTCAATAGCACACTCATAGCTATTTATTTTCATTTTGTGCTTTAGGGTTTCAATTCCAATTGTTTATTGAATGATATAGGATTGGTTTCAATTCTAATTGACTTTTCATTTTTTTTTTTTTTGAGCAAGTCTTAGGTTTTCTATTTGATTTTCTTATCACGGTGATTGTTCATGGTATTATCTCAATCCACCTCTGCCTCTTTCTCTTTCAACTTTTCCAATTTATTCAATACATCAAGTCATGCTTTATGTCACCCCTGAGCAATGTATATAAGTGCTTGTGCATTCTCTTTTACTGCACATCCTACCCACCATTCACATTGGTAGCTCAGGTGCTGATTTTTGCCAATATGCTCATGCAAGCATTACTTAATAAGATACTTTATACATACCTTTTTATTTTTTGCAAATTGCAAACTAAGCCAAAAGGTAATTTGATTTGATAAGGGAACCTACTGATTATCCAAAGTTTGCCAATCACTGATCATCCAAAGTTTGCCAATAACATTTAAGGCTCTCTCTCTCTCATATTACTTATCTTACTGAAAAAATCTAATACTCGCCAATGACGCCCTTAGCTGACACAAATTTGCTACTGAAACAGTTGATCTCCCAGCACAAGAAAGAGAAAGGGTTACCTTTGTTAAGAGCACCACTAAAAGAAGGAGGTTCATCCTTACTTAACCCCTCCATCCTCTTTCCCCTTCTTGCTGTGTTGGCCATTGGAGATGCTGCCTCTTAAATTTCTTGTTTTCACATACTAAAAGTTTGTGTGATGATTATAGCATGAGTTTCTTACAAATTTTTATTGTTGTTAGGGTGGCAATCAATCAAGTGGCTTTTGATTAAGGCATGGATAACACTTTTTTGGAGGCTGAACAAGTGATTTGTATTTAAAGCATGAATAGTCATTTTTTTGGAGGTTGAACTAGTTGTATATTGATGGTTTGAGATAATGAATTTATGTGGTTGTATATAAATTCAACAAGTTGTATATATATATAGTATGGATGAAGTATTATACATTTTGCTTCTTTTGTAGATTTTTTTATTTTTGTGAAAATGTGATTATATTGTTAACAGGTTAAATATGATATGTTTAGTGGGGAAAAAAAAACCAGATTAAAAAAAATATATAAAAAAATTACTACAACAAAAATTACTGTTGTGGTATCCTATCACAACAAAATGTTTTGTTGTAATTAGTTTCCAAAGTTAGTTTAGCTCAACAAAAATTACTATTGTTATAACTTATCACAATAAGTTTTTAGAGGTAGTTTATTGCAACAAAAATAACTATTGCAGTAACTTAACGCAACAAAAAATGTTGTTGCAAAAAATTATAGCAACAATATTTTTTGTTGCAATAAAGTATTTTAATAATAATTAAAATATTTTATTGCAACAAATTTATTGTAACAAAACGCTATTACAACGAAATTTTTGTTGTGATAACTTATTGCCACAAAGGTTATTGCAACAGTTAGCAACAAAATTTTTTTCATTGTAATAGGGATTTATTGCAACAATTTCAAGTTTATTGCAACAAAAAATTTCATTGGCATAGACATTTTTTCTTGTAGTGAAGTTAGTTGTTTAAAAGCACATATTTTCATCCATAAATATATCACTTAACAACAACAAGAAAACCTTATTTACATTTGTAAAGTTATGATTTCCAACTAGCCTTTGTTGGCTTTAATTTTGTGCCAAATTTGATTGTAATTTCTTCAATCATTTCCCTATATTTACATGGATTTATTTGTAAGGGATGAGTGTGAAAGATTGGTGAAGAATCAAGCTTCAAAGAAGAAATATTACAATTTGCAACTAGCTCGCGAGAAGCTCGCAAGAAGAGTAACCCCCGAAAGGCCACGTGTGAAGCACATGACTAAAAGCAAAAAAGTCATGCTAGGCTGTAAAATTCGTGAGTGCTTCGCGAGAAATGCCATCTCGCGAGGTACCCGAGAAACATTCTGTTTGCCAAAAAGATAAAGTGTTTTACCAAATCCTTTACCCACACTATATATACCCTCCTTACCCACGAAATATAAGGAGTGTTTTTCAGAGAGAAAACCCTAACAAAAACACTTGAGAGTTAGAGATTATTATACCCACAATCATCTACACATTTTCTCTTGATTTTTCTCTACTCCTATCTCTCCATCTCTACATCCTTAAGAGGTTCTTAGCCCAAACACTTATCTCACCCAATCTGAGTATTGAGTCAAGTTTTGGTGCCTTTAGGAAGCATTAGAATGAGCCATTAAGTGGCGAATGCAATCGGGCTGAATTGCAGGATCCGAAAAGTTAGTGAAGACAAGTCTCTGAGAAGTCCGTTGGTAGTAGGAGCTTGGAGGGTTCAAGTACATGGGGTAGACTAGGCTTGGAGGGTCTTTTGTTATTCGTGTACTCCAACTTTATTCACTAGTGGATTGATTTCAACTTAGAGGGTCGTGGAAAGGTTTTTCGCCGAGTTCTTCGGTTTCTTCTTCGATAACACGTCTTGGTGTTATCTTGTGTTTGCGTCTCTTTTCCCTACTCTTTAAACTTTCATTTTATTGCTCATTGTGGTTGAATATGGCTTAGAGTAGTGTTACTGGTTTATTGCGCATATTTACTCTTGTTCCGCACTTTGTTTAGTTAGAGTAAAAGTAATATAGCCGTAATTTTAAAATTGGGGTCTGAACAAGCTTTAGTGTTTTCACACTAAATTAAGCTTTCAACATCCAAGACAATAATTAACATTCTTAATTATAGGATGGTTTTTAGTTGGTGGGGAGGGCCGGAGGGGCAAGGACACAACTCATGGGCCGATAACCTTCTTTAATTTGGTGGCTCCAGGCAACAAGTTTTTCTCATCTCGCAGCATTTGGATTCTGGTCCCCCTCCATTTGCTGCAGCAGCAGCCATCAGCATGAGACACAAAAGGAAAATCTTCAGGAAAGTCTTGCCAATAGACATAGTTTTTGTTTGTATGAAATGAGTTGCATGCTAGACTTTGTTAATATTTATAGCCAAAAGCATACGGTACAATGACATCTTTGCCCGAATTTTGTGAATAGAATAGGGAGTATTTATTTGCAAAAGTATTTAACCCAAAGCTATTCAGCAAAAAAGAAAAGCCCAAAGCGCATTTGTAGGACCTACCCACTTTTCTTGCTGAAAATGGAAAATTCTTTACATACAGCTTGTATTTGCATAATATTTAACCAAAAAATGTTTTTGTATCACCTAATCACTTGTCCTACAACAAAAAATGGAAAATTCTTATCATTCTTAACTCATCTTCGTGTCAAAGTTAAACATTTAGTAACTTTGGCAGTTACATGTTTTTTACACTGTAAATTTTAAAAAGATTTTACCATTGAAATAAATACCACAATCAAATATTTATTGCTTTCTTTTCTTTAAAAGAAAAAAAAAAATTGTTTTCCACCTTTGTTTGCAGGTAATAACATGTTTTTCTTTATCTCTCTTATTCCTTACAATTTTTTTAAAAATTTATTTATAATTCAATAGTTACAATGATATAAGACTTTTAGCCTCTCTTATTCATTACATAAGTTGAGTTTACATTTGGCGTAATTATGCAAGAGTTACATCCATTTTAGACTTTTGAGTTCTATGACATCTAAATCTAATGGTTAAAAAAACACTACTATCCATGTCATCAATTAACTTTTATTATTGATCATGTCAACTAACCTAATTAATTAGAACTTATATTCATTTTCTTTTAAAAAAATATATATATTTATCTTATATTAATTTTTTTATCTCTCTCTCTCTCTCATGTTTTTTTTTTCCTTCTGTCCATGTGGAAGCCAGATTTATCTTCTTCTTTTTTTCTTTTAAATATTGGACTGATCCTAGCAAATTTTTCTTCAGTCCCTCTTTCATGCATTTCCGGCATCTCATATGACTTAATGCAGCAAATTATGGTGTATAATTTGATAATTTCCAATAGCAGTACAATGCCTAGCTAACATCATCAAGAACTATTGACTGGCCCTTCAAAAACAATATACTTCAATTCCATGCTTTGGTTTTAACTTCCATTATCTTAGAAGTCAAACAATACTTGCTATTTGAAATTGTCTTTTCATTTTTTTCTTATGCACCACGTTCTGGACATTCTCAATTATGGAATCAGTACCTATGTCTTCAAATATAGTAATCTCTGGGTTTATAAAAAATAAAATGTAGACCATTAGTCAATTCAGTTTCGAAATTTTATTCTTGGATTTGTTTTTAATTTCTAAGATGTAATTGGTTAATTTAGTTAAAACTTTGTAGAGAATAATGTGAATGTTCTTACTAGTGTGACATGTTATATGGAATGATAATGAAAATATTTTTATTTGTGACAATGCATATTAGAAGATCGAGGTCTAGTATTGTCATGTGAAAATGCGCGCTATTATTGTACATCTATCGTAACAAATCAGGCTTGCTGCTATGAATCAATGTTGCGAGTCTTGTAAACTCAAAAATCATTATTATTAAAAATAAAAATAAAATAAAAAAATAAAAAAAACCTAGCACTAGTCATTTTATTACGTACATGGACCACTGAATAGAAATCCCTCTTGCATTATTGCTGGTTGGAAGAAGCTTATTTTGTTAAAAGAAGCTAGAAAAGTTAAATTATGAAAATGGTGCTTCAGGAAAAAAGACATAGGAGGAGTGATTTACTGATTACAGGTGGTTGTTTCATATTACAGAATAGCCATTGGTTTCAATAAGGGGGTCCAAGGATAAATTCTGATATGATTTTTCTAACAATATTTGTAGGGTCACGTTTTTCAGGCCAAGCCCAAGATGCATGGGACCTTAGACCAGTGAGCCCGATACAATGAATTTGTAGAGAATGGGCCAAAGAGCTGGGCTTTAGTGTATGGACGATGACCATCACGATGTTCCTCATGGGCCGAGTTTACCAGAGAGAATTGGTCTTCAGCACGATCCGAGGAGTTTTTTCTAATGCCTCTGGTATGTTGGGAGGGGGTCTCCCCCCTTTCTGTTTCTCTTTACTCCATTTTTATAGTCGTTTTCTCCCTCCTGAATGGGGTCCCTAAGGTAAGTACTTGTCCCATCAGCCCCTCCCTCCAGTTGTTGGAAGTCGTTGTAAGGACAGAGAAGTATGGTCGTGTCAGGCACAAGGCACTGAATGCCATAATGGCAGCCTTTCCTTTAGACGCTTCAGTTTTCTCCGTTGTCTTTTTCTGCTTTTGTACTTTTCTTGCCCTGTGGAGCGATATGGAGTGTCGCTACCAGTGGTATGTTGCCTCTTTTACCCTTGGCTATATCCATGCCGAGGAGGATTTTCCATGGTCGAGGAGGGGTTTTCCTTGGGCTGGGCCCCTGGCCCAGTGTAGACATCAACATGGGCCTATTAGTCTTTTACCCCCCACAATAGCTCCTCAAAATCCTACTGTCCGGCTCCTCGGACGGAGATGAGGGTTTTGGTGACATCGGGCCTCTATCACGGTTTGCTAAGTCTTGTCTTCCATTAATGCCAGAGTTTCTTCGTTTGCCCGAGGCGCGTTCTTGGCTGTGAGACATTCTTTTAGTCTATCCAAGCCACGTCCCTGTCGTTTCAGTACACGAGGCGCGCTTTAATTAGGGCCCTTTCACGAGGTGACATGAATCCAACGATTGAAGACTACTTTGGAATTCGAGCGAGATTAATCTCGTTTGTAATTCCTTCTTAGAGATTTGGGGCGAATTGAATGCCTTCAGATTTGTCCCCTATATAAGACGCGCAGTGGGAGATAATCCCCCTTTATTTGTAGACCCTTGAGTTTTTCAGGTTTCTAACTCCCAAATGTTCCCAAAGTCCCTACTATAAGAGTGACTGAGATTTAGGGAGTGAAATGGTCATGGTTAGGGTGAGGGTGAAGGAACAAAACCCTCTTCAGAAGCCTTGGGTATCTCCAAGATTCAGAACGGCCCGGTCAGGACAAGGGAAACAAAGGCTTAAGACATTTTTCTCCTCGACAAGGCAAGAAAGGAGCCTCTTCTTCCTTCAACCAAAATCCGAAGCGGGTGGAGGTCGCATCTGATTTTTGGTGCGACAGCACTGGGACCTCCATCCAGTGCTGTATGTCATGCACGTGAGGGCCTGGATTTCCCATCACCGATACCATCTGTGCTTGCTCGATTGTTACTAAAACGATACTTGCTCGGTTGCTGCTAAAGCAGGTATGGGGATTGGGCATCCCCACTTCTTCCTCTCTTCCATCACTGGTGCCACCCAGGCTTGCCTAGTCGCTGCTAGAGCAAGGTTGCAGACCGAGCGCCTCTGCTTCTTCTTCTCTTCCATCACTGGTGCCATCCAAACTTGCCTAATCGCTGCTGAGCAAGGTTGTGGACCAAGTGCCTCTGCTTCTTCTTCTTCTTCTCTTCCATCATTGGTGCCATCCAGACTTGCCTAGTTGTTGTTAGAGCAAAATTGAAGGATCTATCTTCCCCGTGTATTCCTCCTTTTTTTTTTTAGCTAGCTTATGATCACAAGCTTGTCTAAGCCCTTTTATGTATATTGTACTATCTCTTTATCTAATAAAAGATGATTTTATCGCATTTTATGTATCTTTTCTCTTCTGCAATAATTATATTGTGTCTTTTCATTCGAACCATACTTAGAACCGATGCCCTCGTCGGTAAAGAGATATTACTTTGAACTTATCGAAATCGACGAGCACAACAATGCCGGCTTTAAATAGGTTGACTATACAAGACTAACTGGGATAACAGCCGCACGTTCTGTATTGTGAACAGGGTGACCGCCAGAGGATGTGTAATCCGAAATAAACTATTCGAGGGGGTCGCTGGGTATTAGGGTTCTTTTCCGCGTTTCCGATGATATTCGTAGCTTTAACTTGTTTTAAGTGTATAGTCTGAGGACCAAGGCATGATTGTACCTGGTCTAAACACTCAGAAAGACACCATTATGTGTTAGTTTCCATAAGGCCGAAGGGCCGAGGACCATGCAAGACCCCCATTCTGCCTAGGACTTAGGTCCTTCTTGAAGTTGCTAGTTTCCTGTAGGTTTGAGTCCGAGGACCATGCAAGATCTTGGTTCTGTTTAGCACTTAGGCCGTTAGAGTGTCTAATTTCCCTACAGGCTTGAGTCCGAGGACCATGTAAGACCCTGGTTCTGTCTAGTACTTGGGCGTTTAGAGTGTCTAGTTTCCCCATAGGTTTGAGTCCGAGGACCATGAAAGACTTTGGTTCTGTCTAGTACTTGGGCTTAGGCTCTTAGTGTGTCTAGTTTCCTCATAGGCTTGAGTCCGAGGACCATGCAAGACCTTGGTTCTGTCTAGCACTTGGGCTTTTAGAGTGTCTAGTTTTTCCATAGGTTTGAGTCTGAGGACCATGCAAGACCTTGGTTCTATCTAGTATTTGGACTTAGGCTCTTAGTGTGTCTAGTTTCCCCATCCAAGGACCATTGTGTGTTAGTTTCCATAAGGCCGAAGGGCCGAGGACCATGCAAGACCTCCATTCTGCCTAGGACTTAGGTCCTTCTTGAAGTTGCTAGTTTCCCGTAGGTTTGAGTCCGAGGACTATGCAAGATCTTGGTTCTGTCTAGCACTTAGGCCGTTAAATTGTCTAATTTCCCCACAGGCTTGAGTCCGAGGACCATGTAAGACCTTGGTTCTGTCTAGTACTTGGGCGTTTAGAGTGTCTAGTTTCCCCATAGGTTTGAGTCCGAGGACCATGCAAGACCTTGGTTTTGTCTAGTACATGGGTTTAGGCTCTTAGTGTGTCTAGTTTCCTCATAGGCTTGAGTCCGAGGACCATGCAAGACCTTGGTTCTGTCTAGCACTTGGGTTTTTAGAGTGTCTAGTTTCCCCATAGGTTTGAATCCGAGGACCATGCAAGACCTTGTTTCTGTCTAGTACTTCGGCTTAGGCTCTTAGTGTGTCTAGTTTCCCCATACGCTTGAGTCCGAGGACCATACAAGACCTTAGTTCTGTCCAGCACTTGGGCCTTTAGAATGTCTAGTTTCCCCATAGGTTTGAGTCCAAAGACCATGCAAGACCTTGGTTCTGTCTAGTACTTGGGTTTAGGCTCTTAGTGTGTTTAGTTTCCCCATAGGCTTGAATCCGAGAACCATGCAAGACCTTAGTTCTGTCTAGTACTTGGACTTAGGCTCTTAGTGTGTCTAGTTTCCCCATCCAAGGACCATTGTGTGTTAGTTTCCATAAGGCCGAAGGGCTGAGGACCATGCAAGACCTCCATTCTGCCTAGGACTTAGGTCCTTCTTGAAGTTGCTAGTTTCCCGTAGGTTTGAGTCTGAGGACCATGCAAGATCTTAGTTCTGTTTAGCACTTAGGCCGTTAGAGTGTCTAATTTCCCCATAGGCTTGAGTCCGAGGACCATGTAATACCTTGGTTCTGTCTAGTATTTGGGCTTTTAGAGTGTCTAGTTTCCCATAGGTTTGAGTTCGAGGACCATGCAAGACTTTGGTTCAGTCTAGTACTTGGGCTTAGGCTCTTAGTGTGTCTAGTCTCCTCATAGGCTTGAGTCCGAGGACCATGCAAGACCTTGGTTCTGTCTAGCACTTGGGCTTTTAGAGTGTCTAGTTTCCCCATAGGTTTAAGTCTGAGGACCATGCAGGACCTTGGTTCTGTCTAGTACTTGGACTTAGGCTCTTAGTGTGTCTAGTTTCCCCATCCAAGGACCATTGTGTGTTAGTTTCCATAAGGCCGAAGGGCCGAGGACCATGCAAGACCTCTATTCTGCTTAGGGCTTAGGTCCTCCTTGAAGTTGCTAGTTTCCCGTAGGTTTGAGTCCGAGGACCATGCAAGATCTTGGTTCTGTCTAGCACTTAGGCCGTTAAAGTGTCTAACTTCCCCATAGGCTTGAGTCCGAAGACCATGTAAGACCTTGGTTCTGTCTAGTACTTGGGCTTTTAGAATGTCTAGTTTCCCCATAGGTTTGAGTCCGTGGACCATGCAAGACCTTGGTTCTGCCTAGTACTTGGGCTTAGGCTCTTAGTGTGTCTAGTTTCGTCATAGACTTGAGTCCGAGGACCATGCAAGACCTTGGTTCTGTCTAGCACTTGGGCTTTTAGAGTGTCTAGTTTCCCCATAGGTTTGAGTCTAAGGACCATGCAAGACCTTGGTTCTGTCTAGTACTTCGGCTTAGGCTCTTAGTATGTCTAGTTTCCCCATAGGCTTGAGTCCGAGGACCATACAAGACCTTGGTTATGTCTAGCACTTGGGCCTTTAGAATGTCTAGTTTCCCCATAGGTTTGAGTCCAAGAACCATGCAAGACCTTGGTTCTGTCTAGTTCTTGGGTTTAGGCTCTTAGTGTGTCTAGTTTCCCCATAGGCTTGAATCCGAGGACCATGTAAGACCTTGGTTCTATCTAGCACTTGGGCCTTTAGAGTGTCTAGTTTCCCTATAGGTTTGAGTTCGAGGACCATGCAAGACCTTGGTTCTGTCTAGTACTTGGGCTTAGGCTCTTAGTGTGTCTAGTTTCCCCATAGGCTTGAGTCCGAGGACCATGCAAGACCTTGGTTCTGTCTAGCACTTAGGCCGTTAGAGTGTCTAGTTTCCCCATAAGCTTGAGTCCAAAGACCATGCAAGACCTTGGTTCTGTCTAGCACTTGGGCTTAGGCTCTTAGTGTGTCTAGTTTCCCCATAGACTTGAGTCCGAGGACCTTGCAAGACCTTGATTTTGTCTAGTACTTGAGCCTTTAAAGTTTCTAGTTTCCCCATAGGTTTGAGTCCGAAGACCATGCAAGACCTTGGTTCTGTCTAGTACTTAGGCTTAGGCTCTTAGTATGTCTAGTTTCCCCATAGGCTTGAGTTCGAGGACCATGCAAGACCTTGGTTCTGTCTAGCACTTGGGCCTTTAGAGTGTCTAGTTTCCCCATAGGTTTGAGTTCGAGGACCATGCAAAACCTTGGTTTTGTCTAGTACTTCGGCTTAGGCTCTTAGTGTGTCTAGTTTCCCCATAGGCTTGAGTCCGAGGATCATGCAAGACCTTAATTCTATCTAGCACTTAGGCCATTAGAGTGTCTAGTTTCTCCATAGGCTTGAGTCCGAAGACCATGCAAGACCTTGGTTCTGTCTAGCACTTGGGCTTAGGCTCTTAGTGTGTCTAGTTTCCCCATAGGCTTGAGTTCGAGGACCATGCAAGATCTTGATTCTGTCTAGCACTTGGGCCTTTAGAGTGTCTAGTTTCCTCATAAGTTTGAGTTCGAGGTCCATGCAAGACTTTAGTTCTGTGTAGTACTTGGGCTTAGGTTCTTAGTGTGTCTAGTTTCCCCATAGGCTTGAGTCCGAGGACCATGTAAGACCTTGATTCTGTCTAGCACTTGAGCCTTTAGAGTGTCTAGTTTCCCCATAGGTTTGAGTCCGTGGACCATGCAAGACCTTGGTTCTGTCTAGCACTTGGGCTTAGACTCTTAGTGTGTCTAGTTTCCCCATAGGCTTGAGTCTGAGGACCATGTAAGACCTTGGTTCTGTCTAGCACTTGGGCGTTTGGTTTAGTCATCAACTTCTCTCTCCGTAGGGGATTCAACGAACTGAACTATTAGGCCCACGAGAATTAGCCCCTTGTCAAGTGCCTAGGGCACACGTCTGACGTCAAAAGCCCTGAGGACCACGTTTCGCTTAATAACCCTTCCCATGTAATCAACGCTTCGAAGTGTGGACCTGAGTGGAAGCTGAGTTATGACAACGGTGGTGTGTTTTAGGAAATAATCGGGAGGCTTTCGTGTAGCTTGTACCACCGCCACAACGGTCTTCCTGATGGACTCCTACTGGCAGGAGCTTGATCCCACCGTGATCAGCCGTTGCACTTGCTAACGCACAAGCTCTTCCCACAGACGGTGCCAATTGTAGGGTCACATTTTTCAGGCCAAGCCCAAGATGCATGGGACCTTAGACCAGTGAGCCCGATACAATGAATTTGTAGAGAATGGGCCAAAAAGTTGGGCTTTAGTGTATGGACGATGACCATCACAGTGTTCCTCATAGGCCGAGTTTACCAGAGAGAATTGGTCCTTGGCACAATCTAAGGAGCTCTTTCTGGTGCCTCTGGTATGTTGCGGGGGGGTCTTCCCCCTTTCTGTTTCTCTTTACTCCCTTTTTATAGTCGTTTTCTCCCTCCTGAATGGGGTCCATAGGATAGGTACTTGTCCCATCAGCCCCTCCCTCCAGTTGTTGAGAGTGGTTGTAAGGACAGAGAAGTATGGTCGTGTCAGGCACAAGGCACTGAATGCCATAATGGCAGTCTTTCCCTTAGACGCTTCCATTTTCTCCGTTGTCTTTTTCTGCTTTTGTGCTTTTCCTGCCCTGTGGAGCAATATGGAGTGTCGTTACCGGTGGTATGTTGCCTCTTTTACCCTCGGCTATATCCATGCCGAGGAGGATTTTCCATGGCTGAGGAGGGGTTTTCCTTGGGCTGGGCCCCTGGCCCAGTGTAGACATCAACATGGGCCTATTAGTCTTTTACCCCCCACACTATTGATGCCCTAACATGATTAATAGACTATGATAGAATTGCAAACATGACCATGATTAATAAGCAATAGTTATTTAATTAGCATTTTTGTAATTATTTGTTAGAATAGGATTATATATGTTTATTTTCAATATAATTAATATATATATATATATATATATTAAAGCACAGTATTCCACAACGGTCTAAATACCCAAGAAATAAGTAAAATGTAATTATATTTGTGAGGTTTAAAAGTGAACTATGACCATGTTGCCATGCGTTATAAACTGACTTCTTTTCTTATGTCAATTGAAGCTGCAGGGTTTACCACCACATCCTCTTCCAATAGACTTGAAGCTTTTCATAGTCAGGAGGGGTAGAAAATCTTTTCTCAAAAATTTATAAAAGTTTAATGACTTCAAAGCTCGAAAATGGATTGTATGTATGGACATGTAATATGATGGAATCATGAAATCCAAAGAAAAAATAACATTAAAATGAACAATTAAATTTAAAATCAAGAAATTGCCACCTTTTTAGCTATTTATTTGATTTTCAAGAATAATTTCGTTAAAGAGCCTCATTTGAAACTATTTAGGTATCAATTTTTTTTTTTTTTTTGGAGAAGAGCTATTTAGGTATCTAGACTCATTTAGAACTCAAGTTTCTAAGAGTCAAGTTTCAATGTGAAGAACTCAACTTTCTTAAACTCGAGTTCCTTCAAAAAACGACTGAGAACTTAAAAACATCTCAACTTAGGTATTTTTTCCATAGAACTTGAGTTTTTGAAACTTGAGTCCCAAATTAGCCTACATAACTAAATAGTTTTAATTAAATGAGGCTCTTTAATGAAATTGTTCTTGAAAATCAAAATCTTAGGCAAAAAAAAAAAAAAAAATGAAATTACAGTGATGGTGATAAGCAATAGTTATTTAAATAGCGCTTTTGTAATTATTTTTACTTCATCAAGAATGAAAATTTTAATTTTTCACATAAAAGAATGAATGTTTTACCCATAAATGTAGATTTCCATCATTAGGTTATTTAAATTGCATTATATAAAATAATAGGAAAAACTTATAAATGGTTAGAGATTCTTGCTTATACATATACCATATCATCTAAAATAGTCACATGCATAAATTTCACATAAAATGCTATGGGTAGGTAACAAAGTCATTAACTTGATTAATTGTAACACAGGAAATAATATGTGAAATTCGTTCTCACATGACAATTTTGTTGAAATGATTTGTGGTTCACATTGTCATGCATCATGTTGGACAAATGTTTAGGTTTGCATTCCAACAACTTTACATGATCATGCATTACATGCATTGTAATTTGTAACTATGTTCATGCATTCCAGGACAATGTCTTGTTTTCAAATATTCTTGATTTGATTTTTGTTTTACCTTAGTTTTGATATCCCTCATGAATTGCTTAAAATTTAAGATATGTTTATTTTTCTCAATTATTATGTAGAATATTAAATGTAGATGTTTGTTATTTTTTATCTTTGATTCTTGAATGTTTTAAATTAATTGATGTAAGGAACTAAGAATACGGTATATAGGCTTATTACATCCTAAGAAATTGATTAAGGACTAAGTGGGGTAGCCCCTAATATGTTTTTATCCAAAAACTTAGACTGATTTTAGATTAGGGGAAAAGGTTACTTACCTTAACTTTGTAATATTTATTATTGTGCAGAGAGTATCTTTAGACATGTGGTGTATGCAGTAGGAGAGGGATTTCGTATTTGATTATGACCCTTGGAGTGGGCCTAGTCCTTTGAAAGATCTTTATCCTAATTTGTTTATCTGCATTGAGGAAATGGTTCCCTCCTTGACCTCAGCTCCGTAATACAATTGAACATGGCAAATTGATCTTTCATTCTTTGATTTTATCACTTCTTGCTATTGTTTCTTATCTTTTCTTTGCAATATCACCTATAATGTGTTCATTTTCCCTGTTTTATCTAAGGATCTCTTACTTGTTTTGCCTAACAAGAAACGTATTTCTTTTATCATTGTTTTATTGCATTTATCTGCTATAACTTTTCTATAGCAACTTCGTCTGCCATAGGCATGTGACTAAAAGTTTCGACAAATGGGGCATAGTTTGTGTGCAAGCTAGATCAGGGTGAATTGCAACTGGACCGGTCCCAACTCTCTTATCCAGAACACTTGGACTTAGTACAGCAGGAGGCAGTCCAGCCCAAAATCACAAAAGGCCCACCACAAACATATTGTACTTTTTAATCAATAAAACTTCTATTACATATAAATAAATAAAAATAAAAACTGAAAGAGCTATAGTAAATGTTAAATAGTGTGAAGTTAGTTAAAAATTAGTTTTGTGAAAGAATCATCTATCCTCTATTGCGTTTTCCAGTTTTTATGGTTGTGGGTATGTGGATGTTTAGTTTGATTTAGGTTGGGTAGGTTTGGCATCAAACCCAAAGGAAACCGGCACTTGGGGTTTCAACTTGAGAAGTGACAGTGACCTGAACCAAGAGTTGAATCATTGGCTTTGGCCATTGAGAATTATAGTTTAAACCGGCTCCTAAATATTCAGGGACTGATTTAACTCTTCCCATGTACTTAATTTCAGCATCTGCTGGTGTGGCAATCATGGAAGATTAATTTGTTGCTATTTCAAAATTTTTTCCATTCAAGCTTTAGTTTATTGGGTCAATGCGTGAAGTCAAATTGTTTTTGAAGCAAGTGGCCTATGGTTTTAATGGTCCAGTTATAAGCATTCTAGGGTTAAAACAGTTAATTATTTGATTTTTTTTATATTACAAGTTATGGCCAGTTTTGTATTCAAGGGTAGAATTGCAGTTTTTGGAACTGCTATGAATTAAAGATATTTTTGTTAATTTAGTTGAGTCTAGAGTTGTCTTAGAGATTCCTTGTAATTTAGATTAATTTTCTTTGATTCCAAGTTATTCTTTTATTGGGTTAATCCTATTCAGATGAGCTTGAATTTACCTTCCCTTGGAAAAACATCTAGTTAATCCTATTTAGATGAGCAAGTTTCAAGGTTCAATTAAAAAAAAAAAAAACCCTCTTCTTTATTTTCTTCTTTTCAGATTGGCCGCAAAAAATAAATAAAGGGGTTAATTCAAGATAACCCAGTCTTTGAATGAAAGCATAACGAATACAAAATCCTGGTTATGGTTTCAAATGCAAACTGTTAGTATCTTACCTGAATCCCCTGTTTGAGCACAAGCTTCTATGTATTAAATTACTTGATCCATAGCAATGGACTTTCCATGATCAGCAATAATAACATACAAATACGCCAATTAATGAAAGAAAGATACTAAAACAAAAATAAATAATTGTTCCACTGAAGGTGTAAGCACTTCATTTGTTTTTATGTTCCCAACAACACACTTTTTTATCTTTAATTTCAAATGAAATGAGCATACGATAAAGATTTTGATTGATGAAGATACAGAGAAAAAGAAATAAAATAAATTAGCTATTACAACTATACATTGATGTCCTCGTATTGCCATGATTCCCACCCCTTCCAACACAAGGTTTGCCTCCTAACCCCCATTACAGCATCGGGTTAAGATGCCTGATATCTAGGGAGAGGTGGCAGCAAATTCACATGAACCATTTTTGGAGCAGAAGTTGCTGCATCAGCACCGCTATAATGCTGCCCATTGATATATTGATAATATTGACAACATCGTTGTTGAGCTGCAAAACAGAACCAGACACCTTATGAGACTGAATCATTACAGCCAGTCAGGTAAGAGGGAGAGGAACAGATGGGCTGCCCTATAGAGAGAAACACAATGCTTCCTCTCGCCAAAAATAAAACAAAATCAACTATAGAATGGACTCTCAAATAATTCCAGAGTCTAATTTTACCAGTTGTGCAAAAATTTTATAAAAATAAAAAAAGGTCCTGTTTGGCACACGTGACTGGGATTAGGATAGGACTAAATAGTAATAGTCCCATGTTAGGGCATTTCCGCCTTTGGATATATGAATCTGAAGATATAAATCCCGTGTTTGGGACATTTTAGCCTCTGGTCACATGAATCCGAAGCAACCAATATAGTTCAATGACTGTAAGGTTATTGAATCCAGGGAGGGGATCGGGACTAAATATTCAGGGCATTTAAGTTGTGGGCAGGCCTCAAAGAATCGAAGAATTGCAGATAGATGTACAAAAAGAAATTAATTGTGTAAACCAAAAACTCAACATTGCTCTTACAAGAATTACAAACCCTTATGGACACCCTAATATTCTCGCTGAATTTATAGCCAAACAATTAAAGAATAGGGATTCATTTCGAAAAGCAATGAAAAAGGCTATTGAATTAACTGAACAAGCAGGTACAAAAGGAATTCAAGTACAAATTGCAGGATGTATCCACGGAAAAGAGATTGCGCGTGTCGAATGGATCAGAGAGGGTAGAGTTCCTCTACAAACATTTCGAGCTAAAATTGATTATTGTTCCTATGCAATTGGAACTATCTATGGGGTATTAGGCATCAAAATTTGGATATTTGTAGGCGAGGAAGCCTAAGCCTTTATTTGACTTGTCTTTACATTCTATCGGAAATAAAAAAGCAAAAAATGACAAACTCTTTCATTCTTTTTCTGTTAAATAATAAAAAAAAGCGCAATTCTATAAGGTTGAATAAAAATTCAATTCATTTTTTTATATTGATATAATTGCTATGCTTCGTGCGTGACTCGTTGGTTTTTGTAGGGTTGGTAGTCAAAAAAACGGACTGGCCCATAGTATGAACTAATAACTATCGAACTAATAAACAACTCACCGCTTCATATTATCTGAAACAGCTTCATAATTTATGGCTTTAGAATATGCCAACAGGACTGAAAGAAGGCCATAGAAAAACCATCAGGACCTAGAGCCTTATCGCCATTAAATCCTTGAATCACTCCAAGCACCTTATCCTCATTAAAAGGTCTATCCAACCAGGCTGCATCCTCCTCAGATAATCTATAGAATTCCAAGTCATTCAACATTTGAAGAATTTTGTATTTCTATCACCCTCTTTAAGATAGAGAATTCAAGATTTTTGCCACCAACAGATTTCCTCCAAAAGAGTTGTCTTTTCCAACTCACTTGTGAGACATTCCTTTTCCAAATTCTCAACATCAGACAAGGGACGAGTTTCCTCCAGAGAGAGTCCAAATCACTAAGACTCATCCATAACCTTTTTTTTCTTCTCTTACATATGACCAAAATCATCCTCATTCCATTTTTCAAATCGACCTTCAAAGCTCTCAGTTTATTAGCAATTCTATAACTGGGAGATCCCTAAAAATTATAGGAGTCCCACCAAGAATGCACTTTCTCGACAAAACCCTCTGCCTTTAACCACATGTTCTCAAATCTGAATGGTCTTTTACCCCTCTAAAAATTCCCCCCTTCTAACAGAATTGGAAAATGATCTGAGACCAGTTTAGCCATCCTACGCTGACAAACAAAAGGGAACTTATCCTCCCAATCAGGCAACAAGAGGAATCTGTCAATCCTAGATCTCGATGCCTCAACACAAGAATTAGACCATGTGAAAGCATCCCCTTCCAAAGGAAGATCTAGTACACCATGATCTGCTATGAAATCAGAAAACTTATGAATAGCAGGGGTAAAGGATTCTGCACCAAGGCGCTCTAACGGGAACCTCACCACATTAAAATCACCTCCCACACACCAAGGCACATTCCACCAACTTCTAATCCCGGCCAACTCCTCCCACAAAAGTTGTCTATCTCTATCAACATTAGGGCAATAGGCCCCAGAAAGAGCCCTCTCAAAGTTGTCAGCAACATTCTTGAACCGACAAAGAAACAGAGAAGCGACCTACTGCCTCCATTTTTCCACTACCCTTCTATCCCAAAACACCAAAAAACCTCCAAAGGAACCAATTGACCCTAAGAAAACCCAATCAAAATGTTGGCAACCCCATATACTACATATCACCCCTCTTGTGATTAAATCCATTTTTGTTTCCTGCAAACAAACAATATCTGTCTTCCATATCTTGATGATGTTCTTGACCCGAAGCTGCTTCTCATTATCATTCAGTCCCCTAACATTCCATAAAATAATTCTAAGATTAATTGATGCACCATTAGGTCCCTATCCCTACTGACACTCCTTGTCTTGGTTGATCCATTCTCATGATTTCAAGAATTCACATATTCTTCAACTCCTGCTTCCCTTTCATGCCCATCTTTGTCAATTTCTTCTGGGCACTTTCTTCAACCAGTTGCTATTTTTTCCTAGCCTCTAGAGATAGAAATAATCCAACCTATACCTTAAGATTCTCCAAGGAAGTGCCCACTGATTTCTTAACGGCTTGATTTTTCCAGTAACCCAAAGCAACAACTGAGTACTGTTTGTTTGCCTCATCTTCAACATTCTTCACTGGAGATGTCATTGCCGCTGTTGCGCTTGCTGTTGCTAAAGGCGCTACAAACATGGGCTCCTCATCCACATCAGTAGATAAAGCATCCCAGGCTACATCGCACTCACAATCATCAGCCCAATTCAAAGGAAGCCCCTCCTCCCTGAGCAAAAGCTCCTTTCCTTGCCTGCTTACACTATCTAACTCATCAACTGAGCCCAAAAACTATATGAGACTTCTCTAGAGATCAATAAAGGGAAAGTGGAATCACCACTTGTCTTCCATCTCTCAATTCAAAAACCCAATCTCTAGAGTTGCCCCAAGACCACCTATCCAAGCCATAAAAAATAAATAAAATAAATAAAAACCAGCCTAATTGAGGGCTGAAGCTCCTTGTTGGTTTGGGCAAGAGGAACGAGCTCAAGATCGTCAGACCAAGCTTCGGAAAGAGTAGTCCCTGAATCCGCAACAGCAACACAAAGAGATGAAGACTGTCGACCGCAAAAGGATGAGAGACAGCCCCCATCATATCATCGTGCTAGTGGGACAATCTCCTTTAGCCCATCTAGGAAGTGGAGGAGAAGAAAGGATTGTTAGTTGGATTTGGGGAGATTGCAGAAATGTTAACTGGTCTATATCAGTATGTTGTTGGTTTTGAGGGTATTAATAAAGAGAATAAATTCAATGAGGACGGGGTGTAAACCTTACACCAGCCAATAAGATCATGCCACATCAGCCTTTTACTTAAGACTCATTGTAAAATCAATACATCCTAATACACCTAATAACATCTTTAAAAAAACTCTATTTCACGTTTTCAGACCAGATGTGAAAAAGAGTCCCTAAAATCTCATCTCCCTCCTCAACTCCTCATTCTCCTGCCACAAACCTAGCCTAACCTCCGTTTACCGCCGCATTACCTAGCCAGACCTCCACCACATCAATTCATTGGAGTCACTATTGAAACCTTGAAAGTGGAATATGTGACTTCAACGTTTGTTTTGCTATATTTTGTTATTGGGTTTTACTAGGTGATTTGCTATGTTTGGATATCTTGTCGGTATGGGTTTTGCACAGTAACATAGAATTTTGTTTTTTGTTCCATAGTCAACATAGAAACATAGAATCTTGTCTTTTATTGATAGTCGACGGAATGATTGAGAAATCTCGAAATCCATTTTGGGAAAAAGAAGAAATCAAGAAAAATTAAAACTTGAGCAAACTTGCTAAAACAATGAGATTTCAGTTTTTTTTTTTTTTTTTTTTTTTTTTTTTGGGGGGGGGGGGGGGGTTGGGGGGGGATAGGAAAGGATGAGATTTGGGTTTAAGTTTGTTGTGAAATCAAAGACATTGATGAAAGTGGGAGTTAATTGAGATGCTATTAGGTGTGGCGGGATGTATTTCTCATTAAGTAAAAAGCTGACGTGGCAATCTATTATTGGATGTGTAAAACATGGGTTTTACACCCTGTTCTTACCAAATTTGGACTCATTAACAAAATGTTTGATAGGTTGATTGATGGTGGCTGCTTTGGTAATGATGAATTTGGGCTTGTGGTTTTGTGTTTGATGTTGGTATTGACTTGAGTTTGGTAGTATTGATGTGTGGGAGGTGATTGGGCTTGATGGGTTGGGCATGTGGATTTGAAGTTGATGGCTGTGAAGAAGAGGAGGTTCCAGGTAGGGAGAGATTGGGCTTTTGTGTGATGGGTTTCGGGGTAAAGTGAGGTAGATGTGGGGAGTTGGGTTGTAGTTTTTGGTTGGAAAGGAGGATTGAGTTTTGAGGTTTAGTCTTAAAATGGGACCTACGAGGTTTAGTTTTTCCTAGACTCTTGCAATTTTTGTATTTGATTTCCTTTACCTTGTTCACTCCCGGTGCACTAGGGTGTTCCTTTTTTATCAATATATCTTATTACTTATCAAAAAAAAATATATAGATTGGCCCTCTTCATTAATGTTGGCCCATTGCACCTCCCATTGCCATTAAGGACCGCGTGCTATTTTCATGTGGGCATTTAAAACTACCCCAGCAATGATACCATTCAAATCTGCCTCATGATTGACAAGCACAGGTTTTGCCCCAAAACTAGTACTTTTTTCCTTCCCAACTCCCCCATATCCTGTGTATCTCGCTTAACGATGCCATTAGTCAACAGATTTGAATTTTCAGAAGAAAGCAAAAATTAAAAATAAATTGTAGGTGATATGTGTGATGCATTAATTATTAATTAATTTGATAGTTCTCAATTTATAGATATATTTAGTTTTCAGATTATTAGTTATACAGATTATTAGTTATACTGTTATAGCATTATGAGTTAGCAGTTGGCAATGTGGGCGAGTTTAACAATTTTATTTGGTTAAATTTGTGTGACATTTTTATAATTTATTATGTCTTTGTTTCTATCTAAAAAATAGTTAGAATACTGTATTAATTAGAAATAGTTAGAATACACTATATAAATTATTCAAGCACATGGTCTACACTCACTCACTCTATCACTCACCCACTGTCCCCACAACACACACTGTAACCCCACTACCAACACTAATAATTTATAACACACTGCATTTTTCCACCACACTGTAGCCCATTTAGCCACATCCCCACACCCGAGTTTGTCCTCTCTAAAAGTCTCTATTACGTAACTCTTTTTAACTACTTTATTCTAGAACTCATTGTCTCCAAAACACAAAAGTCATAGAAATAGTCTGCCACACTTTACTATTGCCACATCTTACTTCTCACATCTCGGCTCAGCAAAACACACAAATACACTCAACCGAAAATCATATCACAGTCAAAGAAAATTAGGAATAGGCTTCAAAGAGAGAGAAATACTTGTGAGATTGAATCACAGATCTGGTGAGGCGAGGACTGAGGAGTGGCTGGTGGTAGCACAATTGTGGTTTGTCCACATCGGAGCTCTCCGCCACACACTCTCTCTCTCTCTCTCTCTCTCTGACTTAGAACTGTTGGGGCAGATCTGGTAACAGATATAGTTCAACTCTCGAACTCTCTTTTTCTAGTCTATATGACTATATTGGTCTCTTGTTTTTTCTAATTTTTTTTGTCAATGGGCTGATCTGTGGGTATCAATTTTTTTAATTAATTTTTGTGAAGTTTTTATTAAATTTGTGGGCTGTTTGGGCTTATAAATGGTTTTTTTTTTTGTTTAATTTGTGATGTTATTTGTGTTAAATTTTGGTTAAGGGCCAAGATTTTGAGGAGGGGGGGGGGGGGATTGTGGCCAACATGGGTCCGTCCCTGACCTTGCCCCTGCCCCACCAAAACCCAGCAGAATCCACAACTCCAAGACTGGAACAAGAAGTTGCCTACATGATCAAAATAATTCAAAGTTCAAGATGACTAATGATCTATTTACCAATGCCATAACCTAACATTTGTAATCCGATAAAACCCAAAAAAATTCTACTACAGACTGATCAGACTATATTCAAGTAATAGGACTCAAAAAGTTTTGCAGAATTATTGGGATATGAATTGCATACCCATTGAAATCCTTCCTTCTCTTGAAGTGCAGCACCTATTATGCTCTCACCAACATTAGCAACCTGGGAAGCTATTATGCATATAATTGCTTCAGGTGCACTTATCTGTTTCACCAGAAAAATACAAAAAAGGAAAATAAATTAAAATATCTCAAACTATACAAGTTTAATTATTAAGTCGAGATATAATCTGGTTAAGTCATTCTACATAGTAATCTCAACAACAGTAATTACAAGGGTGCCAAATACAAAGATCATACATTATCCATGTCCAGGACATGCCAAAATCAAATAATGACCATATCCAATAAATTCCAACATTATCTTATCATGGATATCCAAAAGCTTAATGCATTTGCTGATTCTTATTTCTTAGAAGTCACATTTTATAGAAGTGAGTTTTCGATGAATCAACTTTTCTTTCCATTTCTTTTATGCATATATTAGTAGGTGGAATATCAGTGGACTTATGAGGGACAGAAATTTCTGTTGAAAGAATCACGACTGCAATCTTCTGATTTTTTTTTTTTTTTTTTTTTTTGGGTGGGGGGGGTGTTGTGGGGGACAAAAATGAAAAGGAGTTTTTAATATAAATAAGAAACAGATCCAGAACAAATTTTGACCAAAAAAAAAGGAACAAGTATTCAATAATAGTGGGAAGACGGTGTAGAGTACCTCACGCATGACACAAGCAACAAAGGAAAGAAGAATTGATGCTAAAAGTCCAGCAATGGTTCCCTCGACACTCACAGCCCCTTCAGTTCCCCTTGGGACTGTCTTAAACGTCGTAACTAGATACCTGCTCAGAAGTACCGATTTAAATGATTAAAAACAAATATTGAGAAGTAAATATTAAAATACATGCAAGGGGCAAAATATCCCAAAAATAAATGTTGATTTTGGAAAATGCATGTCATGCTTTAAGCAAGGCCCCATATACTGAACACAAAATTACCAGAAACCAATTCAAACAATGTTGATTTGGTATTAAGTTACACATTCACGCTGCATGAAGCTACAAACTTCATGTGATATAAGCACACTAGTAGTCAATAAACCTCAAATCTTAGTTCATTAATACTATCTTGGAAAAAATTAGCATTAATAATCCAAAGGTGCCAGCAATAGATTATTATCATCATTATTATAGTTATTATCAATATAACTATCAGATGTTTACACGTGATGCATGTGGATATCCAAAAAAAAAAAAAAAACCTATTTAAAAATAGATAAAAATGCTATGTCTACAACATTTTCATAACCCTTTCACAACAAACTCTAAATGGCAAGTTATTACGGATTATTATTGGTGGGACAAAAAAGTAATTTCAATAGGAGGTTCAAATTAAAACCAATAACAACTAACTACCTATGATTTGTTATGAAAATGTTGTGGACGTAGTACTTCTCAAAAATAAATGTAGAGTAAATAGATGTGGGAAGTTTTTGAGAGAGAGAGAGAGAGAGAGAGAGAGGAGATACCAAGGGTTATGCTAAATAGATCATGAACCCCTTATAATCGTTAACCATGAACCACTTATTTCTATTTTTATTAAGCCAATATTTTAAGTATTCTTGAAATTTCTTTGATTGTTTTTCGTCTTAGTTGTACATCTCTCATATTTTGCTAAATAGATCATTTTCTCTAGGGTTATCTAGGGTATGCAATAGAGGACACTAAAGAAGAGAATCTCCCTCTCTAATAGAATTCATTATTGTTCTTATTATTGACAGTAGATGTGATTAAGAAACAAGAATGCATTGAGGAAAATGCAATGAAATTGGTAGACTAAAGCTAGACATGTGAACATAAAGTACACTTTTAACATAATAGTTACCAAAATAGGCAAATATAATAGGGATTGCTCACACACAACCACACACAGAGGAGATACCTCATCAGTACACAGCATATGTACACAAGATTCTCCAAAGTTATAGGAAAAATTACAAATTACTCCCTGTGGTTAAAACCTATAATAATTACATTCCCTGTTAGTTTCGGTGGTAAACATTTTTTGGAAAATGTTTTCTGCACTTTATGGTGTTAGATACATCAGAAAACAAAAGCCAACAGAAAAGTAAAGTTTGGTCAACCAAAAAAGAAAAAGAAAAAGAAAAAAAAAAGAGCCTTTTGAGCGGAAAGTGTCTTTTAAAAAACAGAAAATGTTTCCAGAATAATCATTACTTATGAATAGCTATTCTTTAAAATGATAAATAATTATTCATCTCTAAATGGGTTGCAATAGCTATTCCTTGGTAGGAGTAATAATTTTTAAAATTAATATATTTCCAAATAAACAAACTTTCCATATACACATTACAATTTTAAAAATAAAAAATCATTAAAAAAATAACTCATCTCTATCAAATTTAAAAGAAATCATTTTTAAGAAAATATAATTGTATGAGTAAGATATTTCTTAAAATAAATTGTAAGTTTTATTCTAATGTTACAACTCAACCAA
This sequence comes from Quercus lobata, assembly GCF_001633185.2. Taxonomy (NCBI): domain Eukaryota; kingdom Viridiplantae; phylum Streptophyta; class Magnoliopsida; order Fagales; family Fagaceae; genus Quercus; species Quercus lobata. The sequence goes on from NC_044911.1 coordinate 37,178,592, forward strand.
ACTTGTGAATAGGTTTAGTTATTCCATCACAACATATTTTATTCCTAGTTCCTAGTAATAAGGATTATCATTCCTGTAATAATCCTCATTCAATGTACCAAACATGCCCTTAGCCTTGGGGCTACATATAGTAATAAGGGTGTCACAAAAACCAATAAGAACTAGAAATGTCATCATGTAGGACCCATGACCTCACCCTTCAGCCATTCTTATGGAAGTACCATTTCAGCTCTAGCCCACTGGCTTATCAAGGCTACTAATGCCTCAACTTTCTAACTTTCTATGACATAATTCATGTCCACTGAGGTTTGAGAAACATTTTAGATCATTGCCATCAACGCAAAAGCCTCAACTCTGCTTGTCCATTATAGCAAATTACACTGGTAAATGTAATAAGGAAGGAAAGTTGATGTAGGACAAATTGGGGAATCTGTCTTCGTGTGGTTGTGGCGGGTTTAGGTTTAAGAAGAATTTTGGATTTTAAATTTGAAGTTGTTGAAGAAACGTAGGGTTGTATTAGGAATTAAAAGGCGGTTTGATGACTTATTTGATGACTATTTGGTAGTAGAAAGTATGTGAGGATTTAAGGCTTTGATAGGTAAAAGAAAGGGCCTGATTTAGGATTGTAAGGAAGAAGAAAATGAGAGATTTTTTTGGTGTTCATGCGCTGTATCCTGAGTGAACAGTACCATAAAGAAAGAAAAGGTGAGGAAAAGAGAGAAAACATCACACAAAGGTCAACACGCCCCAACGCTCAAAATACTCAATAATTTTATTTTTTTTATAAGTAAAACACTCAATAATTTTATTAATCAACACTTCTCCTTTGATAAGCATTAATATATCTAAAGACTTCCTTATCCTAGCAGTATTAGGACTCTTGGGAGTAGTAATAGGGTTACTATGACTAGTAATCTAAAACCTAATAAAATACTAACTTGGACCCAAAGATAAAAACCTAAGATACTTAGAATTTTCTAGATAATTCTAGACTCAAATAAAGTATCCAATTACCCATAATTCACAGGAATGGCAGAAATTACAGATTTGCCGCTGTCTATAAAATTGACCATAACTAATAAAATAAAAACCCAAATAGAAAACTGTTTTAACCCTAAAAAATTTTGGAAAGTGGTTGTATTTAGGAATTAAAGGGTGAGTTGATGAGTTATTATATGTTGATTTGGTAGAGAAACATGTTTGATTTTAATGTTTTGATAGGTAAGCAAAAGCACTTAATTTAGAGTTGTAAGGAAGAAGGAAAAAAGAGAGATAATGTGTTCAGAGTTTGTGCAAATAGTACCAATGAGAGGAGTGAAGAAAAGGAAAACAAATTGGTGATTCTGCAGATAGTATTTCATATATCACTTCACAATTTTGCTTCTGCCATTTGATTCATTGTTTTTTTTTTTTTTTTTTTTTTGGCTGAATTGCCATTTGATAGATTGAAAATTAAATTTAAGAACTTAATGAAAATCTTCTTAGCATTGAGCAACAATACTGACCCTAAATTGCATATAGGAAAGATAAATAGGCTTTAGATTTCCACCATTAGCTAACATTTCATTCATTAGTGAGTGAATTAGAAAATGTAATAATAAAATTAAACTAAAGATGCATTATTACTTCATACTTACGTTGTTTTACCATATGCCTTCCCTATCTCACTTGAGACAGTATCACTCAACTTAGTACAAAAACTGGCAACAAAGCCGAGTTTCCAAAGCTGAGAAAAAGCAGGTCCCCCAACTTGAAAAATTGAAAGAAATGCACAGATGCAACCAGCAGCACTGGAACCAATAACACTGCCTGGTCCTCTTCTTCCCTTTCTCTTCTCAGCAACCCCCTGTGCCTCCTTTTGTGCCATTTTCACTTTCGTTACTGCTGTCCCCTACAACATATATAACACATAATTCCATTATAAGAAGAAGAAGAAGAAGCAGCAAAAAGTACAACTATAAAACTTAGGTCCAGTTCCCTAGTTGCAATACATTAGGATAAAACTTATGCAATCATGTGTTCGGATTTTATGGTCAACAATACTACTGCACACATCCAATTTCACAACATGCTCATAAATTAACCTCTTTTTTTTTTTTTTTTTTTGGGTGTAGTTTTCACAAAATTAGAGAAGAAAAAAACAAGAATTGAAATGGGATTTGCTTACAATGATGAAGTAAGTGGCAACGAGAAGGAAAGCAGAGGGACCAAAAGCTCGCCATGTGAGAGTGCCCAAAAGGAAAGCAGAGGCAATCCCTGAGAGAGAGAGGCCAGAAAGCAGAATTGGTAAACCCAATACAAAGATCAACATGTTGCTCAGGATTGCCGACTCCCACGTGAGAGAAGAAGATCGGATCAGCGCCTTTTTAACTGCCTCTGATACCGACGATGATAAAGCGCACTGGACCACCATCTTCTTGCTATTACTATTAGGGTTTTGGTGGTGGAGATTTAATAGGGTCCTTTCGCTTTTGCTTTTAGTATGAGAATGAGAGAGAGAATGGTGGAATTGGAATTTGAATGGGAGAAGTGAAACGGGTTTGGTGTGATTGTAATTGTAAACAAGAAGACTTGACCTTGGCATAATAAAACTACTATTCATTGTCGATATCATCATTTTTTATTCCAAGGGGGACTTCTCACTACCTAGTACCATCCTTCAACAAACCATGCTATTCACAAAACCCAATTAGATCAGAAAAAATCATAAATCCCAGCACCGTCAAACCGGACCGCATCCACCACACAAATCAAACTAAAAATAAAAATAGAAACCTAGAAACCGCCGCACCCACCCCACAAATCAAAGCCAAAAATCCACACAAACCCGACAACCACCGCACTCACAGTGAAAATATCAACATAAACCTACAAAAATCAACTTTCAGGCGCCCAATCCACCACATCTACCGGCACCGCCAGATCGCGACAAAACTAGCACCACCATCACCACCCATGAGATAAAAGAGAGGGAGAGTCAGACGACGAGATAACAGCTTCAGCTACTTCACGTTTTTGTAACGAGAGTGGACAGTAAGATGAGATAGAGGGAGAGTCAGACGAGGAGATGACAGCATCAGCTACTTCAAATTTTTGTAACGAGAGTGGACAGTACAAATACACTTCCACTCCCTATCGTTTTCTTGAGTCATTTAAATATTAGGGTAAATTTCACTAACTACCCCTGAGGTTTGGGGTATTACCAAGCACATCCAAAGGTTTTAAAAAGTGACCAATTTGGTCCTTGGTCACTAACACCGTCTGTGCACCGTTTTATTAAACAATTTTTTTCTTTTCTTTTTTTCATCTCACCCTTCACGCCGAGCTCTCCCTTCTTTCTGTCTTTCCAATCTGGAGCATTCTCCAGAAACCAAACACCGTTAACTCACCTCTCATCCCTTTCTCTAACCCTCTCTCTGCTGTTTCTCTGACTTTGATTAAAAAATCTCTATAGGAAGAACAAGAACTTTCTCAGTAAACCATGGTCCCTTTGCCTATGCCTTGAATTGAATCATCTTTGCTGATATAGTTTCTCTGCATTTTGCAACTTTTTCAGACACACAAATGGCGACAAAACACGACTAAAAAAAAGGCCCATCTCAACTCACAAAAACAAAGTGTAGACTCAATCATCCAAACACAATTATCACAACCCCAATTTCAAAATCTCACTACAACTTTATCATGCCATACTCAACTCAACCTGAATAACACCATCATCCAATGACCAAACAAGACAAATTATAAGTCATCACATTCAAACGCTCTCTATCTCATTTTCCTCCACATTCCCAACAACCAAACACAATTTACCACAACACACACACACACACACACACACACACACAAAATTAAAAAATTAAAACAAATATATAAATAAAAAGGCAGACCTGCCAGAGGATAAAAGGATTGGAAGTCTTAGCAGAAGTCTCTTCAGCTTCAATCGCTAAAGGGGGTGGAATCAACGGTTTCCTCTCTGCAAACTTCACAACATCCAGTTTCCTAGTCGAGTCTTCTTTACCTTCATCGCCACCAACCACTATTTCACCTTTCACTTCCTTTTTCACAACAACCTCTACCTTTGGTCCTCCATGCTTCAGAAATGGGATTTCAAGCTTAGACTTTGGGAACAACAAGAACAGGTTCTGGGGTCCTTTTGGGTCTTCTTTACTGGAGATGAAGAAAAGAAAAAAAAAAATTGTTTAGTAAAACGGTGCACAGACGGTGTTAGTGATCAAGGACTAAATTGGTCACTTTTTAAAACTTTTGGATGTGCTTGGTAATACCCCAAACCTCAGGGGTAGTTAGTGAAATTTACCCTAAATATTATTACTACGATTCTTTCTTTATTCTTCTTTTATTCTTTTTTTAATCTTTCTTTATTAATTCCCAACCATATATTTTTAAATACAATTTTTAATGCGTTATTTATTATTTCTTTATTCTCTTTAAATATTATTTCTATCTTGTTACTTTACTTTTCCTTTATTTTTTTTAATATTTCTTTATTCATTCGCACCTAAATTTCCCAAATCTCTCAATGGGTCCAAATTTTAAAATTAAGGGCGGTCTTTTCTTCAATGGACAAAATTAAGGGTGGTCTTTTCTTCAATGGACCTCTTGAAGCACTTGAGATAACAATATAGTGAGTTCTTAGTTTTTATTTATTTATTATTTATTGATTTATCATTATCCATTTTTAAAATTTTTTCAAAATAAAAAAAAAAAAAAATATTACGTCCATAACATTTTCACAATATTTTCACACTAAATCACATGCGGTAAGTTGTTATTGGTTCTAATTTGAATTCACAATTTAAATTACACTTTTGCTCATTCATAACAACTAGTAACAACTTACCACTTAAAACTTGTTGTGAAAATATTATAAATATAGCATTGTATATATATATATATATGATCATAAAATTTTTCTAATTATCATTAACCCAATTTTCCACCACATACATACACACCACTTTCTCCATAGTCGCTTGTCCTCCTCCTTACCTCCAACAAAATGCGATTTTTTGCTTTTATTGTTCTGATTTCATTAGGCTTATGAGAAAGATTTCTTTTTTGTTTCAAATCTTTTCGAGTGTGTTTTGTGTTTTTGTTCCAATTGTGGTATGTTTTACTTTGTAACCATTGAGATAGAGAAAGAGAGAGAGTGCAAAATGAAAGAGAAAAGGGATGAGGGAGAAAGAATAATTATTTTATTCAACCGGTGATTATTTTAATAGTGAAAAATGTTTGGAGTTGCTAAAATAATTGCTACAGTGCTCTCCAGGCGAAGAGGGCTACTGTAGAAACTCTAAAAAAAAAAATAGAGTTAGAAGCAAGTGATATCCACTATTATTCCACTTCCTGGAAATCTCTTGATAGTACTGTGGCAAATTAAAAAGACAAATCCTTTGAATAAAAGCTGGCATACGGACTTGATTAAATGGGTTTTCTCCCCTAATGATGCCACCACGATCCTGGCATTCCCTTGAGCTCTAGACTATCAGTGGACCGCTTGGTCTGGGCTTATACCCCTAAAGGCCAATTCACGGTACTGCCTACAAGGTTGCTTTATCCTCCACAAATAGTCCAATCCCTAGAACTTCAATAAACAAAATCGTGGAGCATTCTATTTCTGGAAGTCTCTATGAGGTCTTAATGTTCCAAATAAAATCAAGAATTTTGCATGGCGTGCAAGCTGTAATATACTTCCAACCAAAGCTAACCTCGGCCACTGGCAAGTCCTAGATTGTCCAACATGCATGTGAGGCCTGCAGGATGGAAGCTGAAAGCAGCGGGCACTTATTCTGGCATTATGGAAAAACTCCAGAGGTATGGACACTTTCTGGAATTCCGCTACTTAAATGGGTTACACTTCCATGAGTTTATTGATCTGTTGTGGCATCTCAAGTTCGTGCAACATGTGGGCAACGATATCCTGGAACTAGTTATCACTTTTGCTTGGAGCATTTTGTTCAACCGAAATCAAGTTCTGCAAGGAAAAACCAGACAAACAACTAGTATGATTATTTAGAAAGCAAGATCGTTGATCAATGAATCCCAGGTAGCAAACTTTTGGCCTCCTAAGTCAGCTGTAAAAGACATGGATCTGTGGATCAATCCAAAACCTCCATGGTACAAGATCAACACTGATGGAGCAGTCTTTGCACAGTAGTAGGCAACAGGCGTGGGAGTTGTAGTTCGGGATCACGAAGGTAGAGTGGGTGCCGCATTCAACAAGATACTCCATTATCTTTTAGGGCCTTTGGAAGCTTAAGTGAAAGCACTGAAGGAAGCTGTGGATTTTTCCTGGGATGTTGGTATTGGTATGCCCACTTTGAATGCGACCCACTTCTGCTCTCTGATGTTGTTCGAGGAGTGAGTAATCCACTGACAGCCATTTCTAATATTGTAACTGGGATTTGTTATAAACTAGAAGCTTTCAGGACTGTGCAAATGTCACAAGTTAAGGGGAGGTAATAAACCAACTCATATTTTAGCTTAATATGCTAAAGGAATTGGTAGTTGTTGAGATATAATTTTTTATGTCCTAATTTCATTTTTCCATTCACCAAAAATATCCATACAAGCCCTATAAATTATTTTAGGCCCTCACAAATATCTCCCATATTACTTAACTTAGGCCCTCACAAATATTTCTCATATTACCCAACTTGGGCCCTTACACATTTTCCCATATTACTACCCAACTTAGGCTAACACAAATACTTCTCATACCATTACCAAAATTGGGCCACAAAATTATACAATCTCTATTACAAAGCTCGTTACTACACGACACTCTTTACAATGCCCACTGCTACACAACACTCTATTACAAAGCCCACTGCTACACAGTAGGGTTGTCCACTGACCCAGACCAACCGATTCGCCAGCCCAAACCTGCCCAAACCAAAGGTCCACGGGCGGTTTTGACTCTAGTCTTCGGTCGATTACCGGTTAGTAATAAAAATAACCGAATCATTGGTTCGGGTTTTGGATTTTAAAAAATTTCACCCGAATAACCTGAACCGATTGAATTATTTATACCAAAAAATTCTGATTTCACATGCCTTACCGTACCAACCCAAATTTATGATATCTGGAAAACGTGTATCAATGATAAAAGTCAGCTTTTTTCACACAAATTCTCAATCTAAAAATCAATCGTTTAAATCAATTCAAAATTCAAAATTAACGATGTTGATTAGAGTTTACAGTACATTGAACAGTGATTTGAGGTTGAGCAGTGATTTGAGCAATGATTCAGTGGCACAATTACCTAATTTCTATATCAACGGTTATAATCAAAATCAAGACCCAAATCGAACGGTCACAATTACATATCAAACTTTGATATGATATCTCATATTTCTCACTGTCTCTTTCTATTCTCTTTAGTTTTCACTTTAGACTTCAGAGTTCAATCTTCCTCTTCATGCTTCCTCTTCACTCTTCACTTTAAGTTTTGATCTTCTCAAACTCTCAGTTCTCACAGAGACACAGAGCCACTCTCAAACTCTCAGTTCTCTATTTGGCTCTCTCAAACTCTCAGTTCTCTATTTGGCTCTTGGCCTCTCTCTAATCCAATTCTCCAAATCCAAACCCTAGCCGCCTCCAATGCCATAGTCCACTGTTTTAATGCGTTTTTTTGATGTTACATCTCCTATTGTGGTCGTTGTTATTGACATTTTTCTATTGTTTAATCAATTTTGAGCATCATTGTTTTTGCTTTTATTATTTAATAAAATTTCAAGCCTCATGTTGTTTGTATTTGGGATGTTTTTTGTTTTCGATTTTGTTTTTTTTTTTTTTTTTTTTTTTTTTTTTTTTTTTTTTTATGTGTTTTTAGTTTTTGCATAAGTAAGATACTGTTTTTCCTTTTTGGTTTGTGTCGTTGTTATTATTATTATTACTATTATTATTATTATTAATTGTCCTTGTTGTTCTAATTTGCTAATACTTATCTTTGATTTTTTTAGGTCATGGAAACCTCCATTGATGCACCATCTATCCAAACACCAGTCGATACACAAGCTGATGCTATTGCCACCCAAGCTAAAGCTTCTGTTGGTACCCAAGCTAAAGCTCTTGTTAATGTTAATGGTGGGAAAAACTCCTTAGTTTGGAATCATTTTGAAAATGGAAAGGTAAAAAAGGATGTTACTAAGGCTATTTGTAATTATTGCCAAAAATCCTATCATATTGATAGTAAGAGTTATGAAACAAGTAATTTATTAGCTCATGTGAGTCAGCATGTTTCCACTGTTTCTTCTAAGCCAACATTCCTAATGGGAGAGTGCATAATTAATCCATTTCAGAGTTCACTCCCTCCTTGTGTGTGCACAAAATTGGCTTCTAGCCACAATCCCAATTTCTCATCGCCAATCAATGGATGAGGTAGAGGCATTAGAGGAGGAATTTCATGACCTAGGTAATATGTTTAAATTCTAAAACTTCTTGTCTTATTAAGTCTTATTAAATGTCTCACAAAGTCAAACAAAATTTAATATATACTCTTCATTTCTTTTTCTTTTCTAGTTATAAAGCAACAGTATTGATGATTGATCATTCGCTTGATCAGTCACTGCCCTTAGCCCCTTAGTTGCTTACTATTACTGCCCTTATTGTTACTGCTCTTATTGATTAAATATTTTTTTACCTCTTGTATTGTAGGAGGAAGGTCATTCTTTTTGTATAGGAGGCAGACTTTTGCAAGCTCTTTTGGATATTGCTTTTCTTAACAATACATCAACTCTTTCCCTATATAGTACTTGACATTCAATGTTGTGGAAAAGCTATTTTTTGGAAATGCCTATGGTATTTCATAATTGTAATTGATTATATATATTGCTAGGAACATTTTATAGCTAGCTTACTACCTTCTGGTTTATTGCTTTACAGATGGAAATATTGTAGTATACTCTTATATGTTGCTTGATTGTGACTTATTTGCCATTGGAAATATTTATTACTTGTTGAGTTGAGTTGAGCTACTGGCTGACTGTCCAGGCTCCAACCAAGCTCGTGCTATTTTGAAAATGTTTGTTACATGTATTTTGTTTGTGTGGATGTTTAACAAGTGGTAAAAATATGGCATTTTCTACTTTTTGTTATTTTGTTGTCTTTATATTTTTTGTAGTTAATATGTGGGAAAGATTAAATTTGGACCAATAAAGGCTGGAGACCCAAAAGATGTAAAGTGGTGTAGATGCTTAATACAAGCTTAGCTTGACAGCCCATTTTAAAATAAATTCAGTGAAAAAAGCCTAGTCTGCCGAATCCACTATTTTGGGCTAAAAAGGCCAAAAAATTAAATTAAAAAAAAAAAATCTATGCCAATCCATAAAATCAGCCTAAACTTTAGCCCAAACTCACTCAACCGACAACTCCGACCCGCCCAACCAATGACTCAAAACAACAGATCCAACCCAAATATTCGATCAAATATGAGTCTAGTTTCCAGTAACGTGACCCAATCAGGTCGAGTGCAATTCAGGCCCAAACCCGAACCAACCCGACCCGTGGACAACCTTACTACACGGCACTCTATTACAAAGTTCGTTACTATACAACACCCCTTACAAAGCCCATTGCTACACAACAACCTATTACAATGCCCGCTACTACATGACATTATTTACAAAGTCCATTACTACACGGCACCCTATTACAAAGTCTGTTGCTACATGCACTTTATTACAAAACTCGTTGCCACACGGCACTCTATTACAAAGCCCCGTTGCCACACGGCACTCTTTACAAAGCTCGTTGCTACACGAAACCCCTTACAAAGCTCGTCGCTACACAGCACCCTATTACAAAGCCCATTGCTACATGATATTCTTTACAAAACCCGTTACTACACAGCAACCTATTACAAAACCCGTTGCTACACGGCATCCTATTACAAATCTCGTGACTACACAACACTCTTTACAAAGCCTGCTGTTACACGACACCCTATTACAAAGCCCGTTACTACACGACACTCTTTACAAAGCTCGTTGTTACACGACAATATTTTACAAAATATCGAAATATTATTAAAAGCCCAAGTACTACTTTTGGAAATATCTTATAAAAAGCCCAAATATTATTTTGGTAACATTTTACAAAAATCTCATACTATTTTGGTAACTTTTTACAAAAAACCCAATACTATTTTGGCAACATTTGACAAAAAGCCCAATACTATTTTGAAAACATTTTACAAAAAGCCCAATACTATTTTAGCAACCTTTTACAAAAAGCTCAATGCTATTTTGGCAACATTTTATAAAAAGCCCAATACTATTTTGACACCCTTTTCCAAGAAGCCCAATACTATTTTGGCTACATTTAACAAAAAGCCAAATACTATTTTGGCAACCTTTTACAAAAAGCCCAATGCCATTTTGGCAACATTTTATAAAAAACCCAACACTATTTTGGCAAAATCTTATTAAAAACCCAAAACTATTTGGCAAAAAATTATTCTATCAAAACCCAAAATATTATTTGGCAAAAGTATTATATTATGATCAAAGCCCAAAAATAATTTTTGGCAACCACATATTTTGATATACTAAACTCCCTAGCAAATATGCTAACCCATGAGAAACATAAATTATTTAAGACATATTACCCATCTCTTAAAACTATTTTTTCTACAAAATTTATGGGAATTATACTTATTTTTTCCATAAGAAATTGCAACTACAAAAACCCACGTATATTACAAACCCATGGCAAGACTATTTATATTGTAGGGACATGCAAGCCTAAAAGCTCAATGGCAAGGCCCAGCCGAAACAGTCTAGCCCATGTGCCAAATCTCAACAACTAAAGCTCATGTGGGTGACTAAAATGGTTAGGCCGGTCATAATTCAAGTTTCAACACAACTAGACTGAGTTGGGACCCACTGCAATCACCTTCAGCTTGTCAAATCAGGCCAGAGGGACGCATGTCAAGCTGAGCTTAAATCCTTCCTTGGCAAGCAGTTTCTGATGATGATTAACAAGACATAAAGCTTTGTTGATGTGTGAAGGTTGAAGTCAGCCACTGTCCCTCTCTTATCCAACAAATTCGGTCAAGAAGCTAAGGGAAGACATAACTGGACCTTGGAAGCTTCTGGAATCACTATTGTACAACTCACTACTTTGTTAAAAATGTGTATTATCCAATTCATGAACCAAGCACATGAACCCTAATAGGGAAACTTAGGGAAATGTGGTTTGGAGGACACCAATGAGATCTCTAGCAAAGTTTCTAGCAAAAGATTCTAAAATTGACACCTAACTTGGGGTGACACAATCTGCCCTAAGAACTCTGATACTAGCAGCAGACAATCAAGATCACTAGCCTTAATACATGCTCTAATCTCATTGGCAAAGGACAATCTAGCATTTAGTGCTAAGTCAGAACCTCCAGCTAATATTACCCAAAATAGCAAATACTCCTTAAAGTCAAACATACAATTCTTGGCCAAATTCTAGGATGGATTTGCTGAAAAATTATTGCTAATTGAGACAGATTTTGGCTGAGATTCTTTGTTAAATACCCCCTTAAACTCAACTATAAATAGAGCCCCTCATCAACACACCAAAACACATTATAAGAGAAGAATTAATCTCTCATAACTTCTCTACTTTCTCTCTTGCTCTAATTATCTTCTTAGCTCTTTAATGAGGTTTTGAGCTTTTGAGTTCCTAGTACTCAAGTTAGTAACTAAGCTCTTCAGCTCTTAGCTCATAAATATCCCTCATATTACTACTCATAAATACTTATCCATCCCCTAGCAGAAAATCCCAGCAATATTGCTAAATACTCCCTCACTACTCGTACTACCAAAATGACTCTCATAGTCTCATTACTCACTACATATACTGTCATTATGAGCATACTCTAGCATAATAGCAATCTTGCTGTGTTAGCTGGAATCTCTCTCTCTCCCTTTATCTCGTACTAAACTTTCTCCATCATTTGTTATAATGGATCCTATAGTGTTTGTTTATTGCTTTACAATTGAAGGCTATAATGTATTCATGACTATAGAGTTTTTCCCTCATGTTGTCATAATGGAGGACTTTCTTTCGAGGACTTTGTAGATGTAGACGTTTTGCTTAATTTATGAAATAACTAATAATTGGAGGTTTATTTAATTCTATCTTATTTTACTGCTGGAATCCTAGTTAGTATATACACATATGTTACACATATACTTCACATACGTACGTAAACCTTAGTAGATCACACGTCATCCATTTTCTTATCAAAGTTACAGAATTACACACGTTACTTTAGGACTAAAAGTAAAGAATGCGTTTAGGTTGAAAAAAGTTTAAAAAGGTTGGTTAAATACAAGCATATATAGAAGATGTAAAAAGTTTAACGCAGCCATCAAAGACTAGTGAGACATTACACAACACTACACTTTGCTAAAAATAGAAGAAGTGAGACATTACTGTACACTAGTACACTACACATATAAAAGCTTAAAATTAATAATCCAAATGAAACGTATTACTCTTACAGTCAAACACAAAGTATCAACTTCAATTTTTTTTAAAAAAAATTAAAAATAATAATACAACAAACAATATTTTCACAATAATTTTACAACAAAACTGAGATGATAAATTGTTATCAGTTTTCATTTGAGTTCATTACTGATATCACTTTTTTACCTACCATTAACAGCTTAACACCTAGTTTTTATTGTAAAATAATTGTGAAAATGTTTTGTCTAGCCAATCAAGTCTAAAATTCACCCACATCAAATAATCCAAAATTGCGTAAAATGCATAATTGTTACAGTAATCATGTAAATTTGCATTAACACTATTCATTTTACATTTAGTTTTTTTAATTATATCTTTATATATTCCGATGTTGAAGGAAAAGAATAAAATGTAATTGTTGCGTGTGAAGAAAGAGAAATAATTAAAAAAATAAAGAAAAATTAATATTTTAATGAAATTTAGTATAAAATTGATAGCCCGATGGTAGGTGTTTTGAAAAATGAGTATGTAAAATAGAAAAAGTAGGTTCTTATGCTAAAATATATAGAAAATTTTGCTCTAATTGATGCGAATGCTCTAAGTGAGTATATATATACTGTATTTATATGCTAAATGCTTCTATATTTTTACACGAACTTTTAAAATAATAAACGTTCAGTACCCGTACTACACACGTACCGTTATTTATTTGTTTACGTATTTTTTTGCCAAATTTTTGAAACATACTTTTATTAAAAGATACCAAATTGTACCCGTTCTGGCCGTTCGTATGTTTACCGTAATATATGCGTACCGTATTTTACTAACTATGGCTGGAATATTTTACTGCTGGAACATTTCACTGCTAGAATTTTTTATTGTTGAGATGTTTCTCTATTGTAGTGGGCTTTTCTATTTGTACAAACGTGTTTGCTGTAGGAAATGCTTTGGGCCTTCCCATAATCCTTTCCAGGCCTAACCTAGGCCAAAGCATAAAAAAGGCAAATCTCTCAAAAGTTTCACCGATAGCCTTTGAGCCATGCTTCAAGCCCACTGTCGAGTTTCGATTTGGCCTACACCCAACTACAATCACATTTGTTGGAGGGAAAACTTTTTCGCCCTTGACAGTAGTTATGTAACTTGGGTAGAAGAGGATCCAATTATCAGTGAGTCGACTTTGGCTCAATATGTACTGAATTTATCTTCATCTTAATAAAGTTATTTGTCTTTTCATAAATAAAAAAATAAATAAATAATTGCATTTTACCATGTGTCTTTTGATCTTAATCTTGACCTATATAATTCTTTAATAAGAGTTAAGATCACAATATAGGTCTGTTCACCAAAAAAAAAAAAAAAAAAAATCTATTTATACATTTCTTTTTTATTATAAGAAAAGAATTAGGCAAAAAGGTTAAGTAATCCCCAATGATTTAGGACGAAGCCCATTAAGATGCATTCCCGCATGGTGACATAGTTTATTACCGGAGACCTCCACCACGAAAGATGATGGAAGAGAACTATAGTAGACAAAATCAACATCTTAGAAGGCACTAGCCTTCGTTAAAGCGTCAATGCATCTATTCACCTCTCTAAGACTAAATCTTAGATGGGAAATCTATGAAACTAGCAACCTGCAATTAGGGGTGTCCAGGACCTACCAGACCTACTTGACTCGTGGCCACTTGAACTAAAGGCCGACTGACCTAAGCACCATTGCAGTCGATGACAATTCTATCCAATGAAACCCGACACTCGTCAGTTCAAGTCTTAGTTTCACTTCTCTCAACCTGTTGGAGTCAACCCAACCGAAGAAAATGGTAGAGTAGTTCAATTTCTCTCCCCCTCTCTCTCTCTTTTCCTCTCTTAGATCAGTCCCTATCTAGTGGAGATTGTGAGATCTCTGCTTAGATCCAATGAAGATCTCGAGTTCTTTGCCTAAATCTAGTGGAGATTGTGCGATCTCAATCTAGATTTGGTGGAGGTTGATTCATCTACCGTCATTCTCTTGATTTTGAGCGAAACCGACTTAACTCATGGCAAATTCGACTCGATCCAAACTGTAGGTAGTATCGGTTGGCGACGGGTCTGTTGTTCTGCCACCTAATGGGATTAGGTCGGTTCTGAGTTACCTATTTGTCTTCTTAGTGGTGCAAATAAGAGTTTTGGCCTTCTTAATATCATCATGTGAGAGAAGTTAGTCACAAGGAGCAATTTGGTGAATATAGAAATCTCAAAGAAATATAAGGAAGAATTGAAACTTCAAGGAATGTTTTTGCAATTGACTTAAACCCATGCGATGTTTTTGCATTTTGGAAAACACAATTTATATAATCTTAATTGGCCGAAAATGAATGTGATATAATTGAGTGATGTAATTATTGAAGTAAAATCTAACTTGCTACACTACAAAAAAAAGGCCTATCCCAACGTTTTCAAAACCACTAGGATAGTCCCAGAAAGCGCTGGGATAGGGTCAAAATTCCTATTCCAGCATTTTTTTTTCCAGGCGCTTCAAACCGCCGTGCAGTGATAGTCAGTATAGGGTCGTCGGACCTTACCAGGGCTTTTCAAAAGTGTCGAGAAAGGCACACGCCCTATACTAGCGCTTTTGAAAGCGCTGGTATAGGCCTTTTAAATTATATTCATTCAAGGCCTATACCAGTGCTTTTGAAAGTGCTGACATAGGCAGTACCTATTCCAGCGCTCTCAAAAACGCTGGTATGGGTCTTGAATGAATAAAATTTAAAAGGCCTATACCAGCACTTTCAAAAGTGCTAGCATAGGCAGTACCTATTTCAGCGCTCTCAAAAGTATTGGTATAGGTCTTGAATGAATAAAATTTAAAAGGCCTATACTAGCGCTTTCAAAAGTGATGGTATAGGGCATACGCCCATACCATATGCCAAACCCTATTCCAGCGGTTTTTAAAGCGCCAGGATAGGTCATTTTTAAAAAAAAAAAATTAATTAATTTTTTTTTAGCACCTGTAATATACCTACAATACATATTTTCCAATACCTATTTTATAGCAACTGTAATGAACCATAATTCATATTTTTCAATAGCAAATACAACACCATATCAAACCAATAAACTATATATATTTAATTACACCTTATCAATAATTACATCCCAAATGTCTAGAATGTTATACACAAAATAATACATCCCAAGTGTCTAGAATGTTATGAGGCACACCTACACTACGATTTCACCATTGCACATTGAGTTTCAAAAATGTAAGTCACAAAACAAACAACACTCCTAATAGAATACATACTATATGTATTTACTTAGACAAAATATGAGAAATTAACAACAAATTGAACAACAATATGTCAACATTTACAAAACAAACAACACTCCCAATATAAAATACACCATCTTTTCTCTCCATGCAAGCCACCCGCTTGCTCCAAAACAACAACCCACCATAGCAGTAATGTAGACATATTATTTTACAATTTAAGGGAATTAAGAAGCAGATCTTACTCACCCTTTAGCAATCCTAGTGTTTGCCCACGGAAAGAAGAAGGCAAACTTCAAACAAGCTGTCACTCCTACAAAAGCAAACTGACTATCACTCACTACTATGATAACTTAAATAACGTAAATTAGGTCAATTCCTGTCCAAAACCATGTAACAAGTAAACCACGGTATAGACTTGTTTTAGTTTTGATATACGACTGAAAATTATCCTTGAAACTATTGGTAGTCGTATTTGATGTCATGATATCGGGACTCCCTACATAGAAGGAAAATTTTGTTGGGTACTACTATAATCCTTAGCTATAGTTATGACTTTCTTTAATTGCATGATATTCCCATACAATTTTAAGTTCATTTTTTTTGTTGGAATTAAAGTAAAAAGAAAATCTATTTGTTTATGGTTATATGTGTGTCTATATAGTATATATAGTAATCTATGTCCCTCCTTAAATTTTTTGTATTCCTATGTAAGATGATTCCTAGTCTTCATGAACAAGCTTATTTATAGAGTAATGACATTTTGATTAGTAATAGCTTTACTTAAGTAATCACAAAGCGTAACAGAAAATTACAATAGAAGTAAATGATAATAAACCAAAACACAAAACTCAAACAATATGATCCATAAAAACAAAGAACTACACTCATTGTTTTGATAATTCACACATCAGCAACAGTAAAGCTACAACAACAAAACACATTGTTTGCAATTGTCTACCATTAAAACAAAAGTTTAAAGTACCTAACCTAATAAAATAAAACAAAAAATACCATACAATAACTTGCAAATCACTTATAACAAAACTTAACTACATTGACTTACTAAACAAAATTACAAAAAATTTTAGTGGTTTCAGCTTCCACCTATTCCAGCATTTTTGAAAGTGTTGGGACAGGTCCCTCCATTCCCTTACGGAGAAAGACCTATCCCAGCGCTTTTTGAAGCACTGGAATAGGTTGACCCTATTCCAGGGCTTTTAAAAGCGTCAAGATAGGTCTTTCCCCCTAAGGGAAATCAGTAACCCTATCCTAGCACATTTGGGCTTCTTATACCAGCGTTTTTGAAAAACACCGCTATAGGCCTCCTATTGTAGTGCTTTGTAAAGCGTCAGTTTTGAGCCGCCGTAATAGGATTTCCTGTACCAGCATTTTCAAAAAGCGTTGGTACAGGCTTATCTATTACGGTGGTTTGTAAAAACGCTAGGATAGGATGATTTTTTTGTAGTGCTAGCTTATAATCAAGGTAGCGTAATACCATATCAGAGGTCATTTTGGTTTGCTAGGAGAAATAAATATTTCAGAATCGTTAATACTAGTGTTATCGTTATGTGTGTGTATAGTTCACATGTTTCATAAGCCGAAATACTAACTTAAGTACATTAACCCAATGTATTATCTCAAATAACATGTTTTATATTATTTTTTAAACATATTTTTAATATAATTTTTTTATTTTATCGGCTGAAACGCCCCATGGTTATTACCAAATATACATCCCAACATTTTATCTAGTTCGTTCCAAATGAGTACAGGTACAGTTTTTATGGTCGGTACGTCCAGTACTATACGTACCCCAATTTTGTTAAGGAATTGTCATGTTTAATTTCAAATTCTTCCCACCAAAGCCTAAGATTTCTTTAATATTTGATACTTCTTGTGGTTTATTTGCATGTTGTAATTTTTAATGCCTTTTAAACTTATCTTCTTTTTGGTAATTTTCTTGCATGTTGACAAGTGTAAATTTTTTTTTAATGTTTTTAAAACTTGTTTCTTTTTTTTCTTTTTTTTATCATTTTCTTGCATGTTAACAACTTGGGTGCATGTTAGACAAGTGTAAAGTTACCATTTATGTTTAAAGAGATATTCATGTATTTGGAGGCAAGGAGTCTAGACTATAGAATGAATAGAGAAGAAGAAGAAGAAGAAGAAAATTTCATAGCCGCATTCACTATCCATTGTTATGAAAAATAGTTACTATCCCTGATTGTAAATTTTAGAAGTACCAATCAAAAATCTTTTAAACATATTAATTATAAGCACTGTGGAACTTGAATTTGTGGAATCAAACAACAATATGTGAAAATCATAATTTATTTGACTATTTAGGAAAGCAATGTACTCCCTCATACAGTAACAAGGGTATGATCTCATTATACCACCTTAGGTGTGACTTTGAAAGTACACTAAAAGGCTAGAAACGTTACTGGGTGTGAACAAAAGAAGAAAAAAGAAGGATGAGGAAGAAGAGGATAAGAGAAAAGATAAAGTAGAATATGAAACACACCCATTCATATATATTCAAGCAAATCCACCCACCAACAATATGAAACTCTTATTTTCATCCAAGCCACTAGTAAACTTAATATATAAATATAAAGAGCGCTACACATTATATGGTTTCGAGTTGGAGGGCGAGGGTCACAGCTTATGGCTTGATGACCTTCTTCAGGGGCTTCTCACCACAACAAATCTTACGGAAATGACAGCAGGGGGCAACTGGGTCCCAACCATGATCTGCAACTACATGGAACATGAGTAAAAAAGAAATAAAAACCTTCAGGAAAGTCTTAAGAATAGCCATATTGATGAGTGTAAGAAATTTTTTAAGTATGGAATAAGTTCTTACTCTGCATAAATCAATATTTATAGGCAAAAACATTAAATCCAGTGACATCTTTCCCCTAACCTTAAGCAGGGATAAAGCCAAAAATCTGGTGCGTTTCAAAGGAGCACTGGTATCGTTTTAATGCCCAGTACAACTGGTACTGTTATGATATATTTTGAATATTTTACTTATAATTCACTAGCTTGCTTGTACATCATTTTTGTTATATGAGCATTTTATGTTAATGAATGCTACCCCAACTATCATAGAATTGTCATGCCTGATATTTCTTAATATTTAATACTTGTGGTTTCCTCTGCATGTTGTAATTTTCTACACATTTTAAACTAATCTTCTTTTTGGTCATTTTCTTGCATAATGACTAATGAAAGGCTGTTTTCTATATATGTATTTTAAACTTATTTCCTTTTTATGATTTTCTTGTATGTTATTAACTTGGGTGCATGTTAGACAAGTGTAAGGCTGCCATTTATTTTTAAAGAGATATTCATGTATTTGAAGGGTTTTAGTCTTTTAGAATCAATAGAGAAGAAGAATGAAAATTTACAACACCTTTCTTTCCCCTTGAGCTGAAAAATAGTTACTATCCCCTTAGAAAAATTTGTTCTTTGATAGTAAAATCTTAGAAGTGCCCATCTCTGTTTAGGATACTATCATTTAATCAATCTCTCAAAAAATTTGATTTTCTTTCAATTAATGTCTCATGTGACTTTACACTCTTTTTTTCTCAAATATCAGCAAATTGAATACTGAAAAGTAAGGAAAAAATAACAATAAATTGAAGAAAAATATTTGAGTACTTAATAAAATTATAATTCAAAAAAAAATGCATATTGCATGTAATCCAAAAAGTTCAATGTTCAAACTTGGTTGACAAAATCTAAAGTTCTTTTGACAATATTTTATTATTCATACTAAATAGGTATTTTATTTTAATGTTGATAATAAATTTTCTTTAGTTACATACCTTAATAAAATTGTATTACTTAAAACTATAGGGAATTAACCCCGAATTCCCAACCTGTGAGAAATAAAAAAATAGAGAAAACACACGCCAAAAGAAAAACAATCACACGCACAAGACAGTATTTACGTGGTTCGGCAATTTGCCTACGTCCAACGTCCATAGAGTTGCAGAGATTTCACTATTATCAGGGAAAAAGTACAAAGTGCAGCTATAGTTTTTTTTCTCCCTCTAAAAAACACTGCAACCCACGGCTTGGGCCTATCGGCCTAAGCCTTCGCTTCACGGACTAAGCCTTAGTAAATCTCTCATAAAAACCACACAATATTATTCGGGTTAGGTCGGGTCGTCAAATCGAATCAAACGAAACTAGGCTCCACAAAGCCCAACAAATCTCCCACTTTAAGACTAGTTCAATCACCAACATCAACTGCAATCCTCCAAAACACAATCCCTGCAACCCATGGCTTGGGCCTATCGGCCTAAGCATTCGCTTCATGGACTAAGCCTTAGTAAATCTCCTATAAAAACCACACAACATTATTCGGGTTGGGTCGGGTCGTCAAATCGAATCAAACGAAACTAGGCTCCACAAAACCCAACAAATCTCCCACTTTGAGACTAGTTCAATCACCAACATCAACTGCAATCCTCCAAAACACAATCCCTCATCCCTGCAACTCATCCTCCTATCCTTAAGTTAGAAGACCAACTGAAGCTACACACAACTTTAGCTTCTTAATGGTGACACCCTTAGTCAACATGTCTGCCGGGTTCTTAGATTCACAAATCTTCTCAAGTATTACCAACTTATCTTCAATAAGGTAACAGATAAAGTGGTATTTTGTCTATATATGTTTCGACTTTGAATGAAAAGCCTAATTTTTGGCAAGAAAGATTGCACTCTAACTATCACTGTATAAAATGCTCATCTCCTACTTCTTACCGAATTCATCTAAGAAACCATGTAGCCAAATCATCTCATTTCCAGTTTCAGTTGAAGCAACATACTCAGCTTCTGTAGTAGACAAAGTAACAATCTTTTGTAGATTTAAAGTCCATGATATAGCTGTACCACCCAGAGTAAAAACAAACCCAGTGGTACTCTTTCTACTATCAATATCACCAGCAAAATCAACATCTACATAACCCTGCAATTTCAAACTTGCACCTGTGAAGTAAAGACATATATCTGATGAACCCTTCAGATATCTCAAAATCCACCTGACTGCCTCCCAGTGCTGCTTTTCAGGCCTACTCATGAATCTGCTCATAACTCCCACTGCATGTGCAATGTATGGCCTTGTACACACCATAGCATACATCAAGCTGCCAATAGCTGAGGCATAGGGCACCTTGCTTATATGGTCCCTTTCTTCTTCTGTTTTCGGTGACTATTCTTTACTTAGTTTGAAATGACTACCCAAGGGTGTGCTCACTGGTTTAGCTTCACTCATGTTGAATCTGCTGAAAACTTTCTTCACATACTCTGACTATGAAAACTTCAATGTACCATTAGTCTTGTCTCTAATGATTCTCATACCAAGGATTTGTTTTGCAACTCCCAAATCCTTTATTGCAAACTATTTGGACAACTGCTTCTTTAGATTATTAATCTTCTCAATGCTAGACCTTACAATAAGCATATCATCCACATACAACAATAATATGATGTAAGAATTGTCAAAAACCTTAACATAGCAACAACGATCAGTTTCACATCTCTTGAACCCAATTCTATGCATAAAACTGTCAAATTTCTTGTACAACTGTTTAGGTGCTTGTTTTAGGCCATACAAGCTCTTTCTCAATTTGCAGACTAGATTCTCTTGTTCCTGAACAATGAACATTTCTGGCTGAATCATGTAAAGGTCTTCCTCTAAGTCACCATGAAGGAATACTGTTTTCACATCTAACTGTTCAAGATGTAAGTTTTCTACAGCCACCATTTCCAGTATCAGTCTGATTGTTGACATCTTCACAACTGGAGAAAATATCTTTGTGTAGTCAATGCCCTCCTTATGCGGGAACCCTTTAACAACTAATCTAGTCTTGTAACGTTTACTACCATCATACTTATTCTTTATTCTGTACACCCATTTGTTGTGTAAAACCTTCTTTCCTACTGGCAATTCAATCAGTTCCCATATCTAATTCCCCAACAAGGAATCCATCTCATCCTTCATGGCTAACTCCCACTTACTTGAATTCTCATCTTACAAGGCTTCATCATAATACTTTAGCTCACCACCATCAATCAATAGGAGATAATTAAAACAGGTGAATAACGCTATGGAAGTCTAATGTTCCTAGAAGATCTGCGAACTTCAGCTACAGGTGTACTTAGATCTACCTGTGAATTTACATTCTCCTTATCTTCTTCACCATTTTCTGGACAGTACTTTTAGTCAATTCATCTAAGTTGATAAACTCAGATTTATTTTGATCTATCTCTATAACATTGACACTATAGTTGATCTGTCCTTGTACATAACCTATTCATTAAATATCACATTTCTACTTCTGATGATTTTCCTGTTTTGTTCATCCCAAAACCTATAGCCAAATTTCTCATCACCATAGCCAATGAAAAAACATATTTTAGATTTTACATCAAGTTTACTACGAGCATCAGAATCAATATGAATATAAGAAACACAACCAAAAACTTTTAAATATGAAAACTTTACCTCTTTACCGCTCCAAACCTCCTTAGGAAGTCTAAACTCCATGGGAACTGATGGTCCTCGATTTATCAGGTAAACTGTAGTGCTAACAGCATCAGCCCAGAAAGTTTTTGGTAGTCCAACATACAACCTCATACTCCTAGCACGCTTATTGAGAGTTCTGTTCATGCGCTCAGCCACACTATTCTGCTGTGGTGTCCCAGGAATGGTCTTCTCCATCCTAATTCCCTGTGCAGCACAATACTCACTGAACCATCCATCTATGTACTCTCCTCCATTATCTGACCTCAAGCATTTTACTTTCAAACTTGTTTCTGTCTCAACCATGGCCTTCCACTTCTTAAAAGTTTCAAATACATCAAATTTATTTTTCAGAAAATAAACACATACCTTTTTGCTTGAGTCATCAATGAAAGTGATGTAGTACCTTAAACCTCCAAGGAATGCAATCAAAGAAGGCCCCCACAAATCAGTATGTATTAATTCTAATTTTTCAGCCTTTGGTAACCTGCCAATTTTCAAGAAGCCCACCTTTTTCTACTTTACTAAGATGCAAATTTCACATATGTCAAAATCAATGGACTTCAATTCTGGTAGTTTTCCTTTTGACAGTAGCATTTTCATCCCTTTCTCACTCATGTGATCAAATCTGCGGTGTCATAGGCTTGTATTAGTACTTACATCAGCAACTGCAATTGTATCTCTTGAACTTGAGGTCATATATAGAGTGCTAGTCTTCTTTCCACGAGCCAATACCTTAACTCCCTTTGTAACTTTCCAAGTACCACCAATAAATAGTATTGCATGTCCTTCATCATCAAGTTGTCCAACAGAAATCAGATTCCTTCTCCAATAACCAAACAGATCCATTGGGCAACAATATTCGGATGTCTCCCATACCCACAACATCCAAGGCTGAACCATCAGCCAAATACATCTTACCAAAATCACCTGCAACATAATTCTGTATGATTTCTTGGTGTGGAGTGGTATGAAACGAAGTTCCTGAATCCAAAACCCGATCATCTAGTGGATTGTCTATTGTAAGAAGTAATGCATCATATACCTCTTCTGTTACAGCATTAGCAGAATTATCTTCATTCTTCTTCTTAAGACTTTTGCATTGCCTCCTAAAGTGACCTGTTTTCCCATAGTTCTAGCATTGTACTTATTAGCTTGATCTAGATTTGCTTTTGTTCCGATTAGAATTTCTGAATTTTGATCTATCCCGGTTTGAATTTCTGTCATTACCTCTGCCTCTTGTTTCAAGGTTTAGGGTAGAACTAGATCCTAAGGTTTCACCTGCATCTCTTCTGCGAATCTCCTCAGCCAGAATTAAATCTCGTATATCATTGTACTTGAGCTTTTTCTTTCCTGTAAAATTGCTTACTGCCATCCTCATTGCCTCCCAACTGTTTGGCAAAGAAGCCAAGACGATCAAAGCACGAATCTCATTATCAAAATCAATTTCTACAGACGACAATTGATTTGTGATAGTGTCAAATTCGTTCAGATATTGTGCTACTGATGCATTTTCTGCCATCTTCAAATTGAACAGTTTCTTCATTAGATGCACCTTGTTGTTTGCGGATGGCTTTTCATACATACCGGACAAAGCCTTCATCAGATCTGCTGTGGTCTTGTCCTTTACAATATTGTGTGTAACAGACCTAGACAGAGTTAACCAAATAACTCCCAGAACCTGTCTGTCAAGAAGCGCCCATTCCTCAGCCTTCATAGTCTTAGGTTTTGTCCCTAAAAGAGGCAGATGCAATTTCCTCCCATAGAGGTAATCTTCAATCTGCATCCTCCAATACGCAAAGTCTATGCCATCAAACTTTTCTATTCCAGACGCCTTTCCTGTTTCCTTTGCCATTGCTCCCACTCAAACCTAAACCTGGCTCTGATACCAGTTGTAGGGAATTAACCCGAATTCCCAACCTGTGAGAAACAAAAAATAGAGAAAACACACGCCAAAAAAAAACAATCACACGCACAAGACAGTATTTACGTGGTTCGGCAATTTGCCTACGTCCACGGAGTTGCAGGGATTTCATTATTATCAAGGAAAAAGTACAAAGTGCGGCTACAGTTTTTTTCTCTCTCTAAAAGACACGGCAACCCACGGCTTGAGCCTATCAACCCAAGCCTCCGCTCCATGGACTAAGTCTCAGTAAATCTCTCATAAAAAACCATGCAACATTATTCGGGTCGGGTCATCAAATCGAATCAAACGAAACTAGACTCCACAAAGCCCAACAAAAACCACTAAAGAATTGCTATGTATTATTTTCAAAAAATAATGAATTTCAACTGGTTTTTATAAAATGTGCATAATCTATTTGTAATGTCATTATTTTTTATGAGACACTACAAATTTTTTTCAAAAGTTCTTTTAAAAGACTAGATTTGAATTTTAACCGATTGAAAGGTCTTATCCAAAAATTTATATAATAATCTTTCAAGAATTATATAATAATGTTAATAAATAGAGAGATTTCTGTGTGCAAATATTCCACTGTTAATTTCTACTTATTAATTTTGTAATTGTTGAAAGCAGAAACGATCATTTTGCTTTCTTTATCAGAATTTATTTTAGTTATTTATTTCTACTTGATATTTTTAGATAACAAGATTTTTTTTTTTTTTTGGTAACAACAGCAACAATATAGATAATTTAAAAGAAAAACTATGCAACACACGAGCTACAACTAATTTACATAATTCTTGATGAGTATTATAAATTTATAATAAAAAAACAAAAAAAAAAACCATGCAACACACAACGCAGAGGCCAGTTACAACTAATTTACATAATTCTTGATGAGTATTATAAAATTATTATGAAACATTTGAGTATTGGACTCCATAAATCAGAGACAATCTTTCAATTTATTTTTCATTGGGTATTCACCAATAATTCATTAAAATGAAGTACCATTGTTAGACTTTTCCCACTTATAATTGAACTTATGAACTCGTGTTTATAGTGGGTGTCAGTTAATTCAACTGGTAAAGTCTCTAACGATTGTATAAAAGATTTGAGGTTCAATCCCTATCTACACCAAAAACTGATTGGTGTCTTGGTTTGATGATAAAAAGCTATCAGTAGGAGTGGAAGCAATAAGTTGAAACTCTCTCAAAAAAAAAAAAAAAATGAACTCGTGCTTATTGTTTGGAGTCATGATTTTGACCCTTACTTTGGGAAAGAAATCTAATGACTGGTTTGGTAATAAAATCTTTAGGAAAAATTGCAAAGTACACTCTCTAAATATGACCAAAATTCATTCCAGCTCTTTAACTTTGCTTTCGTTCTATTGAGTCCTCTAAGTTTCAAGTTTATTTAATTAAAGTCTTTTTGTCAACTTCTGTTAATCTTTTTTAAAATAATATATAATCTATGAAATATTTTTCAATAATTAATTGGATTTTTTTAATTTAAAAAATTTGAAGAAAAATAAATAAATTTGGACACTTAACCGCAACATTTAACGAAATTTGATGTAGATGCTTTAATTGAATGAACTTGAAATTTAAAGGAAATTGAATGAAAGTAAAGTTATAAGACTGAAATAAAGTTTAGTTAAATTTTTTTTTTTTTTTTTTTTTGGAGAAAGAATGTACAATTTGCATTTTCTTTATAACCAATAAGACAATAATTCCTCCTTAGAATATAAATCATGGTCGATAAGACAGTTCCATATACCAAGCAAGTTTCTTTCAAACACAATTTGCAATTTGAGCATATGTTCATTATCCTTCGAGTTCACAGAGGTGGGGGGCTTGTGCTATTCTGGAAGAGTTCAATAAATTTGAGTGTGGAAACTTCATCAAAAAACCACATTGATTGCATCATAGGGAAGGGCAGTGAAGGAGCATGGTTATTCACTGGTTTCTATGGCTAGTCAATCACCCATAAAAGGTGTGAATTATGGCATGAAAGCTCGAAAATGTGTTAAAAACACAAGAGCTGTTTAGACCCCCAAATTAAAGTTAAGGCTCGATAGATTTTACACTAACTTAATTCTAAATGCGGAATAGTGTAAATGCGAGCGGATAAACAAACAAGCTACTCTAATCCATAATCAAGACAACATAGCAATAAAAAGGAATGTAAAAGAGTAGGAAAGAGAGATGCAAACACAAGATAACACGCCGATGTGTTATCAAAGAGGAAACCGAAAAACTCAGCGAAAAACCTCTCCGCCGCCCTCCAAGCTATAATCGATCCACTAGACAATTAGTTGGGATACATGAGTTAGTAAGAGACCCTCCAAGCCTAATCTACTCGATCTACCTAAGCCCTCCAAGCTTTTACTCCAACAAGGCTTCTCGAAACCGTGTCTTTTCTAGCTCTCCGGATCCCGCAACAAGCACCATATTGCATCTACCATCCTTGGCTTCTTCCAATGCTTTCCAGCAGCACCAAATTATCACTTGACACTCTGAAAGGGTGTGGTAAGTGTTTGGGCTATTAACCTCTCAATGGTATGGAAATGGAGAGGTAAGAGTTGAGGAAAATCTACAAGCAATTGTGTAAAGAATTGTGGGTATAACAATCTCTAACTCTCAAGGTGTTTGGCTAGGGTTTTCTCTCAGAAGTACTTCTTAACATTTGTGGGTAATGTGGGTATAAATAATGTAGGCACAGAAAGTGTGTATCAGAATTGACAGTCTGGCAAAACAAAATGTCTCGTAGGAAAGCCTTACCCGCGAGATACTCACGAGACACAGCTGTCTCCATCCTGTTTTGACTCTTCGCATTCCAGCATGTGCAAGTCACATGGGTCATTTCACGGGATGCTTAGTCACGAGATACCCACGAAAACTCTCCAGTCTTCAATTGCTTGAGTCTTCACACTTTCTCTCTCTATCACATAACCCTTACAATCAAATCCCACATTAAATACAGGGTACAAAAGATTGAATAAAATTACAATCAAATTTGGCACGGAATTAAAGCCAACAAAACAAATAGTTGTAAATTACAACTTTACATGGGATTTACTATGACAACTTAATAACCAATTCTGCTTACCTTGGTTGTGTTTTGGTGATTTTAATGAGACAGTGAGAGGTTCGAAAAAGGTAGGAGGGAGCAACCGAAGCCATGCACAAATGCAGCTCTTTGGAGATACTATCGATGAGTGTGGCTTTTGGGATATGGGATTTAAGGGCACACTATTCACATGGGAAAAAAAAAATTCAGCAATGGGCAAACCACTTGGGAGAGATTGGATAGAAATTTGGCGAACAATGAGTGGTTGATTCGGTTTGGGGGCTCCATAATGCATCATCTAAATTGTAGCACTTCGAACTACTCTCCTCTTTGGATTTTACCTGAGAATTTGGAAGTTGTAAATCCAAATAAGCCATTTCGTTTTGAAGAGATGTGGCTTGCCAAGAAAGGTTGTTTAGATATTGTCAAGTCTGAATGGGTCAGGCACAGAAACAACAACAGTGATTCAAGTATTGTTGGAAAATTGAGGATTGTGGGAAAATTTGGAACCATTTGTAGAGAGTTAAAGCCTAAACAGAAACTACTAGCTTAAGCAAATTAACTTTAGGGATAGAATGCTAAAAAATGAAATTAATAATCTCCTTGACAAGGAAACTAGAATGTGGTTTTAGAGGTCTCAATCATTGTAGGCTATCCATGGAGATAAAAGCTCAAAACATTTTCATAGCAAAGCCACCCAACTGTTTTAGAAGAATAGAATTGATGGGATTAGGGACTCCTCGAGATAGTGGTGCTTGGATCCAAGAAGGGTAGCTAATGTGGTGCTCGAATTTTATAGCAATTTATTCTCCTCTCCCCAGACTTGCCCACCCGTAGTGGCATTGGATTCAATCCAAAGTATTGTGACTGTTGACATGAATAGACAAATTTCATCAAATTTTTTGGAAAGTCAAGTTCAGGTGGCTCTCAGTCAGATGGCTCCTCTGAAAGCACAAGGACTAGATGGTATGTCACCCTTATTCTACCAGCACTACTGGAATTTGGTTACAATGCTGAAATTAAATTGCAAGAGTCAAATTAAATGAATTAGGTTATTTGTCTCCATATATTGCAAGGACATACCTTAATGAAATTTTAGACTAAAGAGAACCACACCAAGTCTAAAAGCTCAAATTTGAAACTTTCTTACTTTATCACACAGGCTTTAATGTAAGACTTTGATAGACGGTATATTGTAACCGTCCTCATCTCAACGAATTCAAACGCCACTCATCTCAACGAATCATGCTATATTATTCAAATATTTGCATTCATATTCACGATAAAATCACAAGGCTGGTACAGTTTAAGTGCCAAAAGAGAAAGAAAAAAATTTGAGTAATGTTTTTTTACACATTAAAACATGTTATTTGAAATATAGTACCAAACACATTGACGTGTCTCTACGCCCCTTAGCATTCCAACTGTCTCCCTAGGGGTGTAAGACATTGACGTGCCTAGAGAGACCGTCCTCACACATTCCACCGATGAGATTGAGCTATAATCCATCATTGATCCATTCTTCACCAAATTGACCCCAACATTCAGCTCTCCACAATCAGATTGATAGATCAACTCATTATTGAAGATTTCAAGCTTCCACTGGCCCTTAGGTGCCACCTAAAGCCTTGAAGTCACATCCTATGCACTACACATGACACCACCCAAATAGACTTATGGTGGGTTAGGTTGGGTTGTGTTGGTGGGTTGGATACACACTCTACACAGGAAGAGCGATAACGATAAATTTGAACTTAGATTATTATAATATTTTCTTATATACATGGAGAATATGTTATTATAGTGATTTTTTTAAAAAAATATTATAGTTAGTTGACTAATTTAAACATATCCAAGAAGATTTTTAAAAAATTGTACACCCCCATTCTATGGAATACATGTTACATATTACAATAAGTTTAAATTATTATATAATTTTAGAATTGTAGCATTTTTTTTTCTTTCCAAATATAATTATTATACCTATATTGTTGAAATTTTAATTTTCAAGTAATTTTTTGAATTTTTATTATTTTTATTGCTTTTCTAGGGCCCATATCTTTATTTCCAATACCTATTTTGTTTGTATTTTTTAACCTAAAACTAAAGAGTTTGACAGAAATAGAATAAAATTTCATGCTTTTCAACCTAAAAATTAAGAAAAATAAAATAAAACTTCGAGCCCAAAACTGAATTGGACTGAATGGACCTAAGTGGACCGAATAGGATTGAAGTGGACTAAAATAGACTGAATGAACCTAATAGACCGAATTGGACTGCAGTGAACCGAATGATTAAAACTATAATGGACGGAATGGACCTAAGTGGACCGAATTGGACCAAAATAGACCAAAAGGACCAAATAGACTGAATTGGACCGAATTAACCAAAGTGGACCTAAGTGAACCAAATTAGACCTAAATGGACCAAATGGGACTTAACATAAAGTCATAACCCTTGTAGGTCTTGCATGAAATACATATGCCAGATCAAACGAGAGCTAAAGTTGATGCCAAAGTTGGCACTTAACATAAAGTCATAACCCATGTGTTTATAAAATGCTTACTACTTGTTCCGAGAAACTAAAACTGGTTTTTCAA
Organism: Quercus lobata; assembly: GCF_001633185.2. Lineage (NCBI taxonomy): Eukaryota > Viridiplantae > Streptophyta > Magnoliopsida > Fagales > Fagaceae > Quercus > Quercus lobata. The sequence goes on from NC_044911.1 coordinate 37,208,447, forward strand.
ATGGAGAAACCATCTTGCTTCTACAAAACCATCAGTCACGAATTGCTCAGAATGATACTGTCCCTTTTTGAAACACTATTTGAAAGAATCTTAACACAAGCTGATCGGACAAGTTCACAAAATATAAGCCAAACAATCTATAGAGGAAGTTCATACATCAAAAGGCACCATGCTATTCTCTCATAACTTGACCAATCAAAGACTTAAAAATAAAACGTATTATGCAGATCTTATATTAGTTGCTGGGAAGCATAAGCAGGTCTCCTTCCATTAACTTTACGCAGAATATGGTCTCCTCAAGGCCATTCTTTGGGCAAGCCAAGGTCTTTCTGAATCTGGGTCAATGAAACGAGGCATGAGGAACTGTTCTGCTTCTTCGTCTATCAATTCTCTAGCCCATGCGACCCTCTTTGATGGGCAACTACCTGGCCCATAGCACCTGCATTTTTAATTGAAGCATTCCATACTTATTTAGTGTGCTATTAAGAATAAACTTTCATAAAGACACCAGCATCCATTTCAGAAGAAAAGTCAAAGAAAAGAAAGTACAACCAACTCCACCAAAACAGTAATCCAACATGTTATCAATTCATTTTCATTTTCATCTCTACTCAGCATCAAAAAAAGGTTATCAAAGAGCATCTGCACTTGTTACAAGCTACCAAATCATAATGGTAAAATTGGCAAAAATTTTATTGCAATTTATTAATTATATGGTCAAAAATGAGATGTTCATAATAAAGGCTTATGGTCATTAAGCACAGGAATTAGCAAGCAAAGAATTTGAGAAGCATGGTGATGTGTGCTGGCAGCAGCCACACCAAATTGACTATGCTGGGATTGGACGCTTACCAAGTTAATTGAGTCATACTTTTCATCAGCATCTGTAAAACAAGAAAGGTATGTTGTAAGCACTTCACACACTAATGTAGAATGACAACAATTGAATTTAGCGGAAATTCATACAATCAATCTAGTATCAAGTAATTACATAATTTTTTAAGGTAAAATACAAGAAGCCTGGCCTGCACAGTGCTTTCTTCTGCTTTTGATGCCAGGTACAAGCAGGTTGGAGCCACAAGACGCGGATCATATTCTGTCATACTCTTTCTGAAAGCACAAAAAGAAGTTAAGCTTAGCAAGCAAAAGCACAACTGGGCATAAAAAATTGCTTGAATGTGCTTTCTTATGAGATGATGCTATTTTTGTTTTTTGTTTTTGTTTTCTTGTTTTCACTTTCATCAGTCACTTCATCAAATTCAGAATCCTCAGTGGCATGTTCACTTTCAGAGTCACTCAACACATACCTTGTTTTCTAACTTGGTTCACCCTTTGAGGTCTTGCTCTTGCTGGTGCAACTTCAATAGTTTCTTCAGTACTGGCAGAAGTAGAAGCAGAACCCCAATTTTCTTCATTTTCAGTCACTTCATTTACCTTACCAACCCTTCCCAACACAGAACCACTTTTCTTGTTGAATGGAGATGCCCTCATCTTTCTCACTTTCTTCTCCGGTGAAATCCTGGAATTTTCAGCAGGCTTTAACATGTCAGTTAAAAGCTTCTGGGCCAATGTCTGAGGCTGCTGCTTATTCGCTGCACCTCTCTTCTTTGCCGCTGCAGGGGCCTTAACTGCCTTTGCATTTGCAGCCAGTTTTCCCCCGCCCTTTTTCCTGGCTTCTGGAGTAGCTACAACTTCTATCTCACTATCTTCATCATCATCATCATCATCATCATCAATTTCATTAATATCATTATAATCATCATCATCATCATCAGATATCTCCGAAACAGTTGCCAAGGGCTTCTTCTTCTGTGCAGCAGCAGCCCTTTTGCTAGGTTCTTTCTTCTTGGCTGGTACTTTGGGCACTTCAGTCTCCATGGCTAGTTATAGATAAAAACAAAGAGAAATTTACTGTGGGAATACTTACAGAAAAAACAGTCCAACACATTCCCAATGATCACGGTAAAAGATCATGGAAAAATTCACAAGAAACTAATTATTAGTTCTGCTGTATCTCAAGTGGAAATTTTAGTTGGTGCTTGTAACATGGAAAATTTTTATCTATGTACATTACAGTATTTTGTTCTCTTATAATTGATTTTATGAAGAAGAATAATAGAAACACAATTTCTCACACAAGATCATATATTAACTGGTTTGCAAACAATATCCCCATATCATCCACTGTAATTTTTCTTACATTACAGCTGAGTTGTGTAAAGATCATAATAAATAGTCTAATGAAATATAATAATATAGCATTTACCGGCTGATTGATCAGGAGATGCATCGAGGTTATAGGCAGCAACTTCTATCGTTCTTTAACCTCATCCTTTCGAAGGAAAAATAGAACATACGAACAGAAACAGACCTTAGCAGGAGCTTTCTCTGGTAAATGAAGCAGAAGTAAACCAAAAATCAAACAAAAAGTAATTCCCATATAATAAACATAATATTTTTTGACACTTACCAATTTCCATTGCAGCCACAGATGACGAGACAGCTTCTGCAACAGATTCTGCATTATTTGCCTTCTTATTATTGTTCTTCCGTGGGTTCTTGGGTGCTTGTCTAGCAGACTTCATAGCAGCTTCACCCCTTGCTTTGCCTCTCATTTTCTTTCTTAACTCCTCTGACTCACATCACTTCTCTCTAGCTCCTAAATGACATAAAACTAAAAACAGTCAACAAATAGAAAGACAGAAAAATAAACAAATCATCACAAGGAATTGTTAATTTTTCAGTCATACATCGAGTTGCCCCTCCAAAGCATCAAGATCTGTCCTCCAAAAGGACTTTGGAGTTTCCTTTCTCAAATCATCAACCTCCTTATTGACCTTATCCCTTTCAGCGCATAACTCCTGAACCTTCTCAATGGTCAAGCTTCCAATTGCCATGGCCAGTAGATACTCATAATCACTTATCTGTACCCCATTACTACTGCTGTCAGCAGGAGATTTCACTTCTGTTTCTTCTGTATCATCAGTTGCACCAGCAACTTCTGGCTCAACAGCTTTAGTTTTCTTTGGAAAAGGAGTGAAACCTTTTGTTTGCAACTCAACAAACAGATCAGCTCTCTTCCTATTACTTACAATGATCTCTCCCTTCACAACTGCAAGGATAAACCTAACCTTGTTTTCTAACTTCAACAACTCCATTTCACGTTTGTTCAGTAGAAATTTCTGCACAAAATACAAAAACTGCAATTAATAATTGTTTCCCTAAGAAATGGCTGAAATTATTGAGTATCAGTGTTCTATTTGTGTTCACACAACAGGCCATGACATCAAAGGCAAAATAGACCCATTGTAATAAATTTGTTTTCACATACTCATTCTTCATTCCAACTAATGAAAAAACAATTTTTTTTTTTTTTTAACAAGAAAGGTGTGTTCCAAATCACTCATCACTAATACATTGCCAATGCCAACTGCTCCACACCAACATTCTTTCAAATTTCCTCTCAAGATATAAATTCTATGAAGCTGCTTAACAAGCTTGCAATTTCTTAAAGCAACAAAGTTTTTCAGCAATTAGATTATTCTGGAAAAAAAAATACAAAAAATAATAATAATAAACAAAATAGATTCCAATATGTTTGACTGTAAGTCTGCTATAAGATGCTTCCAAAAAGAGAATTTACTTACTACATTCAGGATTTCCTAGAGATTAATATTCATGGAGGAAAAAAATAAATAAAAATAGACCTATGTGGAATGTGGTCAACTTGTAAATAAAAATAATTCAGAATACTTGGGGATGTTGAACAAATTACTGGGAACTCTCAGCAGTAGAAGAAAAACATATGCTTGTCATGACGAATACCACCTCTATTTGGCAATAAAAATAAGTAGAGAAAAGAATGAAGCTTACATGGTAATCATCCATGTAATCACGACGGTCCTGCATAACAAATTAAACCTTGAACTTAGGACAAACTTTGAAACAATCATACAAGTCTTTTGAGTCCAAAAAATAGGGAGAGTTTTAGAGAGCCAGGTAGGGGGGGGAAGCTCTCTAAAACTCTCCCTATATGGAATGTGGTCAACTTGTAAATAAAACAATCATCAATCTGCATCAGTTTCCTATTATAAAATTCCATTAAAATAAAGAAGTGTTTCCATCAACTGATTGGCAGTACATTCAACATTATTTAGAAAAAAGGCCAAAAGCTTCCAATGAAAATCTTGGTTGGACACAACCACAGAGGAAATTCATTGTATTATTACGACATCTTCACAAAAATAAAATCTTGATATGAAAAATGTCTTTTGTCACGTCTGTAAAGAAGCCTTTGATGGGGAACAGCCATTAAATACACAGAAAATGCAACACAATCAATTAATTAATCACAGAAGACCAAAATTTCCTCAAAAATTAAAGGATTGGCTGGCCCAAGCCTATGATAGGCTTTATCACTTTTATCAGAAGGGTGATCATCAAACAACCAAAAGAAACAGATGAAATCATGAAAAATTTAAAAGGACTGATGCCAATTGTACAAACCCTTCTGTATCTGTCCTTATATCTATCCCTGTACCGTCGATCATAACCCCGCTCTCTTCTCCTCCTTTCACCTTCTTCTCTTGCTCTTTGAGCTTCCTGCATGATGTTTGAAGATTTAAAACCACTTGGAATGAAATTCAACTAAGACTAAAGAAATTGCAATCAGCAGTAAGTATCGTTAAGAACCTCTTCCTCTCGTGCTTTTCTCACTTTCTCTGCTTCCTCTAAGGCCTCTTTTTCAATCTGAAGTTACAGAAAAGATATGCAAATAAGGAACTGCTATTGATCTAGAATCTAACAATGAAGTTTAAGGAGAAGGGCCACACCTCCCTCTTTGCAAATACTTCTTCCACAACTTGTGTTGCATAATCTGGGTCATCACAGATCAAAACATTGTCGTAAACTGACCCACCCTTTACCTGCATTATTTGACCCCATTAATCATATAGTTTATTGATAACAAGAGCAACATAATAATCAGTCTATCTAGCATAGTAGATTGAGACTTATGTCCTACCTGCGAAACCTCAATTCCTACATACTTAATTGGCTTAAGCCCATAAACATCAGGGTCATCTTCAAACTCTGGACATAGGAAAAAGGAAACCACTTAATGTCAACTTCACAACTCTTTCTCCAACATCTCTTTTCATTAATTTTCCATAATTGGCGACATGTGAAGTCTTGTCTTTGTCTGGCTGTGAAAAATTCCAATAGAAACGATTGAGTGCAGAGTTCCTCTTCTGCAAATCTATGGCCTCTTCAGCAGATGTAATCATCCCTCCATGTTCTTTGTTAAGACGAAAGAGCCTTGCTTCATAATCCTGGGGAAAGAAGTCAAGAGATATGAAAAACCATCATAGGAATTAATTGTATAGCACAACATCAAGGTTAATGGACTGATTAGCAACCTGGAATAATCCATCTAGTTCACATGAAACACATAAAGGACCATCCCCATTGACAATGCAATTTCGGCAGTATCTCACTCGTTCAATATCCTCCTCTTTTGGTTTCTCCATAGTATGATCAATTTCCAGAAGTCGATCAAGTAACACTTTCCTAGATGCTTCCAGTAGATCCAAACCAGTCTGGATATGATACTTTAGAGAACTTATGCTTTGAAATCTGGGATAGAAACAATAAAAATTACTATCTAATTGCAATTTAATATTTGATATGTGTCATATCTACTTATTTTCCATTGAAAACTATAGGCAAAAGGCATCTTTGGTTTCTAAAGAAACATATTCCTAATTGGCATGGAACTCTATAATTTCTGCACTCTTCTCTTATTTGAAAAGTCAGAAACTTAAGGAATGACACCAATGTTTACAGCATGGGATGTATAATCACTGGTTCGGATGCAACTGCTGTTAGGTTTAAATCAAGAAACTTTCACACAATGCACACAATAATGTCTTTAATTTTAATAAATTCCAAACTTATGTCACCTTACAATAACCTTGTGGCTTAAAATTCTTAGCACAAAGTACTTGCATACGGACATTTTGTAGTCCTTGTAAGATGGAGAGATTGATGCAGAAGCAGAAAATTAGAGAGAAAAATAGAGAGGGGGGGGGGGAGTCGCGGATTACTGTTCATATTATTGCAGTGCAGGTACTGTGGGTTGATATTTAGGTTATTTTGTATGGCTGATATTTTATTATTTTCAAGGGCTAGGATTTAATTTTAATTAGGGCTTCTAAGTTATAAAAGTGTTCTTAAGAATTGTGATTAGATTTACTGAGATTTGAGAATTTTTCCGCAAAGAAAGTTCTTTTACTCTGCCCTAGCCCAGAGGACTTGCCCCTTGTGGTGTTTTGATCTCTATGGCTCCCTCTTTTATCTCTAAATATCTCTAGTAACAAGACGACCTGTTTTTGTGGGTTTATCAAAAGACTATTCCAGAAATATAACTTTAACATAAATAAGAACCACAACAGAGTCAATTTGAAATATAGGAACTTGACCCCATTTTAAGCGTGGCCTGTTTTTCGCTAAACACATTTCAGAAATTAAATACCAAATATTAACTAGTGGAGTTTCTTCACAATAATTATGCTGATGCCTAGAGAGTATCACAGGAAAATTCATGAGGTGGAAAATCATGTCTAAATACAGTTGGAGGCAATTACTGAAAAACAGTTCAGGAAACTGAGAGGAATAGTCACATTATTCATGGCAAAAGGGATGTAATATAGAGGTTTAAAACCATAACTAACCGGGATGCAATTCTTGATGACCTTGAATTATTTAGTTTTCCCGAGATGGCTTATTCAATCTTTCTGAGCAACTCGCTTGAGAAGTCCTTGTTTTGCTCGGCCTGATGAAGTACTTCCAACCACCAAACTGTATGTTGATCTTTTCTGTCTCTAAGTGCGTTAGAAACCTTCAAAAAAAAAAAAACAAACATGATTTAAGATTTTTTTTTTTTTTGATGAGTAAGTTATGGCCCCAGGGGGGAGAAGAAATTCGAACTAGTGACCTTTGCTTCATGAGGCATGGTCCCTAGCTGATCGTACTACCCCTTGGGGTTGACTTTAAATAAACTATAAGAAATAACCATTGACATATAAAATATGATCTATAAAATTCAAACTACCAGGAGGTATGATGATAAATAAAGAAATAGTAAAATCTTGATTACCATATCTTGAAGTGCCCTTACACAGTATGCTACTCAATGCTCTCTACATGTATCTAACGGCATTATTATATAAATACACCAATATAATTGCCCATAAGTCATGACAAATTCTATCAATTCAACTGTTAAGGAACCTAATGGTAGCTTTCATCATGTCAACATAAGAAAAAGGGTCTTTCATTTTCAGTCCACATTTTTTCATGGTCATCAAAATAAACACCTCTCTAAACTCTGTCTTCTTCCAAGAGAAAGATCAAAGTCTACCATTCTTTTTCCTTTTTCATCCCTGAAAAAAGGAACGTCTTTAAAATTTGATTGATACATTTAGTGATTGTTGACAATTAAAACTTCTCTTATTATGTATCCTTATACGGATTTAGCATATATATAACTGCATACCTTATAAAGAATACAATGACCTTTATTTCAAGGCACAACCCAACAAATAACTACAAGTATATCAAATTATAATTCAAACTTTGAATAGGGCATAGGTATCAAAATGGATGAAATATTGACAAGTCATTTAACTGTATTGATTTCTGTTAAATGTCTTCCAAAACCCTGGGCAAGGACAGGCAGTAGCCATTATTTAATATAAGTATTGACATGGCAAACAACAGTGTCAAGTGTCCACTATTTCAACCTCAACTGCTAGGGTGGTACCAGTATTTAGCCACTGAAAGTACTTCAGGAGGGTAATAGAGAAGAAAAAAACAAGTCATTATATCATCTCATAAAGAATTTGCAGCATAAAGGACTAACTTATTTCTGATCATACGAAAAGCTGTCCCTGTCCAAGTTTAAAATTCACCTTGCATATACTTGATCATTGAACAATAAAAAATATAGATATACCTCATAAGGATCTCGTATAACTTCAATCCACCACCTAGAAACATCAAAAGGACTTGCTTTAAGAAATCGTAGAAGTCCAAATAAGTCATCCAGTTTGCGTTGTATAGGAGTCCCTATAATGCACCAACGATGCTTAGCATGTAACCGAAGAGCCATTTCCGTGGCAGCAGCAGCATTGCACTCCACCATTTGAGCCTCATCCAAACAAACCCTCCACCAGAATATTCTGGTCAGAGGAGTTGGAACAACGGGATACCTGCAACAAAATGACCACTCATCTTGATACATTCTACTCAGAGATCTGTGTCTGAAATCAAAACATTACTGTGTCTATGGAATGGTATAGAAGGAAAAACAAAAGTAACAAATTTTGTACCTTTTTTATTTTTGTTTTTATAAGTAATGTAAATTTTATTCAGACCATAAAACGGAGTCACCCAAGTGTATAGGAAGTACACAGCTAGGGACCAAAACAATCAAAAACACAAATTACAAGCATCCATCAAATCACTATTGAATTTTGTACTTTGCATCCGAAACTATGAAAACTTGCAATCATCACACCAATCATAATAAATTTTGCAAATTGCACCACATAACTTGATTGACTATTAAAATTAACAATCACTTGCACATGATTGTTAATTTTAACAATCAGTTAGGCTATGGGATGTAATTTTGCAATACAATCCATGAAACAAAGTCCAGGCAAGGAAAAATGGTCATTACAAACAAAAGCTAAATTACAGACCTCTTCTGGAATCTCATTAAGCACCGATCACCTTCATGCCTATCAGAGTCATGTGATAGATCTTCCTTAAGCACATCATATGTGGTTAACACAATGTCTGCACCAACAAGCTCACTGATATCTGCTACAGATGTATTTGAAAGAGGAGTGATTTTCACGCCTTCATAGATACAAGTTTTTAAGGAACCTGGATGTGTATGACTAGGATAATATATAACAAATAACAAGTCAGTTGGTACAGCAGTTTGATGCATCAGAAGAAAAAGAATACAGTAACAAATTCAACAAACCAGCCTGGACATGGGTCCAAATTGAGTTGTTTTTTTAATTTCATTGATATGGACTATCTAAAAAAATATGAATTTTTCATCCCAAAAGAAGTGGAAGTAGTTAGTTAATTTAAAGCACATATAGTAACAGCAAGGATGAAATTTGGATCCTATGTGTTTGCAAGTGTGCACAAGAAATATAAATGTTTGTCATTACACTTCTGAGTAATTTTTCTCCCATAAACACAATGGTTATGTGTGGCTAAATTTTTTCCTATAATGCCTTCTTCATGGATCTTAGCAAAAACACGATTCTTGGATGACTGGAACACTGGTTAAAGCTATAGTGATAATAATGTCAAAGGCTAAGAAGAGCCAAAATCCCAGTAGATCTTCTATGACATTAATGATTGATTGCAATATAGAGATCAAGAACTAGTTCATTATTACAAATCAACAACCAATCTAATCTAAAAATTAACTCAAATGTACTCTTAAGAGATATTGAGGTTTTGAGGACAGTTTAAGCAGAAAATTATACCGTATAATTTCAGCATGCCATTGGGGCAATATTGGAGCTGGGCAGACTATAAGCGTGGCACCAGTAGCAACAGGAGATTCAGTTGCTTGTATCAGTTCCAAGCACAATGGGCAAATATGTTCCCCATCTCTCACAACTATGTCGGCATTATTTTGTTTCCTTGTGTGCTTTTCGAACTCACCCATTGACCCTTTTCATATCGTTGTCCGTTGGAAATTTCACTTGATTTTAGACGTTTTCTTTTAGGTGAATATCCAACACAATCTGCGTGTTGCCAAGAATCACATATGTCGCACTGCACCCATAATCCTTTATACTTTCGACTCTCACTAACAGCTCCACATATACACTCAACACGCTCCCTTTTCAATCTCTTAAGATTAATTTTCTGATGCCCAGGAAACTGCACTTCAGTATTAGCAAATATGCCACATTCAGATGCTGACTTCCGATGAGCAAAGATGCAAGCAAGCAATTCAACTGTTTTTCCCAAACCCATCTCATCTGTGGAAGTCATAAGAGTCATAATCATCATGGTCAAATCAATCAGAGCCACATCATATTTGCACACCCTTACTACCCTTACAATTTGAAATTTGCATAATCATAGCCACAATTTTCAGAAGATTTATTATAGCTTTTTGCCATCAATTGAATTATCCAATAGAATGAGGACAGGAAAAAAGAAAAGCAAAAAGAATCATTCTTAAGTGTATTCCTCCCCTTACTTTCATTTCCGGAGGCCAAGACAATTTTACAAATTTTGGAATAAGCACAGGTGAGTTAGGACAAGTCAATATCATAACTAGTTCTCACTCAGGCAGGCCTACATGTCCAAGCTACTTTTCAAGGTTTCTATCACAAATTAAGGCACCAACATGCCACTCTAAACATTTGGGAGGACATTTAGGCCCAAATCAAATTGAAAACTAATTAGAGAAGAACAAGTAGTGACATAATGTGAAACACTTGATTACAAATTATGCATAGAACATAAACAAGTCCACATCAAATGGAACGACATGGAACCAGAATGAAGAATAGAGCCTTACCTTTTCCCTGCTATAATGGACTCATATGCTTCTGCAGCATCAAATTTTTCCTGGTTTCTTTGAACGACATGCAATAGGTCACTCTTCACATCAATTAATTGTTGAACCGTGTCAAAAGATAGCTTCAAATAAGGTTTGTGCAAGCCAGACAAATGGTTTTTCTGTCCAGAAGCATACAAAGATATCAGAATGCATATATAGGGATACAGAATTATAATACCAACTCAAGAATAAATAATGATAATGATGTGCAAGGATATGACAATTAAATAACCAATCATAACAAGCCCACTATAGTAAATTAAGTCTGCAGGTGAATGATATAGATTATAAAATTATCTGCAACAATTATTTTAGCATGGTACGACCTAACACTCCAAAAAAGATGATTAGCAAGAAAATGGGTTGAATAGACAACTATACACCCTAACTGCAAATTTGATGTATTTTTTTGCAAAACATAATGGTTATTTAATCATGAAGCATACAAGGAAAGATAACAAAAAGGTGGAATGATATAGTTTAAATATTCTTTGTCAATCATAAATAAATAATGCAATCCTATGCATACTTCCAGAATTTCTACAATTTAATGATAGGCTAACAAGAAAAGGCTAATGACCAAAAAGCAGAGCATAAGCCCAACTTCTGCATGAAGTACAAATTCAAGCAATAAAGATTAATTACCTGAGCCGCAGAAGTTGCACCATGCCGTTTTGGCAGCTTACTCCGATCAGGTGCAATAATTGGGTTCTCAAAGTTACTCACCAGTTCATCTTTCGGAGGTTCATATGGAGGCACGTTTTCAAGTTCTGCTTTACAAGCAGCAAGAAAAAGTTAGCTTTAATGATTCTTTGTTACCGAGATTCTTCTTGCAACCTCACGTGTTCCACTTCTTTATATTTCTTTCTAATACCCCTTAGGAAAAAATATAAAGAAATGGAAGACCTGAGGAAGCAAGAAGAATCTCGGAAACATAGAATAATTAAAGCTAACTTTATCTTGCTGCTGCTGAAGCAGAACTTGAAAACATGCCTCCATATGAACCTCCAAAAGATGAACTTGTGAGTAACTTTGAGAACCCAATTATTGATTTATGCCTCAGGTCGTGGGTTATGACGTGAACCCACGACCTGAAGCTTGAAGCCCATTTTGACGAAAATACTTTTCAGTAAAAAAAGATTAGAAACCTATTAGAAATAAGTCATGCCATGGAAAACAACACACCCACGAACCATTTACAAATTTAATTGTATGAAGTAACCAACCTCAGTATTAATCCTTGCTTTAGATATGGCATCATCCTTGAGCAACTTCTTCAATACCTGCACAAAGTTCACTAACCATTAGCATCACAAGTTGAAAATCTCTATACACTGCCAATAACCAAAAAACCTCAAAACATAGTCACTTGCCTTACGAAATGGAGAAACTATAAATAAATATAAGAGCTGAGGAAACAATAAGAATATTGTCAACAAAGAATCATTGATGCAACAAGTTTGTAGCTACTACTGAAACAGAACATAAAGCAAGATAGTTAGTTCTTGTTAATGCATGCACACGGAAGCGGGAATTAAACTTCTTTTTATTAATAACAAGAGAACCATAGATAACCACAAATACATGAATATGTACCTCGAAGATAACAGCAACAAGAATTGTATCATTCACAAACACATGAATATCTACCTCCAGCTAATGTCCCAACTGTACCTTTCACCTAGTTCAAATAATGTACATTAAAATCATTTTGGCCACAAAAATAATTTCATGAACTTTTCAACACTAGCTTGAAATGTCCAGTTAAAGGAATAAGGTATCATTTGAGTTACCTTTTTGGAACCTTACGCTTTCTCGTATAATAAGGAGGAGGTCTTGCATATCCTTCGTCAGATGCCTCCGGCCCAGCGTTGTGTCCATGTTTGTGCCTCCCTGTCCCACAAGGAGGTGCCTTAGATATGCGTTTTGGCCGACCTTCTGCCGCTGCAGCTAACCCAATAGGCTGCTCAGGCTGAACATGGGGTGGGCCAGTGGATGTACTGTGGGAAGGTGGGTCCTGTTGCAAGTCAGGAGGGGTTTGATCAAGACCCAGGTCAAATGATGGAATAGGTGATAGCTCAGGAAATGACCATAGGGTGGGTGGACGAATGTCAGACCCAGGACAGGCATGTGGGGTGGGTGGAGGGATGGTGGGACTAGGGGACTCATGTGGGGTGGGTGGAGGGATGGTGGGACTAGGGGACTCATGTGGAGTGGCTAAAGGGATGGTAGGGGTAGGGGATGGATGTGAGGTGGGTGAAGGGATAGTGGGGCTAACGGATGGATGTGGGGTGGGTGAAGGGATGGTGGGGCTAAGGGATGGATGTGCGGTGGATGGAGAGGGATCGAGGGTAGGGACAACCTGAGGGGTAGCAACAGGCGGATGAGAGCAACATCCGGCAGGAGCTGTGCTCGTGCTTGGGCTCTCAGTAGTGCTTGGCCTCTGAGTAGGCGCTGCCGCAGGAGTAGCTGCCTCCTCGTTCGGGGCCTCAGGTTCCCGAGGTCGTACACGGCCAATCTCATGCACTGCCTCCAGCACATTAATAATGTCATTGTGCTCCTCCGTGCCCACTGGGTGACAGCGCATCATACGGACATATCCTTCAATCTGCACATGGAAAAACCAAGTATATTAATAATGCAATATAAAAATGAAGAAAGCCAATCAATAGTATAATAAAGGTTGGTTTGAAATTGATACGGCAACTAATAATTGGAAATTATAGGGACACCAAGTGTTACATTGGACTAAATTGAAATTAACTTTTGTATTAAAGATGTAGTTAGCGGATATCGTCTACTCAAAAATGTAAATTGCCAATGCCAAATGAGGAAAAAAATTAAAAATAATAAAAATGGAAAGATGAATGTATACCATAACTCTAAAGGCTGAAATACGAGATATGACCTTAGAGCATCCCAAATTAGATTTGTATATGAACAAAGTTCTCTATAAGGTAAATCAACAAGATTGTCTATAAGCAATCTTAAGCAGACAACAATTTAAAAGGGAGGTTTGATGGTAAGCAAACATTGGACCACATAAGAAGAGTTCTCTAAACAGTGGTAAACTAAGTAACAAATACGGTAAGATGTAGAACACATGGAGAAGTTACCATTAGAATGAATCTAGCACCAGGGATATCGATAAACCTTCGAGTTATCCTTGTGAACCAATCGAAGTACTCGTGCTGTAGAGGCATATCACCAAGCACTGCTTGACAACGCCGTTGAAGGCGATGACCCCAGTCCGTGAGATGCATAGCATGTCTCCGCATCCAATCAACACCCATCTTCCCCCTCAAATCAATTGCATGAAGCACCGGGTCCGTGTTAACATGGCGGGGAATTTCTTGGATCATCCCAAATTGCCGAACGACACGATCCGGTGTATGTTTCTCTACTAGATGGAAACATACAAGCGGCACGATTGCCGTCCACACTGCCCTCCCTGCAACGCACCACGGCGGAAGGTTCTCGTATTCATCTTCATACGGCTGCCACACCACCTATAACAGCCCAAAAACAAATATGCAACACATTAGGCAACTATCTTTCTATTTAAAAGTTCAGCAAATATATATCTTGTTCTTGAACATGTTGAACAAAGCATTTTCATACCTGGTTTGACAACATTAAAGCTATTTGCTCCCGATACCTGTCCCTGAAGACCTGGGCGGGCCTATTTTTCTTGTTTGGGACCCACACCCACCTACAATCAAGAACAGGGGATCAATATCTACAACTTCCCAAGTAAGATAATATTATGATTAAAACTATAATGTAATCAGATATAACTACTAATAGAATCTTATAGAAATTTCCTCAATTAATAATATCACTAGAATGAAAAAAGTCCTTATAAAAACAAAGCACATACAAGCCATATGACAATGACAAAATTAGAGTATATTAACGTAATCATATATATTGAAACTCTGTTTAACATTTTTAAATGTTGACATAAATGATTCGTACAACCCTTTTAAATAAAAATAAAAAATTTATATTTTAAGTTACATGATTGTAAGCTTAGGTAATGATCACATATTGTAAATGAAGTTACTAAGGTACAGACTTACTTAAGGGACAGTGGACCACGCACTGGAGGACCATAAGCACCCACTGGTGGGCCACGCTCAACTGCCGGGCACAAATAGGGGAATCTGGCCCACGCCCAATACTGGACCAACAATAAACACCCACCAATCTGACTAGCTTTCTTATCGCTTGCCCTGCATAACTGTCGGTACAACCATGCAAGGCAAGCACTTCCCCAACTATACCTTCGTGGGTTGCGAAGGTCTTCCAACTGCTGCACCCACATTAGATGCACCCTATCACCGGATTTGTCCATGAAGATTGTGTCCCCCAATAGCGCTAGGATGTAGCATCGTGCGTACCTATGCACTTCATCGTCTTCAGCATTAGGCGGCAGTGGATGGGCAACTTGCTCCAAAAGCCGTTTGATGAGAATCCTTTGGCCAGCACATTCCAGATGGTCTTCATTGGTAGGTCGAAAGCCAAGGTACTCATCACACACATTCTCCCATTCTTTTTGTGTGCTCCCTGTTACAGCGTCACCATCAACAGGAAGTCCAAGAAGAACCTCCACATCCTGAAGTGTGATGGTGACCTCACCATGCGGCATGTGGAATGTGTGAGTCTCGGGCCGCCATCGCTCCACTAAGGCCGTTATCAGGCCATGATCAATCTCTCTACCCGGAGTCCTGAGAAGTCCCTCCAAACCAAGTGCCTTAATGATGTCAATGACTCGATCGTCCACCATTGGCTCTCGATTCGAGAACTCTTCACTACGGGCACGACATTTAAGGGACCCTGGATCCTGCACAAAACATAACCATGGATTAACATATGACAGCAAGTTGAGTGCAATAGAAGTTGTTTATAGTATTTATAACACCCACCATGGATTAACATGTGGGGTGGATTAACATACAACTTATAAACATACAACTTATTATTAATTTCTAAAAGCTAGTTAATGACTTGATGCTAACTAAGAAAATTACACTTTAAAAATATTTAGGTCATAAAATCTCTTATTGGCATCAATGTTAAACATTCGTTTTTTCTAAATAAACATGTAATATTCATAGAAAGAAAAGACTTAGAAACAAATCACAGGGGGAGGGAATTAATCCCTTCTCTATCTTGTGATTTAAAACGAAAATTTAGTGAGGAAGAGATAGTGTTAAATCTCTCATTTGGCTCCATTTTATGGGCAAAAACACTAGCCTTCCTAAAAATATGATTTATAAACCCACAAAAAAAAAAAAAAAAGAGATAGATATTACAAGGATCCCCCTAATCAATATATATATAAAAGCAGAGACCTCATGCGAGAGTGCATGAGGTTCTACCATGTGGCGTTCTATATGAGTTCTTTGCAATCCTCTTTATTATGAAACGATTTTTTCCAACCTTAAAAATTAAAACAATGAAGCTTTTATGTTTAGCACTTATTGCTTCATCAAAAATCAATTCAGTTCTTCCTCTCTTCTAACTCTTCACTTCTTTCCATTACAAAAACAAAGACTCTTCACTGATTCCGGACAACCCAAAAAAAATAAAAACTTTATTTCACCGTTCAAATTTAAATGCACACTATGGATAAGCACCTGACCAAGTGAGACCAAGCTTTGCACTATTACACCTTTATAATAATATTATACTTCCAAGTAATTTCTGTTGAGATCAAACCCATCTTAAATTTTTTAAATTTCATTCATTCTCTTTCTTAACTCTTCATTTCTTTCTGAGTCTCTTAACTCTTCACTTCTTCTAGCAAAAACAAAAATAAAAACAAAAACTCCTTCACTTCCCCTTTCAATTAAATGCACACTATGTACCTGTTTCTTTTGAAGATTATATATTGATAGATCAACGATTCCTCTATGAGTTCATGGACAAAAGCTCCTTTCTTAGTGGTTTGCAATGTTTGAGGGAAGACAGACTCAGGGAGATTTATGCTTCAACTTCACCTATTTTGGCCGGGGAACTAAAGTCATTAAACCCAAGGAGAAAAAGCCACCAGCCCCTAATTTATCAAACCCTTCTTCAGTATCTAAGAGGTACAAAATACTAATAGTCAATTTGTTCATTCTTTGTTGTTGTTTGGTAATGGGTTTTTGATAATCAAACTAGATGGTGGTTTGTTTCTTTTCATTTGAACTGTTAACTGGTTGAGATTTTTACTGAGCCACACCGTTTTTGTAATTTATGATTTGGGTTTTGGTGAATGATTTAAATATGTTACATGAGGATGTGATTAAGACAATTAGTTGAATTGGGTACTATTTACACCCTAAGGCAAAGACAGGTTGAGTAAATAATCTGGTTTTGTTGGGCAGGTAGAAAGATCAATGAGGAAGAAGCTTAATCAATAAATCAAGCTCCTCTATGCCACATGTAATCGGAGCACAAACTCATGTATCTGTATGGATTGGGTCACATTCAAAGCGCCAATGGAGGGAAAACTTTTGTGGGATTTGAAGTGCAAAGAGCCCAAGAGTAATTATATATTTTATTTTGAATCCAAAGTGTTTGATAAAATGCTTGACAGAAAATTTATAATTTTTATTTGGTTGTATGATGTAGCAGCCTATATAATTGACATGAGTGAAACAAATTAAATTAGCTACGGGTAAGAAAGTTGTTATTATTTTTAGGTGAATAATTTTCTTTTACCTATTGAGGGGTTAAGTATTATTTGGTTGCAAAGTTTTAAAATAATCACCATAATCTACACATATTCTATGTCCTACTAAATGGTAGAAACTCAATTGTTAAAAATAAGCACAAAAAAAGAAACAATAGAATAGTAAAGGTACAAATTAAGAACTAAGTGGGCAGAAGATTAATTATGTGGTGTCTCCATTATTTGAAGGTTAGCCTAGAATCTATATAAATAAAAAATTGTTAAATATATTATACGGGTACACCTTTGTTAAAAAATTGTTAAATATGTTGAATCATGTCTACCTCAACCATCATTGAAACTACTTGCTTTATTTATTTATTTATTGGTCAAGTATCATGTACAACTGTCCGCAAGAGCCTTGACAATATCAAAGTGTGTTTGTTGCTTCGCCTAGACATGAATGCAACCTTAGCACTGCTATAGTTAAAATATTATTGAAGATGCTTCATAAGATCAATGCCTTAGTTAGACATTTCGTATGACAAGGGATAGGTTGAAGGAGCTTGATATGCATAATGTATGCTTGCAATTAATTGGTTTACAATCAATTGATGGTTTGCAACAAAATATGCCTACATTCTCCGAAGTTTCTACTATAATTGTAGGTGATTTTAGCAATGAAAATATCCACCATTTATGCTATAATATATGTACAAAAATTTCAAAAACCATTTTACATAAAAGCTTATAGCATTATCCGCGCAACGCGCGGGCAACCTTCTAGTTAAAATACAAATAACCTATTTTCGACTAAAACAAATATTTTTAAATTTTAAATTCATTTAATTAAAACCAAACTAAAGTCCAGGTTCAAAAAACGAAATTCACCACACACAAAAAAAAGTGAAATCTTTAGTGGTGTGTTTTACCTGCCCATTCCAAATGGCTTCTGATCGATGGTTGGGCTGCAACGTCAACACTGACCTGTCAATGGGGCCAGGCTGCGCATGGTTAATCTGTCCAGCATTTGCAGCAGCCATACTGCACAAAAATGATAAGCAATTACCACATACTAGACATTATTGAAAACAAAACAAAAACAACCTAAAAAATATTGTCAATAATAATACATAATGAAACAAGGTATGCATTTGATGTTACATCTAACTTTTTCTTTTATATAGGTTATTTGAACAAACCTCTAACAAAACCACAAAATACAAATAATTATTACTTTCAAGTTGCATCCATCTAATAGGTCAAAAATAGAGCACAAAGGAACAATCTCTGTCCCAAAGCTTTAATTAAGTAACTTGTTGTTGTGTATGTATTGCATGGTTTGCAGAGTGCATATGAGAGAGAGAGAGAGAGAGAGTGTTCAATAATTTGAATAACTGATTATTGACAATTATATGGCATTAGATTTTTTATTTATTACAATATGCAAAATACGAGAAATAATTTTAAAAAAGAATTCAATATGCAAAATAATTTAGTTTAGTTATCTAAAATAATTCAATATTCAAAATGCTAAAGCAATATTTACATTTGAAAGAATAAGGAATAACATTGAATGCACCACCTCCTTGGAATTTTGCAACTGTAACTACCTGCATGTTTATGCTTTTATGTTTGAAAGTTTAACTAAAAAGCTAGGCAGTAACTAAGATGCTGTTCTGCCAAGGCTTGTCATGGACATTTATAATTCATTCACTAAAAAGTGGTAGGGCACAACATGGAATAAAGGGAAACAAAAAGAAATTAAGAAATAAAAAAGAAGGCGGCATTTCTAAAAGACGATATTATTGCAAAGAAAGTATTATAATAAATTGACAATTGAAAATATGTATCTTTGTTTCATTTGCTAGGGAAAAGAATCCCATGTGCATGTTGCCATGTTGTTAGATATAGGAACAGGTTGTTTCAACCGGAAGTGATCTAACTAAACTATATCTACAATAATCTATGCAATTAGTTCTGTGTGAAACTATTAGCACATGCTGAAAAGACCAAAGGGGGGGAATCAAACTTTTTCAAATGGGATTTTAATAATGAGATTATACAAGACAAATACCACATATAAAAAATATATGTGGTGGGAGGCAGAAAAGACTTAATGACAAGGCCAAGGGTATTGATGGGAAAGCTCTGTAAGGGTATTGATGCAGGAATAAGATAGGTTTTTTAAGGCTGCACTATTTATTTGCGTTTTGATGGGAAGGCTCCCTCAACCAAAAAAAGAATCTGATACAAGGAAATAAACTTTGTTCTTATGACTTAATTTATGTTTCCAAAATAATTTACGTTTCCATCTAAAAATGGAGAAAGTAATATTTTCCTCAAAACAATCTAATTTTGGTCAAGTGATGGTTCCAATAACGACTGCTGTATTAGATATTAGGAATTTAGGGGACATGTATTCCTAGTCACTTCTCATAATAAGACTTAAAAAAGAGAGTCAAACTTGGCCAATGTATGCTTCCTATATAGGAATTGGTGACTTTTTTTTTGGATGAAATTTCAAATTGAGCTCAAGTTTTGGGCTTTTGAATAGTGGTCTAGCTAAGTACATATCTTCTATGGATTTATATTTTTGGATATTAATAGGTTCCATGTTGTTAGTCCCCAATTAATAGGTAAGGAAGTAGAATCACTGGACTAATGGGCTTTGTTAATCTTTGTTTTTTTTCAGATTGATCCACGCCATCGTTATGGACACAATTTACACTTCTACTATGATGTCTGCTCTGATAGCAAGAGCACCCAACCTTTCTTCTACTGGTACTCATGAAAATTAACTTTTTCTTTCTTGGTATAATTGCTTTTGATTTAGCCTTATCCTTCTTTATCACTGATTTCTAACTTTATTTTTCTCCTCCTCTGAAACTGAAGGTTGGATGTTGGTGATGGTAAAGACCTAAATCTTGAAAGGTGCCTAAGGACTGTTCTACAACGTCAATGCATCGCGTATCTTGGACCAGTAAGTATTACTAATCATACCATCTGTTACTGCATTCCAATAATACACCCCCTCTCCATTTTAAATGTGTTTATTTCATGGTTTAGATTAAATATTACAAATTTAAGTGTATCCACTGCAACATCATTTAAAATTTTAAGTAACATGGCTCTTTATACATTAGATCCAAAAAATAATATCTTAACTGTGAAATGGACCCCCTCCAATCTTGTTTCTTCATCAAATTTGTTGTGTTCAATTTACATGCACACACTCCCATAAGCATCTTTGCAACCTAGATAAGTGCCTACATAGATAACTAAGTGGCTTCTTATGAATGTGGATAAGTGCATATATTTCACTATTTCACTGTTTCACTGTTATAACTTTACATTCTCTGTCGTTTGGTATTACAGAAAGAGAGGGAAGCATATGAAGTAATTGTAGAGAGTGGAAAGCTTTTATACAGGCAAACAGGGATGCTTATTAACACAGTTGAGGGTTCTAAGTGGATTTTTGTGCTCAGCACATCAAGGGCTTTGTATGTGGGTCAGAAGAAGAAAGGTGTTTTTCAACACTCAAGTTTTCTATCGGGAGGTGCTACATCAGCAGCAGGGAGATTAGTTGCCCATGATGGGGTTCTTGAGGTACTATCTATAACATAGCATAGACACAATTATTGATTTTTCATCATGTTGCAGTTCAATTTCTAAGCCAAATGCATCTCTCTCTCTCTCTCTCACACACGCACACACACGAACACACCAGCATCTTATATATTGGTCTATCAAACAGAAATTTGGATTTTTAAGTGCTTTGCTTATTAATTTGTCTTATTTCATTTCTAAGTGTTTATCTGCACAGCAGTACATTCTACATTTCTTATGGTCTTTCTAAAACCTACCAAAGATGAATCTGAAGCATCTGTGTTATCTGCAATCAAATACCCAAATTCATCCCCTTCAAAGCCACACCACATGTCATGCCATTTTTTTGTCCTCCTTCATCACAATAATATACTCAAACAAAAAATAAATAAAAAATACTGATGTTATCTAAAATTCATCCCCGAAATTTGTCTTAATTCGAACATAAAATTCGAATCTAAAAAAGTAAGTAACTGAGAAATGGCATACTTGAAAAATGGGAAGGAATTGAAGCAACAATCTGGGAATGAAGAAGAATGCTTCTTATACAAAAAAAAAAAAAAAAAAAAAAAAACAAACAAACAAACAAACAAGAGAGTGACTGAGACTGCACCTTTTGTTTCAGATACCGCGTAGGTGAGCGAGAGAGTGACTGAGACTGGGTCGGTGAGGCTGAGAGGGTGAGTGGGTTGGGGCCGGCGTCGGCGACGGTGACGCTGAGAGAGTGAGAGGAGGAGAGGGTGAGTGAGTGAGAGTGTCGGTCGGTTTGCTGAGAGCGTGAGTGAGGCGTTTGACTGATGAGGGAGAGTGAGTGGGTGGATGGGTGACTGAAAGAGAGGGTGACTGGGTTGGGGCCGGCGTCGGCGACGGTGACGTTGAGAGAGTGAGAGAAGGAGAGGGTGAGTGAGGGTGAGCGAGAGTGTCCGTCTGTAGAGGCGTTTGACTGATGATGGAGAGTGAGTGGGTGGGTGACTGAAAGAGAGAGCGTTAAATTCAAAAATATCCTATTAGAAATCGACCTTCACACACTCGGTTTCCAGGTCGTGCTCCACGTCAGTCCACGTAATGGCACGTGACACCAACATGGAAATCGACTCTCTAATGGTCGATTTTCAGATGGCTGCCACCTGGCAATAATGCCACATCAGATGTCACGGACAACCAAAACCGACTCTGTGAGAGTCGATTTACAAAGCCCAAAATCGACTATCATAAACTCGAGATGTTACTAACCCAATTACTTTCAAAACCGGACCTATTAACTAGATAGTTGGGAAATTAGGCCTATTTTCCAATTTCGTTCGGTTCCTCACTAACCTTTGTCCTATAAATTGGAAGTGGTCTTTAAAAAAAAAAAAAAAATCCCTATTTCTATTGGCTAGCAGTGCCAGGTCAGTACTATTGAATAATTTCACAAAACGAAACGACGACGTTTTTTTTTTTTATTTCTCGGATTTTCTCCCGTTGGCTGTTGGCATTTCCTTTCTTTGATAGTTGATCGATAATTGATCTCCGGTAAATCAAAATTGGAGTACACTTTTTTTTTTTTTGGATAATCAACTGGAGAACACTTAGACTTAAGCAACACGGGTGAGAATTGAAATCGAGAATTGAATTGAAAGATGGATTCAGCAGGAAGACAGGTATTCACGGTGGACCTTCTAGAAAGATACGCCGCGAAGGGACGCGGAGTTATAACTTGCATGGCCGCCGGCAACGACGTCATTTTGTTGGGCACCAGTAAAGGTTGGGTCATCCGCCACGATTTCGGCCTCGGCGACTCCACCGGTTCGTTCCTACTTTCCATTTCCTTCAATTTCTGAATTTTTTTTTTTTTATTTTAAATCTTTTCCCGATTCCACACAATTTAACACTTTCTTTCTTTCATATTGTCAATTCCATTAAAAATGTCGTACTTAGTACACAAACCTCCCACTTTTGCGGGGTCCGTCTCTCCCCTAATTTGTTGGAGACGGAGAGTCACTAATAAAGTAATTTTTTTTTCTGATATTTGTGTTATTGGTTTTATTTGAGGTATGTTATAGAGATTGATCTGTCTACGGGTCGACCCGGAGAGCAATCGATCCACAGGGTGTTTGTTGATCCAGGAGGGAGTCATTGCATTGCCACTGTAGTTGGTAGTGGAGGTGTTGATACTTTTTATACTCATGCCAAGTGGATTAAGCCTCGAGTTTTAACCAAATTGAAAGGTCTTGTTGTCAATGCTGTTGCCTGGAATAGACTACTCATTACTGAAGGTAAGCCTTGTTTGTTTGATTCATACATGTGGATATCGCCAAACATTTATGCAGTTTGATTTTGTTGTTTTAAAACACAGCTTCGACAAAGGAAGTTATTCTTGGTACGGATAATGGCCAACTTCATGAGATTGCGGTTGATGAGAAGGACAAGAGGGAGAAGTATATTAAGTTTCTGTTCCAATTGGGGGAACTTCCCGAAGCTTTCATGGATTTACAGGTCTCTCTTTTTCTGTGTTTTTCTTCTGAAAGCAATAAAAGAATAAGGATTTTTGTTTGCTAGTTGCTGCATATTTCTGACTAACTTGCGTGTTCCGTTACGCAAGAAGCAACTAAGAAAGTTTTTCTTTGGATAGTAGTAATTTTAATGCTTTGGTGTGTTGAGTTGCGTGCATTTGCTACATATCCAGTTGATTTGGCTTGTTGGCCATGAATTTTCTGTCAGAAAATACCTAATCAACTACTGTGGATTTGCTCAAGCTCTTCAAACCTTGTAGGTTTTGAAGATTAAAGGATTCTTTTGCTTGTTCTGATAGATGAACTTGTGAAGTACCTTTAGGGGGTCAAAACACTGGAATGCCATCTTTATGTTTTGGGGGAGTGGGGGTAATTGGTTGGGGGCAACTGGGTTGCTAGGTATTGGAATGGGAGCTAGATAGATTAAATTAAAGCTGTCTTGATTTTCAGAAATTGACACTACAGTTTATTCGCAAAAGGAATTTATCTGTGTACAATTCTAAGGCACTCTGTTTTGGTTTCTTTTTTTCTATTACAGATGGAAACAGCTAGCATAATGAATGGAACTAGATACTATGTAATGGCTGTTACTCCTACACGACTTTACTCTTTTACTGGGATTGGATCCTTGGAGGTAAGATTAACTCTAACACCCAATTTTTACAATGAACATGTCTGACTCTATGGTGGGACAATTTGTTATCTACTTATAGCTTGTCTTCTTATTGTATAATTTGAATTTTATGCTTATTGATCATTTTAAATATTTAGACTGTTTTTGCAAGTTATTTAGATCGTGCTGTGCATTTCATGGAGCTTCCCGGTGAAATACCAAACAGGTAAATGCATTTTTTATTTGAACATTATTTTGAATAACTTATTTACAAAATCAGACACTAAAACTGTAGAGGCTGGAGTATTCTTTTATACTTACATTGGAAGTTTGCTTCTCTTCCATAAAATCTATTATTTATGGTACTTGGCATTTCTTTTTTAGCTTTCTGAATATGAGGTTTCCCTGTGATTTTGGTTTACTATCAGTGAACTGCATTTCTACATCAAGCAACGAAGAGCTGTGCATTTTGCCTGGCTTTCAGGAGCTGGTATCTATCATGGTGGCCTAAATTTTGGAGCACATCATGGGTAAATTTTAACATTATTGATTTTCTAGCTTTCATGTGAAATTGGAACCGTTCATTTACACTATTGGATTTCTTACTTTAGTGGGTGCTATGTGGTTTGCCTTTTGGAATGTGCTCATTACGCTTCCCTGATATAAGGAGTGGATTGTTTATTGATTTGTATCAGCTGCAGTTCAACTATGAAATTTGCTTTGTTTATTTATGTATTTATTAGTTTTTGTTTGGAAAACTCTTGGGCAGCTCTCCAAATGGAGATGAAAATTTTGTGGAGAACAAGGCTCTATTGGACTATTCAAAATTGTCTGAAGGTGCTGAAGCAGTAAAACCGAGTTCTATGGCAGTGTCTGAATTTCATTTCTTGCTTCTTATTGGGAATAAGGTCAAGGTGCGTATTCACTTAACTAGTTGACACTCTTAATTTATACTTATGAATGTGCCCTTTTCTTGTCAACCTTATGAATGCTCCAACCTCAATGCTGGTAATAAGTATAATGTTTTGGACTACTACTATTAATTAATATGAGGTACAGTAATCTTGCATTATCTTCAGTCTTCTACCTGAAGTTTCCTACATATAACATAATACATTTATTCCGTTTTTCAGCCCTATAACTTATTTTCTAGGTCCTTCGAATGTTTTTTTTTTGGTAGGTTGTGAATAGAATTAGCGAGAACATCATTGAGGAACTTCAGTTTGACCTAACATCAGAATCAGTTTCCAGGGGTATCATGGGATTATGTAGTGATGCCACTGCTGGATTGTTCTATGCATATGACCAAAACTCTGTTTATCAAGTTTGTATCTTCTGATGACTTCATCTATTCTATTTTTGGTCCATGTCACAGTAGAAAATACCTTTCTCCCATACTGCTTAATTTAAGAATACCATGCCAGGTGTCTGTCAATGATGAAGGCCGAGATATGTGGAAGGTTTATCTGGACTTGAATGAGTATGCTGGAGCTTTGGCAAATTGTCGTGACCCACTCCAGAGAGACCAAGTATACTTAGTACAGGTCAGACTAATTGATTTTATTGCAGTTGAGCTCTTGGTTGTTCTGATTAAATGCCTCTTTTGTAATTTCTTCTCACAATTTTTTTTAATCTTTTAAGGACAGCATATATGTATCAACTAAATCTTGTTATCTGAGTCTATAATAGAGTGATTTGTGGTGCAGGCTGAAGCTGCATTTGCCTCCAAGGATTATCACAGAGCAGCATCTTTCTTTGCAAAAGTGAATTATCCATCACTTGATCTTATTCTGTCATTGTATTTAAGTTACAAATTTTGTTATTTTTACTTGGTTCCTTATGAATGAACTTAGTATTTTTACTTTGTACTTCCTGCGTGCTTGGAGCATTTGTCTTAATAAAATTTGTTACTTATCAAAAAAAAAAAAAACCTAAAGAAGAAAAAGAAAAAAAGGAAATTGATTCCTTATGAGCGAACTTAGTATTTTTACTTTGTACGTCCTGCGTGCTTGGAGCATTTGTCTTAATAAAATTTGTTACTTATAAAAAAAAAACCTAAAAAAGAAAAAGAAAAAAAGGAAATAGTGAAACATACCAAACATCTTTCACCTGTTGAGCCCAGAAAGATTTTAATTATATCTATAAACCCTAAAGACTTACTACTGTCTGATTTCTCAGACATCAAATTTCTTTTTTTGGATAAGTTTTATAATGAAAAAGTGTTTTTTTTTTTTTTTTTCTCTGTCAATAACTTTTTGCTATTATACTTGAGTAAAATGCAAGCTGTTGTGACTCATCAAGGCAAAGCCACCTGATCTGCAGATGCATAATTGACTCCTCCCTCAATTGTGCATAGTCTCATCCCCCATTTGAAGGATAGTAAATTTTGATTTATTTAATTTTTTTCACAAAGATATTGATTTCAGTTGTGATTCTTCTGAATTTGAAAATGTCTAACATACATGCAACTCATTCTAATTCTTAATTCATACACTGTTCTCCCCTTTGTACCAGTTTTTCATGCTTTTGTTAATTGATTCCTCCCTCAATTGTGCATGGTCTCATCCCCCATTTTGAAGGATAGTAAATTTTGATCTATTTAATTTTTATCACAAAGATATTGATTATCAGTTGTGAGTCTTCTGAATTTGAAGGTGTCTAACATGCATGCTACTCATTCTAATTCTTAATTCATAACACTGTCCTTCCCTTCCAACCAGTTTTCCATGTATGTGTTGTTGATTACTATTTCTAGCTTATGTTGGAGAAGACACCTCTATTGTTCACTCTATCTTTCTTCACTTTCTCTTTCAATGGTCCTTTGTATCTTCTGGTGCCTTTATTGCAATTATGTTGCTGGCTTGTATCATTATCAAACTGGCTCTGACTCACTCGTTAACTGTCTTCTGAGGTAGCAGACTTGATATAGTTCATATAACTCTGATCAGTTAATGCGACAATATTGAAACTTTTAACAGACTTGAGAATATACAGACAATTCTTTGTTGGTGAAATCACATAAATCATGAATAATATTTAACTGATGATGCGTTTTTCTTTTAACTTGAGAGCATTATTCTAGTTCATGTATATGTGTGTGTGTGTGTGTGTGTTTTCTTCTTGTGTGTTAATTTTATTTATTTATTATTATTTTTTTATCTCTTGTAACTGACAGGAAATGTTTTGCAGATTAACTATATGTTGTCATTTGAGGAGATCACTCTAAAGTTCATTACCATAGGTGAACAGGTAGTTGGAATACTATTTCATTCTTTTGGCTCAATAAATATGTAGGGAAAATCAATATAACTGCTTTTTCTGCTGCATGCAATGTATCATGTTGGATGCAAGTGTAACCCAATTTTGGAAGTTCTTGTACGTCAAGTTTATATGTTCCTTCTTTTTTGATTTTTTGTTTTTTTATTATTTTTATTTTGATTTTTTATGTTTGTGCTTTAGCAGATGTGATGCTGGAACTGGGGTTGAAGTAGGGAATATAGATTTTATGTTGCCTTTCATGTTAATTCCAGTTGGTCAAATATCCTTGACCCAGTGCACATTTCTTTTTACTGCAAGGCAAATCATTATGAACGTATGTAGAAAAATCATGAAAAATGCATATTTTTATCTTTGACTTATAACTGCTGCTAGGTGTGTAAAATTCTCCTAACTTCCATGTGGATGTAAGCTGTAGAAAATATTATGGTAGATGTATATTGCATACAATATCTGATATATAATTTATGACTTTTGTCTTTGAGCCTTCCAAAATTATAATTATGAGATTGCATGAGTTTAGCTAGACATCCTTTAACTGGAATAGCGAAGCATACATTTACAATTTTATATTTTGCTTTGCTTACTTGCAGGATGCCTTGAGAACTTTCTTACTCCGGAAGCTTGATAATCTTGCAAAGGATGATAAATGCCAAATAACAATGATCTCCACTTGGGCTACTGAATTGTACTTGGACAAGGTTTGCTTCTTTCTATACTGAATTGTACCAATGCAATCTCTTTACCTTATTATAGTATTTGGTATGTTAAGGCTCCTAAGAGGGTTTCTTTCTTTGTTTGTACTGCACCATTATGTGGGCATATTCCCTTAATAAACCACCATTACGTACTAAAAAAATTGCGTGAAAACCATTTTTGAGACATGTGAAAGAAGATTAGGTGTTTTAGTTATCTTCAACATCACATGTATTGTATCATTTGAAAATATATTATTTATCCCTTGACTACAGTGATTGCAAAGCATGGATTATAATGTTGCCATTTTTAAAATTAAATTTATATTTCATCAATTATTTGTAGATAAATCGGCTGCTCTTGGAAGATGACACTGCTGTGGTTAATCATGGTTCAGAGTACCAATCAGTTATTAAAGAGTTCTGTGCTTTTCTTGGTGATTGCAAGGACGTATTAGATGAAGCAACTACAATGAGACTTCTGGAAAGGTAATTGTTAATGCAATCTGCTATAAATTGTTTGCCTCCCTTGAATACATGTGTCTGAACTATTCTTTCTAATCTTATTCTCTGCCCCCTGCGCCCACCACCAAGGGGGAGGTGGGGAGGAGAGGGTGTCACATTTGCATTTGTTATCAGTATCTTAAATCTAATATGTTCTGTGATGGTGTATTGTAAATAAATCTATTAGAAAAGTGCAAAAAGGGACACAAACCCTAGTACAGGGGAAGCATACAAAGGAAAAACCAAAACAAGAGGGAAAAAAATCAATTAACATTTAAAATTCAGCTGATATAAAAAATCTAGAAAATTAGTCAAAGAAGTTGAAGTGTTAGTGCGAGCTTGTAACCTAAGCAGGGGCAAACAGGTAATGGGACTATGCTTTTTTATAAAATAAAAAAATTTTGATATTAGCCTATCCCCACTCATTTACATTGTAAGACCATTGACCTTTAGGTCAAATGGCAAATTATGTGTCAAACACTCCCCCCCCCCCCCCCCCCCCCTCCTCCTCCAAATAGTTTTTTTGTTTGATAATTAAGAAATATTATTTATTCATTAGCCTCCAAATAGCCTACCAAATTTCAACCCTACCATACTTCTAAAATTTTCTAGTCCAACAAGCCTATAAGCTAATCTCAGATCTTGGCATCACCCCAAACAAACATAAGTCTTGTGCATTCTAGTAATGTAGGAATAGGTGATCTATGGACTCCATCTGATTTACACACAACACCAATTAGTGATTATGATACCTCATCTTTGGAGGGTATATAACGTTAAGATTTGATTCATAGTAGCTTTCCACCCAAACAGGCCATACAAGGATGAACTGTGACTCACCACATACCTCTCCAAGAGAATTCTGTCATCCCCATTACAGTAGTCCTTGATATGGAAACCATGACCTTTGGAAAGAGACCATAGCAGTTTGTTTCCAACATCCTGAAGGATTATAGCAGTAAACAACTCATCTAAAAATAACATCATGGAATCAAGCTCCCGATCTTGAACCGGTCTCAAAAAAGGAGATTTCCAATGAATGTCTCCTATAGAACAATCCAAAAAATCTACCACTATAGCACCTCTATCCCTTGCTATTAGAAAGTGTTTTAAGATTAATTATTTTTCAAGGACCAAAGGTCATTCTAAAATAGAATTTAGTGTTGTTCCTTACCTCCTAGTGAATAAGCCTAACAAAAGTAGCCCACCCATTTTTGATGTTCTTCCATAGGCTTACTCCTCCCCCATATCCATATCTTTGCAACTTATGTTCCAATAAAGTTATAAACTAAATAGAACTAAACTCCTGCCCCAAACCACCCAATAAAAAAGTCTTGTTGGAATTTTTTTTTTTCCCATTCTGTTGGCTAGGCCTGCAGGCATAGGGAACAAAGACAAAAAATAAGTGGGAGCCTAGAGAGTGTACTCTTTATAAAAAGAAATCATCCGTTATATATATATATATATATATATATATATATATATATTAAAAAAAAAAAAAAAAAAAAAAACTTCCAGCTAGCCAATCTGCATTCCATTCACACTAAAATCCCATCTCAAACAGCCTTGGATTTAAAGTGAGCACCCAAGGGTAAACCCAAATATTTCAATTGCAAATGGCATGCATTACACATAAGAATTTCTGCTAGCTCTTCCAAATTTGTTACCTCACCCGCAGGAGCTATCTCAGATTTGCTCATATTAAGCTTTAAGCCTTAGACAGCTAAGGGCGTGCCTTAAATACTGAAGCTGCATCACAGAAAATAAGATAATCATCCATGATAAATAATGAGAGATCTTCATAAGAGCATTGCTAGCCGTATCTGCAGGAAAACCTGATAGATAACCCTGTTCTACAGCCTTAGAAATCAGCCGGATTAAAAGTTTCCACAGCAAAACCAAAAAAAGGATAGGCGATAGGAGAACCCCTTGCCATATGCCTCTAGTACTTTCAAAAAATTCTCTAGGACTACCATTCACCAGAATTGAGAAGCGAACTATGGAAATACAAAAGGCTATCCACCTTCTTTACTTTTCCCCAAATCCATATCTTTGCAACTTATGCAAAAATAATTCTAAATATACATGGTCATAGGGCTTTTCCAGGTCTAATTTACATTACACCCTTGGGAGCCCTCCTTTATTCTACTGTCTAGACATTCATTCACAATTAAGACAATCTAAAATCCACCTTCCTTGAAAAATGCAATTTGAGTATTGGAGAGAAAGTCCCCTCACAATTTCCAATCTGTTTGAGAGCACCTTAGCAATGAATTAATGCATACACTACCTACAAGGCTAATAGGGCTAAAATTCTCGACATTTACAGCAGTTTTATTTTATTATTATTATTTAAATCAGAGCAATGGATGTTGCTTCTAAGCTTTTTTCAAACATATCTTTCTCGTGGACGTTTGGAAATAACTCCATAACGTTGTCCTTCACCATAATCCAACAAGTTTGAAAGAAGGTTACAGAGAAGCCATATGGTCCAGGTGCCTTCAAACTCTTCAATGCTTGCAAATCCTTTTCATCCTCAAATGATCTCTCTAACTTGGCTGATGTATTAGCATCAATTGAATTAAAAGACAGTCCATCCAACTTGGGTCTTCAGTCTTCTGGCTTACCGTTTAGATAGATTACTATAAAATTGCAGTATTTTGTTCTGGATCTCATCTTGGTTCTATGTGACAGATTCAACATCCCTTAGTTGTCCAAATTATCCTATAAAATTGTCACCCATGTGAACTGGCCAATCTATTTAAAAACTGAGTATTTTGATCTCCCTCCTTAAGCTATAATGCTCAAGATTTTTTATGCCAACTCATCTATTCCAAAAGAATCACCTTCCATAGTTCTATCTTTGAAATCTCCCTTTTACTCAACTCATTTGCTGAGAGAATCCACTCTTTCTCTAAGCTGTCCATCTTCCAAACTTCCTCTACTAATTCTTCCTTTTCCGCCTACATCACTGAACTTCACCTTATTCCATATCCTCAAATCATTCTTCAAAGGCTTTAGATTTTTTGCCAAGACAGAACTTGGTGATCCTGAAAAGTAGTAGCTGCACCACCAATTTTGAACTTTCACTACAAAACCTTTAACTTTCATCCACATATTCTTGAACTTAAAAGATCCTCCTCCACTACTATTTATCCCATTGCTAATAAGAAGAATAGGGAAATGGTCCTACAAGAGCTAAGTGAGTGATAGCCTTTGATTCAATTGCTAAAGTGCACTTCCCACTCTGGTGATTTAAAAAAATCTGCCAATTTTCAACATGGATGGAGGATCATTGTTATTAGAATACTTGAAAGCGCCCCCTTGTAGAGGAATATCTATGAACCCATGCTCTAAAATAAAATTAGAGAACTCCCATGTTGGAGAATGGCCCCTTATAGCTCCCATACTTTCACTCTGGAATTTGGTTATATTGAAATCACCTCTAATGCACCATGGGTCCCCCCACCAATCATACAACCCCCTAGTTTCTCCCAAAAATAATTCTGTCCGAGTCTTTGTTGGGGACATATATTCTGTAGAAAATCCAAGAATAGTCATCACGTACATGTTTAAATCTACAAGACATAGAAAATCACCCACTGCTTCATCAATTCTGAATACCACATCTGCTTTCCATTCCCTCAGTAAGCATAACATGTCTGCTTCAGACATGCTCTCTAGAGATTGACTCGATTTTGGTGTCTTGTAAGCATACTCCTCTCTTTCCATTCCCTCAGTAAATCTCTGATCCTTAATTGCTTCTCTCCTTCATTTAATCCATGCTCATTTCAAGAATTTATATTCAGCTACATGATGATTCAACAAACAAGACCCTTCTCCTTTTTGATCTAATGCCCTTTTATGCCCTTTCCTAGAATCATATTTTACAGATTAAAATAAATTCAGCACCCTTTTCCTCATACCTTAACTTTTCTGGAAAACCAAAGGTTTTTTCTTTGGGCAGGAGGGGGGGGGGTGGCTCAAGGTCAAATTTCATGTTTGGTTGATTAGTCCCAAAATTAATTAGCAAAGTATAAGGTGGGAAGTTGCTCAATTGCCCCAACATCTGGTTGATTAATAATCATGGAGACCAAGTTCTTACCTAGCTAGCTTGAAATTTGTAGTTTGTAATTACCTTTCTTATTATAATGCATGGTATTAACTGTTAACCCTAAAAAGTGTTATTTTAGTTTACTTATCTCATTTCTTTGTTATTGTGACTATTGATGCAGCACCATGCTTTATATTGAAAAGGCAAAACTCATTTCTTATGCATGTAAACCTCTCATAAATTTCTAGTCAAGTTAAAGAATGCTAAAAACTTTGTTTTTCTTTTGTAATGTGCTACAGTTATGGTCGGGTTGAAGAACTAGTATATTTTGCTAGTCTAAAGGAGCAGTATGAAATTGTTGTTCACCACTATATTCAGGTGCTTTCTCGAAGCTTTGAGTTTCTTGTGGAATGTTGTTGTCACCTGTTGCTACTACTACTTATAGATCAACTCTTATATCCTTTTTTTTTAAACGTAAAATAGTGATTGTTACATTTAGACTAACACTTTCTTAAGTGTAGCTTCTGATTTTAATTTTCTCGTTCATAGTCATGCTATGTTTTTCCTTGTTGATGTATATTCAATTCCTTGTAATTCTTTACTTTTTCTAAGGTTCAGCTTTGACATCTTTTTGGGTCTCATGTAGTTGTCTAATGCAAACACTAGGTGGTCTTGGAGATTTTTTTTTTGGGGAAACTTAGTCCAGCCTTTGTAGCTCCATGTGGTTTTTGGGTTTGTTCTGCCCTCCCTAATTTTATTAATAGCAAAAGGTCATAACCCTGAGGAATTTTCTACACAGAAGCCCTACTAATAAGTAGCAATATTCTACCAGCATTGAGAGGATATATGGTACAAGTCCAAGAATTACCTAATACTTATCCTTCTTTGGCAGATAAACCCTGGACTGCATACCAAATTCTAAAGATTCTTAGAGAGGATTCCTTTGCCTTCTACTGCATCAGTCCAAAGATGGAATAAAATTAGATGTTTTGAGCTTAGTGTTTTATCCAATGGGATTTGAAAGATGTTTTTAGTAGAGAACAAACACTGGCACTCTCCTCAAACCAATAACATCTTTCTCAACTCTTTGATTTCTAGTAAGGAAGCCCCATAATATTGAGGAGGCTGACAGACAACTCTCAACATGACATATCCGGAGAGGGCATTGATACAGACAAATCTCAATATACCATACCTGTGCTTGTTGCCTCTGCTATAGGGTCCCACACATATTAGCTTTTGCTTTAAAAATCCAGGCACTTGTGAGTTGTGCAGTTTCTCTTTGGCTCAAAAGAAAATGAATAAAGAGTGGTGGAAGGTTTTTTTTTTGATTGGTAAGTTTTCACACTCAACCAGTGGGCGTTAAGCCCATGACCTTACCCTCCATTCTTTCTTATCAGATAGGAGGTGCTGTTGGAACTAGGGCTTATGGGTGAGTGGAGGCTAAAATTAGAAGCTGATATAGTTATTTGATTATCCAGTGGGTGTTAAACCCATAAATTTACCCTCCACCCTTTCTTATAGGGGGAGGAGGTATCATTTGAACATAGCCATGGCCTTGGCTGCATGCCCACGGGGCTGCCATGGCCAAGTAAATCTTGTTGAAATTAAGTTTTATAATCTTCTTGCAAATCCTGGAGTATGGACTAAAATTTCAAATTGCTATCCAAAAAATTGGGATTAATTTTTAAAGTTGCACTAACTGAAGAAAAATTATGTCTCCATCACTACTTATAGTTGTCATTTTTTCCTCTCTCTCTCTCTCGGTTTTGTATTCAGCAAGGAGAAGCAAAGAAAGCACTTGAAGTACTTCAAAAACCTGCTGTTCCTATAGACCTTCAGGTAGGATAAGAAAATTTCAACACTGAAATCTACATGTTGGGTGATTTTTTCCCCACTCTGGGCCCTCCATAATCATTGAACTCTTTTTTGCAGTATAAGTTTGCCCCAGACCTCATCATGCTTGATGCATATGAGACTGTGGAGTCATGGATGGCCACAAACAACCTGAACCCGCGGAAACTGATTCCAGCAATGATGCGTTATTCAAGTGAACCTCATGCAAAGTAATGTGCACCAACTTGCATCTTTGATCAACCATATATTCCTTTCAGATTCATCACAAATTTTTCGTGATAGTAGCATTATGTTGTAATGTTCATGGTTAAACTTGCATGTGATCCTGGAAATTGTCGTAGTTCTAAATTTGGTCAAGATTATTGATTCAAAGCAGTTGCAGCTAACACCTGTATCTGGCATGATCGCTTGTAGTGGTAATGAATTTTTATTTCATTTGGCCCTTCACCTTTTTCAATTTTTAATTTGGTAGAAAGGAAATGTGTTGAAAAGACCTAAGCAGCAGTGCAAATAATGTACAAGTTAAGAGACATCAAAGACTTAACATCATCTGGTGGAAGAGAAAGTGAAATAAAATCTATGTAGAGGCTCTTTACTTGATACATTAAATGCTCTGGCCAAATGGTAATTCCTTCTTCAATAAGAATGGCTGAAGGGTAAGGTTAATCAAACACCCGAGAAAACTAACCCAATCCAGATCAGACAGTTTTGCCGACTCAATTAGTTGAGAGAGACTGGATTTAAGAATGCAAAACGTGATCATTTTTTGTTAGACATTGGGGCCTCATCCTATGAACCTGATGCACCCAACCAAATGACACCCCTATGACCTTCACCCATTACACCTCCCCGATCATCACTGTTTCACTTCCATGTCCCCACTTTGCCTCCTTTCTGTCCTTTGCCCACCTTGCCATCAACCTTTCCAGGCCCATGTCCCTCACAATATGATCTATAATGAGATTCAACAGAGATCTTTGCCAAATCCAACAGAGATTGCTTGTTGGCCTTGACACCACCTAAAATTGCTGGCATTGACAAGGTGAACCAGCAAAACCCCAATCTGATTGTCAACATAACCTTCCTGATCTGTCTATAACCTGCATCTTCCTAGTTGGCAGCAGTTGAGCTATCTTCAAACCTGATCTGATCAAGTTGGTTGGCAAGTTGACACTTATCCCAAGCCTGACCTATCCATGATCGCTCCTAAGGTGAGGTCATGGATCATGGATTCAATACCCACTGGGTGAATATGTAACTTGCCAATGGAAGAAATCATCAGTTGATACATTAGAAAATT